>NC_138228.1:7958144-8618144 GCF_964197995.2 Scardinius erythrophthalmus | reverse complement strand
TTGTTGTTTCTCATGCTACTATACACTTGCACTTATATAGTTGTAATAGTAAATGTAAAATGTTGTAATGTAAAATGTAATAGAATAGTGCATAAGTATGCAATTTGGGACACACCAATGGCATTTTTTTTGACTGTTTACAAAGTTTGTAGTGCTGCAATGAAAAATATGCTGTGATCTCAGTGTAATGCATGAGGAGGATCTCAAATAAAAACCTTCATGAAAACAGGTTTCCTATGCCTTGAAGTTTGTCCCCTAACTGATCTTTGTAATACAGACTTTCCAAATTCAGTGTCAGCGATTGTAATAAGATTAGCGTTGAGACAATGGGAGAATGAGAAGGCCTAAGTCAAGTCAAGTCAAGTCAAGTCAACTTTATTTATATAGCGCTTTTCACAATACAGATTGTATCAAAGCAGCTTCACAGTATTAAATAAAATAGTACATCAGTGTATGTTTCTGGTGTAAAACATCCACGTTTGGTAATGCAGATCAATAGCACTGTTGAATCGATTAATCAAATTAAGTATCCCCAACTGAGCAAGCCAAAGGCAACAGTGGCAAGGAACCGAAAAACTCCATTAGGTGACCTAATGGAGAAAAAAAAACCTTGGGAGAACCCAGGCTCAGTCGGGGGCCAGTTCTCCTCTGGCGTTTATGAAGTAGAGACCGGATTTAACTGTAAGATTAAAATATTATATGAATGCCTGGCTGAAGAGATGCGTCTTTAATCTAGTTTTAAACTGGGAGAGCGAATCTGAGCAACGAACAGTATCAGGAAGGCTATTCCAGAGTTTTGGTGCTAAATGTGAAAATGCTCTCCCTCCTTTGGTGGATCTGGATATCCTAGGTATGACCAGAAGCCTCGAATTTAGTGATCTTAAAGAGCGCGATGGATTATAGGGCGATAGAAGATCCGTTAAATAAACTGGAGCTAAGCCGTTTAGGGCTTTATAAGTCAGTAGCAATACCTTGTAATTAATACGGAACTTTATAGGTAACCAATGTAATGATGATAAAATTGGTGTTATATGATCATATTTTCTTGATCTAGTAAGAACTCTAGCGGCGGCATTTTGGACTAACTGTAGCTTGTTTATTGAGGATGCAGGACAACCAGCTAATAAAGCATTACAGTAATCTAGTCTCGAGGTCATGAATGCATGAACTAGCTTTTCTGCATCAGAAACAGATAGCATGTTACGTAATTTAGCAATATTTCTAAGGTGAAAAAAGGCTGTTTTTGTAACATATGAAATATGATTTTCAAAAGACAAGTTACAATCTAATATAACACCCAGGTCTTTTACTGTAGAGGATAAAGTAACAGGACACCCTACTATGTTAAAGTTGTATTGAAGGAGGTTTTGTGGGCGGTTTTTTGAACCGATAAGTATTACCTCTGTCTTATCTGGATTTAATAAAAGAAAATTGTGCGTCATCCAATCTTTTATATCTTTAACACACTCTGTCAAATTGGATAATTTAGCGTTTTCATCCGGCCGTGATGAAATATATAGTTGAGTGTCATCAGCATAACAATGGAAACTAATTCCATGTTTCCTTATAATATTTCCAAGTGGCATCATATATATTGAGAATAATAGAGGGCCTAACACAGATCCTTGCGGCACTCCATAGTTTACTGGAGTTATGATCGATTTTTCTCCGTTTAAATAGACAAAATGGTAGCGGTCAGATAGGTATGATCTGAACCAGCTTAATGCTTGTCCTTGAACACCGGTATAGTTTTGTAGCCGATCTAAGAGTATTGTGTGATCTATAGTATCGAACGCAGCACTAAGATCAAGTAAAACTAGTATTGAGATACAGCCTTGGTCAGAAGCTAAGAGTAAATCATTTGTGATTTTAACGAGCGCAGTTTCAGTGCTATGATGCGGCCTGAACCCAGACTGAAACTTTTCATAGGTGTCATTTTCTTGCAAGAAAGAGCCCAGTTGGGCAGACACAACTTTTTCTAATATTTTGGACATAAAAGGAAGATTTGAAATGGGTCTATAATTTGCTAGGTTATTTGGGTCTATTTGGGTCTATTTGGGTCTAAGTAAAGATAAGAAGATGAGGAAAAGGTAAAAGCAGAGCCAAAAAGTGACAAAGCCAACCACAACATGCCCTTCTTCAACTGAGATTTCCAGCAAGGACAATAAAGTTATGTACAATAACAAAGAAATCATGGGATGTAAGAGCCACTCCATGGCATGGTCGGATAATTAGTGAATATTTGGTTAGCATCATAGTCAATCATCCAAAAATGCATGGCTACAGGGCGCCCTCTAGTGTTAAATAAGCATATCCAATGTAGAGCAGTGCTTTTCAACCTTTTGACCCCAAGTCTCCCCTTTGTCCAAGGCCCTTCTTTTTAAGATGATATACTTTGGTACTTTTGTTGAAAAAAAAATAAATAAAAAAAAAATTATATATATAAATATTTTTTAACCCAACGTTGGGTTAAAAAATGCACTTTAAAAATGGACAAACCCAGCCATTGGGTTACATTTTTAATGTAACCAATGCAATTTGTCCATTTTTAAATTGCATTTTTGCCCATTTTTGATTTTGTCCAAAATGCAATTTGTCCATTTTTAAATTGCATTTTTAACCAAACATTGGGTTAGTCCATATTTGACCCAAAATTGGGTTAAAACAACCCAGCATTTATATATATATAGAATGAAAAATTTAAATTCTACATGAAGAATATTAAGTCTGTTTTAATAGTGTTTTAATTACATTTACATTTAATCATTTAGCAGACGCTTTTATCCAAAGCGACTTACAAATGAGGAGTTACATTTATTGAAATCTATCTACACAAGTACATTGTCACAAAAGCTATATCGAGTCCAAGTCTAGTTACACAAATGTGTTTTCTTTAGCAGTTTTTTGTGTGTGTTTGTTTCAAAGTACCATTTAATGTTTTTTTATTTTAAAACATTTTTATATACTTTTATTTTAATGACAAAATCAGATTTTATTGCGACAACTTTGCAGGTTTGAAGTGTTATGAAAAGAGAGATTTTTGTGAGATTAACCCTTGAAATTACATAAAGTTTGACACTTAATACTTTTACATAATACACTTTTGTTCACATTTTATATTGGCAAAACTGTAAACTAAGAACATGGATATATCAATAATAGATTATCAGACTGTTAGGCTACGTTTAAACTCGGTTCTAAGATGGGCTAACTCTGAGTTTACTCTTGGTAGGTTGAAATTGACACTAATGGCATTTGTTTAAAGATAACCCAATCAATCAGTCTGACAAAAGAATCAATCATACGAGGTTTGGCATTGAGTGAAGTCTCAGTGATTCATTGACATGTCTGGCTGTTGATTTGTTGAGGAGAGAACCAACTGACTGTTGATTTTTCATTAACTATCAGCTGCCTCATGACTTTACTCCTCTTGAACTGTGAAAACAAGGACAGGAGGGTTATTTTCTCTCTCTCTGCTTTGAAAGTAAAAGAGGTGGGCATTCGCAGACGCCTCTGGATAGCGCGAGTACACGCTTCACGCGCTGTTCGTGAAGATTAAACGACACGAGTTTAACTTGTTTAAGTCACGTTAACGTTTATTTCTTCGCACGGGATTTAGTCGCTTGGACAGTAGCCTACTCAGGTAGGACCCTCATAGTGGATCAATATAGTTAAATACAGCATGTTTTTTTAAGAGAGTATATTTTTTAATAATTAAGGTATGTTTTGGGTAGGCTATGTCAACAACAACTTAAATTAATTGTATTTCTACTTGGAAATATTTGCTCGTTTTGACGTGTGGCAGCTGTGAGACTTCATTTCCCATCGTTAATCCTGTCGACTGGAGAGGATTTTTGCGCCAGTCCGAGATATTCCCGATATTCCCACTTTACACCCAGATTCAAACAGAGGTTGTCATGGAAATCGAAAGTTTGTTGGCTTCTAGTAATGAGGGTGCTTGTTTGTGATGATGGGAAATTGAAAAGGGGAACTGCTTGGGTCTGGACTATAATGAAGGATTTTTTTAAGTGTTGTTTATGAAATAATTAATAATGAATCGTAACGGGGTAACAACCAGCAAACTGGCAATTTGACGTGAAATGTCAACCTTTCAACATCGCACTTTTCTGTAAATAAATCAACCAGAATGGTTTATTAACTATGGGAACTTTGGCCCTTTAAACTCTCTTAAAAAACTTTAAAATTCACACTATTCTAATTTCTGTAAACAATTAACAAATCAAATGAGATGACAGATATGTATTATAAATACACATAAGTAAATATTTTAACACTTCTTGCATAATTTTACTAAATTAGCCTACAGCTTGATTGGAAATGATGGACAGTAAAAATAAAAGTACAATAGCTTCTGAAAAAAATGGAGAGGAAATTAAAATAATTTTGAATTAAATTATCATTTTCATACAATTGAAACTGTTAACGTAGTTACATTAGAATGATTTCTAAGTTTATAATTTTATTTTCATAGATTATACATAGAATTTCATAGAATTTGGGTAATTTGTCGCAATAAATCTGCTTTTTTCATAGAAATTCTAGGCCTAGGACGAGAGTAAACAATACATCTGTATATAAAAGGCATTTGAAAAGGCATGGTAAAATGTTTCACAAATTGAATAGTCTCCACAAGTATTCAGTACCTTGAAAGAATGTTAAATAGCTGGAGCTTATGTGCCATATTACACTCTTATCACTTATGAAAGAATTTTACACAGACAAATGTACATTCCAGAGCAACAGGTACTGCAGCCTCCTGACTGTTTTGGCTCAATTTTTCTTTTAGGGATTAAGGATTGCATTTAGTTGACTTCATTTATAGAACAGATGACTCCATTTATAGAACAGATTGTTAACAATTAACTATAACAACTATTTACTGAAATCTAAAATGTAGTCATTAACAATGTCAACAAAAACTTTAGCTCAGCCCCTCTGACTCAGACAGAATGCAATGATTTGAATGGGTTTTCTCAATGGGCTGCTTATAAAAAAAATCACAGTGAATAGTGAAACGCAAGGAGATTTACATGCAGGGTAAGAAGTAAACAAAATATTTCTTTATGTATATATTGAAATCACTGGTTAAAATATTAACTGAACGAATTACTGTTTTTTCTCTCTGTTGATCAAGCAAATCAGAAGGAAGTGTTTTGGTCCTGGGCATTAGCTCTCTATTACGGTCAGCTGCACACATATTTATTCACTATATATATATATATAAATTATTTTCCATGCCTTGATGTACTAGGAAGCACCTTGTCAAATTTGTCAATGCTGCAATCTTGCTACATTAAACTATGTGTCCTTCATTTACTGTAGCGCTGTGTGCTTGTATTGCGTGTCAGTGTTTTTGGCAGCTGTTCGCGCTGGCTTTATCTTTGACCTCAGTCTAGTAGTGGTCAGCAGAAAACAAACAGCCGTGAGAGGGTAAAAAAAACAGAGGTATGACAGATTACATGTAGACGCATGGCTTGAGCCATGTTTTACTCTCTAAAGCTAAAGTAGAGTGATTTTTTTCTGTGTTTGTTTTTCTCACGGTTTCTAGTTTCCTCCACAGTTTCTATTGACTGTGTCACACGTCTTGCTTTTTATCTCTATTACAGTCCCACAAATTCCATTGACTTACACTTAAAGCAATAGCCTAGTTCATTATATGGTTTATATGAGAAAATTAGAAAACATCCTTTTTGCACGTTTATTTTAATGTTCAATTTATGATTAAATGATATAAAAGTATTGATTACATTTGCAGACAGTATTGTGCAGTTAAACAACATATTGATCACTGAAGTAAGATTTCAGTTGATTGAGTTAATAGGAAAAGTGTGTACAAATAGATACAACTACATTTTAAACTTAAAGTGCCACTATTATGCTATCTTATTTGTTTTTGAGGTCTTCTATAATAGGATTACATGCATCCAATTTCAAAAAGCACTTTAATTTTCTCAAAATATACATTGCACATCACCTCTTTTCTCACAATGTCTGAAACGCTTGATAAAGGATTCAGTCTCTGTATATCCCTCCTTCCTGAGAGCTTCCTCTGCTCTGGTTGGTCAGATGACCCAGTCTGTTGTGATTGGTCTACCATTTACAGCGCATGCCAGAAACAAAACGGCCATTACCATTTCTGAATTTCAGCTCCAGAGGCTTCCTCAGCACTACACAGTGATACGAACAGTAACAATGGCATTTAGCCACTTGTTAGCATCCTTCTTTTTGAAGACACGTAACAGCTTTAAAAAAATCACGAGGGGGGTAATACTGATGTATTTTATGTCGTAAAATAAAACGTGAAAGTGTCTTGGCACAGACCTTATTTCAGTTATTTAACCAAAAACCCATTCAAAAAACCCATTGACTATGGGACGGTGAAAGCTGAAGTGCTAAAATGCTAACTCGCTTCCACGTTTTGGCCTACAAAGTGAGTGGCAGGTTGTTCCGCCCTCGTACCGAAAAACATGTCATCACATACATGTGATCCATAATAGAGTGGTGTTTTTGTTGGCCAAAAGTTAGCATTTTAGCACTTCCGGGTTCCATCGTCCTGAAGTCAGTGGGTTTTTTAAATTGGTTTTTGGTTAAATGGCTTAAATAAGGTCTGTGGTGAACACAAGCTGAAGACATTCACATTTTATACCACAATATAAAAATCAGTATTACCCCACTTGTGATTTTTCTTTTAAAGCTTTTACTTGTCTTGTAAAAGGCGGTTGCTAACAAGTGGCTAAATGGCACTATAGAGGCTGTCGAGGAGATTAAATGTCATCAGCCGAACATGGTGTACTTATCTACTTACTAGTTCGCTTTCACAGCCTCGTTTTGTTTACAATCGCGCTCTTGCAAACTATTATTTAGGGAAAATGTAGTAGTTGGAAGCTTAATGATGGTTATGTTGAAGTCATGTGACCATGGCGTAGTTCGTTTATTGCCAACGTTTAGCTTTTGACTTCTGCCAATTGTATTTACGCTTTACAATTCATAGTTTTGTTCATTTTTTGAAGATTGTTAGATATACAAAACTTTAAGAATCATAAGCTTTTATTAGTCACAGATCTTATTTTCTTCAATTATCCAAAAGCCAGGAAAGTTAAGGACAGTTTGCTGGAATGGAAAGTTTGCAGGAAAGTCCCCATTGTGTGGGTGAGAGAGATGCTATCAATGGTTACAGGAGGAAGTGTTTATTGGTACAGATGTGGAGGGTGACAGATCGAGGTGGTGAGGTCACACCAGCCTTTGATGCGCTTCTTCCTTCCATAATCTGACAAACACACTCGCAGAAGCGTTATGAAACACATTACAAACTTAAATGTTGTTCATTTATGTATCAGTAGCCGTGAGCAGAGACTTTATAATCTTTAAGAATCAGTTCTTATCAAGAACTGATAAGAATGTAAAATGTGTACCCTGAAATGCCAGTCGCTTTGGATAAAAGCGTCTGCCAAATGAATAAATGTAAATGTAATCAAAATAAAAATTTACATTATATCAAGCATAAATCAAGCAGCAATTATCCTATACATCATTTCGAGAACATTGTTTTAATGAAAGATTCCATACAAACTCAAAATGTCGGAGTACCTGTCACACTAAGCATTCATTTAATCAAAACACACTTCGCCAGTCTAAACACATAGAGCATATCTACAGTGTTGTGGATTTAAAGAGTCAGGACTAGTTAGCATAACTAGTTGCAATGCCTGGCTCTCCGCCTTTTCCAAGAAGGACTTGACGGTGACTTTACCACTACAGAAACATAAACTAGTCTCTCTGGGATAAAAATATCCCATGACATTGTTTGTTTTCGCCACTGAACACCAGGAGACATATGAAGCAGAATAGAGCTTTTGAGTGATATTTGCTGTACAATGACAGGAAACGTTTGGTCATTTTTCCCTCTGCCCTGTTGTTTATTAATGTCTGAGTTGGCCTTACACTTCCTGATAAAAGGGCAGTTCGGACAATGAATAAATGCTGCCGCTATGACAAACACAGTAATGTTATGTGACAATGTAAAATAATACTGTTTAAGATTAATACTTTATACTTACACTACCGTTCAAAAGTATAAGTACTATATAAAGGAAATTAATACTTTTATTCAGCAAGGATGCATTAAATTGATCAAAATGTATTTCAAATACCCTCCTGAGACCCAGAAAAAAAGGTTTTTGAATTTATTTATTTTTAAATGCCATCACATTGTTTAGAGCATAAAAAACAAGTGGTAAAAAAAAAAAAAAAAAAAAAAAAAACATTTTTGAAAAATTATATTTTATTCATATGTTATGCTATGTCCTCTGTAGTGGACAGCAGGACCCAGTTGTTTAAAAAAATAAAATGACATGAAATTATATGTATAGGCAAAACCAATGGGATTTTTTTTTTCAATCACCAATATATTTTGGTGTTTCAGGATTTTTTTAAACCAAAATTTGTATAAAGATAATTCTCAACTATGTTATGAAAGATATAACGGAATGAGTTGATACACCATTTTACTTCATGCAATATGTGGGTAAAATGGCCATAAATTAATATTCCCATTCAATGCAATGTATCTATACACTGTACATTAATGTGTTCTTGGAGCAACATTTAATGGAAAAAGAAGTGTAATTATTGGAGTAATAATTAGCAACATTTTAATAATAATATTTAATATTTCATAGGAATATTGATGTACAATTTATTTCCATATTCACTTCTTGTGTCTCACAAAATGCCTGATAAACATGATTTAAGTCCTGATGTCCTCTACAGTGGACATGTATGAAATCACTGCCCTGTTCTGTAACAGAAAGTCGTTTTTTGATTTGAAACCCCATAACATTTTCCTGAGATGTTGGGTTATGAAATACAATTTGAAAAGTAGTCCGATTTAAATTACAATTACAATATATTATCATATTTCCATAAGAGTGCTACATTTGATCACTAAATTAATGTCTAGTGTAATTTAAAGACCAAGGATAAGTTGTTTTCATAGTGAAACCTCCAAACATTTGGTATCTCTGAAAAGTCCTGAATGTGCTCAGGACACCCAGATTGTGACATGTGACATGTATGGTGTCAGAGAAATTCACTAAAATTTAATGTCCACTACAGTGGACAAAAGTCTATTCCTGGGTTCCAGGAGGTTAGATTTCTGAAGGATCATGTGACACTGAAGACTAGAGTAATGATGCTGAAAATTCAGCTTTGCCGTCACAGAAAAAAAAATTACATTTTAAAATATATTATAAAAGAAAACAGCTTTTAAATTGTAATAATATTTCACAAAATTAATATTTTTACTGTGTTTTTGATCAAATAAATGCAGCCTTGTTGAGCACAAGAGACTTCTTTCAAAAACATTGAAAAAAATCTTTTGAGCATGATGTAGTAGGCAGTATACAGTGCCTTGAGTGATTATTTGAGTGAGTAATTATGAAAATCAGTGTGAGCGATCTGTTAGCTATTTGTAAGTATATTTCCAGTCTCTCTTTGTTCAGGGTTTATGGGGGTCATGATGATAGTGCCAGGCAGTGCTTCCCATTGAACACGTGATACTGCATGCACTGCTTAGGCTATATTGTCCAGTGGAGGGCAGTGTTGAATCAGGATTCTTAGATCTGTTTTGTTTCAAGTGTTATTGCTGTTGTAGGAAGGAGTCATGATGGGCCTCATATGTTTGACATATGTTCCTGTTTTTTCTCTCTCTGTTCTTCTTCTCTACACTATATAAACTTGTAAAGCATTTACATACACACTCATGTGATCGTTGCATAGGAAAGTCTGTCCTGTTTTTTGTTTTACTTGTGTGAAAAACAGTATCTGGTTTAGAAACAACTTATATTCAACCAGTATGCGATTCTCCCTACCTCTGTCAGAGGCCGAAGCAATTAGCATGTCATGTGGGGTCCAAGAAAAGCTCAGCTGTTTATATGTGTGATGTAAGTGGAAAAAGAAACAATTATAGGACAAAAAGCACCTTTAGTAAATGAAAACAACTACAACAACACAACACCTGCCAATACAACTGATCACAAAGGAGGCTTTGTGGAAGGGAGTGAGACATTCTATTGTGGGAAGAGAAAGATAACAGTCATCGCCTCCTGCCTGCAGGGAAACCTCTCTCTTTTACCATCACTCTCTCTCTCTCTGGAAGAAAATGATCTACCACATAATTGACAGATAGAAAAAGATATTTACTGGTAGCGCTGGTTGCAGCAAGGGAAAGTTGGTGCAGGATATAGTCGGAGCAGTATTATTAAGCCAGGTGAAGCTGGCTGTTAGACTGTACACTCTTTAACAAAGTGGATAGATGCTGCATCTATAATTTGTTTCGTCAGCTTCCTTCCATATATGGCTGTCACTGCAGCCAGCGAAATGACAAACCGGCTTTTTAGGGCATTACTGTTCAGAGTGAACAGGAAACACACCAGCACTAGGAAATGGTCTCAGAATAAAGATGAAATATACACAAATGCATTCTTTGTGTATCCTTCCTTGTTTACTGTTGTTGACAGGGCAGAAATGCACTATTTGGAGCTTTTTTAGTGCCTGTCTGATGGGACTACTGAGCAGTAGACCGAAGCAGAGAAGAAAAAATCTCTTCACATGATGGCAGCAGGAATTAAATAAATGTCTTGAAGGTTCAAACAGACTGCGTTCTTGCATTTAAAAATGCAAGATGCAACACTGAAACTTTTTCAAATCACTTATTTTAACTTGACACAGCGTTTTAAAAATCCGACGCCCAGATGCAGGGCAATGGCAAGATGTCCATGGTCAAAAAGCAGAGCAGATGAAAGCTAAAACACATTTGTTAAAGCTGGTCCAAGTTTTGTGGCATTTCAAAAATATTTGAAAATGTTATTTCCATAAAGCAGATAAAAAAAGGAATGCATTAAAACTCATGCAATATTAATTCATGCAAAGTAAATTGCATGCAATATTAATTGTTTAATTTAAATTGTTATAATTTGCTTTATATATTTTATTTAATATTTGTATTTATTTTCTGTGTGTGTATCATGAAACTCTCTGAGTGTTTGGCATGGTAATGGATATGACAATGGGTCTTGGCAGAATAGATCTGCTACGCTGCTGCTGCTGTTGTTATTGCTGCTGCTGCAAAGTATACAGAGACTTGCTACTGCCAGCACATACATGACACGCTGCTGTGAGCATGTAAGGTATTCTGCTGCTGTATAATATAGCATACATGAATTACCCATAGCAGATTTAGACAGGTGGAGCTGGGGAAGGTGGAGAGTTTCTGAAAGCGTGCTGCGACTGCTACTGCAAATCCTGACCAAGAATTTGAAAGTTGAGCAGCGAGCTCATTGGCTATTGATATAGCAGAGATATCAGATATCTTGGGCGCAGAGATAGCGGATTTCAGGTGTTGCGTGATATCTCTGCGGCTGCGCCCAAGTAGCAGTGCTTCGCCTGTGCTTCCCCCCAGTATAGTCCCAAGTCAGTATCTGCCTAGGAAGTCGTCTAGTCTTTGCTGCATTGCTATTTGTACTAGTTGTGAATACACAGGCCACAAGAAGTAATTAGGTTTTTTTTTTTTTTTTTTTTTGATCACTTTTACTCACGACATGCTATCCGGCAAAAAAGGATTCTATTCATTATGCTAAGCTAAGCTAGCGGCGGCCCACCTATCTAAATGTAGGGGAGACGGTGAATAACCCCTATTTCAATAAACGGTGGCGTGTTCCTTTAAGGAACTATCATCCTGCGCCATTTAGAGTTTCATGACAGAACTGTGTGTGTGTGTGTGTGTGTGTAAAGATAACACATATATATAGATTTTAGGAAAATCAATTTACAAGCATCCCGCCCATCCGTAAAACCCCAAGTGGACCTCTAGGTTGAAAAATCATCAATGCAAGTGAATATGAGAAAATAATTATTTTCTGGTCCCGTTTGAATTGTGCCATGAATGTGAACATATGTTGTCTGTGAATTTTTTATATAAATTTTCATGTTACGAGTTTGACAGTATATTGTATTATTCTTTGGCTAGCAGTTGTGGAAAAGACATAACGAGAAAGACCAGTGGGGTTTTACAGATGGGTGGGACTTACCAGCTCTATACAGCAGCCCCAAAAGGAATTTGGACATTTATGGGCAAGTCATAGTTAAAAATGTCTAAAATTAACTGCAATGAATAGCAAAATATCAAAGTGGCATCTGCAAACAAATGATTCTAGAGAGCTTATCTCAGAACTACCAAATTTTTAAACTGATATACTGAGGATCACTCTTGTGCTTCATTCTCTCCCTTTCTCGTTTTCTTTTTCTCTTTCTTACACTTCAGAATGAATCTAACCAAGTGGGTCAGCTTACGCAAAAAGAAACAATGTGTATGAGCTCATTGCCAGCCATGTTCTTGCATCCCCAATGCGGGCTTTGCTTTCACTCATCACTTTCTCTTTCACTTCTGCCTTCACTTCTCCCTATCTTCCCCCCTCTCCCTCTCTTTTTCATTACAATCACTTTTCTCAGGATAATAGACACTCAGCAGACTTTCATAGCTCTCAATAGGAGCATTAAAATGAACCCTGAATGAGAAACCTTTTGTTGGAGTTTAATTACCGGGCCTGGATCTGGACCTCGCTCCATAAGCTCGCATTTGGGAAATTGGCTGCACTCCACGCGCCCACCACCGGACACTATCGGTGTCCAACTCAAATTTCCTTGTCAAAACCGAACTGTGGCTAAGGGGGTACAAGTATGTGAATTTATACATCTACTAGGAGAGCATGTAACTCACTTAGAGATTGGAAAGCAAAATCATGAGTTTACATCCTCACACGAGATGCCATCACTCACACTTCCTATCCGCCTACTGAGCAGCATGCCCAGGGGAAGGGACCAATCAGCATATTATTATGACCCAGTCAGCAGGGTCCCACCCTGCTTTAATCTAAGAGGAATTTAGGCTAGAAAAGACAGATTAACTGGGATGAAGGGTCAAAGATTCACCCCCTGGGTCTTGTGTCCTGCCTGAAGGTCTCAAGAGTGGTGGGGGTTGATCATTTGGAGAGACATTTATAGATACATCCTGAAATAAACTGCCCATAACATTGGCACAGTGTAAAGTGATTGACTGTTACAACTGATCTTTCTTTTATTAGTTATTAAAGGAGTCGCATCATAGAATTTTATTAAATGAGGTCCACTTAAAAGTTTGGAATAATTAAAGGCATAGTTCACCCAAAAATGAAAAGTTTGTCATTACTTACTCAACCTCAAGTTGTTCCAAACCTGTATGAGTTTCTTTATTCTGTTGAACACAAATGTGACCCTGGAACACAAAACCAGTCACAAGTAGCACGGGTATATTTGTGGCAATAGCCAACAATACATTAGGCTATGGGTCAAAATTATTGATTTCTCTAGGATATTATAGGACGGGGTGCCCAATCCTGCTCCTGCCGATCGACTGTCCTGCACAGTTCATCTCCAACCCTAATCAAACACACCTGAAGCAACCAATTAAGGTCTTCAGGATCACTTGAAAATTAAAGGCATGTGTGTTTGATTAGGGTTGGAGATGATCTGTGCAGGACAGTCCATCGGTAGAAGTAGGATTGGGCACTCCTGTTATAGGATATTAAGTAAAGATCATGTTCCATTAAGATATTTTGTAAATTTCCTACCGTAAATATATAAAACATTTATTTTTGTGAGTTAATGCAGCACAATCGCGAACATAAATGGACAACCCTCAGACGGTCCTCGGTCATTTCTGACCGAAACATTTTCTGTTTTGCATTTCTAAAAATCACAGCTTCATCGGAATGTTATGAAACTTGGTGACCTTTATGGCATTAGGTATGTGAATACAAAAAAAAATTGAGGTCATGATCCGAGCATGCTAAGTGGTCGTAAAAAAAATAGTGACGATTTTGGTCTTCGGTCAAAAATGACCGACCCATAGGAAATGAATGGGAAATTGACAAAAAAAAAAAATTCTCCGAATTTTTGTGTGTACAATCTACAAATCAGCCTCAATCCTAAAAAAAAGTACACCGCTGTAAAGGGGTGACACTCTACAACATCAAGAGTACAAAAAAGACACACCCACCCACACACACACACACACACACACTTTTATACACATAAACACCAATAAATTTTGATTACAAAAAATCTGTTTTGAATTTTTAAAAATCACAGCTTCATTGGAATGTTACGAAACTTGGTGACTTGTATGGCATTAGGTATGTGCGCACAAAAAAAATTGAGGTCATGATTCGAGCATGCTAAGTGGTCATAAAAAAAATAGTCACACTTGTGGTCTTCGGTCAAAAATGACCCCCATAGAAAATGAATGGGAAATTGAAAAAAAAAAAAAAAAAAAAAAATTAATATTATTTTACAAAAAGTGTTATAATTGAATGAATTGCATTTTTTGTTACAAATTCTGTACAAAAAAAAAAGTAAATGTGTCCATAAACAGCTGGGGAATTCACATGCCTCTCCATAGAGAACTGTAGATGCCATCTAGTGGTTACACCATGCTCCTACGCTTTCTCTCCATACTCTCACCAGATGGTGCTAATCTGCTTCAAACATTTTTTTTTGAAGGCCTAGACTCTATTACTAAAATACTGTATAATTTTTTTTTTTAAATACATATATTTATATAAATTTTTTAATTATTTTCAATGGCAAAAATAGACCATAAATATTGCATAAATATTAATAAATTCAATCAAATTATCTCAAAATACAAAATTAAAAAGAATAAATATTATAGAACAAAAATAAATTGCATTGGTTTTACTGGGATGGAGGAAGTTTCATTTTTAGGCCTCCGGTCACTTCTGACCGGGAAGGCCCAGGATGTGACTCCGAAACGAAGACCGTCTGAGGGTTAAAGGAGATTTTCTCAGTGTTTAGATTTTTTTGCACCCTCAGATTCCAGATTTTCAAATAATTGTATCTCGGCCAAATATTGTCCTATTATCCAGCTTTCAAATGATGTATAAATCTCAATTTCAAAAAATGTATCCATGTTACTGGTTTTGTGGTCCAGGGTCACATATTTTAAAGAATGTTGGTAACCATACAGTTGACGGCACCCATTGACTTCCATTGAAGGAAAAAATAATACTACTGAAATTAATTGGTGCCATCAACTGTCTGGTTACCAACATCATTGATCTGATATTTACTGTGTATTTTCATGGAACGTGAATAAGTAAGTCCACTTCTTATGTCCTAAGTGCTTAATTAGAATTGTCTAGTTTTAACAACTAACTGCACTACAGTGGCACATAAAGGTTTTGCCTTGACTAAAGTACCACTATTTTCAAAGATGAATAGCTAGGCTAACTAGGCTCAAGAGAATAAACTAAAACAACAACACCAATCCCAAATCCCATTACTGAGTGTACTGAGTGTACAGTACTGAGTGTACAGTACTCTCGCCCCAAAATGAAATCTTTGGAGATCCTGACCCAATTAGACCTCCTCATGCCTCCAGGTATGATTTTATCACACAGTTCCAATCTGAGGTTTCCTTCAGCAATCAAACCTATGTGTATTTCATGGACTTGTTAGCGTTAAGTCCGATATGTTGGTGTGCTTGTTATGTGTGATATGTAGCGTGCATGTTATGAAATGCCAGAGTAGCAGATGGAGTGAACAGGTGGTATGTAGTGTGTGTGGGTTAGTACGCATTTCTCTTTCTTTTGTGTGGGTCAGCATGTTATGGTTGGTGAGTGGGTGGGCTCTCTATAAGGGTAGCTGACAAATGCTAAAAAGCTTCCTGAGATGGCTAAACAAAAAACTCACTGCCCTTTGTAAGACTCAGACTGTTAAAACTGTTAAAAAAATGACCTGCATTTCACTTCTGAACAGTGGAAATGTGGACTGAGAAAGCTTGGTTTGGAAAGAAATGAGTGACTTCCAGAGATGTGATGTCAATGTCTGAGCTAAGCAGTAAATAGATTAATAAACACTTTATCAGGCATTTTTGCTCTTTGCTGTACTTCACCCTTGTTCTCTACATTTATATGCATGCCTTTCATCTGTTTAATTGCTTTTTATACCCTTTTAGAAGCTTTTGGTTTGCTGCTGTGCTAGAAATGAATTCTATGAGCATTGCTTTTAGCCCTTGCCCCCAAAAAACCCACTCACAAACATACCCTCCTAGTCATGCCAGCCCTAGGCCAAAATACATGAGAAATGAAGGACATGGGATGCAGAGAGAGAAATGGAAAGAGCGACTTGACATGTTTATAAATATACTGTATAACTGAAAATATACTGTAAATATCAGATCAACCAAGGATGTGCCAAAAGTTGGCATGTTCCAAACCTGTATGAGTTTCTTTCTTCTGTTGAACACAAAAGAAGATATTTTAAAGAATGACAGTTGATGGCACCGATTGATTTCAGTAGTATTATTTTTTCCTACAATTGAAGTCAATGGGTGCTGTCAACTGTCTGGTTACCAACATTCTTTAAAATGTTTTCTTTTGTGTTCAACAGATGAAAGAAACTCATACAGGTTTGGAACATGCCAACTTTTGGCACATCCTTGCTTCAAAAGGTACATGTTTCGCATTATAATTCAAGGTCAGTTTTTTGTGTGTAGTGAGACGTCTAAAAAATTTAACTCACTAGCCAATAAAAAACCAAACGAGGACAAGAAAGAGAGAAAGGAAGTACAAAAAGTGATGATCAAACGTTGCCCCCTTCTTAAACTGTGGATATTCCCACAGGGAGTCTGAGAGGCAGGTTGCACGCACTGGGGTTCAGGGGTTAATGAGCATGAAGATGGGGACGGAGGGGGCTTTGTGTGATTGACAGCCATACAGCAGCAACTCTAGGCTCCTCTGACCCTAGAACACGAGTAGAAAAAGGAAAATGTGTAAAACCATAAAAAGTTTAACCAAAACATAAGATATTTATTAATTTACACCCGTCTAGTAGCGGCATTTATTAACCCTGTGATCCCTGAAATATGAAATAAAAGTCAGAAAATTCTATTTTTTTTCTTATTATAAATAAACAGTTTATTGAACCTTTAGACCACAGGTGTCCTAATCTGCTCCTGGAGGGCCACTGTCCTGAAGAGATTAGCTCCAACCCTAATTAAACACACCTGAACCAGCTATTCAAGGCCTTTAGACTCGCTCGCTGTGTCCAAAATCGCATACTGTCTGAGAAGGTACTACATTTGAATCTGAACTTACTTTGTGACCATTTAAAAAGCACATTCTATATAGAATGAATGTGGGACGTAGCATGAATGAAATTCGGATGTACTAGGCTACATCTGCCATGTTGTTACTGTCACATGAGATGACATCCTAGCGTCAGTTGTGTCGCTTCACTTCTATTCTCAAATCCTCTCCCGTGGCCTCATGGGATAGTAAAGTGTCCATCGAATGCACAATCTCACTGGAAGTAGCAGGTCATCAGGAGATTTTTACACTTCCGTTTTTCAAATATGCATTTGGACATACTACTCTCTGTTGGCGTACTGTTTGTCGCATACCATATAGTAAGGAAATATTCGATTTTTGGACGCAGCGACTATAAACTTTCAGGCAAGTCTGTTGGAGCTGGTTGGAGCTAAATTTTGCAGGATATTGGCCCTCAAAGAGCAAGATTGGATAACCCCTGCTTTAGGCAAAGTCTAAAAAATGTTTGCATGTGTGTTTTTGTTGCCTATCATATTTAATACATCAGGCTTTTATGGCTCATATAGAATGATGAGAATATGGAGCTCATAGTCAAGGAGGAAGAAACACCTCAATTTTATTCAGGGGTTAGGCTATTATATGGTTAAAGTCTGAAGGATGACGGTCTTGCACATCTTGCACATGGCCTGGATTTCGTTCTACATTCTGCAGCCTAATTACATAATTTAGGTGCCATGCTTTAGCCCTGGGCAGTGAATACTTTGTAGTGCTCTTGCAAAGGCTAACCCACATTGGGGTGATTTGGAGAGGGGAGAGGGGCATACTACATTGATTTAGGGTAGTGAATTCAGAATTTGTATAGATAATGGCCGGCTGGGTTTGAATAGGGGGCATATAGGGAGGGGTAAATGGGTAGCCACCATTGATCCCTCTCTTCAGTCCCAAGCCTATCTTTTGCTGGCAGGTGGCCTCTCTTCAAACAGATGCTGACATCACCTTTGGTATCACCGGCAATGTTGCCGCAGCAACAACTGGCCATGACCTATGAGACCATTCATATCTTCTTTGGTAGGGGGTCTCAAAGGGTTAGTTCACCCAAAAATGAAAAATTATCCCATAATTTACTCACCCTCGAGCCATCCTAGTGTATGACTTGACTTTCTTCTTTCAGCCAAACGCAAGAGTTACATAAAAAAAATATCTTAGCTCTTCCAGGCTTTATAATGGGAGTGAATGGTACAACAGATTTTGAAGCCCAAAAAAAGCGCATCCATCCAACATAAAAGTAATCTATACGGCTCCAGGGGGTTAATAAAGGCCTTCTGAAGCGAAGAAGAAAGAAGAAAGTCATAGGCTATACACCTAGGATGGCTTGAGGATGAGTAAAATATGGAATCATTTTCATTTTTGGGTGAACTAACCCTTTAAGGTACAACATGACACACATGCACTTACAGTTCAAATCTCCCATTTGAAACTATTACTTTTATGTTTGTTGCATTAACTTAATAATGTCTTGAATTTTTTGAGGTGGGATCTTTTGATTTTGGCCTGTAAACACCACTAAGAACACATTAGCAGCCGCGTAGCAACAGCTTGACAATCACCCGTCCTAGCATTGTGGTGCCGACTGTTGAACAGAGGAGCATTAGCTATCATTTTATTGAGGTAGACAATTCTAGTGACACAGTAAAAAAGGTTTGCATAATATTAACATGGTAGTGGTTTAAACTTTGCCCTTAAACATTCAGGAAAATGTCCTTCCTAGAATCATCTCTGTTTCTCACACTCTGCCCTTACAACATTTCTATATATAGCCCATGTTATAATATGCTATATATGCAGCCATAGGCGCCGATTTATGTTTTTCTCCGTGGGTGCTCATGGGAGCACGCCCTTTAAAAAAAAAAAAAAAATGTTTGCATTTCAGAACCTTATAGGAAATGGACAGCGGCCGACACGAACACTACACACACCTATTTACTTGATAATAAAGCCGTAAAGTAGGCTATCTTTCAACTCAGGACAGCGCCACTTCTCACTATACAGACAGGATTGGAGATGAAAAGTTTAACAGACACGTTACCGCGATCAGCTAAGCCTTTCACAACATTGTTTTCTTCAGTTTTCACTAGCTATTATTTTCTTCAACTCCTCAGCATCCATCTCGACTGCAAGCAGATCGCGCGCGCGGTTATGATGACTTTTTAAAAGTGAAAGTAGGCATAGAGACTCCTGGGAGGGTGTGGGCTCAAGGCTCAAATAAACTGATGTGGATTTTAAATTATTTTATTAACTTGAAATACAGGCATATTTTTGTACATGTGTTCCTAAAAATGTGCATATATTTTTACGTTTGCACGTGATTGTTTTAAACCCGTGTTTAGACCCGTGTTTCCCCCGTGTCCGACCCGACCTGCACCCGTTTGAGTAAAATTTGCGGGTCACCCGTCGGGTACCCGAACCAGTGCAGGACTCTGTCACACAAGTCCACACAGTATAAATTTGATTTGTTGACTCACCATTGTGGTTAATTCTTCAGGAGGAACGTGTCTGCGTACAGAGCGGGGTCACTAAAGAGGCGTTTTCATCCGAGAAACGCTGTGATTGGTGGAAAGGATATGGAGCAGGCGACTGACAGCGACATAACCAATCACAGTGTGACAGACGCTTCACATAGCACCAACTGCTATGTTTAATTTTAAATGAATGTAGCCTACTGGCAGTCCGGCACACGTGGGTGCTCGGTATTTTCCGTGGGTGCTCGAGCCCCGGAGCACCCACGGTATCGGCGCCTATGTATGCAGCCACTTTAGCCTATAATTGAACCTGTAGCTGCACTCCTAATCAGGAGCTTATCGACTATTGCCTATTTATATGTTTACATGTTGGATAAAATGTATGTTTATTTGGTGATAGTAAATTATATAGCTTACATTTTAAATTCACAAATACTTTATAACAATATTTCCTAACATTTTAGTCATATGTACCCTCACAGCTAGCAATAAACCAAACTTTATATGAATATTATTTAGCATTATCAATAATATTGTTTAATATCCGTTACAAAATCTATCAAACAAAGACACTCGAATTTGCTTAGTTTTATTGTATTATGTTTTATTGATTTAACAATATTAAAAAGTATCTCAGTTTGGGAATCACCACTTTATGACATGGCGGTTCAATACACTGCATAAAGCATGATGAGTGTTTTTTTTTTTTTTTGCATATATTTTAGGAGCATATCAATAATTAAACAACTGTTTAATACTCAATATTGGTCTATAAACACTGAGAGGGAACAATAGAGATTAAGACCCTTATGTCAGTTTTACCCATTGTGATGATGTTGCTGGGAGGGTGAGGGGTGTAATTCAAATCTTTGGGTTTCACTGAAAGAGGCCAGGAAGAGCTCAAATCTTTGTCCCTCCCCTTGTCCCTTCCCCCCCTCTCCGTTTGGAACGGGGCTTCTGCAGCATTAAGTGTATTTATTTGTCAAGTGCGTGTGTACAGTTTGCCCTGACTGTAAAATTTTTAACATTCCCCAGCATGCTATTTTTTCCCAGCTTCACCACCCTCTTATTCCCCCCAATGAAATAAGGTACCTCGATACTCCCTCCACGCTGGCCGGGGTGTGAAGTGGGCACGCCGGGGATGGACGTCTTTTCATTTGCATGTGTTTTGTCCACACCCCTTACGAGATAACGACAGGACCCAGCCTACAGCCTTTCCTTCAGAGGGAGAAAGTGACACGGCTCGCCGTGTGTATGCAGTGAATTGAGGATACACAGTGCATAAATCGAGGATATATATTTTGTAACGTTACGTCTTGCGCGAGAAACTTGCTCGCGCCATCCATTACGTTGAAAGTATCAGCGCGCGGATTGAAAGATTTGGATTTACACATCGATGATACCAACCCTGGCAGACATGTATGTAGTTTACTCTTTTATCAATTTATTTTAACGACGTTTATGTGATATACGGACCTGTATTCGGTGCTTATTTAAGCGTCACGTGTACTTAAAAATCTCAAGTGGAAATATACAATTGGGAGTAAAGTATAATGCCAACGCAGAACGAGTCAATGGCAATGAGCTACCTGGCAAAACTGAGTGCATACGCGGTGTAAAATGTGATTAATCGTGTTTTTGTTGTTGTAATTTTGCAAATGGATGTGCAGGGCAGTGTGATAGACTTTCTCATAACATGGCACGGAGGACTAGGAGTGAGCCCTCAGTCCAGATGACAAAGAAACCTTTGTTTGGCATATGTGTGTAAAAGATGTAACCTCGGATATAAATAGTCAGGAATTACATAGCGGAAAGACGCCGTCAGGCACTTTGTGTTATTGCTTTGAAGTCGTTTTTTCACTCTGCACGTCCTTGCTCATAGCCACTCAGTTGCTTTAGAGAATATCCCATGAAGCTAATCCTGCACAACCTAATCCCTCTCTGATTCTTTTCCCCTTGTACATGCTAGGGAATGCTGGCTCTAATAACCTGTTTATGTTACTTTGGAGTATATGTTTCACTTTTCTGGATTACTAGGTTTATTGATGCTTGTAAACAACTTTGTGCAATGCAAACTGACACATTTAGTTTGTTGTGGAAAAGATGTGCACCATGATGTGTGCTGTCAGTTCAGTGAATGATTTTCAAGCCCACTGAGACCATTTTAGGTAGCCTAAAATTGTGATTCTCAACCTTCCTAACTTCAAGACCCCTCAATGTCCATGAAGATATTAAAGTAGTCTACAGTATGTCCTCTGGTACATCGGCTGCATTTAATTTACTTTTTTAATTTAGAGTAAGAAAGCACAATATTTTGGAGGTACAATATATAATAAAATATTTAATTGTGCATGCTTATTTCCCCTATTTAAAAATTTAGATTACCTTAGATAAATTGATGTTTAAAAATACTAATAATGTAGGCTAATAACAATTAAGTGCAATCTCAAAATGAATATCAATTTATCATACTGTACATTATAATGATGCCTAAATTCAGTTGTAGCTTATAAAATGATTCATCATAGTCATTTATTTAAATTTAGGACAAATTCGACATTTATCAGTCATCATTCATAGCATGAAAATAAGTATCGGTGTTTGGACAAAATCCTAATATCTAGACAACCGTAATTTTACGTCATCAGTGCCCCACTTGGAAGTTTGTTTAGGTCCCTCAATGGACTAGAGCTATTGCCTTTACACATCCTAAAACTTCACCCAGGCGTTCTAGTATCCGCTCCACATGACATGGAAAAAGGAATAGGCAAAATGTCTTCGTTCCTTTGACGTGGCTGTGTCTTGACTTCCAGTTCTTTGTGTGCTGTGCTATTTATGAACTTGCACGTGAGATTTGCTGATCTTGTGACTCTCTATAACCGTTAGGCTGTGTTGCTATACCAGCAGCCGTACTTTCTGTGAAGAGTGTGGGAACACTTCTTTTTTGGAAAACTCAAAGCCTTGTGGGCAGCACCACGGGCCGCACAATCTGTCCTTTGTGCAGACCTGGACCAACATGAAGAGGCCTAATTTAGCTAATGATTTGATCAAGAACAGCCATGAAAGTGATAAAGCAAAAGTGTGTTGCATGTCATAGGCCTACTGTCGTAGTTATTTTGTTACTTTGTTTATTTTAATGAAGAATACAGTCCGTCAAGTGTGTAAATCAACTTGAATGTGATATTTAGTGGTTCAGTGCATATTTTCTTTGTAATAATTTTTTCTTGTTGGATATTTGCTTATACGGTCTATTTTGAGGAAGTTGCACCATATAAGCTCATTCATACAGTGTGTGAGATGTGTACTGTAAATCCAAGTCTTTATTAAGTAACTTATTTATATTCAGTCCAACAGAATTCTGTCTTTACTAAGTCAGAAAGCAATGCACATGCAGTTTTTCCCTTCACTTTCTCTCTATAAACTCTCTCCCGCTTATTTTCTTTTTCATTCTGTTTCCTCACAAAGACGTGCACGTTCTCCCCCCAGAGGAAAGACTGTCTGTCCTGGCTGACCATTCTGAAAATAGACACGCCTTGAGGAAGGACCAGTTGACTGTTTACTGGCTCCTGAAAAAAACCCTCTACAGTTACTATCACGCTTCTGGCTTGAAATGAAATCTGTGTTACCTGATTTACTCTTCAAGACCAGGTAGAATCCAGAAGCATAGTGATTTGGGAGCACAACATTTGTGGGATTCTGTTTCTCAAAAATGGATGTAGGTTAGTTGCCTGCCAGGATCTATTTAGCCTTTTATATTCTACAATGCTTTCTCTTCCTCCTCGGGAAAGCAGATAGTGCATTAGTTTTTCTTCCTGTCGGTCAGACAGCCACTAGTTGCAGAGGAAGCCAAGCGCGTCTTGAAATGAGTGTCTGGATCTGTGTGGGAGGCTACAGATGATTCGTCCAGTCTTCTGCACCTGCATGCGTGTTATTCACTGGCGATGTTGCGGCTGCCTGGAGTTTGAATGCTCTTCTTGCAGAACACAAACTTTTTCCATTGTTCTTCCTCCTAACACGCTCAAATGGCAGTGGTTAGTTTGAGACTTTAATGGTCTAAATGTCTCATTCTGTGTTATACCTTCTCAGAGACTAATAATGCACACTGTCCTCCTTGTTTAGACGCAGCATATGCACACAAGACCTCCTACTGTAGTTTGTGTGGCATGTCATTATCAATGGTTAATTTGTTTGATTGCATGTGTGCCTCCACAGTGGGTGGTGTTCATTTTTACACAACACTTTTTTTCCCAACCCACCCCTGCTCAGAGCGTCGACCTGGTCCAGTGAATGTTCCAAGCAATATAGCTGCAGGGATCCTGACGAAAAATGACAACATTTAAGTTATTTAAAGACTTTTTTATAGTTATTGAGAATCACTCAAAGATGGTTGTTCAGAAATGCTTAAGTTCACTGAGTTTATAGCTTATTACTTTAGCTTCTAACAAAAACAACTACTGTATGTGCTGAGACTATGGCAATTTATAAAAACTAGTGGTTCTAGTTGTATATAGTAATTTTTTCTGGTTTAAGGCTGTCGCTGATTGTATTTGTGCCATATAAATACCCAACTGTGGCTCACTGTGAAAAATGTGCCCGTTTAAAAATTTCAGCAAAATGATTGCTTCTTGCATGTTTCTCGATACTTTCAAAGTGAAATGTCCAGTGACTGGTGATGAACGTGAATCTAGCAATGTTTTATTACGTTGGTTGTTATACATATCGCAGCTGTTCGGAAATAAAATGTTCAGCAAGTTCGCGCTAAAAGGTTAATTCCCTATTGCGTTTGAAAATAGCTTACCACCTACACTAAACCTAACCAGCTGTGCTAACAAAAGCAAACGTGGGATAAAATAAAATCAGCTCTTTTAATGTGACTTGTGTTTTCATTGTTGTTTTCAGAGAAAATAGGCCTAAGTCTTTATTAATTGATGATCTGTTAATTTCAACTGAAAATGTATGTATAATGTAAATATACAGCGATATTGGTACGTTTTGGAGTTTTTTTACAAAAATGTCGAGGCACATTTTTACAATTGAGCCTAGCCTATGTTGTAAATATCATTCTGTCATATAAATGACTTTGAAGTTCAGTGAGAGTGTCAGTAGAGAACTCAATAATGGCTCTGAATAATTCACTGTGAATCTGATTCAAACTGCTAACTCACATGAGTTTGAGACTTTTCATGTTTCATGAATCTTTGTCACTGATTGAACCAGATAAATTTTCTGGCTAATCGAACATGTTTATTATTGCATGCATGAAATATTGTCCGGCACTCTAACAAGATGATAAAATTGCATCTGAGTTTTCCTGAATGTACCCCAATTGAGACTGCATTTTGAATTACTGTCGCACATTTTTATTTATTTTTGTCACATTTGCGACCATTTTGTCTGGAGACCTGTCTTGTCAAAAAAGGTTTTTAGTGGTCTGTTTGAATTTTTAGGAATTGTAACTCAGTTTCAGAAGACAGCCCACAGCTCATCCTCTGGCTGTGTGACTGCAGGAAACTCCAGCATAGTTGTGTCAGTCCTATCTCTTGGATAAACAGGAAGCTGCTAAAACTACAGCGCTATTCAGTGGGGATGGTGATGCCTATGAAGTATGACAGCACTGTGAGAGCCTAGCATTACAGTTAACCAAATGCAGATTAACCCTCATGTGTTTGGAAACAAAGTGCCGTCAACACACTGATGTACATAGTCGAAGAAGATATTCCTTCATATCTCAAAGTGAGATATTATTTTGATTGGTGAAACAATATTGCACGGGAGAGGTAATATGTAACTCGTGCATATAACTTTGCTGTGTCGTGCGGTTTCTTACCACGCAGTACTGTTTATATTGCAGCCAAGAGAGATTTTTCAGAATGGTTTAGTCATTAAATCCTCATTTAACTTTTCTTTCTCTCATTACCTCGTCCAGAGCTCCCACCCATCCGTCTGTGCAGCAACCTTCCTACCCACACCCACAATAAGTTTTCTGACTGAGTAGAGAAATGAATTCTCAGCGTCCCTAATGATTGTGGGGGTGGTTATGATGATATCATTGTGAAGAAGAGACACTGCACTGAAGTGTTAAATTTTGAATTTAAGATTTAAAATAACTTTTTTCTATTTGAATATATTTTAAAATGTAATTTATTTTTGGCAAAGCTGAATTTTCAGAATCATTACTCCAGTCTTCAGTGTCACATGATCCTTCAGAAATCACTATAATATGAAACATTTCTTATTACTGTCAATGTTGAAACCAGTTATGCTGCTTTATATTTTTGTGGAAACCGTGATACATTTTTCCAGGATTCTTTCCCAGGATCAATAGAAAGTTCATTAAGTTTGTAACAATGTAAATGTCTTTACTGTCAGTTTTTATCTATTTAATGTATCCTAGCTAAATGAAAAATTCTTTAAAAATCTTACCCCCAACTTTTGAATTGTAGTATATGTATTTAGGTAAATAATAAAAATTAAAAAAACAAATTGCGCAAATACATAAATAGTGAGAATAGTCACAAAGGCTTATTGAGAGAGAATTTATGTACAGCTATATATAGTAAATGTCTCAGTAAAAATGTCAAATATGCAGACAGTTGTTTCTGATTCCGAGAAAAATAATTTTCAGGTGAGTTAAAGTTCTTGTTTGCTAAAGATAAAGTACTTGACTAAGTCACCTGTTATTTTTGGCTTCCTTTCATACTCATCAAATGGGAGTAAACACACCTGAGAGTGTGCGGTGAGTTGTTACACAATGCTGGAATGTTGAGCAATGTCTAGATGTTTCACAATATAAACGTGCCGTTCATGTAGTATGCGCTGGGTACAATAATCTTGGCGCGATGAGTACGACCCAGCATGACCATGTGTTTAAACTGACATTGTCATTATAGGGTTGCCATGGCAATGTGTCATTGAACAACATCCACAGCATGCATCATGGCTCCGAGTCTGTGTATTTCCTAAATGTGTTGTTGAGTTGTATTTGGCCTTGCATACTGTGTAATTCCTAGGTAGGCTGTGTATTATAGTACGCTGTGTATTTCTGGAGTGTATCATTACGCAGAGAGAGAGAAGACTGTTATTATTGAGTCGGTACAGGAGAGACGGAGCATCTGGACTGGGTGACTCACACTCTCCCTTAAGGCGCATTCACACGCACGGGACTGTGACGCAGGGTACCTGAAAGTTTTCAAGATCAGAATAACGTTAATGTGCTCGCCCAACACATAAACATTAGACAGTAGTGCATCTGAATGTGCTGTGAAAATTGCTTTTTATAATTTATCATCTGATGTTGGGGAATGGAGACAAAATTAGTGGCGGGCAGATATGGATTTTTCAGTGGCAATTCAAAGTGACAATTAATATTGCGTTATCAGCCAATATTAGTTAACAACAACCATTTCTGGGTTATTTGGCAACCCAGAACTAGGTAAATAAAAGACCGAACACATGACCTGGCTTGTTGGGTTTTATACATAAAATGTATATGTTTTAGGACGTGACAGGAGCAGCCAATGGGAATCTGTGGGAAGAAAACTGGTATCAGGCCGTTCCAATTCATTAAATGACAATCTTATATCACATCCACGTCGTTCACTTTGCGGTTCACAGTGCAAATCCGGAGTACGCTGTGTTTGTAGAAGGCGACGTACATGTAAACAAAAAGGTTAAAAGTGAGACTACAGACGTTTTACTAATGTAATGGTACAAAACTAAATGTCATTCAGGAAGTTTCCCCTCAGGAAGTGTTCTCTCAGAACAGAACACAAAATGACTTGACAAATGTATCCAGTTTTAACCAGTTTGACACAGACTACCCATCCAACATTGGGTTACATTGACCCAGCACTGGTTAGGTATGTGGGGGGGTTCATCATTTGTATATTTATTTTATTGGCCATCGCCACTCTGCCATCCATTGAAAATAAATCTCAGTTGATCCCTAGTCTCCATTGAGGTCACCTTAAGAGTTTCAGTCTCTCTCCACCACCCGGTGTGGGTGTTGACGACGGCCGTGCTGGTGGATTGGATCATGGAGCTGCTAACTAACTATCATTTAGAATATGTGTTGTTTTTATCTTACTTTCCAAGATCACCACTACCTATGTGAGATTTATAGTTTGTCACAGGTGTGTATGGTTTGATCCTCTTGTCTAGTTCAAAGAGCTGTGTGTTGTAATGGATCACTTACACCTTGCCAGTCTGCTCTCTGTGTTAATCAGCTTACACCATCCTCTCTCGAAGACAGCTGTGTGGTCTGCCAAAAACACACGGTACAAACCTAATGTCCCACACACACTGCTCTCTGAGCCGGTGACTGTCTTTACCTTAAAGCCACAATGACTCCTTGAGTGTCTGTGATTAGCTTGCCACCGATAATGTATTTGTACCAAAGGCCACAAAAACTGTGAAAACTCCCTCAGGCCCACACAAGTGCTGACGAACAGGTGCACGATAACTGTGAATACACTCACCTAAAGGATTATTAGGAACACCATACTAATACTGTGTTTGACCCCCTTTCGCCTTCAGAACTGCCTTAATTCTACGTGGCATTGATTCAACAAGGCGCTGAAAGCATTCTTTAGAAATGTTGGCCCATATTGATAGGATAGCATCTTGCAGTTGATGGAGATTTGTGGGATGCACATACAGGGCACGAAGCTCCCGTTCCACCACATCCCAAAGATGCTCTATTGGGTTGAGATCTGGTGACTGTGGGGGCCATTTTAGTACAGTGAACTCATTGTCATGTTCAAGAAACCAATTTGAAATGATTCAAGCTTTGTGACATGGTGCATTATCCTGCTGGAAGTAGCCATCAGAGGATGGGTACATGGTGGTCATAAAGGGATGGACATGGTCAGAAACAATGCTCAGGTAGGCCGTGGCATTTAAACGATGCCCAATTGGCACTAAGGGGCCTAAAGTGTGCCTAAAGAAAACATCCCCCACACCATTACACCACCACCACCAGCCTGCACAGTGGTAACAAGGCATGATGGATCCATGTTCTCATTCTGTTTACACCAAATTCTGACTCTACCATCTGAATGTCTCAACAGAAATCGAGACTCATCAGACCAGGCAACATTTTTCCAGTCTTCAACTGTCCAATTTTGGTGAGCTTGTGCAAATTGTAGCCTCTTTTTCCTATTTGTAGTGGAGATGAGTGGTACCCGGTGGGGTCTTCTGCTGTTGTAGCCCATCCGCCTCAAGGTTGTGCGTGTTGTGGCTTCACAAATGCTTTGCTGCATACCTCGGTTGTAACGAGTGGTTATTTCAGTCAAAGTTGCTCTTCTATCAGCTTGAATCAGTCGGCCCATTCTCCTCTGACCTCTAGCATCAACAAGGCATTTTCGCCCACAGGACTGCTGCGTACTGGATGTTTTTCCCTTTTCACACCATTCTTTGTAAACCCTAGAAATGGTTGGGCGTGATAATCCCAGTAACTGAGCAGATTGTGAAATACTCAGACCGGCCCGTCTGGCACCAACAACCATGCCACGCTCAAAATTACTTAAATCACCTTTCTTTCCCATTCTGACATTCAGTTTGGAGTTCAGGAGATTGTCTTGACCAGGACCACACCCCTAAATGCATTGAAGCAACTGCCATGTGATTGGTTGATTAGATAATTGCATTAATGAGAAATTGAACAGGTGTTCCTAATAATCCTTTAGATGAGTGTATGTTGTAAACTGAAATTCCATGCAGTTCTCCTGTGCAGGTGTCAAGTTGTCCATTTCTATTTGTCTGGGTTGTTTTTAGTTTTAGTTTAGTTTTTATCATAATAGTTAAATAAAAAACTAAAGCGGTTCTTTAACGGGATTGTTCACCCAAAAACAAAACGATGATGTTTTTTTTATCATCATTTCTACTCGCCTCCATGTCATTCCAAACCTGTATGGCTTTCTTTTGAAGATGTTTTGAAGAATGTTTCAACCTTTATTGTCCATGCAATGAACGCCAAAACAACACTGCAGACTGCACCCTATTGACTTTCACTGTATGGTCAAAAAAAAGACAGAAGACTTTAATCCCTTTACGAAAATTCTGAATCAGCGCCTTGTGACCAAGAAGTGTTCTTCCTGTAAAAAAAAAAAAAAAAGGAAATGCTCATGGGACAGTCATTGATGAGTGATTTATTATAGCCTTAGTTAGCTTCAGGCTTCACTCGCCAGATTTTCAGAGCTATAGGTAATTAGTTTCAGCATTAATTTCATTGTTCAAGTGCATTTTTTGATGACATAAAACATGAATCTGTTTTGTTGCTACACAGACCCTAATATGGTAGGAAAAGGGTGTACAGAGTTGCTGTGAAACTCACAGCGAGCTGGAGTGTCTTCATGCATAATAATCCTGCTTGATGTTCTCCCAGTGGTGCTGGCAGAACCTCAAGAAAGGTCACACTGGCTAAAGATCTCAGAAATCCTGCTGGACTCCTGATTAATATATGTGTGTGTATTCAGTAAACTCTACATTCTTAGTGCTAGTCCATTAGATCCTGAATCCAGGGATGGCCATAATGCAGTGTGATAGTGCTGGTATTATATTGGATAGATAGGTTAGCTTTCCGAACTATGTTTCAGTTATTAACAGGACGACTGTGATTCAGAATGGCTTGAGAAATGCTTTTATCAAAATTGGAGTGTTTGTCTTCTTAGGCTTTGGTCTGGATGCGAGCACACTGAATTAAAAAAAAAAAAAATTTACTTAGTACATCTGTGCAACATATGAATAAGGCTTTAGACCATGTCCTAACCAGACACGATGGTATAAGATTCCAGAGAGAAGCAATTTGTCTGCCCACACCAGATACGACATGACAAAATCACAAGCAAAAATCACAGCCATTCGGAAGAGCATGTGGGCGGTCCCTTTATTGCAAATGCACTGTCTGCAATGGATAAGTACATGATCAAATTCTTAAATATTACACCATTTTAACATTTTTAAAACAATCTTTGTCATACACACATTGTTTGTTCACATTGAGTTCACAGTTTGAACAGTTTCAAGTTTCTGAGGTGAATTATCACTTTTAAGTATGACTAAAAAAGATCACTCAAACTGCTATTCAAACTTACATTAGACTCTTTTAACATTAAGTAAAGCACATATACCTGATATTATCATTAGCATGTTTTGCATGTTGTTGTTGTTGTTGTTGTTCAGCTGCGACGTCACAGAAATAGAAACCGTTTCTAAATTAGAATCGTCATGTATTGCCGTCGCGGCTGGTTAGGAGTTAGGACACAGTGTTAAAGTAAGTGGCATACTCAAAGAGTATAGAAAAGTTCACACAGAGGAATAAACATTCTCCTTTCAGTTAAGTGATGGGATTTTAGACTTGACTAGACCACAAATGCCACTGCTATGTCTCTGAAGGGTTTGAGCAAACAGGAAGTGAAGGTTTTCTTGTCTGATCCTCTTTCCCTCTCCAGTGGTCCTCAAAGCCCTTGACTTTAAGAAGATTCCTTGATTTGTTTATGAAAAGAGACTGGGAAGGAAAATCCCCCCCAAATTAAGATTTTTTTTTTTGTCTACACACACACTCCCACATGTAGGTCATAATCTATTTTAAACCATGATATCTTTGGAGAAGGAGACTTAAAGACCTCTCATATCCCATTACACTCAGATTACAGCTCATAATGGGACAGGACAGAAATGTTAAAGGGGTGGTTCACTGCCTTTTTTCTTTGCTTGATTGTGTTTATGGGCTGCAATATAACATGTCTTCGTGTTTCGTTTGTTAAAAAACGCCTTATTTTTCATAAATTTCACCTTTATTGTAAGCCGCTTCCTCCTCTGTCATTTGAACGACCGGTTGACTTCCTGATTCTATGAAACCACTCCCTCAGAAAGAGGCAATGAGCTCAGATTGGTTAGTTCGGCGGGTGTTTTGTAATTGGCTAAACTGCGTCCGGAATCTTCACGCCCATTACCTTTACGGGCGACAGTTGCATGTGCTCCAGTCAAATGTAATGGTGTCAATATTGCCTCATCAGTTTGAGCCAGAATCAGACCCAGAGAGCGGTGATGAAGAGAGTCAAGCAGAACCTCCGCAAACACGGCTCTTACTAAACGTTTCTGAATGGTAATTTATTTTATTTTATTATTATTCTCTCAAAGAATTTCCATACGCTGTTACTTGAAAATGCTACTGCTGTTTGTTAGCTTTTGAGATACGCTTTCCCCCTGATTAAACATTTAATATAACTGAATACATGACTGAGTAATACCGTTTTTTAAAGATATTGTTTTATTGATAGAATGAACAACCGTTTAACTATTCACAAAGCTTAGTTTACTCAGTTTGTCGTTTTCTTTAGGTGTACATGTGATAGCAGCTGAAGTTTGCTGTTGCGATAATTTTTTGAAGTTTGTACACGTTTGTCTTATACACACAAAATAGCATCGAACTAACTAGCTACTATAAACAAACAGCTTTGGCATTGGTTTGCGTTCTTGATCAAATAAAAAAATTACGTCATCAAGTATACATGGAAAATACGTTTACAAAATTTGTACATATTACAAATTCGGGTCCAAAATGTTTGTACGCGTTTGTCATATACTAAAGCCAGCGCTGGCATTTTTTTACATCCTTGATAAAACTAAAACATTACGTCTTAAATTATACAGGCAAATACATTTAAAATGATTAAACCTTACTTGCAGGTTGTGGCCTCTGGTTTTAAAGCTGTAACTGCTTCATGTTGGAGTAATAGTTTCTTGTTGAATCCGGCATTGAACTCGTGTAGATTCTGGAAGCTGTCTTCCGTAAAATGTGCAGCACAGAGAGCTAAACTACGATTGTAATTGTCAGGAACATAACCAAACTTAAATTTTAACCATTGTTGACGAACTACAGCGTCTGTAGGAAGCCTGAACACAGAAGACCTGACAGCTACAGCTCTCCACTATAACTCCTCCTCTTCGACAGCAGAACATGTTCCGGAGGGAGGGTGGATGTAAATGTATGGGTTAGTTACGTATAAAACCCGGGAAGTATCTCGTTGTAGTCCCATTCGAGACGTTTTTGTAGGCATTAAACTTCCTGATTTTTAAAAGACAATATCTCCGCTTACGTTGAACTTTAAGCGCAGCAACTTTGCAGATACTGTTCATGCACCAACAGCAACATTACACAGTATTTAAAATGAAAAAAGTGAAATAGCAATCAACCACCCCTTTAAGTCAGTCTACATAAATATCAGTGGTCATTAAATAGTAGGGCTGTACAATCGATTAATAGCAATTAATCGCACCTAACATAAAAGTCTGTTTACATAATATGTGCGTGTGTATATATATATATATATATATATATATATATATATATATATATATATATATATATATATATATTATATAAAATATTATATTTGTGTGATTGTGTATATATACGTAAACAGACTTTTATGTTAGATGTGATTTTATTATGATTAATAAATTGTACAGCCCTATTAAATAGTTAATGTATTAAAGTGTTTTATTTTCTAAGATCATGATAGCACATGTCATGCAGAACCACATACTGTCATATTTTAAATATCTTCCTCCAAACGGTTTTGGATGGAATGTCACAGGACGGTGCATTATTGCAGTGCCAACATGCATGAAATTTGTTTTGGAATGCACTGTAATGCTTCTGGGTTGTTGGCAGGACATGTCAAATGTGACATTCTATACTTAATGAAGTATGATTTCACACAGCATTTTCTAATTCTTGGAATAATATACATACAGTTTGTATGAACTCATAAATTGAGTGACATAGTGACATGGAATTTTTTAAAATATATTTATTTAAAACCTTATATATAGGTTATACTATGTGTGTATTAATGAGAATTTAATTTGAACCTAAAATATAAATATATTGTATAACTATATTAAAGTATTAAATATTTATATTTTAGGTTATAATGTATTTTTACACTTATTTTTATAAGATATTTAAAAAAAATAAAGTTTATGCCCATGCTATTTGTTGACAAACCATCTGAATTGTAATATGATCCTTGAGGTGCATTGCTGTTTTTAAAAAAAACACCAGTAACCAATATTATTTCTGTTATCGACAGAGAAAACAAAAATAAATTGTAAGATATTTACTTAAAGGGACAGTTCACCCAAAAATATTGTTCCAAATCTGTATGAAATTCTTCGGCTGAACACAAAATAAGATATTTTGAAGAATCTTTTGAAGAATCAAAAAAGAACTCAATGGGAACCGTCAACTGTCTGGTTACCAACATTCTTCAAAATATCTTCTTTTGTGTTCAACAGAAGAAAAAAACTCATACAGGTTTGGAACAACACGAGGGTGAGTCAGTTATGACATAATTTTTATTTTTGAGTGAAAAATCCTTTTAATGTGCTTAAAAATGTGAGGCCATTGTCTAGTAGTATATTGTCTTTTCTGTAGCACTGTATAAAATATTGTGAAGCTATTGACTGACTGTACCTCTACAGTGCAGAGTGACCCATAAACCTCTTAGCCACCAGCTGGGGTTTAAATAGAAAGTCTTGGATTCATGAGGCTCCAGAAACTTGCCTGTACCCCAGCAGCTGATGATCCTTAGGATGATTGATAAACGTCCTCTTATCGGACATAGCTTGTGAGGGGATTTATGAAAGTGGAGAAGGAGATGATGTATTTATGATAGGTGTTAGCATGCCTTGGCTTGCTGAAGCATTCTTGTATCTGAGGAATTAATGTGATTGTGTCAGTACCAGCATGATGTAGGTAAGATATGTGGGGAAAAGGGTCATAATGGGGGAATTTTTCGTAAATGGAACTAGAATGATTTACTAAAAGTTCATGGAAGTTCATCATGTCCTGTGTGAAGATGGTATGCAGGCTCCTATATTACCACTTTAAAAAATAACTAGGTTGTTTGATCATACAGATACAACATGAGATTATAGGATAACCACTTCTGAAGAGGAAAAAAAGGAAGTGCACTTTTAAAAATTGCTAAAATAATATTTGAAAATACTATAGTCTGTCTACTTAAATAATAATAATCATGTTTAATTGAACTTCTTGACGTCTCTGTAATTATTTGTGAAATTGTGAGGTTACTTCTCTCTTTTTTGTAAATTAAAAGTAATTTTTCTCCTTGGAATTTGAGTGGGATTATTTTTTGCATTTGTGCAAACTTTCTTAAAGTCTTTTCCCTTACCCTAAGTTTTATTATCAAGTTCTCAGACAGCGGCAGTATGGACTTTTTAGCATGTGGATGTAAATCCAAGTCAGCAGTAACGATAACTCTCTTGCTCAGAATGCAGAGTCAGTCGTACAACAGTACGCCTCCACTGAAAGCCACAACAGCTCTTCAAATGGCCAATAAAAAAGTATTATATTCATCCTCCCTCACATCCTCGTTCACTTGTTGTTATCAGACTGAAGGCAGGCACTGGAGGAAATTAAGGTCTTATTGGACGACCGTTAATCAGTCTCCACAAAAAGAGAGATTGTTAGGAGATGCGGGTCAGACCAAGAAGGATGTGATGTCAAACTCATTTCTGTATTTGACAGTCATAATCCTCTTTGTTTGTTGTTGACATTGTAATCTAGATAACAGAGAATAGATCAATCATAACTGTTTTCTAATCTTATTGAGGATCCCGAAACTCACTACCGCTATTAGTTTGTGTGTGTGGTTATAGCAGGGGATATTCCACCTGGTGTTCACGTGTGTTGGTCTAGATGTCTCTCATTGAGAATCACTGTAAGATCACCGTTTGGACATGACTTTGTTAGCCTCTTCATCTGGCATTTACCTTATGGAGAGGTACTTACCATAAGCCACAATGTCATCAGTCATTTGTTTATGTCCAGTCGTTGTAGACAAATACTGTTCTTTTGCAACCAACTAGCATTTATTTAACAAATTCTGATGGTTCTTTGGCTTTTGAGTGTGACAATTGAATTGACAGGAGAGGTGTCCTGTTTTTTGCCTTGTGCATCATAAAAACTGTTTCAATTAGTGCTGCCCCGTAATAGTCGACTAAATGTTAGTCAATGAGAAGAGGCTTGGTTGACCAAATTTTGCATTGGTTGGTTGGTTGCTCGCTGAGAAAAAGGAAAAAAAAAACCTCCACAGCTAAAAGCAACTCCACGGCTGGTCCATGTGGTTATTATGTTGGCCAGGTGTTCCTTTCCAAGTGTTTGTGCAGAGCGTGGAAGGTAAATTAGTTTCCATCAAGAGGTTCTTTCTGCCAAAACTCTTTATCATTGAAGCTTGTTTTATTAGATTGTGCTTGTTTTAACCCTGTGAGAAACCTTTTTTATTTAGTTAACTTTTTGAAGAAGTTTTTAGCAGTTAAACCAAATAGTTTTACATTTTTCTCATGAAAATAGCCATGGAAGCTGGCATGGCGTTAAAAACAAACAATCTCTTACACTCTATTGGCGCTTTTCCATTACCAGTACCAGCTCGACTCGACTTGCCTCGCCTCGACTCAGCTCGGCTCAGCTCGCTTTTCGCTCCGTTTTCCATTGCAGATAGTACCTGCACAATAGTACCTGGTCGCCATAGCGACGCCGCAGGGAACTGCCGTGACTTAATCTTTTACGCGAGACGCGCGAGACACACCCGCTACCCACACACACAGGACAATGGAGGAAATCGAGTGTATGCTGTTTTTGGATGTTTTTGTTTTTGCTGTTTTTTTTTTATTCGGGATACTCCGTCTGGCGCGTGCAATGATGACGCAGTGAATAGTGATTCTCTCTGACCAATCAGCAGTCTGCCGTGTTTTCACGTCACATTTTAGTATCGCCTCAGCTCGCTTAGAACCTCGCCGGAGGTGGTACGAAAAAAAGTACCTGGAAGCAGGTACAGGTACAACTTTTACACAGTGGAAAACCAAACAGAGCCGAGGTGAGCCGAAGCGAGCTGGTACTGTGTAGTGGAAAAGCGCCATATGTTCAGAATAGGCATGCTGAACGTTTAAGAATGAAAATTACATTAAAGATCAATTGAATAATTATATTTAATCAAATTTTGATCTTAGTTTTCTGTTAAACACAGGAACTGCCATATGGTGTGATTGATCATATGAAGAGTTCAGATGCAAAAGCCTCTAAGTGCCATCTGAAATTTTCTTCTAGAATGATCATTTTTTATAAAGCTTGTATATTTAAGTTAAGTTATTTCACTTAAATGACAATTAATAGGTAATTTGCATTGCCATTTAAGTGAAGTTATTGAACTTAAATATACGAGCTTGATAAAAATGATCATTCTAGAAGAAAATTTCAGATGGCACTTAGAGGCTTTTGCATCTGAACTCTTATTTTCCTTGATGACAGTGTTTGAAAAATGATTGCTTATCCCACCTGAGTATTATCTGTTTTTTTTTTTTTTTTTTTTTTTTTTACTGTTAGGCAATCAATTAAAAGAATCAAATTGGTTGAAATCACTCTCAGAATTAATTAACAATTGATGTGGATAATGTAATAATTACATATAAGGCACGTGTTAGCTCTTGAAGTTTAATCTGTTCTTCCTAGTTGAATTTGTTTGCACATTTACAATGTACAGTTAATTTCTCATTCTGCAATGATCAGCACTTCAGTTAGCTAGTCAGGCTGTGCATGATCTGTGCCCTCATGTGATTTTCTGTCTATTGCCCTGGTGTCACCATAACAGATGCAGTATCACCATAGTGATGTCATGCTGTGTGGTACACCGATAAACCTCAAGCTGGCCTTATCCATAACATTGTATGAGTAATAAATTGAGTGAGGAAATGAATCAGACACCTTAAGATAAGGTTCTGTCTGCTGACCGACTGCCTGAGAGTGTTATACTGATATCAGCTCTGAAAATAAGAGCACTAGATACCAGCATATATTTAAATGAAGCATCACAGGATTTCAGTAATACATCTAGATGTTAGTAGGAGTCTTACTAAGGGCTGGGCAATATATTTTAGTATATAATATAATCTAGTATCTGCATTTCAACCTTGTGACACCGTAAGTATTTTGAAGGGTGTTTTGTTTTCAATCAGAGCAATTAAACAGCCATTGAGCAATTAAATGAGAGCAATTAAACAGCCATTGTTGCTAAATAGTTTCAAAATGTAGGCCTAGCTTTTAGCGCATTAAAATAATTGCAATATTAACAATGCTCTTTAATTATATAAACTTTTTTTTTTTATAAAACATAATTATATCAGCAATTTATCATCCATCCCTAGTTCATACAATATTTTGTGTGTGTGTGTATGTTTTTTTCCCTTTTTTTTTCACGTCAACGAAAGCAACAGCAATGAGCTGCATTTTATTTCCTCCTGAAGTGGTTTGAGTGATTGGATTTAAATCCATCTCGAAAGCGGTTCGGAGGGCATTTACACCAAGTCTTTTCAGATCAGAGAAAACACATGAAGTGATCAGGTGTAAAAACATCAACTGCTCTTTCACCATCATGTGTGTATGATGTATATGGATGGTAATTAATGAAATATGAACGCCGACTTCCATAGCAACGCTCAGAGAGGAATTTAGGTTAAACAGCTCTTTAGAAGTGTATGTGGAAGCAGTCAAGTCTAGGTTTACTCTACAAAAAACCAGTCATGCAAGCTGCCTGTCTCCAGCATTTCCCCTTACTCATATTCTCACTTGAACATCACAAACATGTTTGTTTCGATCTGTTATTTCAGCCGCGTAATAATAATATGTTGCGTTAAGTTGACATGCGCTGAACATTGTCTGTTTTCTTTGATGAGCTGTGCTGCTGTTCATCAGCTTTGAAGCCACAAAGTTTTTCAAGATGAAATTCTTGATCAAGGGAATCAGAAACTGAAATTTAATTTTACAGCTTATAGCTTAGCATTCTATTAAAGACACAGGCTAAAGGCCCGTTCACACCAAGCACGATAAAGATAACTATTATGCGTCCACTCCAACGACCGATAACGGTCTTTTTATTCCAAGCACGTGCGCGCCCGGATGATCAAGATCCATTTTAAATGCGCGAGACCTTTAAATTAGAATGGATTCTGATTGGCTGTCAGTGTTTTATCGTTCGACAGCTGGAAAAAAATCGTTCTGAAAGTGATCCCAACGATATCGTTCCTCATATCTTTATCTTTATAGTTGTGGTGTGAACTCTGTTATTCTTTAATATGGAGAACGATTTTTAGAATTATATCTTTATTGTTATCTTTATAGTTATCGTCCTTGGTGTGAACGGGCCTTTAGTCTTAATAAATTGTGGCATGTTTTAAAAAAAGAGCTTTTTCTGTGTGTCTGAAAATCATGCTATCACGTACTGTGGAATTATGTTATGAAATATTTGACAGCTTATACATGGATTAAGCAAATCCTCATGGATGTAAAATGTTTTTTTTAAATGGTGCTTTTAAATTTGGCTTGAAATGGAAATTCACCTTATCAATTTCTAAAAGCATTTTTATCGATTTAATTGTGAATGATTTTTTTATTACTTTTTTTTAACCTTGTAATCAAAATATCATAAGCAACTCGATCATTGACAGACCTCTCCAGTCGTTTAGTCCGCTTAAGCCCCAGCCTCTCCTACAATCAACTGCAAGCTTGCATTCAGTTCTTTTTCCATCCAATCAATGCATAGAACCATCCGACCAGCATTTTTATCTTAAAAAAAGAAAACCTGTCCATTTATTGCCCTGACAAAAATGCTTGACATGTTTTCCACCCAGCTTTAGTGATCCAAAAATCTATTTTATAAAGCAGAAATGTACTGACATCGCATATTCATGTTCACATAAGAGTTTACTAAATAATCAGCCCTGTTCATTTGTTTTTAATTCACTTTCACTTTGCACTTTTTGCACGATGCAATACAATAAAATAAAATGTTTTGATAGACTTCTGTAATCAGCCACCTTCTTGCTCATTCAAATAAATCCACACAATGTTGTCTTTGATTCTCAGTAGCCAAAAGCAAAACTCCACTCACATATCACAGTATAGATAGTGATCAGATTTACCGTATGGAACATGATTCAGGAAAGTGGGAATTACCCTGAATCTGAGACTAAACACTGATATAAGTCTTGAGATCAGGAGTCAGGACCAGTGTTTTAGATTTAAAACAAGCTTGAATTGAAGATCCTTTTAATAAAAACCAAATCGTAGAATCTTATGGAAAATGCTGTCAGAATGCAATTTCTAAGTTTCAAACATTCTTGCACTTTTCTAGAAGTTTTACTCAAGCGTTATCTGAGGCTAAATCAAGTGATTTAGCTTTTGAAAGATGTTCCACCACTGTTCAAGTCAATGTTTTATGCTATTCATGGCCACATTGTTTAAATATGACAGGATCAGATTCATTAGTAACAGCTTGAAAGCTGGAAACTTCTGGAGTGCGTCTGTAATGGGTGTTTATCATTAAGAAACAAAGTGCAGGCCGTTTGCTGGAAAAGGGAGAGGCAGGAAGAGTGTGATGTCAGACAGGGAAGTGAACGGGAAACAGAGCGAGGGGGTGGAGTGGGCTGCGAAGAGGGCGACGGCCTTCCCATTTCCTGGCAACCTCTCTATTTCTCTTTCTGCCAGTGTTGTGAGAGTATGATTAGGGGATGAAGACCACCACAGCTGGGACTGTGATTGTTCTTTCTACTACTCATTTACTTTGAAGAGTCTTTGAAGAGGAATACACACTCATTTTATTCAGCATTCCTCAGAAGACGACACCACAAAATGTACAGTGGATATGGAGGTACTCTGAGATTTATGAATAACAGTTTTGTGAGATATCTTGGTATTTGTCATGTGATATTGTCGAGTTAGAGCCTGAATGTTGGTGTCTATGTTGTAAAGGGTGTTCAGGTTAGGGTATGTCTACAGTCAGGTGTGTTGTGACTAGAATAATTTAAATGTTCATTGAATTCATTTATCTTTTTTTGGTTTATTGTAGAATGATGTAGAAAGATGTCCTTTTCTCTACGTATTGAAAATCGCCAACATTTGCTCGGCTAAATTTCGTTTTGACTCACCAAGGACGCTGACAACCATAGCTAAAGCAAAGTGATAACGTATCACAAAAGTTCTTTCCTATTATATGCTATTCCACAAAACACAAAATTGAGCTGAAAAGAAATGCGAAATTCTTCTCGGTGTGGTCAGCTGTAGAGAAGTGAAAGCAATCTGAAAAGATACATGATATAGTTCATCATCACAACAGGAGTTGTGTATGTTTTCACAGTTAGTTGGTAGGGGAACAATGGTAGTTTTTATCATTGTCCAACACTTTTTCTGTCCAGATGTTTTTGGATTTTGTGGTGGGACCATTGTCCTCCTGGGACAGGCGTCCCACTGGGTTCCCTTGTGATGGTTCTGCTGGAGCAAGAGAGAATAGAGACACTTAAAGTATGTTGACTTTGGGCTACGGTTCAGTGTGGCACCTCAGGGTCATCTTGAACAAACACACAGGGAGGTCCTTAAGTTTAGCCCTTAGGACTATACCTCTAAAGCAGAAGCTCTAAACACTTGTTCAGATGATCCTAATAGTTTTAGACCTAAGGCCTGGCCAAATGTTGCAGAGACCTATTAAAAGTATTGGCTTATTATTAATGATATAGCTTAACTTTTGAGCTAGTAAAAGGATGTGCAGTTGTAGAGGGAAGAAAAGGGATACAAAGTGAGTTTCTTGTTTCGGGCCTTCGCTCAGAGAATGGAAGGAAGGATACACCATGTGGGGCAAATGTTAAGGGCTAAGGGATTTCAAAAAGCCACATGACTATTATTAACTCTCAAGGTGCTTGTTGTCACATCCTGGTATTGAAGAAAGATTTCCACAGCAGCATTTCATTACAAAATATTGATAGATGATAGTGATAGACTGATATTGGCCAGGCCAAGATTTTTCATGTTATTGGATGATAACTGTGGCCAAGTGGCCTAGTGTCATTTGTAAAATCTGCCAACAGCCTTGTTAATCAATTTTGCAATTTTATATATATATATATATATATATATATATATATATATATATATATATATATATATATATATATATATATATATATATATATATATATATATATATATATATATATATATATACACACTTACTACATATATACACTTACTACATACAAATATATATGTATACAGTATGTATATACATTCATAATATATGTGTATATATGTGCTGTATTGTAAACCAACGAATCACAAAGGCTTCTGTCATATCGTATATTTGTTATGTTATCATAAATATATTTACATATGGCCAAATTAATGTAGAATAAACATTAAGATATTTTTTTTATATTTTAAATCATATTTAATGGCAGGATACTGATACTAGTACCTCTGTTAATTTTTTTCCCCACTTTCCTAGGATAAATTGAATATAGTCATTCAATATTATATTTAAAAGTTATAATTTCAAACATATTATTCAACATACATTTATTAAATAAAATTTTTTTAATCGATTCTTTATCTCAAATTCAATGTATTCTATTTAGCATTCAGTCCTTAAAATGGTATAGGCCTAGTGCTACTATATTAATCACATTTGATAATATATTTGAATATATAATTTACACAGCTTTATTTTTTGTTTTCCCAAAAGTGGAGGTCAGGTTACAGGATTGTGAAGTGGGAAAGGTGCAGGACTGACCCCAGATATCACGCTGCATTGTTTTGGGAGCCGACTGATTATCTTTGCTTGTTCCCAGAGAGTTTTTTGGACACAGCTTTAGGTTTCTTACCCCTATGACTATGTACTAGTGTTTGTTTGATGGACACCAGACTTTGGTAATCTCTGATATGAATGGAATGTGTCCGAGACAGTGAGGCTACTGGCTCCAACATAACGAATGTCCTATCATCACAGACTCTTAGTGAGAAAGCACTGGAAAGCTTTTATTTTACAGGTGCTCACCCCAACCTTTCGCAATGTGTGGATAGAGCTCGAAAATGGTATGCATTCATAAAATATATTCTGGTAAAGTGTCACATTAATTTGGATTGGTTGACAGAGTATGTAATGGTTGGATTCCAGTTGGTTTGTGTCAGAACAGGGGTGGGGAGGCCCCCAGGTTCTTTTTTGTTCTGGAATAGTCCTGGAGCAAATCCAGACCATCAGAACAATACAGTCAGCCACTCTGATCCACACGCTTTAGAAGAGCCTGAGCAGCTTTGATTTTTTTTTGTTTTGAAATTTGTTGAAATGCGGTTGGAGTGGTGGCTTTGGGTCCCGTTGGACAGGTGGGAACAAGACACGGAGCAACAATTGGAAGGATGAGGCTTTGATGGTGTTTATTTGTTCGTGAAAGGATCCAGTGTATGAAGGGAATGCAGTAAACGTTTGATTCCCACACAAGTCATGGTGAAGAGGGAGAATGTGTCACTTGCCTTGTTTACCTGGTAACACAAAAGAAGGAGGCCCGCTAGAAGGTGTGTGTGTCTCTGTGTGGTTGTGGTTGTGTTTGTGTTTGTTATGAGATTTGTCAAGGGAAATAATTTCTCTTTAATACCACTGATGTGATGTTCATTCTGATGTTATTGATTGAAGTGGGTCTTCTCTAGATTTTTTTAAATGGCAAATAATTATATTTTTTGTAGTCACTGTAATTGGCTAGAAATAAATATCGTTGAATTTACTAAATTTTTGTATCGTAAGTGGTTGCACACAATTGATTTTAGCTACATTTAAACAAATGCATTAAGTTGAACTTAATCAATTTTAGTTCAACTTAATGCATTTGTTTAAATGTAGCTAAAATCAATTGAGTGCAACCTCTTACGATAATTTTTTTTAGTAAATTCAACGAATAATTTTTTTCAGTGTAATGTTATTTTGACTATTCTAAGGATGACAAAGATTATTTTAAGGGATGTGCTAATATTAAAATTCTGTCCGATACAGATGCTAATAATTATTGATGTTGTGGTTGATAACTGATAAATGTCAGATATTAAAATTCTATTCTATTTTGTTTATGAATTAAAAATAAAACACGTGTATATGTATATATTTTAAAATGTAGCATTAACATGACATTAATTTAAACGTAGCCTTTGTATATAAAGCAAAACATTAAATGTGCAAAATTTTTTTTTAAACGACTAGTATTACCAAGTCAACTACTGTAGCAGCAGCCGTATCATTTAATCGACTAGTCTCGCGCATCCCTACTGATGACGTAATTTCGAGCAAAATCAGGCCAAGACAAAGCTCATTTGGAGTTTGTTCCAGGAGTGGACAGTCGTGGTAAACACCTTCGTACTTGGTTCATGGTGATTATAAAGCTCCGCCTTCTTCGACATGGCAATCTTCTCCAGTTCATTTCTTCTGTGCAGTCCGTCGAGGTCGGACGTCTGCGAGTAGACACATGAACACACTGGAGAGTCATTGTAGTTCTAATTCTAATCCTAATCAAAAGCAACACTGACACTGTTTTTTAATGTTTAATACTGTAGAGCTGCTGCTTTAAAGGACTCTATTGTATAAAGTGCTATGTATAAATAAACGTGGCGTGACTTGACCGGAGAGCTGTCTTGCAAAGGTCATGTAAATGTCCACATCACTATGATCAGATGTTTCCTAACTGCTATTTTCTCACCGCTGTTATTTTTGTTGTTTGTTTATTTTGTTACTGAAAGGAAAGCACCCAGCATAAATTTGCATATTCATTTAAACGTCACTCTCGTCAGTGCCGGGATGTTCGCTTTATACCTCTAGGACAGTAGATCTCCAGGAACAGATTGGGCATCCCTGATGTAAATGAATTGTGTTATGTCAGTAAGAGAATAATAGAAACATAGAATAAATAGAGAAACATTGGGGTTATCTCTACTACTAGTAAGCTGCAGATGTTATTTTTCTTTCCTCCCTCCCCGTTCCTATCAGACGGTTGAATATCCTGCGGGAAATGAAAAAATTCCACTTCCCTCAGTGTTGAACCATTTCCCCTCCTCCACGCTTGGAAGCACGAAGGTCTTTATTTCCCATCAGCATCAACAGACCACACTCTTCACTGATCACCAGACAAACAAACTTTGAATAATTCAAATCTGAAATGCTTTTGAAATATTTACATCCTTGCTTTTCTCAGAAAACCCATTTTGTTATAGGTGGCTTGCTGATTGAGTTAATCATTTACCTCATAAAGCATTTTACATTGTAATTCAGAGAAGACGTATATCTTATTAAAACTAGGGAGTGCAAAGACCACTTTTATTTTCAGTTTTCCCAAAGAACAAAGCCATCCGAGCTCTCTTGAAAACCTGAATCCAGCCATTAATGCTTTGTCGCAGTAAGACGATCTGGAGTTTTCCTCTCTGTGGAGGTTTTAGGCTGGAGGGCAGAACACGTCTCTGTACCCCAGCCGTGACGCTCTCTTGCTGGGCACAGTGCAAAGAATTCTCCCTTCAGCAACTCTGATGGCCTCTGAATGAATTGCACATATCTGAAATACTTCAGTCAGTCCAGAGAGTCACAGATGGGTCCTCATTAGTGCAGACTGAGGCATGTCAAGATGAAGATCTTCATTAAAGTGTATAAGTTAGGCTTCAGTGTTGTTTCCTTCCTCTACTTTGAGTTTAAAATTAACTCTAGCTTCAGTTCCTCAATCCAGTGATGTATTGCTGTATCCAAGGCACTGCCCATCTTTGTTGACTAAAACTTGTGTGCTGACTGGCCCAGTTAGGGTCAGACTAAAATGCACTTGTGTTGATGTCACAGCTTAAATGACCTCATGGGCTCAGATATGCTGGCTCACACCTAAGACTTTCTCTAAAAGACTTCAAAGCCTGTTGCTCTTCTCTGGAAAGATTAAATCTTAATTCAATTTAAAACAAAACTAGCTGCATTCGACCTGCTCTCACAGAGCCATGGAGACGTTGCTGCTGTTACATAACACTGTGGTGTTTTGTGCTGAATAAGTGGTCTTTTGGGTGAGCTTGCATTAGTTGTTCTGTGTTTGTAACATGCTACTGACTTTCCGTTAGGCTGATAACTTCAGACTTCTGATAGAGATAAACGTGACTAATTTGTTTGCACTAGCAGTATATCTTTGTTAACCTATGCAGGTTTGTCTTTGGTCTAAGTGTCTTTGTGTTTGTGTGCTGTGTCTTTCCTGTCATGTTTCTTGCTCATTGTCCCAGCTGTGGGCTGAGTGGGTCCTTATGGTTCCTGTCCTGGCTAAAATCCTCAGTGATTGGTGTGGTGTTAAGTGTAATCTTGACTGCTCTGTCCTCCCACGTTTTGTCCACCGAGTGTTTTTATGGTGATGTCTGATAGGCCATGACAGGGTCAATGATATGAGCCCTAGCTGATTAAGGAACTTCACGGACAGCTAATCTAGAAACTTTTTATCTATGCTGAAGAGTATGATTGGTTTCTCTTTCTCTCTCTGTTTTCCAGCATGACTCTCAGTCAGGGCTGGGTGACATAGCTAAAACATGAATAGATATTATCAATTTAGAGTGATTATGCAAATCAATCATTGAAATGAAAGTAGCATGCATATCAGCAATAGATGCAATTGGTTACACTTTATTTGTGACGTAGTTACATTGTACTTACTAAAATAAGTACTGAGTAATAATATATGTACTTACTATAGAGTTAGGGTTTGGTTTAGGGTTAATTACTTGTAATTATGCATAATTTACTGTTATTACTATAAGTACTGTAAGTACATCACCTTAAAATAAAGGGTAACACTTTATTTTACAGTGTCCTTGTTACATATGTTACATGTACTTACCATAGTAATAACAGTAAATTATGCATGCAATTAACTATTACATGCAATTAACCCTCAACCAAATCCTAATCCTACCCTAACCCTATAGTAAGTATACATGTAGTTAATTATTATTACTCAATACTTAAATATATAATTACACTGTAACAGTGACACCTTAAAATAAAGTGTAACCAAATAAAGTTACCATGTAATCTGATATATATTAAAGGAATATAAGGATTCATGTTAAGATTTATGATTAGCATTAGTCAGGGTGGTCTATTTTAAACTTTTGAGGAATAGACCACCCAAAAATAAGAGTTCTGTCTTCATTTTCTCATCCTCATTTGGTTTCAAACTTGCATGACTTTCTTCTGCAGAACATAAAAGATGATATTTTGAAAAATATTAGTAACCAGTTTTGGTTACCATTGACTTCCCTTGTATAGTTTGACCAAAATTGACCCTCTTGATACTTGTTTCTGGTCTTATTAAACAATTCTTTGGTGAATATTAGTTTCAAATAAGAAAATCCTGTCTTTGTAATCTTTCTAAAAAATCTAATTTCTCCAAACATTGTCTTTGAAACAGCTTTTCTTTTCAGATGATGTCATCAGCACTCTTATTTTTCAACTTGTCCCATCACACCATCTATCTAGCTGTGCTGCTTTTTATTCTCCAGTCAATTCCTGATGGATTTTTTGTTGTTGTTGTTCTTGTTCAATGTCTTTTTCATTTAGAAATACTTGTTTTCATTCGTCTCATCAGGTTGAGAATGGCTTTTCATGTTGATTTTAAAAGGAACAGATGGAACTGAACATCTCTTTTTTTTGATGGGTTGATTGCATTTCATTTCTGTGGACTTTGTTTGAAGGATGAGCATACAGTTGAAAGATTGCCTCCTTTTGGATTTTGTGAGTGTTTCATGAGGAACCTCGCTTGTTTTGGTTGGAATCACTTGCTTTTCTTCATTTTAGTTGTGTAATGCCAACTAGGCTAATTGTCTTTTAATTGTGTTCTAAACAGTTTGAGATGCACTTTGGAAGGTACATGAGAAATTTGAGTTACAAAACTCAAATGAGTCAAGTATTTTCCTTCCAAAGACTCAATTTGTAAAGATAACTATTGGGTTTGTCAGTGTTTCCTGGAAAAACAGTAATTTTAATCTAAAAAGCTTTTATCTTGAGCGGACAGCAAGTTTGTCCTTAGGGAACCGTTACATAAATGAAACAATCCACTGATTCATTCAGGGCCTGAGTGGCACTGCACCAGAGGCTTATGATGAGATTTTATTGCCTAAATGTTAAACACTTTTATTTAAGATGCAACTTCAAAGGCAGTGCCTCTAAAAAAGACTTTCATTTAGAAATAATGTCCTTTTGTATTCAGTGACTGATTTACCTTTAGGTTTCGTTATGCCTCCGAACCCATTTAGCGTTTGGCCTCATTCAATATTTCTGTTTCTCTGCAGGGAGTCCCTCCAAATCTGTATCCACCATGTCCCTTTCTGTGCGCCCCTCGCGGAGGGTCGTCGCCAGATCCATTACTAGGAGCCAGTCCTTCGCCGGAGTCAACTCCAAAGACAAGTCCTACAGGTCAGTGTTAACTTACACATGCATGTTCATGAACACATGCACACTCAAATAAGGCATAAATGATAAACAACAGAATCAGTGCTCACAAGCATGCATTAGGGGTGGGTGATATATCAAATATTCATGTTATATTGATGATTTTATTTCAGCAATTCAGCAAGTGAATTTAATGCACTTTTTATTGGACCATTAAATTTCGATTATTTTTTTACGGTCCATTCTTGTCTTGTGACTTGTGAGTATGAGAGCATTATGATTGATGATTTGTTTAATAGTGTCTATGATTTATACTTCAATAGCAAAAATAGCATTAGGGTTAGTAAGTTTGATGATGATTCAGCGATTTGTTTGCTATATTACTAAAATATTGTCATTGAGGTCCATCTGTGACAATTTTCATTTATTAAAATGTTTTAGTTAAATAAATGTAGGAAAGTGTTGCTGTTTTATACATTTATAAATATATTTAAAATGTTGCTGGTAAATGTTGCTGGTTTTGTTATATAATTTATATAATATATTTTTTATAAATATAAAATTGAGATTATTCTTGTTTTTTATAATTGAAAAACTGGGGTTATTCGTGGTTATGAAACATCTGTGTATTGTAAGCCATTTTGTATGCAGCCTAGAATCATTGTCTTTCTTTAATTAATTGTCTTTCGTTGATATGTGTGTAGCATATCACTTTGAATTCATTGGCTTACGAGTTTATGGGTGTGTCATTGGTGGGGGCATATAAGATTGGTCACAATGTCTGTTTGATTGCACACTGAAGAAGGCACACGCCGAAAAAACGCGTTTGTCAGGGCTCCAGACTGCGACCAAATGGTCGCATTTTGCGACCAAAATTTGAGAGTGTGCGACTGAATTTTACACCCAGTCGCACATGTGCGACCAGTAATTTATTTTTTTATTTTTTCACGTTAAACGTGGAAGGGGCGCGTCAATGAATCTGGAATGTGTGGCAGGCCAATGAGTGTGAGAAGAATAGGGAATGGCCACTGTAACTGGCTAATGTGTGGAGGGGGAGGGTCCTAGAGATAATCGAGCGCGCGTAAACGTCCGTGGGAAGGAGACGGAGACAAATATCAATGTCACGGACAGACAGGATGATGATGATTCAGAGTCAGAGGTTTGTAAGGTGATAAAGGCCTGAACCCACTATTTTCGGGAAGACTGGCTACGAGAATTCAGCTGGTTGAGGTACTGTAAGGAGATGAACTCCATGAGCTGCGAATGTTGCAGTCCCAGAACTGCGGGGAAAACGAAGTTTGCAGACAGTGCAGGCACTTCGCAGTTTAAACACTCAATCTCAGCCTCAAGCATAGAGTATGCCGTGACATGTTAATAAATAAAAACAAAATGAAAGTGGGAAAAAACTGCGCTACTCAGCACTCATTCTGCTTCACAGACCGTTTAATAGTTCGAACCAATAATAGACAGCGCAGAGCTCCTCGCCAGTCGCGGGCCGATCGCGATCACGCGAAACAGTTACATCGTGGAGATCCAGTGAAGAAATCCATTGAGTTCGCGACAGAATTAATAACATTGCTGCGAGATCCAGTGAGAAACATTCAGATTTGACGCAGAATTCTCTGTTATAAACCATATAAGATCAAACAGCACTGACGTGGAAACCAGGAGAAACATGTGCAATGAGCGAACAAGTTATTGAAGGCTTTAGGTCCACAGATTAGCAACAATCACCTTGGATTTACTGTAGTAACACTAACTGTAACTATGGTATACTGTGGTTATAACAGTAGCCTACACATATTTTTCCAGCACTTCAAAACTATATTATCATATTTAAATGTTATTTTTAATAATGTGTTGACCAAACATTTTTTGTTCATCCTTTAAAGACCTATTTATAAAACTAAAAGTTTCAAGAAGTAGGGAAACTCACACTTATTTAAAAAAAAAAAAAAAGATAAAGATTAAATTACTATTGTAAACATAGCTGCAGAGGACGCTTACTGGCTATTTTCACTCCCTAATATATATTTTGTCACTCATTTTGCTTTTGAATTAATATTAAGACATTATGAATGATAATAATTAAAGTTAACTTTATCTATACACCTCAAATTAAGTTCAGTGCTTTGTCATCCCAGAGTGCTACCAAATACTTTCTGTAGAACTTAGTGCCGCTGCCCTCAAATGTTAGTCTGGAGCCCTGTGAACTTAAAATAAAACTGCACATTGTAATTTCTGTACGTTAAGGCTATTTATTATCAAAGCATTTGTCAGTAATACAGTTATTTTGGGGGAAAATGTGAATAATTGCATTGCAAGGTGATTTAAGGTGTGCCCCTAAATTTTCTGCTTGCGCTCCTAAAATTTTAAGTCAGGGGCTACAGCGCTCCTAATAAAAAAAGTTAGTCTGGAGCCCTGTTTGTGCAACGAATAAAAAACGTCTATGCATAGTGCGGCCTCTGTCCTATTCTTTTGTTATATAACAAATGTCCATGCTTTCATATGAATAAAAATGATACTATAATATAAACAAAAATGATTAATTTAAATAAAAATAAATAAAAGTTTTTGAATATCCATGGTTACAATAAATATATTCATTATTTGTAACTAGATTTAAACTACTGTTTAGTTCATACATTAAACAATTATTTTTGAAGCAAACACATTTATACTGAGATATGTCAATGCTAAATATTAATATTTATACATAATATACATTTTTTTTAATAAAAATATTAAATGTATAAATGTTCAAAATATTATTATATTTTTCTTATGACACCCTTATGTATAGCATTTAGTCCTTTGAGTTCTGACCAAAGGCATTCAAAATCTTTAAAGAGAAGTCACAGCTGACAGGACGTCCTGTGGAACCAGCATACATTTCCTAATGGCTGCATGCAGCAGGAAAACATGGACATTTGTTATTGGCTTAAAAGAGACACTCCAACAAAACAGGGGAATGGTTTTTGGTGTGAAATCTGTGTCAATCTTGTAGCCATTTGATTTTATACTCTTCACACTTTATCTGTGGTTGAATATTTTTTTATTTCTTTATCCATTTAATAAATAAGCATCTTTTTTGTTCAAGTGTATATGTGTGCCATGTTGTAGGGGTAAGCATGTGGCAACATGTTAATTTTTCAGAGGAGCAGAGTGGCTCTTGAGCGTTGACTCTTCTGGTTGATGTAGTTTGATTCAAAAGCATGGACAGCACTCTTCAAACCCCTGCTGTTGAAATAGAGCAGAGACAGAGAACGCATGAAACATTAAAGAAGACCACTATCAGGACAACATGGAGGAACACCAAACAAGAGATCCAGACAGAATGAACAGAAGGATAAAAGATAGAAGGTCAAACAATGAATATGAGTTCAGAGTTAAATGATATTGTAATAAATAAAGCATTACTGTGATTAAATGCGAAATCAGATTTCTTTATGTTACTGTGAATTCTTTAAGTGCGACTACTGTTGCTGACTGTATACTCATACAGCTTTACTGGAGCAAATTGTATCAAGACACATCAGTCTTTCTCTCCATTTTATTGAGCTGTCTGTCATCTTGGAAGAGCAATTGCAGCTTGAATCGATAAGCACGAGTGTTGGTCTAAAGCACTATTGATTTAGATAAGAGATTGTTTGTTTCCCTGGTTGACCATAATACTTTTCTGCATTCAAACACCTCTGCCATCGGTCGGACAAACGGATGGCCCTAATGCTCAATAATTATGGACTGGTTGATGGACCTTTTTCTGCGTTGTAACTAAATCTTACATGTATTTGTCATGTACATGTATTTGTCATACAGACTCAAATGTTTGGTTTCCTGTGATGTTTTTAACATTGTAGTTGCAAATTCTAAATGATAAAATGAGATAAAATAAGAATAGCTTTTATGGAGTTAAAATAAACTGCATAAATTTCAGCTATTATTAATAGATTATTTTAAATTAAAATATTTTATTACTATATACACTCACCTAAAGCATTATTAGGAACACCTGTTCAATTTCTCATTAATGCAATTATCTAATCAACCAATCACATGGCAGTTGCTTCAATGCATTTAGGGGTGTGGTCCTGGTCAAGACAATCTCCTGAACTCCAAACTGAATGTCAGAATGGGAAAGAAAGGTGATTTAAGCAATTTTGAGCGTGGCATGGTTGTTGGTGCCAGACGGGCCGGTCTGAGTATTTCACAATCTGCTCAGTTACTGGGATTTTCACGCACAACCATTTCTAGGGTTTACAAAGAATGGTGTGAAAAGGGAAAAACATCCAGTATGCGGCAGTCCTGTGGGCGAAAATGCCTTGTTGATGCTAGAGGTCAGAGGAGAATGGGCCGACTGATTCAAGCTGATAGAAGAGCAACTTTGACTGAAATAACCACTCATTACAACCAAGGTATGCAGCAAAGCATTTGTGAAGCCACAACACACACAACCTTGAGGCGGATGGGCTACAACAGCAGAAGACCCCACCGGGTACCACTCATCTTCACTATAAATAGGAAAAAGAGGCTACAATTTGCACGAGCTCATCTAAATTGGACAGTTGAAGACTGGAAAAATGTTGCCTGGTCTGATGAGTCTCGATTTCTGTTGAGACATTCAGATGGTAGAGTCAGAATTTGGCGTAAACAGAATGAGAACATGGATCCATCATGCCTTGTTACCACTGTGCAGGCTGGTGGTGGTGGTGTAATGGTGTGGGGGATGTTTTCTTGGCACACTTTAGGCCCCTTAGTGCCAATTGGGCATCGTTTAAATGCCACGGCTTACCTGAGCATTGTTTCTGACCATGTCCATCCCTTTATGACCACCATGTACCCATCCTCTGATGGCTACTTCCAGCAGGATAATGCACCATGTCACAAAGCTCGAATCATTTCAAACTGGTTTCTTGAACATGACAATGAGTTCACTGTACTAAAATGGCCCCCACAGTCACCAGATCTCAACCCAATAGAGCTTCTTTGGGATGTGGTGGAACGGGAGCTTCGTGCCCTGGATGTGCATCCCACAAATCTCCATCAACTGCAAGATGCTATCCTATCAATATGGGCCAACATTTCTAAAGAATGCTTTCAGCGCCTTGTTGAATCAATGCCACGTAGAATTAAGGCAGTTCTGAAGGCGAAAGGGGGTCAAACACAGTATTAGTATGGTGTTCCTAATAATCCTTTAGGTATATATATATATATATATATATATATATATATATATATATATATATATATATATATTGTTTTATATTATTATATTTTAATAGACCAGGTTTTCTGGGGAAAGAAAACTTTACTTGTTTGACTCAGCACATTAGAGTTAACTAGAGCTGGGGAAAGTATTTAACCACCAAAAAATTACCTTAAAAATGATAAATGTGTACTAAAGCTTTATGTACCTCATATGTGTCCTAGGAACCTTTCTGTGTTCAGCACCCCTGCGTGCGTGAGGAAGACTCCCTCCAGAGCAAGCAGGATGTTCACACTCTCTACTAAATCACCTCCCCCAAAGGTGCCCCAGCCTGAGAGGCTGGACGAGGTGTACGAGGCCCTAAAAAGAGGACTGCAGTATGTACACACACACACACACACACACACACACACACACACACACACACACACACACACACACACACACACACACACACACACACACACGTACATTGTAAATGTGTTTACAGTATGTAGCCTCTGAGAAACGCTTTTGAGATTTGAATCAACCCAAACAAACACGCCCCTCCCTTCATTGCTCTGCCCCCAAAATGCATGAACTCGTAATACAAGAGTGGAAATCTCTTTATCATAGCTGAAGCGAAGCAAAATAATTCTTCACAAAAATAAAGCGTAGATGACGAACGACAAGAAAGAACAAAAATTAACATACAGTACACAAGAGTACATACAAGCAGCACACCAGCTCCAGACAAACAATTACACTCACAACTGTCCTTTACTATAGCTAACATTACAGCAACAGCATATCTTGGTTCTGTGAAACATTGCAAAACCAATGTTACTCACGTATGGAGCAGAAACAACTCCGTGTCCATTTTCAGGCCTTCCTGTTTAGGTCTCTCCAGCGCAGGAAATCTTTTCTAATATTAACATGGGTGAAATAAACCACAATTCTGCTTGCACAATACATTAAGAAATGATAGTGACTTAGATATTGCCCCATACTTTTACAGATCCTACCTGCAGGTTCATCAGATGGAGCTGGACAGTCTGAACAGACAAATGAAGGAGTCTAAGAGGAACTCTCGCTTGGTAAGTCTAAACATAAAATTTTTATTTACCCAATAATTTTCAAACTTAAAGCCATTTCAGAACTGTCAAATCGTGTCATGGTACTAAGCTATTTAAATCTGAGCACTTTTCTGTCTTTTTTTATTTTAATATGTCTGATTTGTAATCTCTCTCTGTTCTGTTCTGTGGTTGTAGGGGTTTTTGTATGAACTTGACAAGGTGAGTGGACACTTCATTTTCATTTGACTGTAGTTTTTGTTGAATTTCTGATGCCGGTTAATAATATTTTGAACATCATAAATGTTATTCTCTGTTCTCTCAGCAAGTGAAAGTGATCGAGAGATTTATGAGGCGGCTGGAGTTTCATCTCAGTAAGGTAAGCCTGCCGTTTAACTGAAATGCAAATCATTTGTGAAGAGGAAATATGCAAATATTTTGAATATTCAAGTTGTATAAACAAAAATTGTAATATTCTTGAAATTGTTGAAAGCAGGCCGGATGTGGCACTCTTGTCAAACAGAGTTGCGTGTGTGTTGTAGCTCAGCAGGTCTGTTCTTGTTCAAACGTCTCTGTGTAAGTGACTGCTCTTGGATGGCCCAGTGGCCCTGATAACAGCCTCTGTATGGCTGTGCACACGCATTCATGCACGTACATCTGTGTCTAAACATTTCTTGATAGATGGTCACCTACAGGATATATAGTAAAGCCTAATCCTCCCCTTTACTGAGGACACATTCTTAGACAGATTTTTTTTCCCCCTCTACCATGGATTTCCCTTTTCCATGGATGCTCACACACAGGGGACACGGGTCACAGGCATAGGACAGCTTCAGGGGCTGCTTGCATTCTTGGCTTGTTTGGGGAGCGGTTAAACCCTCCACTGGACCTGTTGGAGTCTGAACTAACAGCCTAAACTAACCCAAGCCAGCTGCACTACAGGAAGAGCCCTTCTTCTATCGTCCTCTTCCTCTCCTGCCCCACTTCATATGTGATTAGTGTGTGTTTTATGAGCAGAGGGCGCTGTAGGGAGTCTCCATGCTTTGGCTCGGTCAGATATGGTGGGCCTCTATTATAGCGGAGAGGGGTTGAAGTGAGAAAATGCCAAAAAAATTGTAATATTAAGTGGCTTTGCTAACGACAGTCCCAACAAACTAGGGATGGTGGCATTCGTGTATTGGCAATGGTCTGTTATGTGAATAAAGAGGCGTGTTGTTATCAGTTTTGTATATCAGTGTGTATTAGCGAGAGAAGCACTGTCATAACTCTGTGAAACTTACGACTGTCCCACTGACTCCCTGCCAGTATGCTGGAACACGCTCACTGGACGGCTCCTAACCACCTCCAGATGGACAAACTGAGAGGAAATTTTCCTTCTCCCACTTTATGTCTTTCCTTCGTCCTTCTTTCTGTTATTGCAGAGAACCCTTTAAGGGCCGCAGACTGTTTCGTCCTCGTTCTCGCCTTCAGTCTTGGGAATTGTGTGTGTTTGTGTATCTTGACTTGTGCGTTTATCCCATTGTGTGTGTATGTGTGTGTACTCCCAGTATGAGGCTCCCTCACTGTGTTGGGTAATTCTGCTGGATACGGCTACTTATGCAATTCAGGCGATTTGGTTCATTACCTTGGCCTTGCCACATACACGCATTTGCCTAGAAATTTGAAGGGCAACACACTACCATTCAAAAGTTGAGCATTACTGCAGCCTAACTCTAATTCATAACTCAATTGCTATACCTACAAGAAAGAAAAAAATCATTCTTTCAGTCAATGGAGCTTTCTTACTGTTTGCATGTTTCTCATTCATTCATACTGGTGGTTTACAACAGACAGCTCATTCTTTTCCTAATCTCTGAATTACAGGACTCGTGCTGTGAATAATTACCAAATTACTGTTTGTAATGATAGTGTCTCTTACTCTGAACATCTGCCTAAATTTTAGTTGGCATAATAAGGAAATTTAACAGTTTCCTGTCTCCATTACTGGCTTCCACATTTGCAGACCTGCTCAAGGTGTTGCGGACAGATCAATACAATCTAAATTGCTTATGTTAGAGACAATGAGGCCCAACAGGAAGTACTTGGGCATGAAAAGATTTAACAAGAAGATGTTGTGGCTTGTGCATGTGTGTGCATATGCAGTTAAATCGAGTCAGTGTCACCATCTGGATGCAGACTAAACTGTGGCCACCTCGTTAAGTCATAAAAATACTAACCTTTATTGAAAAATCCTGCTTATGTAGAAAGGTGTGTTTTGGAACAGGGTAGTTAGTTTCTTGCTGGTCATTATTTTGTTGACCAGTCACCATGTTCCAAAATTTAGCCTGACCTTTTTAAACTAATATGAAATGCTAGTTTGTTGCTGGTAAAAGAGGCAAACAATTCTTACTCAGTATTTTTTCCAAATATTTAAATGTCTATATATTGTGATAAACAAAAATGTATCAGATTAGAATTGATTTCTAGCTAATGACCAGCTAGAAACCAGCTATCATGTTTCAATACACAGCTCAAGGGGGATTTTTCAGCAGGAAATGCTATTGAAGACATTTCACACCCACATCAATATTGCACGTAATGTATTTCATTGATTGATTATAATAAACAATATGTGTGTGTGTGTGTGTGTGTGTGTGTGTGTGTGTGTGTGTGTGTGTGTGTGTGTGTGTGTGTGTGTGTGTGTGTGCACAGATTGACGAGCTCTATGAGGCCTACTGCATGCAGCGCAGACTAAGAGACGGAGCCGATAAGATGGTGAAGGCTTACACTGCCTCTCCGGGCAGCAGGGAGGCCAGAGAGAGTCTGTCTGAAGCTAACAAGAGCTTCAAAGAATACACAGAGGTAAGAGTGTGTGGGTAGATGAGAGTATGGGAGGAAGACAAAGAAGAATTATGGACCCTCTGTCATTGTTAGTGAACTGATTCCACTTTGAGCTGAAATTCACTTCAGCTTAGTAGCAGTGAACTGAGTCCACTTTGAAACTGTAATTCATTTTAACTTAGTGTTAGTGAACTGAATCCACTTTACAGCTGAATTCACTTTAGTTTAAGCATTATTTAACTGAATTCACCTCAGAACTTGGAGCAGCCGTGGACTAATGGTTAGCGAGACAGACAGGAAATGACAAAGGCAAATGACACAGCATAATGGCTGCCCACTGCTCCGGGTGTGTCATGGTTTGCAGTGTGTGTGTTCACTACTCACTATTCCTGCTCTAACTTAAATGCAGGGGACAAATTCCGAGTATGGGTTAACATACTTGGCCTTCGCATGTCAAAAAAAAAGATTCAGATTTGAAATCCACTTTAGTTAAGTGATAGTAAACTGACTTCACACTGATTTCAGACCTGAAATTCATTTTAATTTACTGTTATCAAACTGAATCCACTTAAAAACTTTAATTCACTGTTAGGTGTGAGAGACTGGAGTTGCGGGTAAGCAATAAACTGATTTATTTACAGTGATAAGATAAACATCAAGAGATTAATATGGAAATAATGTCGTAATGTATGGGTTCCGGTAAAAGTGTGACCCGGAAAAATGGGATTAGTTTATGACATTGTCGGGAAGTTGAGACTTACACTCTACTGATTATGGCTTAAGCCACAGGTTTTTTGCATCCAGATAGATGGATACAGGGCAGAACTAGACTCATTCGAAATGCTCATGGAAATAATGCAGGGAGGCAATCTGATTAAGAGTGGACAGCCTTTCCCAGTCAAGTGCTTTTCATTACCCTAATGGTTGCTGCAAGACAAGCGTTCAACTATAGGAAAAGTATTTCCCGTGATTCTCCTCCCTATCTCTCTGGCTATTACTACTAACTAAATACTGTACAGTGTATCCTGTATGCTGTGCACTATTTTTTTTTTTAATGTTAAGTAGGCATTATTCCACGATAAATGCTTCAAACTGTAGTGTGCCACATTATTGTTTCTACACATTGCACGTTTATTGCCCTTATTCCTATTTTCCTCTGTGTAATTACCCACTGTCTCTGTCCCTACAGAATATGTGCATGCTAGAGAGTGAGCTGGAGAACCAGCTGGGGGAATTCCATGTCAAAATGAAGGGTAAGACAGTCTCTGTATACCAGGGTAATAGTGAAGTCCAGAGTGATTTTAATTTGTAGTTTCCTACAGTTATAACCATATTACTCATATCTCACATCTGATTTAATTTCTATTCCAACAGTGTGCTGTATTTAAATAACAACGTGTGCCTTTGTTTCAGGCTTGGCGGGTTTTGCACGACTTTGTGCTGGAGATCAGTATGAGGTGAGCTGATAATTTACCTTCTCTTTTTATAGTCAGCACGAAATCTTATTGTGCACAATTCATCAGTGCACATAGTTTTCACATAGTATTCTTTCATTAAAAGGCCAGTTAATGTAATAAAGTTTGCATTAAAAAAAACATTGAGAGATACATTGAGATGCATTGTCATCTTGGTTCGCAGTAGGTAGAAGCTCTGAAAAATATGGCCTGATACCTGGGTCAAAATGTTAATCCGCTCCACAATGAACTGCAAACTTTCATTCAGTTTCTGTTGGGTAAAATAAAGTCCCACCTTACCCTTTAAAGTCACATTACTTAAGTAAACCAGATTGTTGACTTTCCTCTATTTTTACATTCATCTTGTCCTCATAAAGCTGCCTTGATGTCATCAGTGATCTGCTTTGTACTTTTGTCAGTGGCAGATATGACAGATAGTGGTGATTGAAGATCTGGCTGGTCTGAACACTGCACTAGGCAATCAATGAGCTACAACTAACATTGTGCCCTTAAGCAAGCTTTGGATGAAAGCGTCTGCTAAATGACTGCTTGCTAGAGAGGCAGACAGAGACAGATCTCGGCATCTGCTCTGTGCAGTGAGTAACAGATTTGGGGAGGCGGAGGATAATTAAAGAAGGATGAATGTTAATGTGTCTGCCCCACCTCCACCTGTTTAACATGCTCAAGAGATTCAGAGTGACTGACAAGCCAATCAATGCAGTGAGTCAGCACAGTTTGCTCAGCAAGAGGCCTCAGAGATGTGACAGGAAGGGAGGTGGTGTGAAAAAGAACAAGAAATTGACTCGAAGATCTAGAAATGATGAAAGAGTGGGTGGTAGAGACTTGTTTTTTTTATTCAGCCCATCTGTTCTTCTTTCTCTGTTCATTGCTTTAATGTGCAAAAACACACAAAAAGTCAAGATTTTCCTCCTCCTCTCCACGTGAATGAATAAATAATCTGTTTAAAGTTATTTAAAAGTTTGAAGTTCTCTTAATACAATACAGAAACGCATTTTCCAATCGGATAGAAATTGTTAATTTAAGCTTTATTTTATGAAAACAAGCCTTATATATCTTGCAATCTGGCAGTCTGGTATAGTGTATTTTTACACATTTTATTTATAAAAATATAGAGAATAATATAAAATATAACAAATATACATAATAATCCAGTAAAATTCCTTAAAACAGGATATACACAATACAGTTATTATTAAAATAATTTCTTATTAAAGTATTTTTTAATCTTATTAAAGTATTTTTGTTAAGTTACAATATAGTAATAATATTAACAATAATAATAATAATTATTATTATATTAAGAAATAATTTGAATAATTTGTTAATTGATTGTTAGACTGATTGGTGTCATTTAAATTCCTTCACAGTTCTTTATAAGCACAGTTGCCAGCGGTGGAAGCTGTAACTGATTAATTTCTTAATCAGCATTTTTGTCTTGTTTACATTAGAAATTGCTTACAATGTAATAATAACAATAACATACAGATTAAGAAATTATTTGAATAGTTTGATTGATTGTTAATCAGACTGAATGAAGCTGTTATTTAAAAACCTCCACAGATCTTTATGAAGTACGGTCGCCAGCGGTGGAAGCTGCGGGGTCGGATTGAAATCAATGGCAAGCAAGTGTGGGACAGTGAGGACATGGTCTTCCTCCCCCTCATCACAGAGTTTTTGTCTATAAAGGTTTGTCTATAAACATTCACTCATATATTGTCTGCTATTTCTCCCTCCCTCTATTTTCTCACACATACTATCAATCTCTGTCTCTCCTTCCTGTCACATTCACATGTGCACCACTGTCACATCAATCTGTGGGACATTAATGCACATAACAGCACAGCAGCTGGACTTTGACTTGTTTTTCTCTCCTAATGGTTCCAAGACACATAACTGCATGTGAGGGGAGGGGAACATTACTTCGGGATAGATAGAGAGGCGGGGGGATAGAGTGAGGAAGACTGCACGGGATAGAGTTAGAGGAAGTTTACAGAGGACAGCGACATTAAAACAGAGAGAGAATCCAGGGGAAGAATGAAGAGAATGCAGCTGACGTTTGTCAAAATGGTTTCGATTGCCCTGAGAGATGTAAAATGTAAATTCCTGGGCATTTTTTTTTTTTGTACAAATATGTGCCAAGCTAAAGGTCTTTTAATGGTCTTAACCTTTTTTAATCACAAATCACTGGTCAGGAAATTAGCAAGAGTTGCACAAATACTGTAGATAAAGCAACTTAGCATGGAATAGCCTTTCCCGACTTGCAGACAGCTTTTTACAGTAAGAAGAGTCAGTGTTGTTCCACTCAGTGTTAATAGCTTCAAACAGTCGAGTAGTTAAAATTCTCCCAGTTAGTTTGAGTTTAGTGTGAGACCAAATACCTATAGGGTTCAAATCTGGACCCAAACGTTGCAATTTGGGCAGGTGCATTGTCTAGTTGAAAAATAACAACAACGTCTAAAACGTTTCGCATATTGCACTGGTCATTAAAACTGATAATGAAATTTCCTCCTAAATAAACATCTTGTATGTATGTGAAGGTGACAGAGCTGAAGAGTCTGGCCAATCATGTGGTGGTGGGAAGTGTCTCATGTGAGACGAAGGACCTGTTTGCTGCCCTGCCCCAAACAGTAGCTGTGGATATCAATGACTTGGGCACCATCAAACTCAGTCTTGAGGTCACCTGGAAGTAAGTACAGCTTTGAGGGAAAATTTTTTTTAGCAAGACAATTGGTGATAAAATCGATCAATGAGACAACTAATTTGAGTTTAAATGCCGTTGTCATGAAACTTTCTCCTTTTTCTCCTGTAGTCCTTTCGACAAAGATGACCAGGCATCCTCAGCGAGCACCGTGAACAAGGCTCCTACTGTCAACAAACGCTTTTCTACCTACAACCAGAGTCCTCCAGACACACCCTCTCTACGAGAGCAGGCCTTCTATGTGAGTCTGTCCATTTGTCCAATTCTATTAAATGTACATTGTCCCTTGATTATACACAATGAGGTTCCAAATGTCTGAAACCTACAGTAAACATTTTTTTTTGGAAACTTTTATTTAGCAAACAACCTGAATCTACAATGGTACATTTAATTATAAATAATAAATAATATAATTTAAAGGGGTCATGAATTGAGAAATCGTACTTAAATTGTACTATACAAGTTTCAGAACTCAAAACTTCCTCATTAGTCAAAAAACGGCTTTTATTGAAACCAAGCTCCAAAAAGCGACTTGTTTGGTATTTTAATAACGTAATAGTGAGACGAAAGGCCGCCTCTGCAGAATCAGCCCCGCCCACTGGTGCGTTAGTGAGATGAGAAGAGAGATACAGGATCACTGGGCTAAAAATAACATTACCTTCCAAAGGATCCCAATGCTGGGAAAGTGGTTATTTATTTTGTGAATATCTCAGTAGAGCATTATTTGTTTGTTTGGTACGTTTCACTGAGCATTCTTTGGTAAATCAGTCGCATTTGCAGCACTGCCTTTGCAAACAGACTTTTACTGTAAGATACGGACGCAACAGTAATGTAAGTAACCTTGTTAATTCTAATCCCTAATATGTGACTAGTGATTTCTGATATGTAATGATTCATGTACAGTCAGACGTTCTTTATTGTCTCAAAATCGTTTATTGCTGTTTATGTGTCAGTAAATCAAGCCAGTGACTAAACGGTCAACTTCACATTTCTCTTAGTAGCATAAAAAAATATTCTGTTATTTAAAATGTGATTAAATTATATACAGAAACCAATTAAAGATCCCTATAATCTTATAATCACTGGAGCTGTCAATCACACAGCACGAGTTTATCAGTGACTCTTGCCAAAACTCCTGTTTGCATTAGTTAGTTTTGATGAAAGCATTTGTGAGGTGCAGAAATCTAGTTGCAATGACGAGATCACTGCATTCATGCGCTCAATGGCTACTGCTATAATTAAAACGTTTCACAATTAATTAATCTCGAAAGCTGTAATGGTAAAAAATGTTAGCCAATCATAGCAGTGGGCATTTACATTTACACGCCCCTTTCAACAGGTCGTTCAAATCAGAGGGCTAGAAAATGGCCTTTTATTTCAACATTTTGACAATGTTTGATGTAAAAATCATACTAACATTATAAGTCCACCTCAGGAAACAAAAAAAATGCAGTTCATGACCCCTTTAAAATAATTAATATCTATTAAATATATTATAATAATATAATATTTACAGTAATTTGTACGTTTATTTAATTTTATTATTTACAATACAATACACAATACATTTACAATAGTAAAATTGAAAAACTGAGGATTTTACAATTTTTATGCATGAACTTCGTTTGTCAAACCTGATGATGATGTTCTCCTGCATGATCTGAGAATAATCCAAAGAGCATCTTGTGCAGTAGAACCAAGAGCATCTGATTGTCTGAACAAAGGTATCACATGATCAGTGCCACAAATTAGCATATTTGATCAGTGACTTATAAATCGTACTTTTTTTAATTTATATTTTCCATTTATATTTAACCCTCTCCAGGTTTATTTGTAATTTTGCACCCAATATTTTCAGTATGGCCTCAGACTTTTGGACCGCTCTGTGTATCTACTTTGCTTCTGTTATACTCCAGGGAGATTCATTTGATCTCAATTGATTCAAACAAAACATTTCTTCTAAGTGCATACCACCATAATGTCGATATGCCATTCTTCTCCCTTCCCTTCCTAATGGAGGTTCTCAGTTCTCCAGACCCTCTTAAGATTTAAATTAAGGCTTCACATAGACTTAATGGTAGTCATTTCTCAGAAGCATCTTGATCTCACGAGGTCACAGTAACATAATGTCTCCATTTCAGATCAGCTCAGATGAGTTTGATGAAATGGAAGAAGTTTGGCTAGGCCAGACTCATAGTTTACTGGGTCAGATTACCTTGGGCCAAAAGTGATATAGCTTTAGCCTGCACAAAATGCTCATGCTCTCCCGCTGACTGCATGCAGACCGCCCCAGGGAGCATGATATCCAAACAGCGCTGGTCCTTACTGGACGTGTTCAGAGACTCATTGACAGAGAAACTGACTCAGAGCTGCTCGTGCAGCGACGTCACCTCTGTCCGCCTGGGAACCTCTCTGCTTTCCAGCCATGTAAGTGTGGTCGGTCTGTAGCGCTAGTTGTATAGCTTTACATAGTAGTCGGTAGTTAGCTAAAAAGGGGTGACTAGGGATGTGCCCGAAGCCCAAATCTGAATTCGGAAAGGCATGGAAAATGAATTACGCATTCTACGTAGCCCCTAAAGGGACATGGTTAGGCTTGCTGCTGAAGTCGGTTACATTACACTACATCAGATTTCACTTATCACGTGAAGAGAGAGATGACTGACAGGACGATGGCGGAGGATTTGGTGCGCAACAGATCCTGAGTGTCATTGACAAATATCTTAACTTGTTAAATGTGGGGTCAGTACCATCCTTCCCCATACACAGAGTATAAGTGATCGCGAATTGGAAAGCGAAAGCAAAAAGCAAGCACACATTCAAAAGCGATTTCAATACTCTGCATATTGATAGCAGCTCCCTGATCCCCACAAATTATATACAACATAATTATCAAAATATATATTTGCGAGAGGACGCAAAAGCATTGAAATATATTTTTTCCTCCCATCTCATATTTCTTCCCCATCACCATGTCCCTTTTAGGGGCTTCGTAGAATGTGTCATTTCCGTTCCGAACACATTATTCGGCTTCGGGCACATCCCTAGATGTGACTAAAACAGGTTTGTATGGTTTTTCTAGTAACGAGTAGTATCTGCCATCTAAGAAATTATAGTTTTTGGTGTGATGATTTCCACTGTGTCCTGTAGTTACTGTCAGTTGTCTTTAATGAAATAGAGCAAATAGGATCCTTGTGCATGTTATTTGTTGTCTGTCTGACTGTGAGTGACAATAGTAGCATCTACAGCCATCAATAATGCATTCATTGATGCTGTTATTGTTTTGAAGGGTGGTCACATTAGCCCAGCGAGGCAGGGAGCAGCTTCAGCAGAAGTTAATTAGAGGGAGCAGGGAGTGTTTTAGCTCACTGGGCCTGACGCCAGTCTGCTCTCCACTATAATGAAGCTCCTCCGTGTCCAAATATACACGCTAATGCTGAGTGACGAAGAACATACTCCTATCATCCTGTTGTATTGTCACCTCCCTCCACAAACTAGCCTGCTGTCTGCTCATAGTCGTCGTGTTATTTTAGCAGAATGTCTCACCATATAGTAGTATATGAACTTTCACATGACTCCATCAGGGCTTTTTATTTATTTAATATTTTTACTATTTTATTACATAAAAAGTCTCTTTAAGACAAGTCAGTTCACTCTGTGGTCATCTTTGCAACATCTTTGCCCCTAGACTATTTTCTATAGGCAATAGTCACACACTTAAATAAGGAAAGACAGAAATCTAGAAAGAAAACTGTCAACAAAATATTTAAAATTTACAATTTTTTTTGCTCATTATGATTTGTTTTTAGGTTTAACTTGTTAAAAGTACAAGCTGTATCAGTAAGGCATTTGTGTCCTTTAACTGAAAGACTGCTATATTGACCATTTAAGATCAATTTCATTCTTCTGCTTAGTATTTATTTGTAATAGAAATATCTAATGTGTATAACATCATGATTATTCAAAAGTTTGGGGTCAGTAAGATTTAAGAAATAATTGTTTAAATTCACGAGGATTTATTGCACACAAAAGATTTCTATTCCAAATAAATAATTTTCTTTTGAAACTTCTATTCATCAAAGAATCATGGAAAAAAGTATTACACTTCCATTATCAGCATATACAGCACTAAATCAGCATATTAGAACGATTTCTGAAGGACCATGTGACACTCAAGACTGGAGTAATGATGCTGAAAATTCAGCTTTGAATTACAGGAATGAATTACATTTTAAAATATATTCAAATAGATAAGTTATTTTAAATTGTAATCATTTCACATTATTAGTTTTACCCTAGTTTTGATCAAATAAATGCAGCCTTGTTGGTCATAAAAGACTGTCAGACGGTCTTTTAAAAACATTACAAAATCTTTCCAACCCCTTTTGACCGGCTCTGTGTGTCAAGCATTGTCTTTACAACTCAGTGTATTTAGAGAAACATTAACGTGAGTCATGTGAAAGGGTCTTTATTTAAATTATCATAATCATTTGTTTTCATCTTCATAATCTATTTCTTCCCCGCTAGAATATGTTGAGGAGGCAAGAAGAGATGGAGAACGGAACGGCTTGGTCAAACTCCTCTGAATCCTCAGATGATTCCTCCAGTCCTCAGCTTTCCTTGGGAATGCGTCACGCACACAAGAACTTAGTACAGCCTGAGGTACAAACTGCTCCTCCTGCCATTGAAATCTCATTTGCACCCCGCGAATCAGCGACCTCTACTCCCACCCGCCTGGCCAATCAGAAAGAAGAGGAGGAGGAGGAAGAAGAGGAGGATCTGAAGAAACCAGCAGCCTCCATAACAGTCACCACTGAGGCTCCTGTAAAACAGGAAGTGCCCAATGGCCATCCCAGCTATTCTCGCTCACTTAGCCATATCAGCGAGAACAGCGCAGATGGTGTTTCGATAGACAGACTGGCTTTGGAATCTGTGGAGGCCACTGAAGTAACTTCGAAGGTCTCTTCGGTATTTGTAAGTGACATTGCCATGGATATGCCCCACCGAGCAGAACCATGTTTTGTAGTACCAGACACTCAGGAGATCTGTCCCTTTCCTGATCCCTCCACAAGTGAGCCATCCTGTCCCACTGAGCCACTGAACTGTTCAGAAAGTCGCTCTCCTGCAGAAACAACAGCTTGTGACTCAGCTGTAAAAGCTAGAGAGCTCACGTCTAAGCCCACCTGTGGAGACAAAGACTCTTCCTCCAGTGCTATTGCTTTGTCCCAGCAGATGGACAATGGTGTTCCTAGGACTGGTTCCTCTTGTGAGCCACACCTCACAAAGACACAAACAGGCGACCTGCTGGCAGAGAAATCTGGTTCTTTAGTAGACATCAGACCCATGGGTGGTTTGGAGGAACAATCAGCAGACAGCAGCGTGGAAGAGGCCCTTAGTGGCGTTTTGTCCTCGCTTGATGACTACAGAGGCCAGTTCCCAGAACTGCAGGTCTTAGAGCAAGAGCTGAAGCTGTTGGAGGAGGCGCTAACAGTGAGTGCTGCAACTTTTTTTTACTGTTTGTGGGTTTGTTGTTGTGGTTTGGAGTCAGTTTGGAGTCAGTTTTTTTTACAGAGACAATTACAGAGAAAATTGTTCACCAAGTAATGCAATGCAACCAAATTTTTTATTCTTAATTTTTTTATTTTATATAAATAATTTTTAGCTTCAAAAATATATTCATTATTTTAATAATGCTTATGATATGTACAGTCACGTGTATTTAAGTTGTATGAAAAATATGTTATATACAAAATATGATAAATACTTTATTATTTAATTTATTTAAACTTAGATTGCATTTACATTTGGCATTAACATGCGATCACTGTGATCTGATCAAGCAGTTCGTATCATCAGCCAATCAGAATAAGGTGAGTTTTCACTTGTCAGCAACTAGTGGCTTCTGTATCTGGATAAATTTTCAGATATCTGTTTCCATCGCAATATTTAAAACAAGTCTATAATGGAAAATGTCGACTTGAAGTGGTGGGGTTTCTTTTAAAGACCATTTCAGTCGTTTGGCTATGGCTACACATTTCAAATCTCATAAAATGAGGGGGAGGTTTCAAAAAATAATACATTGCATGTTAGACTTATGGGTCCAAAATATGGGCCAGATGTAGTTGAAAAATTGCGCATCATTTACAGACAATAAACGGCTGTGCAACTTTCAGGTGCGAAAGCAAACTTACTGCGATCTACTCCGCCCTTGATTGTCACGCAAAAAAACCTGCTACATTATAGTGAGCGCTGTTTTGTGTAACATTGACCTGTGAATGCAGATATGATGGCTAGATTGCATTAACATTACTCTGAGATCCGATCACAATGCATCTTCGACAGATATCTAGAAGATCGATATATTGATCGACATTTGAAACCTTTTATGAGATGGAGAAGGTCAAGGAGGTTGAAAATGAAGACTAATTTGCTTTAACCTCTGTCCTTTCCATCATGCAGTGGAGCTTCACAGATTTAGGGGTCATTCACACAGAACGTATATTTGCTGTTAAAAACGCAAAATGCAGGTCAGTGGAGCAGAAAAACGCAAGGTCTGGACTCAGATGTGTTTTTAAAAAGTTTAACTTATTTTAACGTGTTTAGAGCGCTCCGTCATGCACGAGATGCTGCAAAAGACGTGTGCAACTGTTAAACAAGTCCGTCTAGTGCGTTTGCATTGAAAAACAGTGGAAAAGTAGCGCAGTGGACTGAAAAAAAAAACATTCTTTGTGAATGGCCTCTTAGGGTGTAGCTCTTCCTGGCTGACTGAGATGTTAGATTCTCCATGTGTCGGGTCCAGAAGACTTTGGGTGTTCCTTGTATCCATGACTCACGATAACCATCAAAGTCTCAGATCCGGGTTTGGGTTCAGAGGCTTTGGTCTTCTTCTGTAAAACAATAGAGTTCATCAAAGACATGCCCCTTGCTTTCACTGTTAACCGCTTCATCCTGTGTCTACAGAGGAGGTTTTCCCGGCACATCTTACCTTAGTCATAGACTAAACACAATGTGTCTCTTTCCAGAATTGGCCTTATGAATGTTCCAGGTTTTACAAGTTAAGCTCTATTGACACTGACTGTCATGTTGTTGATTAACAGATATAAAAAAATTAAAAAAACACTGTAATTGCAGTATTGCACTTTCAATAGAAGTATATTGCTCAAGGTATTTGGAAGAGTTTAACATAAAAAAATGTGCAGATTGGATGTACCTGTAACTTGCAGAGACAAAGTTAGTTTGCGATTCTATCATACAAGCCTTATGTTCACAATATCTGCCAATATTTTTGAAACTGTGTGTATTTAACATAACCCTGTGCAGTGCCTTGCCCCAATAGACTTCAATTGGAAATGCATTTCTGTAAACATGATTTTTGCTTGAATTTTCACTGTGGTAACTGACAATAATATCACGTAATCAACAATTCAGCCTAGAACTTTAGGCCTTAAAAAGATATTTCACCCAAAAATGAAAATTTTGTCATTTACTCACCCTCAGGTTGTACCAAACCTGTATGAGTTTCTTTCTTCTGCTGAACACAAAAAATACATTTTAAAGAATGTTGGCCCATTGACTTCCATTGTAGGAAAAATGTACTATGGAAGTCAATGTCTGCCGTCAACTGCGTAAATTATGACAAAACATTTTTTGGGGGGTGAATTACCCCTTTAAAATCTGGGGCTTCTTTTAACTAATAATAATAATTTAATTTGTATTTTTTAATGAGCTTTTGAAACATTTTACACTTTAAGAGTTTTTAATTAGGCCTATTTATAAAACTAACAAGATTTATAGTTTGCAAATGTGTGTATCTGCAGGTACGAAGTCGCAGTCGCTCATCCAGTGTCAGTTTGACGGTTGAGACGGCTCTTGGAAGCTTTGACTTCCTCAATACATCAGACTTAGAAGAAGAGGAGGAGGAGGATGGCGAGAAGCAGAGTGTGACAGACAGGTCAGAACTTAAGAAATGTCTCACCTTTCTGATGTCAAGGGGTATTTTAAAGTAAAAAAAAAAAAAAAAAAAGAGAAAGAAACCAAGTTCAACCGAGGTTTTTCATCAAAATACATTGCTTGTATAATGCTACATGACACTACTGCCACCCAGTGCCTTGAAAGACAACCGTTAGTTTGAACGTATGACTTCACAACTTTATCTATAGCAGTCTCTTTATTCTTTTCCTGAAAATGTTTTTGCCATTTTTCTTCTCTTGTTTGACGTGTGTTTGTTCTTGTGTATGTTTTGACTGATACAGCACAGAAGAGCGTCCAGCGGCTGTGGAGAGCGCAGGAGAGGATGAGGGCTGTGAGGCGCGATGTTGGGACACTCCCTCCGGTCCTCTAAGCACGGGCTGCCCGGCTCTAGATCACACCCTGCTGGTTCATCTGAAGAACTGCAGCTCACAGCTACTGGTCAGTTACTGTACTTCATATGGACATTTGGTTACACATATATGAGAATAATCGGAATGTGTGCAGAATTCTGTTTTGTTTCTATTGTGTTAAGCATAAGTGTAAATACATTATAACCCACATAAGTATTAATGTTCTTCTTGAATTCACTTATTGAATAAATAATCTTCAATAATAATAATAATAATAATTTCTATAATTATAAAGGATGTCTAAAGTAAAAAAAGTCTTAAATTAACATTTTGAGAGTCTAAATGTGTAGGTGTGTGTGTGTGATTAATTGGAGATTAATTAGCACATATATTAAATTGAAGACGGTTCTTAGTATTATATATATAATTACTACTGTTAACACTGGGAATGTTTATGTTTGAAGTGTTTTCACTGTGTCTGAGCGCCTGTATTCATACTCTGTGTTTTGTTTTTGTAAAACAGAGGTTAGGCACATTCGGGCCTCTGCGCTGTGGGGAGATGTACGCTCTGGACCGACTTCTCAGGGAGGCGAGAGTCCTCGAGCTCATACGATGGGTTGTGAAAGACTCAAGGGGCGGAGTCATCCAACCAGAGGAGGGTGAGTCTCGCAGGTTTTTAAATGAAACCGTTATATTACTACTTTACCTCAGTTTTCTCTCTGTGGTGCTTCCTTTGTATCTCAACTATGTACTCTTATTTCTGTGCAAATGTTCATACATTGTTTGTCATGTGTCACAGATCTTACATTATACAACAGAATGTTATTTCACGTATTTGTCAGTATTTTTTCCTCACAACCACCTTTTTCTGACATTCTCTTTGTTTGTCGGAGCAGTTGTTCCTCAGTTAGATCAGTGCCAAGGGGCTGTGTTGCTATGGCGGCAGTGCACGGATGGCTGCAGTGTGTACAGCACCTCCACAGAGGCCTTCTTACAGGCGCTCAGCGATGCTTACGCCAGCAGACTCCCAGAGAGAGGAGTCGGCTTCACAGACACAGGTATGTGTGTGGCTGTAGTGTATTAATGCATGAACAAGCACTGGAAATGAGTAATTGGCTGATTGGTTTCTAAATTGAAATAGCTGTTCAATTATACTGGTGTTCAAGGACAAGCATTAAGCTGGTTTAGATCGTATTTATCTGACCGCTACCATTTTGTTTATTTAAATGGAGAAAAATCTATCATAACTCCAGTAAACTATGGAGTGCCGCAGGGATCTGTGTTAGGCCCTCTATTATTCTCAATATATATGCTACCACTTGGAAATATTATAAGGAAACATGGAATTAGTTTCCATTGTTATGCTGATGACACTCAAATCTATATTTCATCACGGCCAGATGAAAACGCTAAATTATCCAAATTGACAGAGTGTGTTAAAGATATAAAAGATTGGATGACGCATAATTTTCTTTTATTAAATCCAGACAAGACAGAGGTACTACTTATCGGTTCAAAAAACCACCCACAAAACCTCTCACAATACAACTTTAACATAGTAGGATGTCCTGTTACTTCATCCTCTACAGTAAAAGACCTGGGTGTTATATTAGACTGCAACCTGTCTTTTGAAAATCATATTTCATATGTTACAAGAACAGCCTTTTTCCACCTTAGAAACATTGCTAAGCTACGTAATATGCTATCAGTTTCTGACGCAGAAAAGTTAGTTCATGCATTCATGACCTCGAGACTAGATTACTGTAATGCGTTATTAGCCGGTTGTCCTGCATCCTTAATAAACAAGCTACAGTTAGTCCAAAATGCCGCCGCTAGAGTTCTAACTAGATCAAGAAAATATGATCATATAACACCGATTTTATCATCCCTACATTGGTTACCTATAAAGTCCCGTATTAATTACAAGGTATTGCTACTGACTTATAAAGCCCTAAACGGCTTAGCTCCAGTCTATTTAACCGATCTTCTATCGCCCTATAATCCATCGCGCTCTTTAAGGTCACTAAATTCGAGGCTTTTGGTCATACCTAGGATATCCAGATCCACCAAAGGAGGGAGAGCATTTTCACATTTAGCACCAAAACTCTGGAATAGTCTTCCGGATACTGTTCGTTGCTCAGACTCGCTCTCCCAGTTTAAAACTAGATTAAAGACGCATCTCTTCAGCCAGGCATTCATATAATACTTTTAATCCTACAGTTAAATCCGACCTCTAGTTCATAAACGCCAGAGGAGAACTGGCCCCCGACTGAGCCCGGGTTCTCCCAAGGTTTTTTTTTTTTTCTCCATTAGGTCACCTGATGGAGTTTTTCGGTTCCTTGCCACTGTTGCCTTTGGCTTGCTCAGTTGGGGATATTTGGGGATATTTAATTGAATTAATCAATCAACGATACTATTGATCAGCATTACCGAACGTAGACGTTCCACTAGAAACAAACATTGATGTATTGTTCTAATTTATTACTGTGAAGCTGCTTTGATACAACCTGTGTTGTGAAAAGCGCTATATAAATAAACTTGACTTGACTTGACTTCAATCCATTAATCAACATAAATTACAACCTTAACTATAACTTCCTGTATTGTATCTACTGGAAGTATTTAATCTCCTGCTGATGAGACCATAGGCTAAATTTCAGTTGGCCTAATCAGATTGTCTTTTGACGCTCTGTTACACTGAACTTATGTGTGTGTGTGTTAGTGTTTCTTCGCCTGCTGGAGCGGATCCTGGAGAGGAAGCTGCCCAGGCGTGCAGGAGGTGCGTCCAAAGAGACTCTCACCCTCTTCCAGTTTTGGAGCTACCTGGAAGCAGAGGGGGTGAATGACTTGGACACACACATTCTTGAGCTGGCTGAAGAAGGTACATTTGAGGGCCAGATGAAGGCCTGTGTACATAGACATTAATTTGCAGCGACAAATCGACCAATAAAAAATTTAAACATCCTTAAAAGAAAATACACAATTTTGCTTCTCAAATAGATTTCAGAGAATCTTGTGCTACAGTTCACAAAAGTTTGGAGTCTAAAGTTTTCTAAAGTGAATTTACTTTTATTATATATAATTTTAAATAATTTTACTTAATACATATAATTTTATTTTTATTATACTTTTATTCAGCAAGGACACATTCAATTGATCAAAAGTATGAGTAAATAAATGCTGCTCTTTTGAACTTTCTATTCATCAAAGTATCTTGAAATAAACTTGTTTTAACATTGGTAATACTAAGAAATATTGCTTGAGCTCCAAATCAGCATATTAGAATGATTTCTGAATGATCATGTGATAGTAAAGACTGGAGTAATGATGCTGAAAATTGCATCACTTACATTTTAAAATATATTAAAACAGAAAACAGCTATTTTAAATAGTAATGATATTTCACAATTTTACTGTTTTTACTGTATTTTGTTTTGGAGGTCAAAAAACACTTTAATTTTCTCTTAAAATACTTTGCACATTACCTCATTTCTCAAAGAGTCTGAAAACAGTTCGTTCGAAGATTCAGTTTCTCTAAACCCCTCCTTTCTGCCAGCCTACTCTGCTCTGATTGGTCTGAATAACTTTATTTTTCGTGCACTTTGCAGACTTTTACATTCACAAACAGCTATATTACACACTGCATGAAGCATAATAGGGTCACATTAAAATAGAAAAAATTGTAATAGTATATCACAATATTACTGTTTTTACTGTAATTTTGATCAAATAAATGCAGCCTTGGTGAGCATATAAACATAAAAAAGCTTACCAACCCCATTTTATTTTAAACAGAGTAAATCAAGATTTATTTTTTAATGGCATGTACAGTTTTATAATTAAGCATAAATCTAACAATATATTTTAAAGATGGTCCTTTAAAAACAGAACACTATTTGCCAAATAGGTAAAAAAAACAAGTAATAAAAACTCAGTGAGTGTTTTAGCACAATTTTCTGACGTCATGGGATCACAACACTAAGAGATAGTAAATCTTTTTATGTTTTTTTTTTTTTTTTTTTTTTTTGTGTGCGTTCCCGAGATTAGACCTTCCTTAACATAATGCCGAAAACCTCCGAAGTCTCTAGGTGGTCTGGTTGAGGAGGAGATAGAAGTGCAAGATTGGTGCGCACAGACAGAACAGAAATCATGAGTTAACAATCGCAATTTTGTCCGTTGGAAAATTGCGCTAAAAATCACAAACAATATGCAAACTATTTTCCCTCCAGATTATTTATTTTTAGTGGCAAAGCGGATTTGTTTTCAAAATAGAATTACATCTTATTTTACTTGGGCCTGGTTTCACAGAGAGGGCTTATATTAAGCCAGGATTAGGCCTTAGTTCAATAAGGAAATTTAAGTAGCTTTAATAAATGTGCCTTAGAAAAAAACTTTCCTGGTGTGCATCTTGAGACATGTTTAAGATATGTCAGTGCAAGTTGCTTTTAGTTAAAACAGCTCAAACATGCATTTTAGTCTGGGACTAAGCTGAAGCCAGGGGGTAGTTTTTTAAAAACTAGTTTACAGCTCACCAATGATGTTACGGCATTCAGCAGCAAAAACACCTTATTTGACCAACAGTACAGCCATTTGGGACCTCCAGCATTAAAATAACTGTCAGTGTAACAAGACTTGAGTGAGTGCTGTTCAGTGTTAATTGGGATTGAATGCGAAATCCAATTCATTACAAATTGAGATCTTTCATTGAAAATGAGCAATGTTTTTGTCACTGCTGTATGTTGCTGCAGATTGTTGTGAATTGTGAGCGCTCTTAAGTGTTAATGGACTATAACAGTCATTAGCAAGAGTGATCTGCAAAGCATCTGGAGTGGTATCAACCACTCCCTACACCCCCATTCATCCTCTCTGTCGATGTGGTTTCTCTGTGCATCTTTCCACTCCTCCCCCGCCTCATGTTTTCTCTGCAGTGTATCTGTTTCATCCATGTCTCTCTTTCGTTCTCCTTCTCCTGCAGTGTGGCTAGTTCAATGCCTGCAGTCTGGAGATCAAGATGTTCTGGTAAAATCTTTGAAGAAGCCTCCAGAGTGTAGTCTAAAGAGGGAGGGCTTGCGGGCAGTCAGTCTGCTGCTGAGGGACCCGAGGGGGAAAGTGTGCAGTGCTGCCAGTTCCCTGCTGCGGAGTCTAGCGGAACAAACCCGCCACAGGGAGAGGGTAAGAAGTGCACTTAACCATCCTCCTGCAAAAACTCTCTGTTTGTGCTTTTGGAGGTGAATATTTCAACAGATTTGCAGGTCAAATGAACTTCAGGAACTTGCACATCCATGGTTATTTATCCATGTTCCACTTGTTTGTAATGTCTATTTACTTTTTTAAAAACATAATAAAGTATAGGCTCAAATTAAAAATAAAATACTTTTCTACAAAAGCAATATCCAGAGTTTAAGTATAAGCTATGAGATCACATGGTTTTTAAGATCATGAGAAACATTAATTCTGCAAAATGTCTCCAAACTTTATTTATTTATTTTAAGGTATTTATGTATTTATTTTATTTTAAACTACTGTTACTAAAAATAATTAAATAAATAATAATAATAAATAAAATTTTATTTCAGCTAGTTGCAAAGGCAATTTTTCCTCACGTTTGTATAGTTTAAGTACTAAAATAACTAAAACTACATAAACACACAACAAAATTACTAAAACTTTAAAATTAAATTAAAACAGGAAACATAAAAGTAAAAAACACTATAGTTGTACATCAGTGATACTAAAATAACATTGTCTAATGCTCACTTAAAGTTAATCTTAAAAAACACTAATAATTTTGCACTGTTAAATGTAATCTTTAGAAAATTTCAGAAAGAATATGCATTTTTCATACTGTACTGCATTGTACATAATGTTGTGATGCCTAAATTTACTAGTAGCATTTAAAATGATAGATTTTAGTGTTATATTTTTATTGTATTATTTAATGTTTTAGGCAAAACAGTATAATAAGTAATTTTAATACTGACCATTTATCAGTTATCCCCCATAACATGAAAACAATAATGGGCGTTGGTATTGGCCAGAATGTTAATATTTGTGCATCCCTAATCATCACCATTAAATGCAAAGTAAAAGTTTTACTGCTTTGTTATTCAGAAAGGGTTTAGATTGAATCCTCTCTGTGTCTCTCATTATTGTTCTGTCTCAGGCGCTGGTGAGCTGTCTAGAGTTGCTGGAGGATGAAGGCGTTGAGACGCGAGTGTGTGGATGTAAAGCACTCGCATGTCTGAAGGTCAGTTCATGCACGGCTTAACATCTCTCCTCAATAACTCAGTGCCACTCAATCAACATTTACTTTTTTCCTACGCTGTTTATATATATGCTTGCATAACTTCAAGAACCTGGTGGTTAGATGTGCTGTAATGATTTGAGTGGGAATCAGATTGTATGCAGCATCACACCTCAGTGTTGGTGGAGGACTTTAAGGAAAGTGTCTGTCTGTGTTTGTGCATCACAGGCCAAAGAGAGCATCGAGCAGCTGGTGTATCTGTGCCGGACAGATAAAGAGGATGTGAGGGATGCTGCCAAACAAGCTCTGCTTGTGCTAGGTAAGCAGTGAATGAACTAAACAACCGAAAATGGACTGGTAAAGGAAAGATCAGTAATGAAACTGAAAGCATGGATCAGCTGCAAATGTGAAATAATGTGTTCCAAAAGTGGAGCCATGGAAAAACTGGAAAGATCAGAATTTCATTCCAGGTCCAGAAAATACATTCTCATAGTTTTAAAAATAGGTAAAGTTTTGCAACATAATTTGTTGAACAATTTATGAACATAATTTGCGATCATGATTTTCCGATTAAATACCAACAAAAATGTAGTCAAAAGGTATTGTAATTTTCAAGAGGAGGACAATGTATCTTATTTCCATTTCATTTGTTTTAATTGCAGGTGAGGAGGGGAAGATGGCCCATCGACACCTTGAGTCCTCACAAGATGGAATGTCCCGCCTTTTTGCACCCGGCAGTATGGCCAGTACGGCTTTCTAACACAATCAACTGGCCGATACTTGTTGAAAACAATGTACTTGCGTCTCAGTATCCTCACTGTCACGATCATGCCAATTACAAACTATTAAATGCACACTACTATCAAACCGTTTTAAATGACACAAATCAGCGTGATCACACTCTTACAGATAGCGTGTCAGCATTGTCCTCAAAGACATGGACGAATGTTTTACAATCATTAGACAAGAGGACTTGTATGTCGGTCTGTATGTTATTCATATTTTGGACATGGCCTAAGATGAACTACTGTAAAGTGATGAGGTAAGATACATAGGTGGGTGTGGGTTTATAAACAATGTTTTGCTGCCTTAAGTTTCGGCACAGTGGTGTTGCCTTCATGATTCATGGAATGAAGCTGGACCCTAGTCAGCAATACAAGTGATGACTGATAGTGACAAGAGATAAAGTGATATTTTCACTTTATTGATGCAAGAAGGCAGTGACTAGCTGCAGAGTACATGGAGAATATGATTGACCACTTTGTGAAGAGTGCTTATGTGTGTGTGTACATATTGATTGGAGAATGTATGTTGATAGCTGAGGTCACACCTCAGAAAGTAGGATGGGGATCTTGGAAAATATTTCCTTATTAATCCCAAACTTTCATAGGGACTTTGTTGCCATAAAAGTGTAACAGTGCCATTCCATACTGTCATATTCTTTACTGATACAGAATATATATCTATATCCCATTGGAAGTGTAAATGTTTTGTGTTGTAATTTAGTTTAAATGTTTAAATGCTCAATAGCAAATGCAGATCTGATTTGATTCACCATGCACTTCACATTTAAGCCACTGGCAATGTAATATCTGCTGTAAAAGTGGTGAAGCTGTTCATTTTTTTTATTCATTCTTAAAGATGTCATCATTATTATGGAGTGAAAGCTGTTAACAGTGGTGAATATTGCCTTTTTGAAATAGGTTCCGACAACCTCTCTGTGCTTGTGATCTTCAGAGTGGCCATAGATCATGCTTGACTCAGAGCATTTCTCCAGTGCTGCTAGACTGAAAGGTTCTGAGTTGAAACCAGGGAAGGTTCATTTGTTTTTAAATAACATTATTTTCTAGTTCAATCTGTTTCAGGCTTCAATATGACAAAGAACGCCTCTTCAGTGTATAAGTGCCTCAAATTAGTATGGGGAGCAAGAGAATGAGATAGATAGACTTTATTTAAAACTCAAGACTGCGGTTTAGGATTGCAAACTGCAGAACAGATTTAAATATATTTTTCATTATTATCTACAGATTGTGCAGCATTAAATAACTGATTTACTTTTGATTTTTTTTATTTACTCTAAATATGTATATTGTCTGACAAGGATATTGTTGACATCAACGGTAAAGGAAACTATTAAAATTATGAACACTAAAACTTGCCTGATTTGCCTTTATTGACAAATTTGTTATCTGTACTTTGTCACAAAGAAAATTATAAAATAAAGGGATTACATATTTTGAGCATTTCTACATGTATGCGCAAATAGATTAATTCAATAATAAAGGAATCAACATCAATCAAAACAGTATTACATTACAGAGGAGTCAAATATCAATAGTGTATTGATTAAACCAGGGTTCCCACACTTGGTGATATATATCTATATTTATCACACTATATATATATATATATATATATATATATATATATATATATATATATATATATATATATATATATATATATATATATATATATATATATATATATAGTGTGTGTGTCTGTGTTTTATATATACTGTATACTATAAAAAAAACCACTTTCATTTTCATTTAAATTGTATAGGCTTTCACACTGATATTTCCAATTTGGGAGTGTGGGAACACAGTTAATCTATTCTATTCTCTTCTAATACCTTCTTATATTGTAATAAGAGGATCAGATACTGCAACGTTAAACATACTTTGATACAAATTTGACTTAACGTCTAAAAAAAGCCCACATCCCGTAATTCAAAAGTAGCGCCCCACACGGCCAATCCGCACACTGCTTTTGTTTACAGCCCTCCCCCTCGCCACCGCCCCCCTGCGTGACGCGCGTGCGCAACAGCCGCTAAGGGCCGCCATTTTGTGCGGAGCCTACTCTGCAAAAGCGGGAGAGGATTAAAACCGCCGGAGGTGAAGGACGCAGTATTACTCCGTCTCGTCCTAAAGGAAGAACAAACCCTGGGCTTTCTGTCGAATTCAACGCGAGAGCAAATCACCAAACGCAGGTAAAACAGCGCTACTTTTCCGAAAGGGGGGAGTTTTGCAGGAGCTTTAATCGGCCTCTAGGTGTCACGATGGGGCTCCCAGTGCAGGCGGCTGGCGGGGGGTGTTTGTCTCCCTCTATCGTTATCGAAAATTTAGCAAAAAACATTTATAACCCAGAAGTTCGGGCTTCAGCCTGATTATTAAGCACTATTAAGACTATATCAGACGGCATTTCACCACGATGCCATTATTTAACGCCAGGATGTTTGCTTCAATCTTTAGGCCAGGCGTCCATTTTCTGTTTCTTCTCTTTGTTTCCTGTCTTTAGAAACCCGCCGTTTCTGCACGCGCACTTAGCCAACCAGCTAATATGCCTCTTAAAGTTAACCAATTTCCAACCATACATGGACCAATCAGTTTAGAACAAGCACCTAAATACACAAACGTCAAATCCGCGAAGTTTTACACGTAATATCTACTATTTTAAGCCGTGAAACATATTTTAGCTCGCGCCTATAGCCCTGTTCGCGCCCCTCCTAGAGCAGTTAAATTCAAACCCGAGACGATGAAACATTGACCCGGTTCGGCAATAATAAAGTCCCATTACGATGGCCTCTGTTCGCTCTTTGGTCCTTATCACTCCTGAAATCCAAAATGACGCGTTTAAGTCTACGTTGAATAAAAAAAATAACTGCGTCTTTGATTTAGCATAATGTCCTGTCGCCGATGCTAGCGTGTTGCGCAGGTTAAAATCAAACGAGGAAGATGCCGTTGCCAAACTATAAGGATAGCCATTTTCGATAAGCAAGACCGAGCCTCGCCTTACACTCCCCGAATCCTAGCGTTTATCGCCTGAAAACAGCCGGATCGCCGCAGTCGTTGGTCTCGGTGCGACCGCTCACTCTTGAAAGACTAACCTCAAGCAACAAACGACTGAAGGGATAAAAACTGTAGAGAGCTCCCTCTACAACCCGACTGGTAGTGGTACAAAAACACGATTAACCATCGCAGAATGCCCTCTTGCTGTGGAAAATCATAAGGGTGTTTTAAAACGTGTGAAGGTAAGGATAGTGAGACACATTTTGTCGGTTTAATGGGTTGGTGGCCGAATGCGCGCGAACATAAGGAAGTAGAAGCGAGAATCGGTTAAGATGATGCTTTCTGGCTTCGAATCAAGAGTGCAAGACTTGGTTTTGGTTTGATAGAACTCACGTTCAAGTTGCAAGTTTTCCGAGGTTATGTATAAGTGTTATTATGTTAGGAAAACAAACTTATATATATATATATATATATATATATATATATATATATATATATATATATATATATATATGTATATGTGTGTGTGTGTGTGTGTGTGTGTGTGTGTGTATATACATGTATATCTAGAAGAGTGTGTGTGTGTATATATATGTGTGTGTGTGTGTCTATATATATATATATATATATATATATATATATATATATATATATATATATATATATATATATATATATATGACACACACACACACACACATATATACATACACGCATTACAATATTAATAGGTATATTAATTAACCCCAAAGAGGGGTGTGTTCAAGAGAAAAAAAAGAGCTGTAAACTGAAAGTATGTTTTGTTTTTCACATTGATGGATTGATTTGTTTGCATCCCAACAGGTTGAGCTAGGTAGTAAGAAGCAGAGTTGAGGCAGGTAGCACATTCATCGGAGGCAGAAAGTGGTGGAGGCAGGGGTAGAGAGATGAAGTATTCATTTTTGATGCAGGTAAACTCACAGTACTCTATACAAACACCAAAGTCATGGATACCTATGGAAGTGCCAACTCAACCCTTTTGTTCACCTTTTGCAAGGTTGATAGCAGCCTGTCTCAGTGTGTGTATGTAAGTAAACGCTACAGATTGCAGTCAGGTAGGAAAACTTAAACGTCTTACATCTAGTGTTACGTTCTAACTTTTTCGCTTTTAATTGCAATAGGTATTACCCATGGAAGGGGGACCGACTGAGGCGGTGGTGGAAGATGCAGGGGATGCTTTCAAGGCCAAGGAATGTAAGACATACCAAAGGCGGAGAGAAGATGAGGAAGTGGGAGCTGAATTGTTGCAGGCTGCTGGGTTAGAGCAAGTCCAGATTGAAGGACAGCCTGTGGTGGAGGCCCAGCAACAGCTGGTCGAGAGTGTAGTTAATGTCAACAGCAGTGTGGAGATGATGGTGATGGACTCCCTGGACCCTGCCCTACTCCAGATGAAGACCGAAGTCATGGAGGCTGCTGTCGGAGCACCTGTTGGTGTGGCTGGTGCTGCCCATGAAGCCACAGTCACAACTGTCGATGACACTCAGATCATCACCCTGCAGGTGGTGAACATGGAGGAGCAGCAGTTGGGTTTGGGAGAGCTGCAGCTAGTGCAGGTGCCTGTTTCTGCTGTCCCCGTCACTGCTGCCACTGTGGAAGAGCTGCAAGGGACACTGGTTGATGCCACTGCCATGCCTAAAGATGGGGAGCCAGTCATCTGTCACACCCTGCCATTGCCTGAGGGCTTCCAGGTTGGCCATAATTTCTGCTTTGAACAGACTACAGTTTTAAATGCAGTTGGGCTCTGACTATCTGGTGAATTTAAATGTTATATCTTCTCTTACAGGTGGTCAAGGTGGGTGCAAATGGAGAAGTGGAAACTGTGGAGCAAGACGAGCTCCAGGCCCAAGAGGATCAGGCTCCACAGCAGGAGGAGGAGGAGATGACTGAAGCCCAAAATGAAGACCCCACGTGGTCCAAAGATCCAGATTACACACCCCCTGTTAAAAAGGCTAAGAAGACTAAGAAAAGCAAGCTGCGCTACAACACGGAGGGTGATAAAGACATGGACGTGTCTGTGTATGATTTTGAGGAGGAGCAGCAGGAGGGACTGCTTTCTGAAGTCAATGCTGAGAAAGTTGTGGGTAATATGAAGCCACCTAAACCAACCAAAATCAAGAAGAAAGGTGAGAATGTGTGATGCATACAAAATGAACAGGGTCTTGCATAATATTAAAATATAATCTCAATGTTAGATCTGTGCCAGGTCTACTAAATCACTGCATTATGTCCACTGCATACAGGTGTTAAGAAGACATTCCAGTGTGAGCTGTGCAGTTACACCTGCCCGCGCCGTTCCAATCTGGATCGCCACATGAAGAGCCACACGGATGAGAGGCCTCACAAGTGCCATCTTTGTGGACGAGCCTTCAGGACTGTGACACTGCTGAGGAACCATCTCAACACCCACACAGGTTCATGATCTCCTTTCAATCCATTAGTGGAAAGGAAAATATAGGCTGTCTAGTGTGAATTAGAAATTGAACCAACCTTTTATTCTTTCTGACAGGCACCAGACCACATAAGTGCACTGACTGTGACATGGCCTTCGTCACCAGTGGAGAACTGGTGCGACACAGACGCTACAAGCACACTCATGAGAAACCATTCAAGTGCTCCATGTGTGACTATGCTAGTGTAGAGGTTGGTCTTATAGCATCGCAATTAGATTTTATGGAAAAATGCATGCCCGTTTTGATTCCCTCTTTTGTGCCTGAATTTAACTGAGCTTTGACACATTTCAGGTTAGCAAGCTGAAGCGGCACATTCGCTCCCACACTGGAGAACGTCCGTTCCAGTGCAGTCTGTGCAGCTATGCCAGCAGAGATACCTATAAGCTGAAGAGACACATGAGGACCCACTCAGGTCAGCAGCACATACCATTTCTCTTTAATTATTGCGGGCAATTTTTTTTTTAGTCTGTTATTTAAATAGAATTGACTTCAACTTCAACTTCTTTTTTCTGTCCTACAGGAGAGAAGCCCTATGAGTGCTATATCTGTCATGCACGTTTTACCCAGAGTGGTACCATGAAGATGCACATTCTGCAGAAGCACACAGAAAATGTGGCAAAATTTCACTGCCCCCACTGTGACACAGTTATTGCTCGCAAGAGCGATCTCGGTAAAATACATTTTTTCATTTTGTAGTTTTAATGGCTAATTATAGTGGGCTTTTTAATGGCAATGACAGCTTGGAACACACTTGTGGTGTATTGAAGTTAAAATGTTTCATTTGTGCCCATTGCAGGGGTGCACCTCCGTAAGCAGCATTCCTACATTGAGCAGGGCAGAAAGTGTCGTTACTGTGATGCGGTGTTCCATGAGCGCTATGCTCTCATCCAGCATCAGAAATCCCACAAAAATGAGAAACGCTTCAAGTGTGACCAGTGTGACTATGCGTGCCGTCAGGTCAGACAGCTTATGAAATGGTTTTAATTGTTCAGCATAAGCATTCGTTAATTGCAGTGTGTGAAAATCTGATTTATTTAATTTACTCTTCTCCTTCCTAACAGGAGCGTCACATGGTAATGCACAAGCGCACCCATACTGGGGAGAAACCATACGCCTGCAGCCAGTGTGAGAAGACTTTCAGACAGAAGCAGCTCCTGGATATGCACTTTCGGCGCTACCATGATCCCAACTTTGTACCCACATCCTTTGTTTGCACCAAGTGCGGCAAGACCTTCACTCGCAGGGTATGGTACATCTCAAAGAGGTCAGATGAATTTTATGGTGCCATTGGATACAGTAATCGGTGTAACTTTTTTTTTTAACACTTTTAACAGAATACCATGGCCAGACACGCAGAGAACTGCACTGGTGTGGATTCTGCTGATGGAGAGAACGGAACTCCACCCAAAAGGGCTCGTGGTGGCCGAAAGAGGAAGATGCGCTCTAGAAAGGATGATGACGACGATGATAGCGGTGAGTAGCTTGGCTCTAGTTCTGCTACTATGCTGGTGTGACTTTAGTAGCTGAAGAAATATTAAGATAACTAGGTTATCTAAACCTGTTTTAACACGTGGATTATTAGAATGAAATGTGTATGATTATGTGCTAAGTGTAAATCATTACTCTTAATGGTTTTATGAGAGCTTTAACTGTCGCCTGAATATCTCAGATGAGCATGGAGAACCTGACCTTGATGACATTGATGAAGAGGAAGAGGATGATCTCCTGGATGATGAACAAATGGATGTGGAACAGGCTCCACCCAGCGTTCCCATCCCCGCACCAGCTGAACCTCCCGTTAAGAGGAAACGGGGCAGACCCCCCAAGAATGCACCCAAGGCCTCTCCTACAAAGTCTGTCGCCAAAACTACCACAGGTACTGTGTGTGCGTCTGTGTATGAAGACAAACCATTCAAAATCTTTTAGCAGGGTTAAACTAAATGACCCTCTCTGTTTCTCCTAGCAGCTGCTGCCATTATCCAGGTGGAGGATGAAAGCACAGGGGCCATTGAGAACATCATTGTGAAGAAGGAGCCTGAGGGCTCTGATGCGGCTGTAGCTGCCCAGCCAGTGGTGGAGGAAGTGGAGGCAGTCGAGGCTGGTGTAGAAACAGTGCAGCTAGCTGTCCCTGAAGCTGCACCTAACGGTGATCTTACTCCTGAAATGATCCTTAGCATGATGGACCGGTGATCTGGGGATGCGTGTGGACACACAGGCTGATCACACATGCTTGCTTATATGCACATCCCCATATGTGTCCCCTGATTTTATATATATATATATATACATATACACACATGCTCACATACCCCCACCTCCTTTAATTCCACGCTAAGGCCTCATGTCCTGCATCAAATTTCTTAAAGACTCCATTGTTCCTCTTCCTTTTCCTATAAAACTCCACATTATCAATGTCCTAAAGTTCTTACATTTTGTCTTCTCATGACGATCACAAAGCTGCGCTTTTCTACTGTTTCTATCACGGCAGTAGTTCAACTGCTGAGTTATTTTTGCTGTGTACTTGGAGAGGCCAGATGATTTTTGAGAGCAGGAATGTCTCTGACATAATGTGGTATAATACATGCAACTAGACTTTTCTTTACCCAGCTAACCTTCTGTCTTCATTTGTCAATTCAAATCTGACATCACCATGGCAATATGAGAAACTATATAATTTTGTGCCTGGTCAAGCCTTGCTATCTAGAATCGCTGTCACTGCTGTAGAAATGGGTGTTTTCAAGAACTGTCCCTGTCCAAGAAAATCCTCTCAATGTTTGACATTTATGATGACTTTATTCGCTGTTTGTTCCTCATGTGCTCTTTCACTGGTCACAGATGATAATGTTAGGGAGCGTAGAAATGTAGCCGGCTAATTATCATGCCAGGGACGATGACATCCATCCATATGTTAAAAAAAAAAAAAACCCTGCAGTTGATCAATTTGTACAAAAAAGGTAATCTTGGCTAGTCTTGCTTGTAAATAATTTTTATTTTCCGTTTTATTATGAACATTTTAATCTTTTTCTAGTGAATTGATGACCTTGAATGCTAGGGCAATGGCTTTTAACAGTAGTTGTTTGGAAACATGCCACAGAAGGCTTTCAAATGACTTGTGATGGAAAAATAAAGCCTGAACAATCATGTAGGCTGCATAACCCCTTTTCTTTCTGTCCTTCTGTAGCCTGAATCGTTGCATTTGAGTCCGCTCAACTCGCTTGATGGGGAGGGGTTGCTTAGTGTTTTTATGAGAGAGTGGCTTTAATATTGTCCCACCTGACGAATAGGCTTCCTCGTTGGATTTTGTTCTAGCTTTTGTAAAAGGAAGAAAAGGGACAGGACCGGGCAGGTACAGCAACGTGCATGACTCCAATCATTTTGATCTGTTTTGATGTGGTCGTGTTCCCGAAACCACCCCTAATATTAAACTGTTTGTCACACGAGTTGTTAATTTCATGGGATTCTGGAAGGAGACTTAAAGTTTACAATAGGTTTTTCAGACCACATTTAATTTAAGAAGTTTAATACGAGTGTTCGAGGAAGCTATTTTGATATGAGCTGTTTCTAGAAGAGGAAGCTTGGATGGGATATTTGTAAAAAGTTGTCACTTGTTCAAAAGAGCAATGTCCTTATTTCTGATCATTTGGTTTTCAGATTCAGAATGAAGTTTTCCTCCAACATGTAATTGCATTTAAATTGCTTTTTTTAAGCTCTTAATTCTAGGTTAATGCTTTTTTTCTTTTTTTTTTCTTTTTTTTTAACCTAGCTGTACTATTTGAATTTTACAATGGTCAGAAAACCAACCTTATAAAGACATTTATTTTGGTTGCGAGGGTATATAGAGGGCCTATAAGGTAAGATGGTGTGGAGAATGTATTGCTGTACAGCTAATAAAAAAATATTGTCCTTATCAGTGTTTGTCTGTTTATTTTGTGCCAAGTTACAACAGGGAAAAAAGGAATCTTGCATTTGCATTAATTATGATTCGACTGGTTCCAGTAAGCACCAATGAAGGTTTAAAATTGTTTATTCTCTTCTTTTTTTTTTTTTCTTTCTTTTTTTTTTTTTTTTAAATCTGCCAGGCAGCTGAAACATTAAATATAGTAAATATTGCTTCAGCAATGGAGTGGAAATTCTTAGAATTGTGTAGTGCTTTGTTCTCACCCAATTTAAAAATGTATGGTATTTTTCAGGATAGCAACAAGTGACAGTAGATCAGATATTATTTTAGTTGGGAGGGTTGTCACAATTTCCTAGTGAACATTCCACTAGAGGGAGATACTGAGTAGAAAAATGCCCATTTAGCAGTTTTATTTTTTTAGTATTTAGCCATCAGTAGATCTTAAGAGTAAAGGTTACAGGTACAGCATTTGATTTTCTATACATCTGTGTGTAGCTGACAGCAAAACCACTGACTGGAGCTTTACATATTAACATTTCCTAACAGATATTTAATCTGTATTGGGGTTGAAATGAGTATGCTATGAGAAACTGCACATCTTGAAGTGACTGCCATAGGATGCTCTTCATGCAGTTCAGGTGTCACATCCTGTCTCAGACCTGTACTCTCAAACTGTGGTTTTCCCCCATAAGCATGAATCATAAAGCAGCAGGATGTGAGTGTGTGTTCAAGAGTGTATCACACACTGCCAGCGCTGGCCTGTCTTCACCCTTTTACCACTGACATAGTGAGCAGACATTATGGCGGCGCTGACAGAGGTCCCATTTTGCCTCAAAGGTAAGGTTCTTACGCAATACTTTAAGAGCATGCTCCAGAACTGCGTGCATACCTTTTTGTATAGGTATGTAATGTATTTGTATATGTGATGTGATAACATTATAGTGCGGTGCTTTGATTATTTATTTTTTAGAGTGATGTGCAGTTCTGCATAAATGGTTCAATGCTTGATTTACAGAAGGCATAACTCAGTATCTGAAGCCACAAAGGGTTCAGTTCATGAGTCTGGTGCATATCAACCAGTGCAAGGGACGAGCAGAGAACAGAGTTTTGGTATGTCAGTCTCTCACCCTCACAATTTTGTAATAATGAAAATATATTTATTTTTATTTGTGTAATACATTTTTATATATACACACACACACACACACACACACACACACACACATATATATATATATATATACAACACATAAACACAAATATCTGCAACAAACCGCGTAGTAAGACGCAAGTAAAAAGTAAAAAAAGTTATGAAATATATAATTTTATTACAAACACACACATATACGTGTGTGTGTGTGTGTGTATATAACAACATTTTTACTGTATTTAGTAATACATTTTTAAGAGCAAATATGAGGAAAAAATTAATATGAATTTCAGAATGTATTAGTATTTTGGTTTGTTGCCCTTTTGCTTTAATGACAGCAGCACTTACGCTGCATGAACTTTCCATAAGTTTGTTCAAAACCTGACGATCATGTTCTCCGGCATGATTTGAGAATAATATAAAAAGTCACATGAAAAGTCTGTTCAAAGTCACATGATTAATGTCATAAATTAATTAGAAAACTCTGGATTCTCCCAGTCTCGTTAGTAATACCGAACGACTTCACTGTCGACTGTGATGTTCATCTAGAAAGCAGCGCTCATGGTGCAGAGATGTGCTGATGAAATGAGCATGTCTCATGCTCTGCAAGAATCTGCTTGCACAGTCAGCACTGTTCGTTCACTTATCATTGAAGGGCTGCACGCTTCTCTCTGTTTAATGTGAAAGAGTAAGCACTGAAAAGGCCACAAATTTTTTTTTGTGGTTTTGCCAAACAATATTGTTATAAAAACAATATTTTTAGGTTGGCTGCTGAGCTATAAAACTGAAAGCCACAAAGACTGATAACAGGGAGTACATCTGAAAGGAAGTAGCTAGCCTGTTGTTGTGAGCTCTTTTTGTGTACCAGCAGATGGCACTAGACTCATTTACACTGTTCTGTTGTGTTTTTGTTCTTTAACAGGTGATGTCTCAATGGAGAGCTCATGTGTTCCACAGCAAGCAGCCAGTGAAGGTGGGAAACAGTATATCAGAGCACATAGATCTCAGATCAGGGTCGTAGAAATCATTTTAACTGGGGAGACGTTCTTTCCTCTACTTTTAGATATTTCTACGTTTCTACATGCATGCACATGCACACATACTTATCAAATGGTTTCTACACCGCTGTCTTACACTTAAAAAAAAAAAAAAGTTTCAGATAACAGTGATCCCAAAAAGTATTTGTACACTCAAGTCACACTTAAAATCTATCAATTATAGGAACGTCTGTCTGTCTGTGTGTCTGTTATTTGCATATCTCTCAAACCGTTAGTCCGATGGATTTCAAGCTTGACAGGTGTCTTGCTACAGGCATGAGTAAGTGCAGTGCCAAGTTTGACGTTGTTTGGATTAGAAATGCAAAAGATATCATTAAATATATTGCTAAAAGAGGCACACATTGGCTTTTGCCATGTCTTTCTTTCTTCAGTCGAAAAGCAATTAAGGTTTTTGAGGAAAACATTCCAGGATTTTTCTTCACAGAATGGACTTCAATGGCAACCAACTATTCCAATGTTCAAAGAAGGTTCAAATGTCTCAATGCAGCTTCAAAGTATCTACACGATCCCAGTCGAGAAATAGCGAAATGATAGGTAATTTTCAAAAAAAAAAAAAAAAAAAAATAATAATAATATATATATATATATACCACAAATACCCATCTTGTACAAATGCCCGTCTCTGAGATGCGCCACATATTACGTCATCACGTTGGAAAGGTGAAAATTTTTTTTTTAATTAAATAATAATAAATTAAAACAAAGATGTCGGACGATTTTGAAGTTGGAGGAGAAAATGAGATGGAATTTTTCGCCCTTCCCTACCTTTTTGAACCGGAGTACACAGACAAATAACTTAGATAGATGACGTGACGCCTGACCTTTCCGACGTGATGACGCAATGCGTGGCACATCTCAGAGATGGTACACAACGAGCATTTGTGGTTAAAAAGTATATTTATATAGATATATATATTTTTAGAAAATGACAGATCGTTTCACTAGATAAAAGCCTTATTTCTCGACTAGGATCGTGTAGAGACTTTGAAGCTGCATTGAGACGGACATTTGAACCTTCAAACCGTTGGATGCCACTGAAGTCCATTATATGGAGAAAAATCCTGGAATGTTTTCCTCAAAAACCTTAATTTCTTTTCGACTGAAGAAAGAAAGACATGGATATCTTGGATGACATCGGGGTGAGTAAATTATCAGCAAATTTTTTTTTGAAAGTGAACTAATCCTTTAAGTAGCGCTTTCTCGGAGTTCACTGTGTAGTTTGCTCCCTGATTCGTCGCGCTTTTTCATTTGTGGATGTTAACTGAATCTGTAAGTCAGCTACACTGTTTATTTCTGAATATTATATTTTATTACGGTGGGCTTAACGTTATCGCTACTGTGTAATAGTAGCCTATGCTATTCACCAACTAAACATATCCTGTTCAATGCGTTCACAGTCTCTTTCACGGCCATCATTTGTTAGTAGCCTATTCACAAACTGTTTGCTCAAGCGTAGCGTTTTCTCGGAGTTAACTGTGTAGCCTGCTCCCTCAATCGTGTAGTTCAATTTTCCATATTTATTTTATGTCGTTATGTCAGTATCAGTATTTGCCTTCTGCCATGCACAAATAAAAATGTCACTGAACTTTTGCTGTGTAATTGTAACAATGAGCACTCAAATTTTGCACGGGCACTTTGCACTCAAAATTGTTATGACAAAATGTAGCCTGAAAACAGTATTATAAAGTTGTTAAAAAATGAATTATATTTATTGTAAACAGACAGTCAAATAATAAATTAAATAAGCCAATAAAATGAATTAAATTAAATAAATGCATTTTAAATTAAATCAAATCATTTAAATTGAAATTACATTTTAAGTTTTGAGAAAATGGTATGATTTGTTTGCAGATTTTTTAAAAATATTGTTTTAAAATAAAAAATTATTTCATACTCAAGTGTGGCGTAAAATGAAAATGTTGTCATCATTTACTCACCCTCAAGTTGTTCCAAACCTGTAAGAGTTTCTTTCTTCTGTTGAACACAAAACATACTTTGAAGAATTTTGGTAACCAAACAGGTGATGATAGCCATTGGCATCCAACAAAATATCTTCTTTTGTGTTAAACCGATGACAGAAAGCCATACAGGTTTGGAAACACTTGAGGGTGAGTAAATGACAGAATTTTCATTTTTGGCTGAACTATCCCTTTAAGTGTCCATCTATGTTTTGAGCCCAGTGTGTATCAGAACAGGCTAATTTTACGGGGTGTTTTAAAATGAAATGCTTCAAAGTAATGTAACTTTAATGTCACATGACCATATACAGTAGCTCTTGTTTCAGTACCAATATACCATTTCACATTCAGAACATCAGGTGTGTGAAATACATTCATTCTGATAGAATGAGGAAATGGTCAGAGAGCCAAAAAAAAAAAAAAAAAAACCACCCAGTAACCTTGACCAGTGAATTGACACTGTGCTGTAAAAATATGCAGCTGATAAACAAGCAGTAGGTTAGAAACAGGAGGGTCAGTGGGTCATGTCCAGTATTAACTCAAAGTGCTGTAGGGGGAAATAATTATTTGTAGAGATTTATATTTCCTCTGAGTAATATAGACTTGAGTAATATAGACTCTTCTGCTGTAAGCACAAACAGCTTGTTATGAGTTCATAACTGAGTATTTTGGGAAAAGATGGAATGACATGCACTCCTTTAAGAGTTAATTGTATTTCTTGATTTGTGAAAGAAGAGCTATTAGCTCCTAATGGAGAGCAGTTAGATGCTGAAAGTGCATGACTCAATACTAGTTCCTGTGGAAAGAAAAAAAATACTCGTTCCAAAGCTCAACTTCTGTGTTTGAGTTTCAATAAAAGATCCAGCCTCCCTGACCCCCCCCCCCCCCCCCACACACACACACACACATTCTCTTCTATGTTAACTTGTGAGTCACTGTATTTCCAGTGTTATTTGCTGTAGAGTATGTGTGCTGTTTACAGCGGTCCTGTCTCTCGCTTCAGGTGGAGAGTTCCTTTAGTTATCTCGAGATCTATGCCATCATCATCGACAGCGTTGAGCAGGTAAGAGATCTACAGCTACAACACGCCACGATAATGAACATTTAAAGTTGCTTATTAATCTACACTGTAACATTTGTATAAGTTTTATATGTTGCTTTGGGTTGAAGCATCTGTGAATTTAAAATAAAATATGGGCAGCTGTCATATAATACAAATTTATCCCATAAATTATGCAATTCATTATTTAACCTAAGTTCAATCCAATTGTTCTATTATTTTTTATTGCAAATTCTAATCCTCTAAGGAAATATTATTACAATTTATAATAATAGTTTCTGTTTTAATATATTTTAAATTTAATTTATTCCTGTGATGGCAAAGCTAAATTTTCATGAAATGTCAATCACTCTAATATGCTTATTTGGTGCTCGAGAAAAATGTTTGATTAATCTTTTCAGTATTCTCTGATGAATAGAAAGTGAATTATTTAAAACAGATCTCTTTTGCAAGTAAAAGTTTTCACTCTCAATTTTGATCAGTGTAATTCGTCCTAGTAGAATAAAAGTTTTAAATTAATAAATAATTTAAACGGTAGTGTAATATTGTCAAATATGATTTTTCTCTGTAAATTATGAGATAATACTTTGTAATTATAAAAACATTTTCAAATTTTACAATACAAATACATGTAAAAACAACAAAAACAACTTTTCACAGACAGTGATGACAGTTCTACGGTTATCAACATCTTAAATCTAGTAAAGTTTTTCAAATTTTCATTAAAAAAAATGTAATTATAACTCTATTGTTATATTCCCTCGGCAGTAAACTATTAAAAAACGAATTTCCACTGCTGTGAGGGTGTTTCTAATATAACGGCTTAGGGATTGACGGCAAATTTCACATCATTCTCTCTTCTGACGGCTGTAATCAATCTCGATATTTCTCGATATTGGAAAGTGGTGGAAACTCTATCATGGATTCTTTCTTTTGCCATTCGAGCAAATGGGAGTCGTGCAGTTTCTATTCACCACACTAAGTTTACCCAACTATGAGACCCCTGCTGTGAAGAACCTCGGAAATGTGAAAAGGGTCCAATAACACTTTTTTACTGTAGCATTTTGTTCTTTACATAACATATTTATAGTATAATGTAAACATGAAGTTGAAAATACAGGGAAGTTGAGGTCATTTTTCAACCCTGATGTTTTTTCCAGTGAGTAAAGCCTGTGGTTTTTAAGCTGTTGTAAATGTCAAGCTGTTGGGGGCCTGCAATGGTGGTTCAGTAGTTTCATCTCAAAAGAAAGATCGTCTTTCAATCAGCCAGCCAGTTATTTATTTATCACTTATCATCCCTTGCACTTTGTGTTTGTGAGGTGGTTATTGAGACAGACAAGCAGAGCTACTTTCTTAGCCTGATGTCAGTGAGAGATCTGGAAGCTGTGGTCAGCCATGTCACCGCCTCACTCAAGAAGATCTTTCCTGATTCATCACCAGGGTGAGTGATCTGAGAAACATCACATCTGATCAAACATGGTGCGTTTGGCTTGGTACACGGTTTCACAGACATGGCTTAAGCCAGTTCTAGACTAAAATGCAAGTTTGAGCTGTTTTAACTGAAAGCAACACATCTTAATATGTCAGTGGCATTGTTTTGTCTCATGATTCACACCAGTAAAGTTTTATTCTTGGGTACGTTTATAAAAGCTACTTGAATTAAGGCCTATTCTTGGCTTAATCTAAGCCCTGTGTGTGAAACTGGGCCATAGTGTAGTGTAAATATAATTGTAAACAAAGGAACATTGAGGTAATGTTTCAACTCTGATCCCTGACCAATAAACGAAAATGAAAGACTACACTCTTAGAAGAAAAGATTCTGTATATCCCCCATTATGCTATTTTAAGGTTCCTAATTTTGTTTTTGAGGTCTCCAACAATAGGTTTGCATGCATCCAAAAAACACTTTAATTTTTTCATAATATACATTGCACATCACCTCATTTCTCAAAGGGTCTGAAAACAATGATTCGGTCGAAGATTCAGTCTCTCTAAAGTCGCTTCATATATATATAATAATTTAGGGGATCACTTTATGGATTTAATTGCGTTTTTAATTTTAGGTCAATTTTATGAGACAGCTTGTAAACATCCTTTATCACTAGAAAAAAAGGTAACACTTTATTTTCATAGTCCCCCAACAGACATTCTACTGACTATCAGGAACTTTGCAACTACATGTCAACTTATTCTACTAACCTGAACCCTAACACCTAACCCTAATCTAACAGTCTACTAATACTCTAATGAGAGTTAGTTGCAAATTTACTTATAGTTAGTAGAATGTCTAAAGTGGACCATCATAATAGTGTACCTGAAGAAAATAAAAATAACTTGCTAAACATGAAAGTATTACGCAATCATTTAAGACCTTTCTCCTAATATAGAACCTTTTTGGCATAAAATGAGTTCACTTGGAACAGTGATTTACATGTTTGTGTATTGAATATCTGGTGTAAAATCTGGGTCTGGAAACAGAACCACTGCGTTCAATCAATCACTGTAAAAAAGTGGAAGATCTTTATGGAGTTTCATTTTTCCATATTGACCCTTATGATAAACTATAAGGTCTTCTCCAATTTGACTCACTTCTTCTGGTAAGTATTAACAGATTTATCTGCCCACAAATGGAACAAACATGACCTTTGAATTTGTGTTGGCTGATGTGGTTACACTGATCCTACACTTCCTTTATCTCCCCTCCATATTTTTCTTGCTTTCAGGAAATTGCTGAAGAAAGTTCCTCCTGATCTTCAAGAGCGGCTACGCAGTCTTGCCTCCAGAGTTGAAGAACATGTGAATGGAGCAGTTGGACCATGTGGTTAGATGACTGTTGACAATCACATCTAGATGTTATTTAGATATCAAAGTGCTTTCATTTGATTTTTCTTCATCCTCTTTGGTGCCTTACAGGAGGCTTTTCAGACACCTATGCAGCGTTGTGTGACTTCAACGAGTTCCCATGCTGTGTGGAAGTTCAGTGGGTCTGTGGTAGTCACTACTAACAAGAATCGAAAATGTCAGAGGTTTAGCAATGATGGTTTTAAGAACTGTTGCTTCTGTTTCTAGGATGTTGATAATATTTACCATGTTCAGAACTGTCGGGTGTTCAACCTCATCGACTTCAGCCATTTAGACAGCAGGTATACAATGAAACTTATATCTTTGGTTAAGAAAAATGTATTAAAAACTATGCATCATTTCTAATATCTAAATATATATTTAATTTTTTGTATATAAAACTTTAATATACACTACCTTTCAAACATATGGGTTCAGTCAGGTTTTTGTAAGTCTCTTGTTCTCATCAAGGCTGCATTTATTTAATCAAAAACACAGTTAATCAGCAATATTGTGAAATGTTATTACTCTTTAAAAAAAAACAGTTTTCTATTTTAATATATTTTAAATTGTAATTTATTCCTGTGATGCAAAGCTGATTTTTCAGCGTCTTCAGTGTCACATGATCCTTCAGAAATCATTCTAATATGCTGATTTGCTGCTCAAGAAACATTTCTTATTATTTATTATTTTCAATGTTGCAAACAGCTGTGCTGCTTTATCTTTTTTGTGGCAACTGTGATACTTTGATTTTTTTTATTAAAAGATTAAAAAGAACAGGATTTATTTGAAATATATATATTTTTTTGTAACAATATGAAAATCTTTACTGTCGCTTTTGATCCATTTAATGTATGTAATGTGCTGAATAAACTAATAATAAAAAAACGTACTGACCCCAAACTTTTGAAAGGAAGTATTTTGAATAAATAAATTGATTAATTTATTTATAAATGTTTAATGTAAAAATATCTTTACATTATCTTTTTACATTATCATAATCTTTTTTATGTTTTTTTTTAATAATAACAATAATAGTAATAATAATATTCTGTTAATGTTTATAGGGACTTGGCTTTAGCAGTGGGCGCTCTGTCCTTCAACCAGTGGTTTACCAAGATATACAGCAAGGACTTCAAACTGGTATGTACGGATACTACTGGGCTAACAATCATGCATACTGATAAAGAAAGCTGTTAAAGGTATGGTAGGCAATTTCAGAGAGGCTAGCAATAGCAAGCTAGCTTTGAAAGCATAAGTTCCCACCCTCCCTTCAGAGCGTCTCCAAAGCCACGCATCCTCCTAAACGCATGACGGTACGCAGCCAGAGCAGAGTCTACAAAACATCACGAGAGACGGTGTTAAATTACCTCATGTCTCAAAGCACATAACATTACAATAAACGTAAATAACTTGTAGAGGTCTGACTTGTACCACCTGACTGCTGCAGATTCATTTCGGCGTTGATGTCGGCACCGAGTGATCTCAGCATGAGAGAGAAGGAGTGGGGGAAGAGGGAAAGAGATGTATTCTGATGTGAGACTTGCGTCTCTAATGGTCATGCTAACTTCACAAGAGAGAGTTCAAATGTTAATACCCTTTGTTTTTTCAGAGAGTTGCCCTCTCTTCCAGTTTTTCCAGTCTTACAGCCTCGTGGGCAATTGCGCCGACATGTAGCGCCGCTGTGCTTCGGGCGACTCGAGTTCGAGTCCCGGCTCATGGACCTTTCCCAATCCCGTCCCCCCTCTCTCTCTTCCACCTCACTTTCTGTCTAGCAACTGTCCTATTCTAATAAAAGGCAAAAACGCCACAAAAAAAATGCATTGATAGTGTTGCCAAAGAAATGCATAATTCCGAGTCTGAGGACGTGAACAGCTCTGGGTAGAACATCACGGGTTGCCATCTCGTAATTACGGTAATCACGACATGGCGTGAGCACAGCATAACCTTGTTGTTTTGGTTCTGGAGGAACTGAAAAGGTGACTGCTGTTTGTTTGCGGCGCTTGGTGATTGTCTGTCTAGAAGTCTGCATAGCTTTACTGAACTACACAGATGATGACGTGATGTCTGCACGAGCAGGGTGTGCAGAGGTATGCAAATACATATGCTGACAGGCTGGTTGGACATCGTATCATTTCATTTGGTCCGAATGCAATGAATGAACATTTTTTGTTCCTGAGACTTCCACAGAAAAGATACATGTACATTTTTTATATATTTAAACCACCTCTATTATTGATTGCTATCAGGATGTGAAGAGACTTTCAACCAGTATAACAAAAAGTGTTTATGAAAAACATTGCCTTCGCTATTTTTAACTTGGAGCAGATTTGTTGTTCTTGTTTAGACTTGGCTTATTCAGTCATGTCAGACCTTCATCTCCTCTCGCTCCTGGCTGTGGAAAGGTCAGATATAGGCCACTTTCCAAATAATAAATTGCTGGTCTGACCATGAGAACAAGACATGCTCAAGGGTGACTTTGATCTCTGTGTGATGCAGTATACTCATTTAGATGGAGAAAAGATTTAAGGATGGGTAGAACAAGGAATTGTAGCCGAAGCCACTTTCTTGAATCAATCAATCAAACAAGCGTATTCTTTATTTAATTTTTTCAATATTTTGTGGCTGCACAGATCACAATTCTTCCCACTCAACATGTTTATCATAGTGTTTCATGCTCAATTCATGTCAATCTTGGTATGTCTGTTTGCCTCAAAAAACGTTGAGAACCTCTTCTCTTTGTTCTCAGACCCCTGATGTGCAGGAGCAGGTCCTCTATATGATCGCCCGGTCCTGTGCTCTGGAGGAGGTCAGTCTGGAGGCCAGCGGACTCAAAATGTGAGCTTAATCAAGGCCCTTGCACTTATGAAAAGTTACACATTTACCACATTTACCCAAATTACCCAATTTCTATGTGTTACTTTGAAGCAAGTTGACTCTTTTTGAATTCACGATGCAGGGATTTTGCTGTCAAGATGGCCTCCGCTCTTCGGGACAGTTCTGCCTCTATTATCCATATCATCAACCTGTCTATCAATGCAATAGAAGATAAAGGTTCTGATGTGGATTCTCTATCTGAAATTAGGTTTTGGTCTGTTCATGGTTTTCTGTGTTATAGGCTGATGTTATGATTTCTCTGTTTACCGGCTCTCAGGTGTGATTGCTCTCAGTCAGAGTTTGTGCAAATTGTCCCGTGGCCTCAGTCAGCTGAACCTTTCCAAGGTCTCCATGTCCCCAAAAGGTGCAGTTTTTATCTCTTACTCCTTTTGTACATGTCAAGATGCTGCTTCACGACTACAAAAGTAACTAGATTTAAGATAATAAAGGGTTGGTTGTCATGGCATTGCTTTGCGAATGCTAATTTTGGGTCTTCCTGTTACACTAGGCCTCGGCTGTCTGGTTCAAGTTCTTCATCAAAGTACATCTCTCTGCAACACCCTTACCCACCTAGATCTGAGCGGAAACATCGGCTGCCTGGCCACAGAAGAGGCAGTGGTGAGTTTAAGAGAGCTGGGGGGATGTAGGGGCCTGGTGTTCACATTTGTACTTGCGCTGCCAATATTTTAACAGGCCCACCACAAAAATAACAGCCCGTTCTCATCCCAAGGTGTCATATAATGACGCTTTTGACATTTCGTCTACATCAAACGCACATGGCACCCTTTAGCGTCAATATGAGACGCAGATAGAAATGGGCCAGAAGGCTCCTCCTAGCGGTCTAACCCTAACCCATACCCCAGACCTAAACCTACCCATAACCGAACAAAGCTCTGTGCGTCTCATATTAACGCTAAAGGGTGCCATGTGCGTTTGATGTAGACGAAATGTCAAAAGCGTCAGTATATGACGCCCTAGGATGAGAATGCGTTGAAAATAACTATTTATATTACATTAGATACACTACCATTCAAAATATTTTTTGTTGTTGAAAGAACTCACCCAGGCTACATTTATTTGGTTTTACTTAGCTGCATATGTCTTTTGTCATATAGATTTTATTTATTGGCAGCATTGCAAAATTTAGCAAAAAAGAGTGAATAGGAGAACACTTGGGACAGGATGGCTTTGAAATCTCATGCTTGTCTGTCTCTCTTCTAGAGCCTCTTTAAGTTCCTGTCTGCTCCAAATGCCGTTTCTCACCTTGACCTCAGCTACACAGACTGCCCCCTAGACACAGTGAGTCCCATCAGTTATATTCTACGTTTTATTTGATTGCTCATATTGAGGTGTAAAATGAATTAGGGAAGTTAAATACTGACATATATAATATTCATCCAATATTAGCCCATCAGATTGGGAATGAGACAGTTTTGTACCCAAAAGCTGGTTCAGTTGTTTACCAAATAATGCTTGAATTTTTCACTTCAGTAAAGAATCTGACGTACCTTTCTATTTCTGTTTCTCTCTAGCTGTTTGTGTCTCTATCTGTCGGCTGCTGCACTACTTTGAGCTACCTCAACCTCTCCAGGAACACTTTTTCTCATAGGTGAGCCATCAAAAGTGATATTATGAAGTGTAAGCATCTCTACGCAGGCAGCATGTACATACTGATCTGTGTGACTGTGCTAGGAAAGTACGAGAGGTCACGCGCAGTGTGAGGGATTTCTTTAGCAAGAACACTGTGTTAAAATACGTGGGATTGGCTGGAACTAAACTACCTCCAGAGGCTCTCAGGTATGGGCTTTGTTCCAATATTTCTTTCAATTTAGAGTCTGTTCGCTTATGGTCTAAATACCTGCAACGAGCTTTGTACACAGCACCGTTCAAAGGTTTGGTGTCAGTAATGAAAAAATATTTTTTATCATTATTAATGTCCAGTGTTAATGTTGTTTAGATTGTTACTACAGGGCTTGGCCACCAACACTCATCTATCTGAGCTGGAGCTTGACATCAGCTGCTGTGAGGTACACACACTGACATGCACATCAAAGTATTGTATGAATCTTTTCTTAAAACTGTGTGTGATGTTGTGGTACATGTAGCTGAGGTCGGCTGGAGCTCAGGTGATTCAGGAACACATCTTCGAGGCCAAGGCCATCCGCAGCCTAGACCTGTCTGACAACGGTACAGTCTCTTATTTTATTCGCATTCACAGCTCCAGCAATTTGTTAACCTCCATTTATACCATCCTCTTTCTTTCTGTCAGATTTATTATATTGCTCTCACTTGACTGTCTCTTTCACAACAGCACTAGAGGGGTCACAGGGTCTCTCCTTATATCGGGTTATAAATCATATCTGACTTATAAGTGGAGAGATGGAGGCATAAATTAATCTGACTCGCTGTGTGTGTGCATTTGTCCTCTTGCCTCTTAGAAAACCTCTTCTTTTCATAAGATAAGAAAGTAGTAAATGGTGCGTTGTGTACATCTGTACAAATACCTCATAATATTTGCAGACATTTACAGCACTCTTTGGCATAGATTCTATAGGAAAAATCTGTGGAATGGATATAAACATGGAAAAAATGTTAATCTCATTGGTCAAAAATCCTAATTTTCTTAACAGGATTCTAAATATAAAATATGCACAGAATGTTTCCTGACAATCTAACTGTTCAAATATTTTAATGAAGAATTCATGTAAATGTGTTAACATGCTTCCTATTTCTGCTTTTAAGCTATAGGCGTTCATTGTAAAGGTTTTCCTTTGTTTTGTTTTTTTCAAACTAAGAGAAGTGAAACTCATCATCGTTGGTAATCAACAGCATGCCACAGATGCTGATGACAGAGCTTATCTTGTATTTAACCCGGAATATTCCTTAGTTCATTGAATGTATATTTGTAATATGAACTAGATATCTGCTTAATAGAAAAATGAATAATGTTGGATGTTTTCGATGCTTCTCTAAGCAACTAGTGCTGCTTTTCAAGACCAAAGCTCATGAAAATGTTGAACCCTGGGAGAAGATGGAATCAGGCCATGCTATTTTTATAACCCAGGAGGAGACGAAGCAAATATAGGCGTTGTTGTGTCGGCTACATGAGGAGAAAGGCTCAACACATCAGTCAGAATAGCACATGACCCACTGGACCCGCACTGTGCCCCTGCAGGGCTATCATCACACCTGTCTGAACACATACAAACACACACACACAAAGGAGGCAGAGAGAGGCTAGTGTCAGTGTGATATAAGTGACAGAGATATTTGAATTATAAGATGTGAAAACATACTTGACTGGAGCACTGGAAATCATTTGATACTTGTAGTGATCATATGAAAGGTGCTGTAAGCGATTTATGGAATGGTATGCATAAAATTATCCTAATTCCCTAGATACAAGTACTTATTCATTAGATACTTGACTTATTAGATACAAGTACGTATTCATTTGATACAAGTACTTATTAATTAGATACTAGTACTTATTCATTAGATACAAGTACTTATTCATTTGTTACTAGTACCTAGAACGTGTTCTTTCTACTTGACAGGTAAAAACACAATGTTTACGGCATGTAGAAAGAAGAGGCATGTCTAATTTGGTAGCTAAGTGTGGCGGAAGTAGTAGAATGGCTAACATGGAGGGAAATTTAATTATTATTAAAAACAAATCACAATTAATAATTCGATTTTTTTCTCTCTCAGGTTTTGAGAGCAATATGGTTACTTTAATTCTCTCCATTGGTCGCAGTCATTCTATTCGACACCTTTCAATCGGACGCAATTTTGCCATGAAGTCCAGGTAAGTGCCATGTAGTTTAGGTGTGGATTAGTCATGTTTTTTTTAGATGATGTGTGTAATTTTTTAATTGTTAGATGGGGGATTGTTCAGGAGACTTGTTACATTTCTACATGGTTGTGCTAGTGGTGCTGAAATTACACATTTCCTTTCAAATGTTATCGCTTCCTCCTTTTCCTTTCAACTATTTCCCTTTTCTCTCAGAGCTCTTACAGATGTGTTGCACCGCCTTGTACAGCTAATTCAGGAGGAGGAGTGTGTGAGTACATCATTTTAAATGTCGGAAACCCTACACACATACACACACACTTTCCATCATATCTCCAGCCTATACCAAATGATATGAGTATTACTGCAAAATTGGATCACACGTCCCCCATCCACCATGGTTACGTACACCAGAACGTCCACCTACGGACCACAGCTCTCACATAACATTACCGAGAGTAGGAAGAGCTGCTATCTTTGCCTCAGTTAGCGGTGGAGATTGGAATGTGTGCTTCTGTGTGTTTTTGCGTCTATTCTTGTAATACTAGTACCGCCAATAAAGAGAGAAGGTCCACAGAGACACCCCCCCCCCTTCATTTCTCCAGCAAGCTTTGAATTTTAATTACCCAGAATCCCTCTCCATCAAGGCTCGCCCGGTCTCAGTAATTACACAAGCAGCTCTGACTCATTAAAACAAACTCTCAACTTTATATAACTTTATCCACATTAATAAGAGCATTTATGCTCTCCAAAGAATCAGCGCTGGCCTCTCGCGACCCAACCTGCTCAGTCAATACTGTTTCTTAAGCTAATGAGACTTGATAGAAATCTTAATGAGACTTACAGCCAAAGGTTAATGACTCCATAAAATGACTCTGAATGTAAGATCAATGGAACTTGATAAAGAAAATGTATGATGTGCATTTGGCTTTGATAGTCACCTTTTTGCTTTCTTTTTCAAACTTTTTAGCCACTGGAGTCTCTCTCTGTATGCGACTCAAAGCTAAAAACAGGCACCACTATCCTCATCAACAGCCTGGGAAGCAACGCAAGCCTGTCAAAGATTGATATCAGCGGAAATTGTATAGGTGACACAGGAGCAAAGATGCTAGCAAAGGCCCTCATGATCAACACCAAGCTAAAGTAATTTTACAGGCACACAATTTTTCAATTCTGTTGAATTGGACATGTTCCTGGATCATTGTTCCTGTCAACAAGACATCATTTATTGTTAATTTATAGTTAGTTACGATAAGGTCTTGTTTGTTAACATTAGTTAATGCATTAACAATGAGTAAATGTCATTTTACAGCATTTATAAACCTTTGTTACTTACAAAGAATGTTCATATTCATGTTAGTTGTGCATTATGAGTTACATAGTTAATGTTAGCAACTTTTGATCCTAAAAATGTATTAATAAATGTTAAGATTGACATTAGCTAAGACTAATGAATGCTGTAGAATTGGTAGTTCAATCCCAACAAATCAAACCTTATTATAAAGTGTCTCTGTTGTGCCCTGTTTTCTGACAGAACGCTGGTTTGGGACCGGAACAATGTGACTTCTGGAGGATTCATGGATGTGGCCAATGCCATGGAAAAGTGAGAGTAACCCACAGACCTAAAGGGGTTTTTCAGTGATGTGTATTTGTTAAAAAGTCTGTATTTCTTTGTGTGTTCAAACAGGAACTTGACACTACAGAACATGTCCATTCCTGTGAGTGATATTCTTCAAGCCTATCGAAACACCCCAGAGAAGACAGACGAAGCTTTACAGAAAGTTAGTTCTCATTTGCAGCACTGTAGAAAGCCAGGAGAACAGATGATGACAATATATAACTGACTCTTTTTATATGCATATATGTAGATCCAGGCCTGTTTAAACAGGAACAATCAGAGACAGTGTGCAACGGGTGAAGAAATGTGTCACCTACAGCATGGATTGAAGACCACACGCTCTGAACAGGTTTGCCTGGATATATTCTTCCTATATGCCATAGTAGACTGTAATGCTACGTACTAATGTGTCTGTCTCTTTCTCTTTGTGCTCAGTTAGTGCAGGATCTCTGTAAAAAACTACAGGAAAGTGTGCATCCTTTAACCTGCTATAATATACAAGAGGTGCAGTCGGACATTTTGCTTGCAGAGGAAGCGCTTCAACATGCAAAGACAGCCATTAGTGTATGAGATTACACATATACATGGTTTGCAATATTACAGATTCAAAATCTGATCATTTATACTCTACTGTTCAAAAGCTTGGAATCGCTAAGATTTTTGAACGTTTTCGTGAATGTTTTTGAACGTTTAGTGCTCATCAAGACTACGTTTATTTGACCAAAAATCCAGTAAAAACTTAAATATTATGATCATTTAAAATGTACATTTACAATGTAAATTTAAATGCATTTAAAATAACTGCTTTATTTAAAATGTAATTCACTCCTGTGATGTCAAAGCTGAATTTTCAGTATCATTACTCCATTCTGCAGTGTCACATGATTATTCAGAAATCATACTAATATGCTAATTTGGTGCTCAAGAAATATTTCTTCCGATAATCAAAGTTAAAATTTTGTGCTGCTTAATATTTTTTTGGAAACTGTGATACAGTTTTTTCGTCATTCTTTAATTAGTAAAAGTTTTATATGAAATAGAACTATTTTGTAACATTGTAAATCTTTACTGTAAGTTTTGATCGCTTTAATGCTTTTTTGTTGAATAAAAGTACTAATTTCTTTCTTTTTTTTTTTAAATCTCCCCAAACTTTGAACAGTAGCCAGTGTACGAGCCATTGCTGTTATGCAGTACTATTTGAAGTATTTTAAAAATGAGTGTACTTATAACAGGGTACACCAGATTTCAGAAATTTATGTGATAATTTATTTATAATAAAAGAAAACTGAGAATTTAAAATGTACATCTTAAAGTTGTAGAATACGTAACATAAAATATTAAGACACATATGATGAGGACGTTAAAGCTGCACTGCATAGTAGTAATGGCTGATATATTTTTCTGTTTTAAATTTTTATAACAAAGTGGTGATGCCCTAACTCGTGGTGTTTGACATTTGGCCTTGCCTCTCAGTCTTTTGCAGGACTCTATGAGTTGGGCAGAGCGCCTTCTAGTGGTCGCATGCTGAAATGCATTCTCAATGACGCAGCTACAGCCCTGAGGAGTGAGATCACTGAGGAAATCCAGGTAAAGTCATGCTTTTTGGGTGTGTGTTTGCATACAGAGCTCTGTTGTGTCTGTTATGTAGTACAGATTGCTTTAGTGGAGGTCTCTGTAATTCAATGGCAGTATAAATCAGACTTTCTTTTGTGCTGTGCAGGAACTGGCTACGGCAATGCTGCAGTCCGCCCAGCTGACCTGCCCCAGAGTCGTCCAGAGGTCAAGTGTCAGCGAGCAGCTGGCGGATCGTGTGGCCAAGAAGACACGTCAGGCTGCACACTTCATTCAAAACACAATGCAAGAGGCAGAGAACAACATCAAAAACAAGCTCAGGTGCGACACACGTCACTATACAATATTAAACTCTTAACCCCTCCCCCAAAAAATATGTATTTGTTACTCATATTTACCCCTCTCTCACTCTTTCTCAGTGAACTGAAACTGTCTGTCAGTGTCTCTCTGGTGGAAAGTATAATTGATGAAGTTCTTCAGGATTTGTCAGTGGCTCAGGAGAAGCTGGTGAGGGTTTGCATGTGAATGTTTATTGTGCACATGAGAATTGTGTGTGCGTATATGACATGCAACATATCTCTCTCTTGCTTTTAGGACAAGCATATGAGGGAGTTTTCCCAGTCCACCAATATCAAGGCCAATGTTCCTCAGCTCAGAGTGATGGAGCATGAATTCCCTACAGATGATGTGAGATGATTCGATTCTAGCATTCTGATCCTCCACTTACACACGGCTAACATACACTAACTCTCAAAAGTTTGGGGACAGATTTTGTTTTGAAATAAATAAATAATTCTATTAAAGGTACACTATGTAACGTTTTGGCCCTCTAGCAGTTAAAAAACAAAACTGCATGCATTTTGCATAAGAACATTATTTTGGTTGTGCTTTGACTCTGCCTGACTGTGTCTATGAATATGGTTATCTTACTGCTCATAAAACATTCACTACTTGGCTTAAGAGATATAATCAATTTAGATAATGTAGCTATACCCATTAATAGACACAGTGATTCCTTGAAAATAAATCCAGACCATAAATAAAACCCTTAAAACACTTATAATAGGCTTATTATAATATTATTATAATATATATATATATATATATGTATATATATATATATATATATATATATAATATAAAGACAAAAACATGTTTTGGAAGGATTAATGATGCATTTACTCGTTATTTAAATTTGGTTAATTTTGAACAGAAAAGTTACATAGTGTACCTTTAAGCAAAGATGCATTAAAATGTTCAAAAGTGGTGGTAATTTTATTTCAAATAATTATAAAGCAATGCCCTATTCTGTATGACCATATTCTACATCCCATAATCCTACCCAATACCTAAACTTAACAACTACCTTACTATTTAAAAAGCAGTAAATAGGGGTTTATTGAGGCAAAAGTTGTAGTTAATAGTTAATTAATAGTGAGAATTGGACCCTAATCTAAAGTGTGACCAATTATTATTTATTTTTTTGTAATCCAGATGTTTAAACCCCACTTTTGCAATTCAATTGCCGTGCGATAACAGGTGTGCTTATATCAGCTGTGGCTTCAACACGGCTCATCCAATCAGAATTTAGAGCATCTGTTTTAGGATTTGAACTCCATTGTAAATTCAAGTTGTTGCAGTAATGTAAAGTGAGAGTTTGATTGCAGTTTTTCTCTCTGCGTGATCATAGTACGTCCCCGTCATCTGGAGGAACAGCTTCCACTCCCGTAGCATCCGTCCCGCCCCTTCAATCAAAAGTAAGTCCCTTGTGTCTTGATGCCGACAAGTGCTTCTTTCTCTCTTTCCATTCGTCTCTGCTTTTGCGCTCCTAAATCAAATGTGATTGGGTGCAGCTTACACTGGTGACACCATAGCTACATGTTTCTTAATAGCTGATTGGCTGTAAAAAAGAAAAGAAAAAAAAGAAAAAAGAAATCCTGGCACCACAGCTGTTGAGGTCAGAGGTCTGCTTAATTATGCAGTCATCAAAGATGTCAGAACAGGAGGGGTTAAAGTCTCTTATCTGAACAAAACCAGCATGATATTTGCACATCCGATCAAAAGTACTGTCAGTATCCCGGTAGCAGGACACTTGCTGCACTTAGTTTATTGACTTTTTACTCATCATTTATTTTAGTAATAATTATAAATTAGATATCATTTGAAAGCTTAAACACTCAAAATGCATCATGTGAAAACCATTTTTGAAATTGGACAACGGTACTTGAACACCTTTTGGCGTGCTCAATTTTTTGCGATATAAACTTTAAATTTGGAATACAACTTGGTTAGACATACAGCTTTAATTTTCTAGCAATTTTAGAGTCCAAATTATTTTGTATAAAAAATGCTTAGTATAGTGTTTAGTTCAGCCTTTGCTTTACAGTAACCCAGCAAAAAATGGTGCCTTTTTCTTCTTTAAAAAGAGACTGTATTCCGAAGCATTCATGAATTACAACCATTTAGGTTCAGATCTATGCTCTAAAAGGGGGGTGACAGTTAAAAGGATATGGTTAGTCAGATCTCATTCAACGACAACCTTTACCTAATCACACGTAAACTGATTTAATGACAACCCAATGTGTGATCAACTTGTGCAAATGTGTGAGAATGAGTGTGTATGTGTTGCAGTATTTATTGTAGTAGTGCTATAGTGCACATGTGACATCAAAAGCGTGCTTTGTTGTTTGAAGTCCTGGCTGTGAGAGCGGGATCCCCCTCTCATGGGATTTCCCCTCCCTCTCTAATTGGTGTCTATCTGTGGTGTGTGTATGAGCCTGAGACAGCGGGGTTTGATTTTGGGAGGTCCCACCCTGTCTCTACTATATATAATCAGCTGTGTAACACACTGCTGGCAGCAGCTATAACTGGAGCATAGCCCTGTTACTCTCACACCACTGAGCCCCTCAGACAGGGAGGGGGGCCACCCGCTTACAACCATGACACAACCCCTCCCCCAGTCCCACACCCTTCTCTTCCTCTGCTCTTTTGTGTATACCTGTCCTCCTTTTCTCATTCCAGTCACATTTCACCCCCAGATAAATCAGATGATAATTTGCTTAAAGAAAATGAAGCCTGTTAGTACGACCATTTTTTGTATTGTGACATTTTTACTATCATCATAACTGTAATGCAAAGACCTTATTTATTTTTTAAAGAGATTAATGCTAAAGAAATTGATCAGAAGTGACAGCCACAAGACATGTATGTTACAAAAGATTTATTTTTCAAATAAATGCTGTTCTTTTAAACTTTCTATTCATCAAGTAATCCTGAAAAAAAATTCACAAAAATGTTTAGCGACACAACTGTTTCCACATTGATAATAATAAGAGCAGCAAATCAGCATATTAGAATGATTTCTGGAGGATCATGTGACACTGAAGACTGGTGTAATGACGTGGGTATAAATAGTTCAATATTTTGTAACAGAAAACATTTTAAATTGTAATAATATTTCACAATTTTCCTGTTTTTCCTGTATTTTTGATCAAATAAATGCAGCCTTGCAAAGAGGATTACCTCTTGTTTGGTAGTATTTGTTATTTATTTTTTACTGGGTAATTGATGTATTTCAGTGATTGTTATTGTAATACAGTAAAAATATTACAGTAATAAGAACTGCCACTGAAAAAAATGAAGAATCGAAAAAATACTACAGTAAAAATTTGTGGGGGAAATGCTTAATTGTCATAATAAATAATGTCACAGTGCGAAAATCTGTAATCCTCTTCATTCAGACATGATTTCCTATATGCAAACTATAATTCTAAATAAATAGTGTATTTTTATCAGTTATTGAAGAGATGACACATTTTCTAGACATGTTTTTGGGGGATTCCTCGGCAGCCCGCATCCGTCATGTGAATATCCTGAACCCTTCGTGATATCCAGCTTTATCTTCCCCCTTGCTTTTTCCTGCCTTTTTGGCTGATCTTTTATGCTCCCTCTCGCATCCTCTGCTGTAAATCTGCAGATCCATCGCTCCATCTCGATCTATTTCTTCCTCTCTATGTAGATACACACATCATACAAGCTTCAGTCTCACCCCTCCCTCACTATCTCCCTCTGTTGTCCCTTATTTCCTCCCTCTCTCTCTCTGCAGGTTTGTTAGATGTGGAAGGGGAACAGCAGGCGCGTGCGGCCACACATCCCCAGCAGGAGGTAGAGGAGAGAGGAGGGGGATGGCCTCAGGTCTCCAGGGTAGGAACGGAGGAGAGGAGGCGGGCCCTGTCGTTGTCGTTGGTGACGGGTCTGTCAGTCACCGCGGCAGGCCAGCTGAAGCCAGGAAGCTCCTCCTACTCTGGGAGAGAGGCGGATGCTGCTGCTGCTGCTGCTGCCGCTCTTAGCAACAGAGAGCCCCGGCGCTCGGAGCCTGCACCTCCTCAGCCCCCTATGGACCTGCCCATCGAAGGCCACACACTGAGGCACTACACCCGCTCCAGGCCCAGACCCAACCGCCGGAACAGGCAGCCTCCCAGCAAGCCGCAGGTAAGACGGGAGGGTCGGGAACCGAGAAGAAAGGAGCATGGGAAGGGTTTCGAGAGGCTGAGATGGGGACGCTGCTGGTGGAGAGAGAGGGGGAGGGAGACTGCTTTCTGACGGCACTGCTCAGGTTGATTCGTCCGCAGACACCCAGCTCCTCCAGGCTCTCTCTCACACCGTCTCCTCCACCCCATCTCCTCATTTTTTTCCTTTCTCTCGCTCACGATATGCGACGAGAGATGCTCAGGGAGAGGGTGCTGCTGTGGTGGGCTGAGATTTTTAGGGTGTGTATCCTCCACTGCCATTTTCAGGCAGTGTGTGTGCCGTCGTGTTTGTGAAGCTCAGCTGGGCGGTGTGTGTATGCTGTCAGAAAGGGGCACAGTCTCTGTCCAGCACTGATTATTGCCGTTTGAGCTTGGTGTGTGACTGCTGTAGCATCTCAATTATTAATGTTCCCAGATCAAGGAGGGTTTCTCCCTTTCTTTTCTGTCATCAGGAACGGAGGGTCCCTCCATTCGTGGCATTCCCAGGGTGTGGGATCGAAATCTGTTTATTCGGTTGTACAGATTCACCTGGGCTTTGTATAAAGGAGAAACTGATTGCGTGTTTAAATGAGATGTAATATTTAGGTTGCCGTGTGACAGTCGATGTATTTCTGCCGCTGATGCTGCAACGACAGTGTGTGGTTGCACTGGCACACTGCGATTCTGTTGAGTCCATCCCGCCTTTCCTGTTGAGTCGAGGCTAATGTGAGATATTATATCCTCACTGCGGTGTCTTCATTACGTGAGTGTGAGATGGACAGAAAAGAAAAGAAAGGCAGAGGATGTATTTTTCCTCATATCTGTGTGTGTCCACTTGTACATCCTGTGAATGGCCATTTGATAAATGGTTGCCATAGTGATGGGCTTTACAGTGTTCTCAGTTGTAGCTGCTCACACACACATGCCTTTACACTGTTGTGTGTCTAATGAGCTCCTATGGCATGTGGCCTGTTTATTGATGCCGCCATTGTGAGGTGTGATGTGTGCGTCTTTGATGCTGTGATAAAGGTGCTATTGTGCCCTCACATTGTGATTGTGGCAAATCTGTGTGGTTGTCTATTATATAATCACAGGTATGTTGAACACTACCCTACTGAGTCATTTGAGCCACATTTTCTTTCTTTGCCGCCAAACTTTGGTCATTTTATCTCTTTTTGGCATTAACTGAATTTAGTTTTATTGCAAAAAAATTGCTATGATGGTACCATGTTACAGTGATGGTGTCAGATAGTAATACCACAGTGTACAGTGCCTTTCAAAAAATATCATGGTACCATGATATATACACTGCCGCTCGAAATATTGGGGTCTGTAAGATTTAAAAAATAGCCTTTTTTTTTTTTAAAGAAGCCTTTTATGCACATCAAGGCTGCATTTATTTGAACAGAAATACAGTAAAAACAGTAATATTGTGAAATATTATTCCTATTTAAAATAAATGCTTTCTATTTTAATATATTTTAAAATGTAATTTATTCCTATAATGGCAAAGCTAATATTAGCCATTACTCCAGTCTTCAGTGTCACATGATGCCTCAGAAATATTCTTATACTGTATGCTGATTTGGCGCTCAACATTTTCCATTTTTACTCTCCATGTTGTGCTGCTTAATATTTTTTGGCAACTGTGATAAATTTCAAGAATCTTTGATCAATACAAAGTTCAAAAGAAGCGCATTTATTTAAAAATAGAGATCTTATAATTCTTATAAATATCACTTATGATAAGCTAATGCTACTATAATGCTACTTATACTGTCACTTATGATTACCATATTTATTTACCATGGTACTTCGAAAGAATGCATTGTATTACTGTCATGGTAGTTTCCACAAAAATCATGGTAACGCCATAGTACTGTGATGCCATTTGATTACAACCTTTATTAACACTAGTAGTATCCAAAGGTATTTCAAAAATACAGTGGTAGTGTCCACATAAATAATGATAATATTATGGTACTGTACTGTGATATGATGTAAATCACTGTATTCACTTGCCATGGTGCTCAAATATATGTCTAAAAATAACATAGTACAGTAGTGTCCTCAAAAATCATGGTAACACAATAGTACTATATACATATCATTATCACCTTTAATTACCATAGTATCCCAAGGTATGTCAAAAATACTTTGATAGTACAGTCACTATAGTGACCACAAAAAATCGTGGTAAAACCATAGGTTTGTGATACCATCTACATATGATTACCACCTTTATTGACCATAGTACCCCATGGTATGATATATTACCATCATAATAGTGTCCATATAAACAATGGTAATGTACTGTGAAATGTGGATCACCGTATTCTTTTACCAGGTTGTGTCTGAGAATACCTCAGTACCATCACATTAGTGTCCACAAAAATCATGGTAATATCATGGTATTTGCATCTTACATCTGCTGTCATTTAGATATGTAAAAATCTTGTGTGTGCTTACTTGAGTGTAGTTAGGTGTGGTTGGTAAATTATAGGATGATCTATATAGTCATTTGGATGCCATTTTTATATACTATACTGGTACATTATGTCATCGTCTTAAGAGACCTTTAGCTGTTTCTGTGTTGTCATGATGACTGGCTTGTGTAAGTGTAATGCTGAATGTCATGACTGCCTGTTGGTGAGTACCAGTCACTATGGACAGTTTTTAGAGTGTGTATTTTCACACAGTTAAGGGCCGCTCACACCAAGAACAATAACTTAACGAAAATATAACTATATTAGTGTCCACACTAACGCATGATAATGTTCTTTTTAGTGTATGCTGCAGTTCTGTCGTCTGCCACTTTAAATGCTATAGCACTCTTTAAAGCAGTTTGGATTCTGATTGGTTGTCAATGTTTTTATCGTTTATCAGATGGAACAAAACGTTCTGAAAGTTATTCCAAAGAGACCGTTCCTCTGTGCCGTTATAGTTGTGGTATAGACTCATAAGAGTCTAAAGAAAAAGACTCAAAAAGAACATTTTTAAACCGATATCGTTATCATCATAGTTATCATTGTGATGTGAACAGGCCTTTACCCTGGTTAAAGCTGTGTAATTGTGTGTGTGTGAGGTAATTTTTCCAGAACAGACACTCTCTGGAGAGTTTGGCGCCACTGTTATCACAGACATGAGCACGGAGGGATGAAAACACTCCTGTCATTTCCTCTGATCACCTGAATGAGTATGTGTGTTATATGTATATTCCTGTCAGCATGATCTGTTGGCGAGGGTGTGTGTCCATATTGTGTGACGGCCGGTCATACTCCTTGGCTGGTGAAAACCCAATGACAGGTGGTGCCTCAGGGAGAAGCTCATGTGACTGGAGAAGAGATAATGCTCTGATGGTCCAGTATATGTGTGTGTGTGTGCTTTTTTCCTGTATGACCATGCAGGGCTGTCAGCAGTGGGGGACAACCAGGCCCTGTGATGTGGGGTGTATCTATGGTACCGCCTACTCATTGGTCTCAAGTAAAGACGACACACCCAAAAAATTTTTTCCAGGGCTCTGTGAGTTTTAGCAATGTCCCTGTATCCCTTTTAAATTCTCTCTGCTCCTGCCTTTATGATGGCTGCATAAGCATTTCTTTTATTACCTCTGCAGTTTTACACACCCTTACACACGAACCATGTATTCCACAAAATGATGTCTGGTCACAAAATGGAATCATCAAGAAGGTGTTTCAGGAGAAGGCAACTCTATGACATTTTCCACAAATGCAGTACATACAGTGTCCATTATTATTATTATTATTAAAACATTACATGCAAAGATCCCAAGTGATTAGCTAACCCAAAATGAAATTACCATGAAAATTAGATTGTTTTTATGGAAGCTTGTTTCCGCCACTGAATAAAGAATAAAAAAGGTGGTTGCGACATATTATCTCACAATTCAGATTTTTTTTTTTATAAACTCGCAATTGCAAAAAAAAAAAATCTACACTTGCAGTTCTGACTATATAATTCACAATTGTGAGCTAGTATATGAAATTTCTGTGAAAAGAAGTCAGAATATGAGATATAAACTCGCAATTGGGGGAAAAAAAGTCCGAATTGCGAGTTGAAGACGTATGGAATTTTGTTTCTGACACAAAATAAAAAAGGCAATTGTGACTTTTTATCTTACAATTGTGACTTTGTTTCTCACAATTGCAACTTTATATCAGGCAATTCTGACTTTATAACTCGCAAAACGAGTTTAAATCATGCAATTCTGAGAAAAAAGTCAGAATTGTGAGTTTATGGAACACAATTTTGAGAAAAAAGTACAAATTGTGAAATGTAAATTCGCAATTGTGAGGTTAAAAGTCGCTATTACCTTTTTTATTTTTTTATTCCATGGCGGAAACAAGATCCCATACGTCTTCAACTCGTCTTCAACGCTTAAAGGGGTCATAACATGAGAAATCTAATTTGCTTAGATCTTTGGACATATAAGAGGTCTTTGTACCATTACAACATCCTGCATGTTTCATAGCTTAAAATGTCCTTCTCATTATATATACAAAGCATTTATTTAATCAAGCTCCAAAAATGTCTCGTTTTGATATCGCGTGATCTTTGATGTCACACGTGTTCATACATTTGCATAAGACTGCCTCCAGAGCAAGACATCGACAAATAGTTTTACATCATCGCATTATAGGCCCCACCCACTGGTCTTCAGTTGCTTAATGGCTGACATTTGCCTACACTGGACATGAGCTTCGCGTCAAAAGAACCCATTATAATCACTGACGCTGTCTACGCTGGATACAGTATATAGATGTGTGTTCAGTTTCTGACATACTCCACGCACTCAAGTCTGTCGAAAACTGGACAAATGGAAGATTGAAAGAACGTAACGCGTCCAGTTTGAACCGCTCGTTTGCATCTCTGTACAGACTTCAGAAAGATCCCAGGGTCAGAAACAAGTGGATGGTTTATTTTAATGGTGTCGCGAATAATATGTTTGTACAGAGCATTTTATTTATTTTATTTAAATGATTTAACAATGCTTTTGTCTGTAAATCTTTGTCTGTAAAAAGACTGTCTTAAATGGATAATGTTTTCAAAACACTAACTCGCGTGCAATAGCGCGAGGGCGTTGATTAATTGTTTTCCCGAATAAAAAAAAAAAAATATATATATATATATATATATATATATATATATATATATATATATATATATATATATATTTTTTTTTTTTAAACTTTAAAAAAAAACTTTAACATTACAAGTGAACCTCAAGGAAAACATTAAAATATATATATAAAAAAAGAAAAAACAATGTCATGGCCCCTTTAAATTGTCTGTGTCCCACCTTGAAATGCTGATTGTTTTTGTCTCAAACAGTCCTGACAACCTCAACTGTATTTAACTATTTAAAAATTACAACCATAATAATTTCATGATTATTTGATCATTTTCAAGTCATTTTCAATTCACTAGATAAGTTTACATGCACAAATGTTCGTCAATCTGAATGAATCCAAGCCGATTTCATGTTTTCATGTTTATATGAACCATAAACTTTGCAATCCAATTCACATTTTCATTCTCATGTGCATTTATGTATTCTGAACAAAACTTCAGCACATATGCTGTGCCTAGTCACCATGTTCACAACTGGAGAAAGCCACTGCTATAATGGCTTGATAACATACCTATTAGGAAAGCTGACAAATATGTCCGTTAACTGCACTCATCAAGCTTAACCATTCAACAATGTTATACAATGTAACAAGGATCACACTTTAATTAATGGGACATATACGTTTATCAGTAACTAAACTAATATTTGGTAACCCTGTTTAACCATTTTTGCTTTAATTTTTTTTTCATGTTTATTTAATATTTATTGCCAAAAAAAAAAACACACACACACAATATAATTTAAAAAACTGATTTGTTTAAAATGTTGCAAATCCCACATTTTGGTAAAAGCATTACATCTTATTATTCATACCCTCAAAAATGTTTAGTGAACCTTAGGAGGACAAACAAAATTTTATATGAGCTGCTTATATTCATTTTATATGAGGTTTGCAACTTGAGTTTGATGATCAGCATTTTCTAAAGGTTAAGCACCGCCTTTCACTGACCAGGTCTTTAGGCCCTGTTTTGTACCCTATTTGTGGAAAGTGCTTATGTTGGATTTAATCACTTCCATAGAGCTTGTAGCTTTGCGGCCAGGAAAACCTAGACAGAAGCCTGTGGAATTCTGGGATCACTGTCTCAACCTGACACCTTTAGACAGGCCTTTTCCTGCTAACGCTGATCTCAGAAGAGTTAAAGAACACTACGTTCACTCCATCTCTCTGTATCTCTCCTTCTTTCCACTGAAATTTAAAGGGGAGCCATCAGCGAAAATCTGACGCTTTGTATACGAAGTCATGAGTCATGACATGTGAGCTGGACTGATCTTTGATCAGTGTGTCAGCTTCCTTCTGCTACACTGATCCGGGAACAGATTCTTCAGACCCGAACGTGTCACTTTTACAAGACTAGACTAAGACCAGCTTAACCCGTCAGGTATTAACATTATCTAGTTTCATGTAGAAAACCGTTTTGATGTTAAAATTATTGCTAATTACTACTGATTTATGTGTAACAGCCTGTTTATGAAATTAGTGAATTGTTGGCTGTATGTGGAAAAATATGAACCCTGAATCTTGTTTAGGCATTAACAAACCCAGCAGGCCATGTGAACCGCACAAAAGCTTAGTTTTCTGTTTTTGGTAATTAAACGTAAGGTTGCACTGTTCATGCAGTGTGTTTTATATGAGAAAATGATCGCGTGTTATTAAGATATGTGGGAAACACCTCTCCTTGTGCCGCCTCACACAACGTGGCGCCTGCTCTCCTCCTCTTTTTGAAGATGGAGTGATGAGTGCTTTGCCTTCTCATTGGTCGAGAGGTGCTAAATGATTTATAATCCATTTCTCATGTGGTGTGCGGTGCCTCATTTGCATATGGTTGCTATAGAGCTGCAGTGGTCTCTCCCTCCTCTCTCTCTCTCTCTCTCTCTCTCTCTCTCTCTCTCTCTCTCTCTCTCTCTCTCTCTCTCTCTCTCTCTCTCCCTCTCCCTCTCCATATTTCTTTCTTTCTCTTCCTGCAGAACCCAAACTGCCCGAAGGCCTCGCAGTCTGTACAGCAGCAGGAAACAGGCAAAACACACAGACCGTGCGCACCCTGTGCTTTTGTGTGTGTATAGTGTTTGTAAGCTACTGATCTGGCACAGTTAAAAAGTCAACATGCAATCAATGTTGACCCAGTTTTCTTTTTTAATTCGCATCTGTGGTCTTAATGTGAGTGAATAATTTGTGCATATTATTTAAATTTTTTAACCAGTACTAAAAAAAAAAAAGAAGAAAAATGTAATCTTACATGAAAATTGGTCCACCTCTGAAACAACTTTACTTTTTGACTGATGTCATTAATCCCTCTTATTCCTCTCCAACCACCTGCTATTTGGAGGCTACTTTTCACAATCCAGGTAAATACATCACATTATGGAAAAGAAAAATGAGTTGTGAAATGTGAATGATGTTTAATGTTGAGTTTTCAAAGTGCTACTATATTAACCTCTAGTTCAGTGGTTCTCAACCTTTTTGACTTGAAGCCAAATCAAGTATCATCAATTTTTCAGTTTTAGATTAGAGCTTGGTTATTTCAATATATTAATGATTTATTATTTCAAATACGTATTGTTCATCTTGAGGCCCCTTTGGAAGTTTGCTGAGGCCTCCGACACCCTGGTTAAGAACTGCTGCTCTCTAGTCTACTTCATTACTTTATAATCATCCCTCGTCTTCAATGTTTTCTGTCTGACCATTATGAATACTAATATATTTGTGCTATATATACATTATGTGCTGTATTATAACAGCGCAAAGGGCTTGTTTTGTGTATTTTTTAGTGTTTTTAGCCTAATCATTTCACACTTGAAAAGAATCCTGCTCCAGATTCTGTTCTGATATATACATTAAGATCTATTAATCCTCACAATACTAATACAAACCAATATTTTTAAAGCCTTTGTAGAAACGACCAGCAGTACGATTTCAGCTTACAGGCAACATATTGTTAGAATAAAAGATTAATGATTGCCATCATGAAAATCATTTTGCTCATTTATCACAATCACAATGTGGTGTAATGTCATTAAAACTCTTGTATAAGAACTATCAGGACTGGCAGATCTTACAACAATCAACCTCCATGTTTGCGGCTATTGTGTTATTACTGTGGCTACATGACAGATAAACCAGTCACCACTGATGAGCACTCATACGCTCATTTAAGTGTGTGTGTGATGAGGCTGTATCTGAGGGGTGTAATTATATTAGATGGGAACAGAGTCTGAAAAATTGAGGGAGGGTTTGGTTCTCTCTTGGGACACTAGGCAGATTTGCCTAAAGACAAATCCATTGTAGACACAGACAGAAAACCTTCTAACTTATAAGAGAGTCTGAATCATGCCATGTTTAATGAGTAAATGTGAAATAGTATTTAAAAGAACACTAGTGTTTATAGCTTAGATGTGCATTACAGCTTACCTTATGAAATTTTTTTTTTATTGTATTTTTTTTTTACACATTTTCTGTGCAACATTTCTATCAACATTAACCCTTACACTAAAATCAAAGTGCACTGATTGGTTGATTACATGTTGTAGTAGTAGATTTAAAGAATTAGTTCACCCAAAAATGAAAACTCTGTCAGTAATTACTCACCCTAATGTTGTTCCAACCCCGTAAGACTTTCGTTCATCTTCGGAACACAAATTAAGATATTTTTGATGAAATCTGAGTGCTGGATCACTCCTCCACAGGCTTATGGACACGTTAACTTGCTGGCCCAGAAAATGTATTAGAGACATCGTTAATATAGTCCAAGTGACTCCAGTGGCTCAATCTTAAGTTTATAAAGCGACGAGAATACTTTTTGTGCGCAAAAACAAACAAAAATAACGACTTTATTCCACTATTCATTTCATTCTCTCTCTGTGCCTCGAGTTAGTTTACGTAGTGTTTTTGCGCAGCGCGTCTGTGTTTCACATCACCACGTAGGCTCACTATTGGGCGATGCTGGTCATGTGTGTGATGCGTGGTGACGTGCAACACAGATGCGCTACGCAAAAACACTATGTGAAAAGACTCGAGGCCCAGAGAGAAGGAAATGAAAAGTGGGATAAAGTCATTATTTTTGTTTGTTTTTGCGCACAAAAGGTATTCTCGTCGCTTTATAAACTTAAGATTGAGCCACTGGAGTCACTTGGACTATATTAACGATGTCTTTAATACATTTTCTGGGCCAGCAAGTTAACGTGTCCATAAGCCTATGGAGGAGTGATCCAGCTCTCAGATTTCATCAAAAATATCTTAATTTGTGTTCCGAAGATGAACGAAAGTCTTACGGGGTTGGAACAACATTAGGGTGAGTAATTACTGACAGAAATTTCATTTTTGGGTGAACTAACCCTTTAACCATTTTTTTTAAATTCATTTTTTTAAGTTTTACCGCTTTCAACTGTTGCTATAAAGTCTGGTTCATTCTGCAGCTTCTTCTGGCAAAAGGCCTGTTCACACCAACACGAATGTTCAGCACGAAATTCAGTCTGATTTTCGCATGCGAGTTGTGATTCACTCTGACAGTAGATGGCGCTTTAAAAAAAGCTGAAATAACCTGGTATCTCTGGACACAAAACACTACATAACTGTGTTTCTGACACTCACTTGTCTCTGAGAAGAAAGGAAGCCAAACAGTATTTACATTCTTTCAAACAGCCATTCAGATTTTTTATATTCACTTTGGTGCAAACTTTGTCAAATCTAGCATTGATTTTTTCTTTTCTTCCTAATGTCAACTGAGTACTTTGTAGACATTATTTTGTTTCTTTGCAAAGTGACATGGAAATTGTGCACCCCATATTCCTGGAAGTTGGCTAGCTCTCAGATAGTCTGGTATTTTCACAAGTGCTTAGAAGTTTTGTGTGTATTAGATGCTCAGTAAATGTTTGTGGGCAGTCTGTGGGTGTGTTGTCTGAGAGTAATGTCTTGTGTAAATCATGTTAATCTTTTCATTCCATCAGGCTAAAATACAGTTTCCCGTTCGAATGAAACATGTAGTAGGTTTTAATTGGGTGAATGACCTTTTGTTTGTGTTTCTTTGTATGTGTGCAGGAGCAGGCCGCTGAAAGCGAGAATGAGGCCAATGAGAACATGGGGAGGGTTGATGAAGGTGTAGAAGAGTTCTTCACCAAAAAAATCATCCCTGATGACACCCTGTGAGTACACAACACGTACACAACCACTCAAGTATGCAAAACAATGTTAATACACAGATATTTTTCATAGAACTGGAATTAATGACGGCAAATGATTAAAACATGATCTCTAACAAAAAAATATCCTTATCGGTTGTCAAAAGACATTTCCCATCATGCCTCTCCTCTCCTCGTGTTCAGAAAGCACCAGAGGGAGGAGCCCCTCATTAAAGCACAACCTGCAGAGCCCACGTGTGTCACAACCGTCCCTCCTACCACCTCCACTACAACCCCCATCCCCACCACAGCCCCCTCCAAAAACATTAAGAAGAAGTTTGGTGACTTTTTCGCTTTTAAGAAAGTCCGTGCAGGTCGAGGGGCCAAGGGTGACGGTGGTCCCGAGGGCAAGGCCAAAAAGACTTCAATAGCTGATCTCATCCGACCCCTCCGGGAGGCAAAGGAAAGGGAAAGAGAAAAAGAGAGGGAACGAGAGAAGGAGAAGGAGAGGGACAAAGAGAAACTGGATGAGGAAAAAGTAGTCAAGGCGGCCACAACCACGGCCACCCCCACCATCCTCACCATCACAGATTCCACAACAACTGCACCAATTAATGAGGACAAAATGTCACCCAGAGCTCCTTCACCTGCCCCCACACCTGCACTGATCCCACCTGCATCCACTTCCATACCTCCTGCCTCATCCCCATGCAAAACTGAAGAGGCCCCAATACTGTCCCCTGCTGCACCTCCTACTCCCACCAAAACCCCCAGCCCGGTCCCAGGTGTGTCACCCTCAGAATGGGAGAAGAGCCGGACCCTGGAGAAGAGTCGCACCCCAGATGGAGAGCGGAGGCCCAAACCCATCCGTCGCTCTCTCAGAGAGGGCAAATCACAGTCCCTCATCCTGCTCTCAGAGGTCTTGCCAGAGCAGGACGGCACAGCCATGCACGCTAAGGTATTTGAGAAGTGGTTCTGATTAAGTTAGACTAGATGTTAAATGAATGAAGATTATGTTTAAATGTTTAGAGGCTGATTACTTATATTTGGTTATTTATAGGTTAAATAGTAGGCCAATAACCGTGTCCGATTGGCTGATTTTTAAGTGCATTTTGAGTAAATATTGTGTGAAAAGCTTACATTTAAGACCTTACTATAAAAGTACAATGGCAGTACCATGGTACTTTTTGGTGTCAGATGGTACACATTAAAAAGTCATTGTCTTATCTCTATTTTAGCTTTCTGGTAAAATAGATAAAAAAACAAACAAACAAACAAACATTTTTTAATATGATTTCTGTCTGCTAATGAGACGGTGCCGTCATTTTTAGAGGTTCATATTGACTCTTGTTAGATGGCTGATCTCACATCCTAAAAAGTTCTCTAAAAAATAGTTATATAAATGTTTCTTGTTCTATTTGTAATGTTCTAAGAATTAAATTTTCGGGTCATTGTGTAGAAACATGCATCGGAGAGCTCATCCAGCTTTGAACAGCGCCTCCATGTTATGCTTCACCGCATGGGAGTCACCAAAACATCTCCTACCGACACCAAACAGAGCCAGGTAGGTGTGGCTATTTCATTGATGCTTCCAACTTTTTATTGTGAAAAACAGATACCACTTTGAACTGAATTAATCTAAGAACTCTGTTCTCTTCTCTGAAGACCTTTGAAACTTTATTAATGGTCACAAATAATTTACTGTTATTGGATTTGGTGCTGCATAAATGCCTCATATCAAGCAAAAACACCTTTCCCCCAGTAATATACGCTTACTCTGCTAAAACCGCAGTATCAAAGTAATCGCTTGATAGAGATTATACACTTACTTCACTAGGCATCTGATTTAAACCAGTGTTATCCTCTTACAGAGCAAGGATGAGGAGCTGAGGAAAGCCAATTCTGAGGGTAAGACACATTATTCAGCTACAGTATGTAGACCTTGTGTTGGGATGTGAGAATTTGCTGCACTGGTAGTGCTGCATCAGCACATCTGAGTTTTGACAATGGTGATCTCAGAGTTTCTGTAATGGGGTTTCAGGTGTGACTGCTAGAGAGTCACATGATGGTGGCATATGTGTGCTTCTAATGTGTTCAGGTCATTCACTGATTGAAGCTTCTCTTCTTACCTTAATTCATGTTGCAAGTCTTTGTTTTCTTTGAAATCCTTTTGATTTGTCATACATTTATGTTAATATATCTATATACCATCCCTGTGTGTTTTATTTTGTAAGTCTATCCAAAGGCCATATGTCTGCACATAATTCTATGATTAATGCAAACAGCAAAATATCCAATTTAAAGGCAGTTTCAATTTCCGCAGGTACTGCCCTGAAATCCTTTTCCTGAAGCTACTTTCAGTGCATTTATTCTAAAGCATTAGCACAGCTGAGCATGTATTTGGTGTTGATGTGAAGCATTTTTGCATGGGTCTGTCAAGCCATTTCTTCTATAATTCAGTACACTTTGCTTGCTTTTTAGGGGCCATACTTGACAAACCCGAGCCTCCGTCTACATTTATGAAACCTCGCACAATGTCCACCTCATCAGGTAAGAAATGAATCACCCAGCTTTCATCGTAGTGATGACTGTTAAAGTTGCAATGAAACTGGAGCAGCGACATTTTTTCGTATTGTGATGTACATCCAAGTGAAAAAATGTAGGGCAGGGACATTGTTCTATCCATCAGTTTTTGATTAGATAGAGGTAAATTTGAATACGAATTTGCAGTCAATTGTGAGAAAGGGTGGAGTTTAAGCAGACTAAATGGTTGGAGAAGTCCGGCATACATAACCAACAAGAAGTCTGTAGTTTTCATCGGAAGATTGACGTATAAAATTTTGATTAAGAAAAAAAAAAAGAATGAATTGTTCACAATAAGGTAACATTCATTTAGTGCATTTATTTCATGCTGACTTTAAACCTTCTATTTTCTCCAGACACCAGGCGACCAACCCGAGTGACCCCGAGTGTTACAGACTTCCACCGTACAGAAAGGCCGCTACTTCCAGAGCGTCCTATAGGCCCGTTGCCCCCTAAACCGGCCATGAAACCCATTCTACTTCCCGGTAGTGAGGCAGCACGGACAGCCACGGTCACTCCCAAGATCCCCAGCCCTTCTCAGGATGGTCAGGCAGAGGTGTCCGAGACCATCTCTCACTCCCAGCCCCAGGAGGAGCCTCCGACCCCATCTCCCCGCAAAGAGACGCCTCCAGCCCCCTCGCCACGGAGGATCCTCAGCACGGATATCAGAGAGCGTGCAGAGAGAGCACAATCCGTCACTGAAGGTTTGCCTCCCTGTCAGTCTAGTGGGGATGATGCAGCATGCAGGGTTTGGATGGCTAGTTTTCATGTAATATGCTGTTGAAAATTCGTTTTAAGGGGATAGTTCACCCAAAACTTAAAATTCTACTTTCTCACCCTCTTTATATTTTCTCACCTTCACGGTGTCTGTCAAACTTCAACTTATTTTAGAGAGGGCAAGGTTATCAGTAAATAGTGATTTCACAAATGACTTGATATGTAGCGCATAAGTTATGTCGACTACTCTTATGGTATTCCCTGCACCACTTTTCAGAGTTTAGGGCTATGGCTAATAAAATTCTATATTGTAGTGAATGTGAATTCACTTACTTTATCGAATGGGATGCAGTAAAAAGAAAGTACAATGCAGAAAAATAACAAGAAATGTCTTTTTTATTGAGTTTTCCTTATGGCCTTTATGCAAATAGAACTATAAAATGTGACAAGACTTGTCCAGTTCACAAACAAAGACTCTTATGAACCAGTTCTTTTTAGTGAATCAAAAAGACCGAACAACCAGGTTAGTCCAGTTCTCAAAACAAATTACTCTTATGAGCCGGTTATTTTAAAGAATAGGTCTCGGGGTTGTTTCTTAGATGGATAGATAGATAATGATATTTATTGGAATATCCTTTTAATTGATTGACAGTGTCTTCTATTCTGCTTCTTTCTTTTCACTTTGTTTCATGCATGCACTCGCACTCGGCCTTCATGATATCCATCCCTGTCTAAATAAATTTATAATAATAAAGTAGGGCCACATAATGACTCAACTAGTGTCTGTTTTCATTCAACACCTCCCTCGATGGCTGATCTTAAAGCTCTCAGAGTCCGAACACAATTCAGTTAGCCCTATCCCATCAGTAATTCAATGCTTGTGAGACTGATGCTGCAAATGGGCCCTGATGAAAATGCATTCATTCTTTTGAGTGTTTGTCCAAAATACGCTTTGTATCTCCAAATGTTATCTTAGTGCAATAACCACATAAGTGAGAATATGAATATTGTGATAATGAGATAAGCTGAACATCCCCTGGCGGTGTCAAGTGTTGCGTACGTGTCAGCATTTTCTGTGGACAGTGAGTAGCCTGTCATTTTATTCTTTATTTTCATTCAAGTTCCACCCTTCCTCCATACATCCTGATGCAGATATTTTTCTCATTTGTGAATCTGTTGTAAACGACCTTTTGATGTTCATAGCTGTGGAGCAGTGACAGCTCCTACGCTCATGACATAAAGGGTCACAGGTTTGAATCCTGACTGTAATGTTCCCCAAATTCTCCCATTTCCACCGTCAATCCTATATTATAAAAGCAAGGTTTCTCAAACTCGGTCCTGGAGCGCCACTGTCCTGCACAGTTTAGCTCCAACCCTGATCAAACACACCTAGCTGTGAGTTTCTAGTGATCCTGAAGACACTGATTAGCTTGCTCAGGTGTGTTTGATCAGGGTTGGAGCTAAACTGTGCAGGACAGTGGCGCTCCAGGACTGAGTTTGAGAAACCCAGAATAAAAGGCATAAAACAGCCCTAAAAGACATTGTGCTGTATTGTTTTCATGTCTTTTATAAGAACGGACACAGTCTGACCGTATTTCCTCTCATAGAGACCCTCCCTATTCCACGGCCCCGCATGAAGCCCTCTACCCAGCGCCGTGCCGTGTCTGTCCATGAGGATTCACTCCTCCAACACGCCACCATGCTTGACCCTGAGGGTGAGCCTCTGATGTCTCACAACTGTCACTCACAATATGTCATCTTGTGTTTCTGAGCAGCGCTCTGAATGATTCCACACAAGTAATATGAGGGAGATGTTTGAAGAGTAATGTAATGCTGCTTTAACTGTCAGTGTGACATTGATTACACATTGAAGACGATATATTGCTTATATGTGTCAAACAACTTTTTAGAGTCAACTAGCAAGTAGGCTAACACTACCGTTCAAAAGTTTGGTGTGTGTAAGATTTGTTAATGCTTTTGAAAGAAGTCTCTTATTCTCACCTGGTTGCATTTATTTGATTAAAACGATGGTAAAAACTGTAATTTATATCATTTGTATAAAATGTAATTTATTCCTGTGATAGCAAAGCTGGATTTTCAGCAGCCATTACTCTTCAATGTCACATGATCCTCTAAAAATCATTCTAAAATGCTGATTTGGTGCTCAAGAAACATTTACTTTCATTTGTGCTGCTTAAAGGAATAGTTTACTTTAAAATGAAAATTCTGTCATCATTTACTCACCCTCAAGTTGTTTCAAATCTATATACATTTCTTTCTTCTGATGAGCAAAAAAGAAGATATTTTGAAGAATGTCTGTAACCAGACAGTTGATGGACCTCATTGACTTCCATAGTAGGAAAAAAAAATACTATGGAAGTCAATGGGGTCCATCAACTGTTTGGTTACTGACATTCTTCAAAATATCTTCTTTTTTGTTCAGCAGAAGAAAGAAATTCATACAGGTTTGAAACAAATTAAGGGTGAGTAAATGATGACAGAATTTTCATTTTGAAGAATTATTCCATTAATGTTTGTGGAAACTCAAATTTTTTCCCCCATGATTCTTTAATGAATAGAAAGTTCAAAAACAGCATTTATTTGAAAAATTATTATTTGTAACATTATGTCGATCAATTTAATGCCGCCTTGCTGAACAAGTATTAAATTCTTTCAAAAAAATGTTACTGACCCCAAACTTTTGGATGGCAGTGTAGATGAATTCAAAGCTAAAGCATGTAGACTAAGCCACAAAATGTTGATTTCATGTGGTCTTTAAAACACAGAACGCATTCTTTTTTGTTTGTAATTGTTTTGTTTTTAATTTTGAAAGCAAGAATCGACTGTATGTCACTTTTCAATGATGGCAGTTGTTATTACGGCCTCTTTCAGAGCTAAAGGCAGCGCTGCCAAGACGGCAGAGGTCACCGGGGGGGAAGCGAGTGAACCTGGGGGAACTGACGCCCTGCTCAGAGGATTTACCTGAGGGTGAGGAAGGTGAGCGGAGGAAGAGATTAACTCCACTCCGACACCTTTATACATACAGTTTGTGCAGAACTTCCATTAGACATCTTACTAACGTGTTTATCATGTGCATTCACAGTGAAATCTCAGGAGAAGGACAGCACTGATCAGACGGACAGCACAACAGTCACAAACAGCAAATCAGAGCAGAGCCCATCCGGGCCCAGCGAGCAAGTGACCAACCAGGAGAGGAGCGAGACAGTCTCAGAGGAGCACACAACGCAGGGAGAAACATCAGACCAAAGAACTGAATCCCCCTCACCTGAGACACACATGGACTGACCCTGCGCAAATCTATTTTCTATGTGTACCTTTGCCTTGCACGCCAGATTATGTACAAAAGAATGAATTATGAACAAATGCGTTTAAAAAAAAAAGTAAATCAATACCTATACTTGTTAATAATGATTAAAAAGTGAATTCTGTTGTGTCATTACGAGTCCTGACTTTTTTCATGGATTTATCCCTCTTCCCCTCCTCAACACAGCTTCCATTTGGTGCGAATCAAAGAAAGTTTGGCAATGAAACGTTCGCCGGTGTGATTTGATTAAACTTACCTACATTACAACATGTAAATCTAAGGGTACGATATATTTTGCAGTCACCCCAGCAGCACCTCTATCTATATGAATTATTGCCACAGAGCTTTTTAGCTCCCTGCATATGTTTGGAAAACATTTATTTAACGTGTATTACATCACATACCGCATATTCAAGATTATATTGTAGAAATGGCTCTAAACCTGATATTGCAATGTAAACCACATTGAAACATTTAGAAGGTCTACAATGGTACAAGAATGAAAGGGACATTAAATCATGCAATAGTCATTTTTGAGATCATAGATGACCCCTTATTTTGGTTGTATATTACAACCAAATATACAAAACATTATGACCAGTTTTACAGGTGAAGCGAATATCATAGATAATCTCCTAACAAGGCCACATATTAAGGTCTGGGTAGAATAGATGGTAACCAAACAATTAGTTATCATAATCAACATGTTGGATGCAGGAGAAATGGGCAGGAATAGAGATCTGAGCGACTTTGACAAGGACCAAAAATGTTATGGCAAGGCGACGGGGTCAGAGTATCTCTGAAATGGCAAAGCTTGTGGATTGCTCCTGGTCAACAGTGGTGAGAATTTACCAACAGTGGTTCGAGGAGGGATAAACCACAAACCGGCGACAGGGTGTTGGGCGCCCAAGGCTCATCGATGCACGGGGGCAATAAAGGCTATCCCATCTGGTCTAGCACAATTTGCACACAATTTTAATGATGGTTACAGGAGGAATGTGTCAGTGCATCACACTGATGCATATGAGGCTGCATAACTGCAAACCAATCAGAGTCCCCATGATGGCCCCTGTCCACAGTCGAAATGGGCGCACGTTGTCAGAACTGAACCTTGGAGCAGTGGAAGAAGGTCGCCTGGTCCAATGAGTCACGTTTTCTTTTACATCATGTGGAAGGCTATGTTTAAATGTGCCATTGACCTGGGGAAGTGATGGCAATGGACAATGTTATGCTGGGAAACCCTGGGTTCAACCATTCATGAGGTAAATTTGACAGCATTAGGTAGGTGGTCATAATGTTTTGGCTCATCTGTGTACACTAGGATTTTTTAAGGTAATTATGTAAAGTGATAACGCTAAACCCGGTTATTTTATGTTTTAAAAATAGTGTTTTCACTTCATATTACAATGTCCTTTAATTTCAATACAGAACTGGGCCTCTGTTAGCAGAAAAGCCCACATGATTTGAGTCATCACGCTGCGTGTGTTTCTGCAGCACATTACTCTCTTCAGTACACAGCAAGTGGCGGTTGTGCAGATTTGGCTGGTGAATGTTAATGGAACACAGGAGAGCCATCTGTGAGTGTGGAAGTGCTGGAGAATACAGAAGCATCACTAAACCACAGATGAGAGTGGCGTGAGTAAACCGCCCTCCGCTTGGAATGAAACCAAATTGTTTTTACTACTCTTTCAGCTGATATTTTCATATCCGAGGCACACGTTTACCTTCCCGTCCAACATAATACACCCCAAACCGAAGGATAATACGTTAATACATCAAAACAAGGTGGTGTTATTATAATCTAAACCATTTTATTTCATGAAAATACTAGCAATTGGCACTTATTATACAGTAAGAAAATTAAACTTGCCCAGAAAAAAAAGAATGGAAAGTATCACGTCGCAAAGAGCAAATCCATTTCTCAATAAGACCATACAAAGACAAACCACAAAAACAATGAGCAGTCACTCCACCATGAATGATTTGACTTTAGAAAAATAAATCCATTTGTGCAATTGAGAGACCATAGGCTCAGACAAATATAGCATAGCTTTCAGTGCGTCCCACGAATGTTAGCGCTCCAATCGTAAAAGATGAACTCACTTCCAGAACACAAGAACTTCCTGAGGGCTTGTAATACGGGAGAACACAAGTCTACAAATGCTTATACTGAAGAAATGTAAAACTAATATTTGATAAGTAAATTTGGTTTAGATGTCAGGCTGAAAATTCCTTAAGATCATATTCGTATCTCTTTAAGCTTTACACCTCTTGCTGTTAATGTAACAAGAATAAGGGAGAACATCTATATGAGTGACTATACTTTTTTGCAATGTAAGCATATTATTTTATATACTTCTACACATAAACTTGGGTTTCTGATAGTATTTTGTACATTCTGTAGTAATTTAGTTCGATTTAGTCATTAAACATCTTCCCACTTGAGCTTTCTCCAAAATAACAATATCTGAAACGTATAACAGCTGTAGATTAGTGTTATCATTTCTTTGGTGAAGATTTAAGTGATTCTATATATGGTTTCAGCTGAAATCTGGTTTACATTCGCATATTAGGCATAAGAGGTGAGAATCTTATGGGCAAACAAGTGTCAAAGCAAGATTATATCACTCTAATATATACAGAAATATTCAATGTGAAGGCCAAATCCTGGAGCCCACTTGGAAAACAAATTCTTAAAAACCACAAAATCTTGTGCTGTGATACGATTACAATGTCAAAGTCCACAGACAAGTGTGTTCAACTGTAATCTCTCCAAATATGCCCACAATCAAGGGCAAAAAATACAGAAAACAGTGTGAAGAAGAGAAACAAATTGAAGTTTCTAGCCTTTGGCCTAAAGGATTCATATAATCAGTGCAAAGTGAATGCAAGTTGTTCCTCTCAAGCGTAATTTAAGAGCAAGCTGGGATAGGCTTTAGTATGTACATTATATGAGTCTTTACCTCATCCAAAATTTTATAAAAGACTAATTTAGTGTTAAGAAAGGACCATTAAAAGAAACTAACAAACAAAATGTCATCCATAATGATCAATAAAAATACACGTGCAAGATGACTCCACCTGTAACAAGTCTTACGCTGCTTTAAAGGTAGCTCGTAATTTGTTTCATGTTACTCCATGCACTCATCAGAAACCCGTTTGGAAAAAGATGCCACTGTTCTGTATCAAAGGAAACCGTTGGGACTGTTTGGGAAGTAAGGCCTCCATGTTTTGCATATGACGCCCAGGGTACTCTCCTCGTGACGGCAGTCTGGTGTGCCAATGTCTGAGTGCTACAGGGTCGCCAGCACTCTGAAGAAGGAAATGATAAAAACACACAACGACTGTCCCACTCCAAACACCAACGCCTCCAAGGAGAACATACTCTTCCCGGCCGCCTTATAGACTCCTGCTATAGCTGCACCTGTAAGAAGACATTTTGTATGTTTATACACATTTCCTATCCATGATATATTTCAGATGTAACTGGATAAAAACGAGCTACACATACTAGTGAGAACCCCTCCAAAGAGCGGGCCGATGATGGCCATGAGCAGGATGCCGATTGGGAAAAACCGTGCCATCTTATGTCTGCGGAGTGTTGCCAGAGCGAGGAGGGCGACAGGCAGGTGGAACATCAATGAGGACACAACAGCCCACAGGAACACCCCATACCACATCTCTGCAAAAAAAAGAAGAAAAAGGAAAGACATCACACAGTGGCATGAAGAAACACATTCAAAGCCTGAAGATCAGCCAACAGAGTCTATCAAATCTTCCCACGCCTGTGATGTAAACATCTCCCGTGGAATCTGAGAAAATATCTAAATGACTGGCATCGTGGAATTTAAGACTGATAGTTAGTGGTGAAGCGTAATTTGTTATATTACAAGCCTGTACTGTAATCCTGTAAATTAAATATTCAACTCCATATTTCTCTCACACAACTTGAAGAAGATAGACACACTGACAGATGGATGAGTGAAATGGTAGACAGAAGGCTAGAAAGACTGTTAGACAGATAGATAGAACAACTGATATATAGAAAGAACAACAGATAGAACGATTGATAGACAGATAAACAAACTGACAGACATAACGCTAGATAGATAGACAGACAATTATATCGATGTCCATCTCTCGGTAACACCATCATTTCAGTAAACAAAAGTAACATTAGCCGGACAAGCTAACACACTAGCATTAGTTGCTAACCCATTACCAGTTTGAAAGCTTGACCACTTTTTCACTGTTAAGTCATACAACACAATAATAGTATCCGAATCTCATAGTAGCACAAACATGAGCTGATCGAACTGATGAGTAACGTCGGCGGTGGCGTGGAGACTCACCGGAGAAATCGCACAGAGAAGTGTCGTTCCTCCCGCAGTTGGTCGCATTTGTCCTCGGTACCAAATTCAAACTGAGGATCTGCTGAACGAATCCCATCTCCACGTCCTGAATTTCTCTTAAGATCAACACTGCGATCATGCGTGAGAAAAGTGTCAAATCCGAATAACAGCATTAGAAAAGGAATGTGGGCTTGAGCAGAGCGTTTGTTTTTAGCACAGATGCTCTTCCATCTACTTCAACTGCGCAAACCCGATGAGTGCGCGGATTTACTCTCATTAAACTAAAAGCACTACCGATGCTCTGTATCACATTTGGAAAAACCGGGAAAATTAGTTTTAACGACCACAACTGTGTCAGGTTTGACGTTTGAGAGATTATCTAGCTGTCACCTGCGATTTGCGACAGTCTATGTTTGCGACAGGCTTGTGGGCGGGGCCTGTGTGGTTGCAGCGCATGTCCCTTCGCGGTATCCATGAAGCATGACTCACATATCATATGGATAGATCGTGACTGTCTTTTGCTAATTCTATTCTATTCTATTCTATTCTATTCTATTCTATTCTATTCTATTCTATTCTAAAGTTGTGGAGTGTTGAAAAAGCCAGGCAGGCAGAATATGAAAAAATAATTTACCGTAGGCTGTTGTTATTATTACTTTTAATAATGACCTTAATGATAATAATTTCCCTTTGATTACCTTTAATAATAACCCTGTTTATTATTATTGTTGTTGTTGTTAATAGTAATATTATATATATATATATATATATATATATATAATATTACTATTATTTTTTCATATATATATATATATATATATATATATATATATATATATATATATATATATATATATATATATTATATAAAAATATATTGTCATCGAATAGAAGAGCCAGGAGGGCAGCATTTTTGTAATTTCTTTACTGTATTACGTTTAATAATTACCTTAATAATACTATTTTACCTTTAATTACCCGTAATAATAAAAATCAAGTTATTGTTATTATTATTATTGTTAATACATATTTAAAAAAAAAACATTTTCTGTCATTTCATTTTTAGTACAAACAAAGAACTTGAAGTTGAAAAGAAACGACTATTCTCTGGACTCTGAAGGCTGATGAGGCATTGAGTCTTTTATAGATCAGATGATGTTAGCAAGCTAACATGCTCGGCGTCTAGTAAAGCTAGCTGGTTAGCCACAGTCTTTCTTGTGATTGTTCTCGAGTATTCATCTGATTTTGCCGGTGATACAGCAGACCACACAGAAAAATAAGAATGAATTATTCGGATTACGACTCGGATGGTTATTCCTCAAATGAAGATAAAGACTACGTCCCTTCTGGTAAGAGATTTTAGCATGAAGTTAGCATGGTTGTAGCAAGAGCACAGAAATAGCTAAGCCGTCTGTGCTCTATATATCTACACATGTTCTACTTCACTTTGTCTTTTACATTATGATAGTGATATCATATGCAAACACAATTGAATTGCACAAAAAGTATCCTAGCTAACGCTCATACTTTGGATTCATATATTTATCTAGACAATGACTTATCTCATTATTATCCATTCTAGAGTGTAAAAGGTATATTTATTAAGATCCCTCTTTGAAGAGCGCAAGTGTTTTATGTGATCAGATCCAAGCAATGATTAATAGTTATTCCTTTCTGATAGATGTCCATTTGGCTGTGACAGTGGTGAGAAGGATGAAAACAATTACTGATATAATTCACCAAAACCCCTGCTGGTCTTTTATGGTCCTGTCGAGCAGTCTGAATCTTAGAAGTGCTATAAATTGGTTTGCGTCATGAAGCAGTGGGTAGAGATCCAACCTTAAACACAGTGACTTGTTCAGATTCATTTTCAGCATTAACACGAGTAAGTGCTCAATCATATCCAGGCATGATTTAATATAAAAGCTACGGAGAGCCTGTAAAGAAAATGCAATTTGGGAATAATTATTATTTGATTTGCATTTTATTTGTGTATATGTAGGGGTGGAGGTGGTCTGGACAATCTAGTTTCAATTGAGTACAGCAGAAACTAAAGGACTAAATAAAATGACTTTTATTAATTTAATAAATGATGGGAAAGGAGGAGGTGGCATCTATATATTAAAAAACAAGCTGTTACTGAGAGGAGAAAAATATTGGGCCAGAAGAGAGGACATTCTGCCTTTAAGTGAGAAATATTCCCACTCATAGAGGAATTTAGGTCAATGGAATTAGAAAACCTGCCACTTCACATTTTCCTGCTCCAAATAATTTTAAAACACACTTTTAGGTTATTGAAAATGACAGCAGCCCTTTTTAATAGTATTTATTTATTTTTCTTTTCGAACAGCATTGCACCAGTCCAGCAATGCATAGGAAATTTAGGCAATAATGCATCATTAGTTGGTTTGTTAATTTAGTCTCAGGGTCATAAATATGATTCATTTACATCGGTTTATTTTCTTCCTTTTATTGATCAGATGATAATCTGAGCGAGGATGACATGAATGAATGTGTGAAGGAGGACCCACTGGAAGGGGACGACGAGCAGCAGTCAGGACATGTGAAGATGAAAAAGAAGAAAACTAAAGCAGACATTCCTATGAGGTGACGTATATTTTAAACTCAACTAAATTCATAAGTAAAATGTTCTTAAGTAAAATGGTCTCACTTTCCCCTTATTTCCAAAGAAAAAGGAAAAAAGGAGGCCTCAAACTGGCGGAAGATGGGGAGGGAGGTTCTGCAGGCCAGCAGGAAGATAAAGACGAGCCAGAAGAAGATCATTTTGTAACCAAGTCTGGAGGGGACAGTGACGTTAAGCAGAAGAAGAAAGCAGATGATCTTTGGGCTAGTTTTTTGAGTGATGTCGGCCCTCGACCCAAAGCATCAGCTCCGAGTGCAGACTCTCAGCAGGTAACTTAAGAAACTTAAAGGGATAGTTCATCCAAAAATTAATTAAATTGAAATTCTGTCATCATTTCTGTCGGTAACCAAACAGTTGATGGGCCCCATTGACTTAAAAACTATGGAAGTCAATGTCCATCAATTGTTTGGTTACCCATATTCTTCAAAATATCGTCTTTTGTGTTCAGCAGAAAAAAGAAATTCATACAGGTTTGGAACAACTTGAGGGTGAGTATATGACAGAATTTTCATTTTTGGGTGAACTATCCCTTTAAGTAAAAAACAAAACAAAAACAACATTTGGTAAAGATTTCAGACTTCTGTTTAATTTGAGTTACCATGAAATCAAAATCGACATTTTTTTGTTGTTGTATTTTTTTAAATAAACGATTTATCTCTCTTTTTTTCATTTATGTGCCCTTGTAATCTTTAATCAAAATAACCCCCTCCCTCCTGCTACAACATCTTTTCTTTTCTCTGATGATGTGTTTAATGGTGTGAGGGCAGGGCAACCTGTCACTCACATGAGATCAACCAATAGCAAAACACAACCGTCCACCCATCCTATCAATTCCAGATCCCTTGGACAAATCCAAGTCCCGCCCAAAAAGTTTTTTCTTGTTTGAGAAGCCATTTCACTTGGATCCACATCAGAATAGGGAAGAAAATACTATTTCAACTTCATTACATGTTGAGATATACAGTAGGTCAGCCTGTCAAAATCTTTCAGCTTTGCAAACAAGTAGCTTGTTCAATATTCTAACAATTACTCACACATTTTATGATTTCATGGTTATTTAATTTTCTTGTACTAACATTTCTGTTTTTTCTTGCCTTTTATTTATTTATGTTTTAATAATTTGGGTGAAATATTGAGCTTACTGTGTTTTGCATGTGGTTCAGTGTCTTGATTCTACAGTCAGAATGCGTTAAAAAAATGTAATTAATTTTTGTTTTGTATTTATTTTGTGTTTTCGTTTTGTTAAATTGTCTCTTAGATTAATGTGCATTTTTTTTTTGTATCTCTAATAGTCCACATCTACTGCTGGCCCAGATAAGCCCAGTAAACCCTCCACAGCGTCTCAGCAGCAGGAGGTCAAACCTAAAGAGTCCTCCAAAATCACAATTACCAAGGTGTTTGATTTTGCAGGAGAAGAAGTTCGGTAAGTGTGACTGCCTTGTGTGACTGTGAGTGCTTTATATGGCCACCAGATGACAGCATACATTCATTAATCAGATGCAGAGCTGAGCATCTAGCAGTGATTGCTTTTTGGAAACATGTTAATTTCAAAACTGTGATTTGTCCAAATAGGTAATTTAATTTAACAGTATGTGCATGTTATTAATGAAGTCTAAACATACAGAAATATTTTGGTAATTTCAGTGAATGTTGTTATAGTTAATCACAATGCTGTCAATGTTGTCATCACATCCTAGCTTGTCTAGCTTGCTGCTTTTTAATAATTAATTCCAGTACATTGTGTTTATGAGCCAGTCACACACTCAAAGCGGAGCCAGTAAAATATTCACATCCTGCCAAGCACAAAGCACTGACAAGCTTTGAACTCTTTTGATGAACGCAAGATGTGATTTATATTAAGACTTGTTCTATAAAAAGAGTGCAGTGGCCCCAAAAATATTTGGACGCTTTTGATACTTAAAAATGTATGAATTTTACTTCATAAATCACAAAATATCAAACCAAAATTGGCATCTGAAAACAAATGAATCCAGGTGTTGGTTAATGATCCACTTCTTTTAAATGCTTTTATTTACTTTTATTTCCAAATACTGATATATATATATATATATATATATATATATATATATATATATGCTTAGAAATTTTTTTTTGCAGTATTTCTTAAAAAGTATGTTTTAAAATGTGTGAATTAAGTGTCCAAATACTCACTTAAGTCTCTATGCTAACCAAGGCTACATTTATTTGATCAAAAATACAGTAAAAACAGTAAGCTGTTTTCTATTTGAATATATTTAATATGTAACTTATTCCTGTGATGGCAAACCTGAATATTCAGCACCATTACTCCAGTCTTCAGGTTCACATGATCAAATTTGAAATAGAATTTTTTTTTAACATTGTAAATGCCTTTGTCACGTTTGATCAATTTAATGCGTCCTTGCTGAATTAACGTATTAATTTCATTAATAAAGAAAAAATCTCACAAACCCCAAACCTTTGAACAGTAGTTTATAGTATCTTGTCACAATGAGTTGATTTTTGAGCATTACATCTCGTGTTGTGGTCCGCAGGGTCACCAAAGAGGTGGACGCAGACTCCCGGGAGGCCAAGAGTTTTCTGAAGGAGGAGAAGGAAGAGTCAGTGTCATCTGAGCCACAGCTATCTGAAGCGCCCTCCTCTGGATCCAGGTACCACCCCGGTGAAACCCTTTAGTCCTGCGTTCTGTTGTTCTGATGTGAAATTACAGTTTACAACCATTGTGTCAGTTAATTAATGAAACAAAGTGGTTTTTAATGGTTCTGTTTTGTGTTTCACTGACGCAGAAGTGAATAACTCATTAGCGCTTGACTATAATTAATTCTTTGTTATTGATGTTGTTATATTACAGTAATTAGATGTGATCTCCTTCAGTGTGGTTGGTACTGATGAATGGATGGAGACGTGTGTGTTTGCCGTGCAGGACTAGAGGGAATGTCAGACGTGTCATTGATCTCTGACAGCTATGATAGCGAGTGTCTGATCTTCTAATTCCATATCTGCCTGTAGGGAAATCCAGCAACACACGAGTATGTTTCAGCTGCAGTGTGCACAGATGTGTATACATGAGGTTTTTCCTCCCTAATGTTCCACTAAACTAATCAGTCCAGATAGGACGTCGGTGGAGTTTGTGTATGTTAATCATTGTTGTGATCTTCCTCTTGGTCTTCATCGCTCCTTACATAAGTTTATTTTGGACAGACGCTCTTGTCTGTCCTCGGAGACTGTGAATATTTGCTGAATAGGAAGTCATATTTTTCCCTGCACAGGTTATACAGTGTTGGGCGTTGGCATGCGCTGCAGGAAAGCAGCTTGAACCCCACCTCTTCCATCCCTTTATCATCCAAACGACTGTCATGTCCTGAATGCCCACGCTATATTCACTCTATATTCACTCGATGTCTGGTTGATTTCGATGGCTTTTAAGTGCTGGGATATCATTGCTCAGTCTGCGTGACTTTAAATCAAGCCTCTTCATATTCCAATGGCTGTTTCGCTCCAGCACAGCAAGGTTCCTGCTTAAACTAGGCACAGAAAAGCCTAAACACAAAGGGTACCTTTCTCCAATATACACTCGCTTCCCTTCTCTTCCTTTAAGCCTCTTTTGTGTGATTTGAGGTTAGAGGGCTTGAGTCAGCACTGTGTCTCTCTCTCACACACACACACACACACACACACACACACACACACACACACACACACACACACACACACACACACACACACACACACACACACACACACACACACACACACACACACACACACACACACAGGCACAGTGGCTCTCTGTTTCTCTACTTAACAGTGTCATACTGCGCCTCAACACAGAACTGCTGACGATAGTAATACACACACTTCTTCCTTCTCCTGTATTTTTTTCCATGCAGACAGGCTTACATTGTTACTTCTCTGTCAGGAAGGTTGGCATAGTGAAAATGGCTACACTTTACAGCAAGTGTTCACATTGTTTAATACATTAGGTATTACAAAGTAACAATGAACGACAGCTTTTATTATTCTAGGTTAATGTTTATAAACATGCATAAATTATGTATGTTGTGAATGGGTAAAAATGTATTGGTATACACTACCATTCAGAAGTTTGGGCAAGGGTTTTATTCGGCAAGGACACATTAAATTGGTCGAATGTGACGGGAAAGACTTTTACATTGTTACATATATTTCTATTTTTAACAAAGTTCAGTTGAACAACATTTATTTATCAAAGAATCTGAAAAGAAAAATGCATACTTTTTTCAACATTGAGAAATGTTTCTTGAGCAGCAAATCAGCATATTAGAATGATTTCTGAAGGATCACGTGACACTGAAGATGCTGAAAATTCAGCTTTGCATCACAGGAATAAATTCGATTTTAAAATATTTTCAGTTTGAACTTTTTACTGCATTTTTGATCAAATAAATGCTGCCTTGGTGAGCATACATTTTTTCAAAAGCAAAAAAAAAATATTTTGAATGGAAGCGAATGTAGAAATGAATGTTAACCTCAATAATTGCCGTTAACGTGTTGTACGTTGTTAGTGCAAGATACCTACTGCACTAACTATTGTTAATGAATTAAATATTATTGTAAAGTGTTAACAAAAAAATTATGGTTGCAATTAACTACTATTTTGATAATCAGTTAATTTGTCGATTTATGTTGATTATTTGCATGATTAATTGGACTAAGCAGCACATTTTATGCTTAATATTTTATCGAAATTATTTTTATTTTATACAATAGGCTTGATTTATGAAACATGCAGAACTAATTTGAGCATAAATCGTTTGCAAAACTATTCTTGCTTTAATATTAGATTGGATGGAATGATTTATGAATGATTAGTTCTGTTTGTGTTTCGTGAATAAGGCCCAGTGGTTGCCAAAAAAAGTTGAAAATGTTAAAATATAAGAACAACACAGACCCAGTAATCTCGTCAACTATTCACATGATTGAAATGTTGTTAAACAGCTCTTCGGTTTCTTTCTCCTGCCACACACACAGACACACTTGGACCCTCCGTCTGTTGATAGGTGTGTGTGTGTGAGCAGGGTTCAAAATGAACACTCGCCGAGTGCCAAATGCAAGAAAAAATTAGATTTGGCGAGTAAATGAAATATATTTCCTCACCAGTTGGCTGGTAACTTTATTAGGAACTGTAACATTGCAAGGTTTAATAGAATTGTAAATTGTTATTCTGACACTTTTTTCTGAAATATTTACCATTATGCTGGATGCATATATATTTTTCATTCTTTCCAGAGCTCCATGTAGCAACAATAAGTAAAGAATGCTAAAAACAGTTTCATGGTTGGTAAGAAAATTGTAAGACCCGTACATTTTAATTCACCCATCACTGGCAGGCAGAAAGTTAAATTTGGACACGGCAAATTTGCATGAATGTGTGAATGATAGCCTTTAGGACACACAATTTGTGAGCACCATTTGTGTGGACACCACAGACTGATGTGACCTCACTGCTAGTGGTTCAAGTGTGGAGCAGCGTTGTGTAGTTCTGTGTTGTCTAAGTGCTATCGATCACAGAACCAGCCAGATTTACTGATGCTTGTTCTGAGCTCCAGTGATAGCTTGATTGATTGTCTAGTGTCTCTGTGGTCTTATCGCAGAACTTGACTGACGTTGAGGCTGAGCTCCATGTAAGCCCTCAGAAACACACAAACAAATCTGTACTTTACGGAAATGAAAGCTTGCGTATTTCCGTACGTTTTTAAGAGCCAGTTGCACAACGCACTCAAACGGTGTCGGAGAGAAATCTGCCCTCTGTCTTCCTGTTTCTGTTCCACTTGGCTTTCCGTCAGCTCGCTGTACGTGAGTGAGTAACACAACATTGAGTGGTTCTGGGAAACCTGTGTGTATGTCCACTTAAACTAATGATTTCCACATGCGCCAGTCACAGCTCTGCTTTTCTAATTATAGATCCTCATTTCTAGGACCCTAAAAATAGGACTTCGCTCCCCATTATTACAGTACAGTCACACACCTCGCTCTTCGTCGGGTCAAGCCATGTGTCTGTGTGTGTGTGGACAAACTTAAAACCTCACTTTAATTCATAAATTGATATATTAAATAATATATTTGAAATATTTTATAATATTTCAAATAAATGTACTCAGTTAATATAATATTTTAAATAAATTTTAGCAATTTAATTTAGGAAATATTAATATTAGTTATTTATAAAAATGTATATGTTATAAATATTATACACATGCATATTTATATATTTAATAAAGCTAATTAGTTACTAGAGACGAACCCTAAACGTATTTTATTATTTGTTTTTAGGGTTATGTCTAGCTACTTTTCCATTATTTTTCAATGTAAACACTAGACGTCTCGCATCTTTTGCGGTGTCTCATGTGTGATGACAAGGTGTTAAAAAAATTCTAAATTTAAAAATGCGTCTCTAGACCTTGCACATTTTCGTTCCACTGACCTGCATCCCACATTTTTAACAACAAAAAAGGCGTCCTGTGTGAACTTGTTTGTGCGTGTGTTATTGCCAGGAACTGTACCATCACTGTTGTGTGGTTTGCTTGAATAGGAAACGTTATTCTCGATTTGTATACTGTATAAGTTCACACAAACGAAGTGAGAAGTGTTTTGGTCTGAGCAGTAATATTAATAGTTCCCGACTTGTGAATGCTTTTGAAAGTCTAACCTCTTTGTTTCATGATTTCTAGTTCTCAGTCTTTCTCACGCACAGGGCAGTATAGTGAGTATTAGTGAGTAATTAGTTCCTCAGACTCTGTTTAGATGCAAATGAGTAAAACTTGGCTGTTTCATAATAATCCATACAGAAGTGAGTTATATGCCATGTTATCTCAGCCATCACAATTCTTTTAGTTTTATGTCACATACTGTAAGCCATCAATGCCTCATGTCTTGGGCTGTGTTTAGAAACCTGGGTTAAGTGCCTTGCTCAAGGGCACAGTGGTGATGGCTCATGATGATGCTCTCTTTATATAGAAACATTGCCAGCCCTCAGCTATTCCACATAATTATATTGCCTGATGAAATCCACAACCAGACATCATTAGCACTATGCTCTAACACACAAGTTTTCAAACTGGAGCCTGAGGGACCCCCACAGTGAGTGCTAGCGGGGCCTTGGAAAATTGTTATATACATTTTTAAACAATTATATATATTTTTTTTTTACTCCATGACCCTACATAAGTCAAGGGGTTGGAAAATTAATGGATGGATTAACCAAAATCACGCAACAGGATATAAACAGGAATATAAAAGCTAATGATTTAATTTTGGAAACAACATGTCTAAGTAATGTGACAAGTAATTTTTTTTCTCACACAATATACATGGATCTTTATATATCTACATTTATATTTTACAAAGTGGGTACTTCACATTAGGATCGTCATATTGGTGAGTCCTTAGCATCAAAAAGTTTGAAAATCCTGCTTTGACCAAATGAGCTAATGACTCCCTCAGTGTGGAGTTCAAACTAACTATCTTTCTGTTACTAGCTTAGATCTTTCACCACTCCACCCACCCATAATGAGGTCACAGTGAGCAGAGGGAAGCTTGTTCTGGTCTAAATGGAGATGGCCAATTCAGGATTTCATTAGCAGACCTGAAATGACCTGTTCCTTCTCCTCACAGCTGGACACCGTGTCAGCCGGTCCTCACGCTATAATGAATGCATGTTAACCGAAGTGAGGGTTCGATATCACGCCCCCCTCACCGCCGGACACATCAGAGCGCTGCTGCTGTGTGCTCCGTCTCCCGGCTAATGCTTCTGACAAAACCAGGCCACTCTTCACTCCCCTGGCATCTAAAAATGTGCCGTGGCCCGAAAGAGAGTTTCCTGCATGTCAGTGTGTGTGCTCCTGCCAAAACAGATGCATATTCTCCGAAGTGGCTGCATGTTAAACAAGAGATCACAGAAAGGCTTCATCTCGGGAGGCTGTAAATATGTGGCAACAAACTGCGGTTGGGCCTGATGGTATTGTATCGGCACCTTGAGACGTTCAGCTCATGTTTATTTATACCTTTTTAATATTTCCTTCAAGCGTTTCAACCATTGCGATGACCTACAATCAAGCTTCAGCTCTGAATGCAGAATCACACATAAAATATTGAGTGTGTTTACTTTAATTTTCAAAGCAGCGCTCAACTTTTTGGGTGGAATTCACCACAGACACTTTTAAAATGTCAAATCAGCCCTTGCTGTTTAGACACTTTACCTCCCTCCTGTTTTTCTGTGGTTCTCGAGAGCTCCATCAGCCTCCATTCAGCCTGTCAATGAGACACAACTAGACCACTTCAGCCCTCGTCAGGCCTCATCTTCAAACCTTGGTTTGTGCCGGCTCCTCTGCTTGTGCCAGGAAGTGTATTTCCGTCCTCGTTGACGTGCAGCTGCTGAGCGTCAATTGTCTGAATGTTGAGGGGAAAGTTGGGTGATGCTATCCATTCCAATATTGTGGAAACAGATGGGGAAAGTCACTTTGGGGGCCACTCCAGACCCCCTTCCAAATTTCACTGCCCCTGCTGGTTTCCCTTGAAATACAAAGAGAAAACCCTTTCAGGAAGGAAATTAGGCTCGTTAGACGCAAAATGGCTGGAAGTGATTATAGTAACTCACTCTTATCGGTTATGCAGATATAATGAGACCATAATTAGCTAAGGAAAGCTTTACGGATTTGTGCGACTACCAAACTGGCCGCTTATGTTAATATGTGAGCGGAATGAGGATCGAAGCAAAATGTGAGTGAGAGAAAAAATGGAGGGCGGGCGTTGGCTCTGAAGATGGGAAATGTACTGACAGCTTGGAACTGGGACACTTGTAAGGTGAACAAAGTGTGACAGCCTTGTGCTCACGGGGCAGAGACAGACGAGTGACGGCTACATGTACATACCGCACACTCGGTGCTGACTTAATCTGAGATGATCCTTTTAACAGTGCTTTTTTAAATGAATTTAACCAACAGATCGCCTACAGCCCATTCGCTGACAAAATTAGAAAGTATTTCCTTGATCTGGCAAGCTCCAATCTGATTGGCTGACTGTGCAACTTCTGGGAGTAAGGGCTTTTTATGACTCTGGAAACAAAGCTGTGTTTAAAGGCTCTGGGTTGATACTGTGAGGGCTTTTGAGGTTGAACGTGCTGCAGTGTGAGCTGCTGTGTCTGTACATTCAGTCGGCACATTTTCCGCCAGGTTTTGTTTTCTACACAAGCATTTTTGGAGGTTGTGGCACCATTATATTCTTTTTTTAATGCCAGTCTGCATTTTATGTAAGTTTTGTGTAAAAAAAAAATAAAAGGAAGTGAACCCCCTAGCAATTACTTTGAACATTTTAGCAATGTCCTGGCAACCTCCCGGATCACCTGCTGGCATCATGGAAGCAGGTTTGGCACGATTCTTGCACTCACAGTTCTTGTCTATTGTCTTTGTGAAAATATAATAGTCGTCCTGTTACCTGTTTGGCTGTATGAGATAACAACATGATTGTATCCTGAAGCACTGCAAAGACTGATAATTCTGCACTAGGAGCGTGCAAGACTTTTTGTTGCTCAGTTTATTTGTATCTTGAGGATGCATTTTCTGCATTCCAGTCTTTCTGAGTCTGTTCCACATCTTGTCTAAGACACACACACATGCACATACATTCAGTATATACACTGATATGCTCAGACTCACAGAATATAAAGGTTATTTTCCAAAAGCTCAAGGCCAGTCTTGTGTGCATGTCACAGACTCTCGGAGAAGCTTAGAAAGGACAAACCACACACATATGTTTCTTAGACAGTTTCCCCAGCAACTACTGAACATGCAAAAACAAACCCTGTCTGTGTGTGTTTGAGATGTGAGGCTTTATCTCTTCACATGTCTCCTTACATCTTTCTCCCGCAGAGCTCAGTTGAATTCACAGTTGGGCTCAACACTTTGTCCGTCTATGCTGAAAATATCTGCACCGTTACTTTAGGTGAGAACTGGAGGAGATGGGTCGTGATTGGTTCACAATTGAAATAAATAGCATAAATACATTAAAATAGTTAACCCTGTATTAACATAATTTCACACTGTATATTTGCAAACCTAGGTTCGAAGATTAAAGTACAATTTTCACACCAAACCGCATATTTAAATTAAATGAAACATGAGACCAAAATGTTTTATTGAACTTAAAAATTATATTTCTTGATTTACTCATTTTAAATGAAAGCACCTGTTTTTTTTTTTTTTTGTTTTTTTTTTTTTTACAATATCTAAATGGGCATAGACTCAACTTTTTCCTGTAAACTAGGTTAATCTTCATATTTATATTAAGATTAATAACATTGGACAAGTTCAGTGTGTGACATGTTTTAATAGTTGCCTATGTTGTCACACTGCTCTGGTTGTTAATGGAAGTTGCGATAGTCTTTTCTTCCTTATTGTGATGTATATCCTAGTGAAACGGCTTCTCGAACAAGAACAAATGACGGGTGTTGGCTTGATTTTGTCCATCGGAAATTGTTTGGATCGTTGGATCATTGTGGTTTGCTACTGCTGTGGTCTCATGTGAGTGACAGGTTGTCCTGACCTCGCACCAATAAACACGTCATCAGAGATGAGAAGAGATGTTGCTGCATAATGGAGGGGAAGTTATTTTAATTAAAGATTACGAGGGCATATAAATATAAAAAATTATGTGCACAGATAAATCATTAATAATAATTACTGGAATATTCCATAAAAAATTCCACTTTGATTTCATGGAGACTAAGTCGTCTTCTAATGGCAAAATGAATACAATAACAGGAAAAGCAGAGGGATGTTTTCTAGCACTTTGTTTTCTCTAGATGCTGAAACTAAACTCTGTGTGTTTCTGTCTGTCTATGAATAATTAATGAGATAAGTACTGAGGCAGATTGTGATGATTGTCTGTATTACAGGGATAAAAGTATTGCGAACACCCTTTCATTAAAAGTGTCCTTAACCCAGAGTTATGCATAGTGTGAAAATCATAGAAGACAGTGTGATGTGCACAAGTGAGAACTTGAAGCTACAACAAACCAACACTGCACTGGATGCATTAAACAGTACTCTTAAGCATGGAATAGACTACACAACATTTAAAATCTGAACAGAAAAACTCCATCATACACTAAATGACTGAGGATCCCACACTACCAGAGTTTCAGGTCATTACGAACATAAACTCTTGCAGAAATGCATGCCTCATTGCTAGGAGACGCATTATCAACTCAAAAATATTAAACATGTTTAATGTTCTCTTAGTCTGTGCCATCTTACACTTCTCAATTTTCTGTCAAATCTGGCTTTCGGCAACTACCGTTGACTTGTCCGGACTGTATCTCGTATATTCAAGCCTTAAGAGTATTTTTAGAAATTTGAAAGAGTGTTTTTAGCAAACATTGAGACACAGCAAGTTTGTTTGTGTATATGAAAGGCTCAAATCACAGCTTAGGGTCTAGGCGGGGCTCTAAGTGTCACTAAGTCCAGGTGGCTGATCACAGGGGCCAGGGGCCTGGAGCATAAAAGGTCTTTGAACTCTAGGTCTTAGCGCTGCAGGTGTGTTTATTTGTACGAGTGTATGTTCATTAGTCGTCTATGAGCAGGTTGTTCACAGGATGTAAATCTGTCGTTCGTCGTATTAGGGGCGGTATTAGCAGAGATGCTCAGAGCCTCATATTCCAACCTAAACTGCTATTTAAAGATCAAAAAGAGGAAGAAAAAATGGGACCCTATCATAATTATGGGATCATATTTAAAATAAACACACTAACCAAGAGAGAGCCTGATGCCTGATCTCTTTGGCAATACTTCATTTGTATGTGACCGTCCTTCACAGGAAATGCGGCTTTTGCAAATGACAGTGTAGATTTTTTTTTTTTTTTTTTTTTTGGCTCTAGATTGTGCTTTCACATGTAACATCCAAATGTTATGCTGCAGTACACAGTTTGATGTTGTAATGATTCTGAAGGATACATTTAAATATCTCTTTCTATGCCTCACAGTAGTACATTGAATGTAAGGAATTTTTTTTATTATTATTATTATATATATTTTTTAATTATAATTGGTGGTTTGATGCTGAACCATCTGTTCTTTAAAGAGAATTAGAGATGCAGCTTCTCTGAAATGGGATTAGCTTTCCATTACAGCATTTATAGCAACAGTTATAAAACCCAAACCCAGTCTGACCTTTAGATCTTTGTTTCTAAATTCGTCATTAAAGCAATGCCATTTAAAAAAGAAGATTAAAAAATAATTCTATATAAGTGTACCAGTCAACCTCACCTTACTTTTAAGCAAGGACACATTCAATTAATCAAAAGTGACAGTAAAGACATTTATAATGTTCCAAAACTTTTCTATTTCAAATAAATGTTGTTCTTTCTATTGATCAAATAATCCTGAAAAGTCACAATTTCCACAAAAATATCAAGCAGCACAACTGTTTTCAACATTGATAATAATAAATGTGTCTTGAGCACCAACTATTAGAATGATTTGTGAAGGATCATGTGACACTGAAGACTGGAGTAATGATGCTGAAAATTCATCTTTGCCATCACAGGAATAAATGACATTTTAAAACATATTCCAATAGAAAACAGTTATTTTAAACAGAAAGTATTTTAAATAATGCAGCCTTGGTGAGCATAAGAGACTAGTGTATTTCCATGTACCCGTGAGCAATGATGGCTGGTTTCAGATCACGTAATCCTTACACCAGTTACCATTGAGATGAATGAGAGCGTTTACAGATTTCTAGTTATTATAGACCTCCTTGGTCATGAGCTGAACGTTAGAGTTGTGTTGCCTGTGGAAGTTTTTAATAGCAACTTAAATTTTTATCTTTGCTGTGTATTTACATTTACATGCGCATGAGTGTTGGTAGCTCTTTTTACTGTATATATTTTTGATTGTGCAGATACGAGTGAAAACATTAGCATTAGATACATCAACATTATCCGTTTAAATATGCGTGTGGAGTATGTGCGTGTGAACGCTGTGTGATTTGATGTGTATTGTGTAACCCTGCAGTCTCTCCTCTGGCTGTTCTTCCAGTTTCCGCTTGTCAGACAGAATGTGGGTCAGTGAGGCTGTGCTGGGGTCTCATGGAGGACGTGTGCGGAGGGTTTATGGCCGCGGTTCACAGGCCCAATCCCGCACTTGCTGGTAAATATCTGGTCTGGAACTAGGCCGGTGTCCGTACCTTAGGTGGAAAAAGCCCATTATATGAGTACAAGCAAACAGGCTACTGATATAATAGACATGAACGTTCGGGGTTAGCTGGCGTCCGTCTCCCATGGTGTCTTCTCTTATGATGTCACAAAGGCTGTAATTGCTCAGAGTGGAGATGAAGAGAATTGTCAACCGACTGCTGTTCAATGGTGAGTTTATGAGCCACTCTGTGAACTTACGATGACATAAACTGAAATAATGAGGTTGGGGAATCTACTTCCTGTCTTGAAAGGAATCGCAATAGGATGTTCCAGCCTTTTCTTCCCCCTACACAAAGTGCTGGGACATGTTGACTCTGTGTGTGTGTGTGTGTGTGTGTGTGTTTGTGTGCCTTTAAATGAGATAACAAGATAACATAACTATGGTCATGGGAGAACTCTGACGGCAAATAAACCACTAAATTCACAGACTTCTAGGCTACTGTTTTGCCCTGTACATCCTGTTTCCCTTTAGGCTTTAGTGCCAGTTTGTGTGTGTTTTTGCTTTTTAGGTGCCTATGTTGGCATATAGTCCAGTGTATTGAATTGTATTGGACTGTGACTGTGTTGTATGATGTAACAGATATACATCTTTGTCTGTTTGAGCACTACGGTTGATGAAGCAAGATACAGTCACCTTGGCTCCGCGTTTAGCATTCTGGCCCAGCGTTGTGTCCTCTGGTCTGGCTCCTGGCCCAACGTTCACATCGACGCTGCTGCATGGCACACAGGATTGACTATCAGTTGAGCCCTGATTGTATATTGATTCCCTGTCAGAATAGGTTTAAGCAGTGTTCCTGTTTCTCTCTGTGTGTACATACTGGTTCTGTTGACTAAGCTGTTATATGTTAGCTGTGTGTGTCTAAGATATGTTAGAACTGAAATGATTTCAGTTTCCTAACCAGACACAACAGGTTTCCAGTGGTTGAACTACAGTAATTTGTCTGTTTACACTTGAAGTAAAAATATCAGCTAATCAGATCAGAATAGTTTTGTTTAATATTCAGATATATGGAGCAGAATTATTGATCAATAAGATTCTGCCGCTTTGCGTCAGCTGAAATTTGTTATTTTAGAATTTTTACTTGTGAATGGACAGGAAAATGTACTGCTGTCCCGTGGCAAAAATAAACAAATATTTAGAAGTACTGTGTATATATATATTAGTATTTTGCAGACTATTCACACAAATTAAATGTTCATCAGTCTTTAAAAAGACAATTGAATACCATCCAAATTCTAGAAATGAGCCTCCACATAAAAAAAAAAAAAAAAACACTACATAGTCAGTGTAAAGTAGTTTATGTTGTTGATTTGGTCATATTAAAGTCTTTTAGTGAAATCTTATTGTTTTTATGCCAATATTTGTGGCTTTAATAAGCTTTCAATCGTGCAGCAGTCAAGTCTCCCCATATGAAATTTGTAAGTTTGTGGATGCAGCTATAACGGAGGGAATATAATTACATTATTGATTTTGCCATTATTGATTTTTACTTTTCGCTGCCTTTTTTGCTCGCCAACATTATTTTTGTGTTGTCTGGCTAGACGCCGGCTACCGTAGGAAAAGATCTGCACTGAAACAGCGGTTATATGAAACAATATTATTTTAAAACATTATAATATTCATGTATAATTAATAAAACATTGAAATAATTTACTTTTATTGATTAAACATAGCCAAAGAATGCAAATGGTTCTAAAGCTGATAAAGTTTGGATAATTTAAGGTAAAATACAGGTATTTTATGTTTGACTTTACTATTACCGGTATTATAAAACATGGAAAATGGTAATAATAAAGAATGATTTCCTGTCCTCCTATTTACTTCTAGGAATTGAACTGGCATTAAATTAAACCTGCAGATGTGTTAAAACATTCCTCTTTGTTTCATTTTTTTCCCTCTTGCATGTTTTTTCCTTCCTGTTTTGCTCCTTGAATAATGTTGTTCTCACAGATGTTAGATGCATTTTGTCAGACCTTTAGACATTAGTCATGTGTGTCTGATTGTGGATCGCCTCATTCCTCTGTGTGCGCATATACAGTGTGTTTTGAACACATAAGTCCTGCTAAATCGACTTAATCACAGTGACGAAACTGTCTTGCAGTTCATTTAGAAAGTAATGAAGTCTTTTTACCCTGCAGTGAAGAAATACAAGTTCACAGCCTTTATTTTCAGCTTGAAGCAAGACTGTGTTTACAACTGATTTATATAAGGGATTTTAATTTTAATGACATGACATTGTGATTATTCACTGTATTTTTAAACCGATATTGCAACACCTCCTTACCCAAACTTTTTATATTTAGACTTTCATTCATTTCGTCTTCCTGTACACACATACACGACACACAATTTTCGTGTGTGTCTTCTCGTTCCTCATGGCAGGCTTTCTCCTATGACTCGCCTGAGCGTGAAACCGTCTGTTCTAGGACACCCCGGTACCCTCTAATGCACCCCAAGTTCCTATTGCCGGCCCTTATTCCCCCTGCAGACCCCCAGCACACTCACTCACTCCCCCTGGCACCCACATATGAGAGGGAGGGCCGCTGGTCTGGACTCTTCAGCTCTTTCATTCCACAGATCGTTTAACATTTCATTACTGCAGCCAAGCGCAACCTCAGTGTCAAGATGACTTTGGTTACGTTCAAAACACATCTTTGTTCCAGCAGCACGTTGCGAGAAACACACCAGCCATGTTATCGCCAACATAAGATTGCCTCTACCTCCACTTTGGATCATCGTTTTATATCTTCCTGTATTTATTAGAAAAATTCTTTTTTTGATGCAGATGTTCTGTTTCATCCACTTTAAAATCCAACCAAAATGTCACTGGAGCCTTTGAAAACACGTTTGAGCCCTTCCCGGTTAGAACAGCCATTTATAATATTTGAAAATCCTGATCCAAAATATGTTTATCTTCCTTCCTCTAGTGTGAAGAGGCCAGCGGGCATGGGGAGCATCCTGAATCGCATCGGGAACAAAAAGCAGAAGATGAGCACTTTGGAGAAGTCTAAGATGGACTGGGATGCCTTTAAAACAGAGGAGGGCATTGCAGACGAGCTGGCAATCCATAATCGAGGCAAAGAAGGGTATGTTTAAGCCTCATTAGTGACCCAGACAAACACATCATCTCATATTATCTCCCATTAGTGTCTCACACAAGCTTCCGAGATTTTCATCAGAGCTGAATAAATATCATTAAGTGTCTTAAGTGCTTAAAGCCACAACGTGCTGGCGTATTGTATTTCACTGCAATTTTTATCATACATTACAATTCATTAATTATTCACTGAAGTTAACTGAATGTATTTGGGGTAAAACCATATGCTGCACATGCATTTGATTAACATGCGGACCTTTGCGGTTGACTAGGGATGAGCATATAGAGAAATTTTGCCAAGTACAAAAATGTTAGCATATTCTGTTCTGGCCAAATTATAAGACGGGTCATTACTGTTTCTCTGTCGAAAGATCTGTGTTGACTCTTGTTGGTTTTCTGCATACATGCTCATACATGCGTGGGAGAGATGTGAGTGCTAAATATGTGGCCTTGCGTGCAAGTGTCTGCTCCCACACCTCTCGTTGGTCGATTGAGAGGTCAACTCAATGAAGAGATATACAATGTTCAAGTTTTTAATTAACATTTTTCTAATTTAAAACTGCTTTTTCCATTACAAATGATATCTCAGCAATTTGGGTAAAAGTTGAACAAAAAAAATTACATGAATTTCTGAATGTCTTTGTCCTCTTTTGCTTTAAAGTCTCCCTGCAGTCAATAATTTTGACTTAAAACTTATCTTTGATAATCAAAATGACCTATTTAAAAGCTTTTTCTTCATGCCTTAAAATAGTTTGACTGTAACTCCATGAATTTGCAAATTAGTCCCTGCCTCCTCTCAATCACACCGGCTCAGACTGCCTGATTAACTTGGTCAACTGTAGTAAACACACACAATGGCATGAGGAAATATTGGTATAATTCAGCCATTTATGTTTAAACCAGAAACTGATCCAGAAGTAGAAGAGAAAGCGAATTATACAGGGTTGTCTACAAGTTGGTGTATCAAAATAGAAATGCGTTTTATCGCTCTCTACAACGCCGGAAACATAACGGTAATTGATATGATTAGACTAGCTTTGGTTAATAAACAGCTAATAATGTGTTGCTAATGTTACATGATCCAGGTTCCCTATTCGCCATCTCAGAATCAGACAGCTGCCTTCTAAATGTCAGTATCCTTAGAAAAGCTTTGAACATCATGGAAAGTCAGTGGAGAAAAGCTGCGCCCTGCATGTTGACAGGATTGGTTACATGTTTGTGACAGTGGCAGTTTCAAACCTTGTTTTGTAGACGGTCTTTGGTACACTGCAGTTTTAAGGAGAAAATACTCAGCAATGGTTTTTGACTGATAAATTCGCACATGGTTTGTCTTGTTAAAAACACCACAGACATATAAATAACATTAAAAACCTGATTTTCACTACAGGGGGTCTATAATGACTTGATCTGCACAAGTTTGTGTAAAACCTGATGATCTTTTTTGAATTTTAAATTCACTACGTTTTAATTCATTCATTTTAGTCAGTTTTACTCTAACTAAAATGGCGTTTGGGTGAGTTAAGTAATCCGGCAGTAAAGGCCTTCGGTTTATCAGTGTTCATTCACTGTTCAGCTTAAGCTCAAGCAGTTCAACATTACATAGACATTACTGACTATGATTGGGTTATTTGAAACAATCATATTCTTTCTAAATTTTTCTTAACATTCTGACTAGGTTGACTAGGGATGAGCATATAGAGAAATTTTGCCAAGTACAAAAAAAGTTAGTATATTCTGTTCTGGCCAAATTGTAAGACTGGTCATTACTTTCTCTCTGTCAAAAGATCTGTGTTTTCTCTTGTTGGTTTTCTGCATACATGCTCATACATGCGTAGGAGAGATGTGGGTGCTAAATATGTGGCCTTGCGTGCAAGTGTTTTTTCTTTTCTTCAAAACTATCATCACGTTTTCTTTCTCATCTTCGATATTGTTGATGATAAACAAAAAGCAAAGAATAAATGTGTTTGTCTGTAATTTTGAGATTAACACTGCCCTGCTGACTGGTCTAGGAATGGTATTCAGTACATCAGCAGAATGAATGGAGTGGGAGCTAAGCCAAGAGCACTTCATTTAAGCCTGCTTATCTTGCCTGTGATGGCTATCTTGAGGAGAAGGAGGTGAGGAGTTGGATTTCAGCTTTACTCAAAAGCTGATGGTGCAAAGCTGGACCAAAAAGGCTTATACAAACCAGGGTCAGAACGTTTAAACTAGTGTTTACAGGAAGCAAATACCATTTTGAAATATTGACTTCTTGCTTTTATTTGAGCATTGTCATCATAGTTCCTGTTTGAGCTGGAGTTGAAACAGGGTGTATCATACACCCAGGGTGTATCAAGCAAAGTGGGGTTTAAAACCAGTAAAAATGCAAAAACAATCAAATGTATAATAGATATTTATGATTCTGCACTATTACACTAATCAAATAAGTACATTTGTGACATTGATAATGTGACTTTGTACAGACAGTCAGATGTTCTTCCATTGAAGCCCAAGATGCTGAAGAACATGATCATCAGGTTTGACACAAACTTGAAGAGTTAATGCAGCTCAAGTGCTGCTCTCATTAAACCTACATGTTAGAAATTCCTGTTAACTTTTCAAATTAGACGCTTTACCCGAATTCCTATTCAGAAAAAATAAATAAAAAATCATTTGTAATGGGAAAATCCAATTTAAATTATGCTTTGTCTCTTTCAAACTCAAATGTATCTTTGTATAGTTTTGGCTGAATCCTGATCGACCAATCAGAAGTGTGCAGGCAGACACTTGCACAGCGAGGTCACATTCTCGCCCACATCTCTCCTACACAAGCACATATGCAGAAAACTGACAAGAAACACAATTCTAAACACATGAACAGACCGTCCATTTTTTCCTCCATTTTTCATTCCATCATAGTAATAATGAATAAAAGATGTCAGAGGAAAATCATTTTAAAAATGCAGTTCTCACCCTCCCTTCCCTAATGTTAAGCATGGGATTTCTGAGAGAGGGTTTCAGTTTGATAATATCTGATCCAAGAGACATACCCCTTCATCGATCCCCTCAACACACCACGTTCATCTCAAATGTATAATTAATACCTAAAAGTCAGGCATGAAAAAGTTTACGCCTGCTGTAATGGAGAACTAGGTACTTAGTTTCTTTACATAGCAAGCTAATTTTTGCTCGTCCCCAGGGTTACTACCACAAGCCTAAATACATGGTCTTTTCTGGCAAATTACAACATTATGATACAAATTATTATGTTTAAGGGATTGAAAATAAAGTTCATAGATTAAGTATACTTACCCTGTCAGGACCGACTGTAGTACCAGTAATCTAGAGATCAGTTTTTATACCACTGAAGACTTCAAAAATTAAACAAGACCATAATTGAGATCTGCACACACATAGTTTGTTTCTCTGCTTCACGGTCATAATTCGATTCCGTTCATAGTGAGTTTCAGAAGGAAGTGAAATCTTTTGGCGGAATAAGAGCTTTGCATGAGTGCATTTGTTTCTGGAGGTGAGTAATTGCAAGGTCTCTTTTGGTTTTCATGCCACAGCTGTGGCTGTAGATTATCTCAGTAGTGCATCAAATTTGTTGTTGACTTGCTTTGCTCAGAGTTGTGAATACCCCTCTATACTAACCCGGTCACCTAAGTTACCCATCCTACATTCCTCTGGGATAATGCTCCCAGATGCGTTTGGTGTAAAAACAAGGGAGGAGAGTCATTGCGTCTTGTCCTGAGAGGATGATGATATAAGTGATGTCATTTAGGCATTTAATGGCCATTCTGCTTTACTAGCGATAAAGAGATAGTTGCAATGAAATTGAATTGGATCAGTGTTTTGGACCCCATTGACTTTCATTGTAGGCACCAAAACACAGAATTTTGGTTGAAACAAGTGATTACCCGAAAATGTTGTCATTTAAACTATTCCTTTAAATCCCACTGCACACACAGCACTGATGCTCTGGCTTTCTTTAAATAGCCTGATGCTCCTCTTCTCTGATATATAGATGAAAAGAACTGTGTTAGTTCTCCATCAGACAGTTGTAGGGAGTGGAACAGTTACTAAATTAAAAACCTGGCCTGGGGGTTTAAAAATAAAGCAGAAGAAATTATGGTCTGCCACTGTTTCCATATTTCTCTTTCTCTGAGAGGGATGTGGTTTAGGAGGAGGGCCGCTGAAGGGTGTGGAGGACGCACAGACTGGAAAAGAGCATAGTGTGCAGGCCGCTAGGCCAAACTATATGCCCAGAGGACTGCAAGGGCTGTTTTCAGTGTCGCAGATCTCTCTCTCTCTTTTTGTTCTTACAAAATGTAGGACAACAAATGCACCCAGATCTGTCAGAGCTCACACGGTTGGTAAACCCAGGGTCTCAAGTCTCTGGAGGCAAACGGTTGGTTGGGCATCAGAGCTTCCAGAGCACTCAGGGGTTGAGACACTGGGGAGAGTGACCCTCTGCTGGGATTTAGGGGGAACGGAGCACCCATGCGCCAGATTGTGCTCTTCAAAAATTGCAGGCAGAAAGCACAATGTTTACGAATTTGAATTAGGTTACTCTTAAACTAACATAGCTCTTAAATGGGTCAAACCATGAAAAATAAACTGTTTCTTAATTATAAAAAATATGATTATAAAATATTCAGTGTACTATTGAAACATACTATATTTTTAATTTTTTGAATTAAACTTCTTCCTCAGTGGAAAAATACAAATTCACCTATTCAAAGATGTGTGAGACCCATTCTGTGTTCATAAACATATATATATATATTAATAATTATTTTTATTTTTTTAACCTTCCACAATGTTCAGTGATTGCATAATGCAATTCTTTTCAAAAAGGCTGGCTTCGAAGAATTGAAGAATCCAAATGAGACAAGGACATTTTTTTTTTTTACTAATTTATGACTTTTGATGGCACAAAACTGATCAAGATTATGTACATCAAGTACCACAGTGGCAGAACCCTTCAAAACAAAACCAAAATTAAAGTTGCGATGAACTTGAACTAGCAACGTGGCTTTTCTTCTATATTGTGATGTACATTCGAGAGCAACAGCATATCAAAAAAGTAAAAATGTAGGGCAGGGACAGTTCATCGGTTGATTGGATTTAGAGATGTGGCCGTTGCACTCAGAAAATTGAGGCATATGAACATGAGCTTGCAGGGGCAGGGTTTAAGCGGACTAAATTATTGAAAAAGTCCAGAGAGAAGTCTGTCATTTCACTGGAAATCTGGTTATGATATTTTGATTAAAGATTACGAGGGCAATTTTTTTTATTATTATAAATAAATAAAACGTATGCATGGATGAATTGTTCTCAATTACATCAATAGCATTTAGAAACAGGTAAAATTTTATTTTATGCCTACTTGAAAAACAACGTTTTTTTTATTATTTTTTTATTAAAAACACCATATAGCCTTAAACCAGATTGTGTTTTGAGTATGTGGGTGTTTGTGTGCGTTTCACAGAGATCCCATTAGGACTTCAAACAAGACACAGGCAATCGGTTTTTGCTCTCTGTCTTCTTTTCATCATTGGTAGGGGCGTGATATGATATCTAATAAAATGTTCAGTCTCTGCTCCGAAGCATCACGTGGCTGCTCCAAGGGTTTGCCTAGTGTGCACACTGCTCTCCAGAACAATTCATTTAGACCTCACATAAAGCTTTGTGTAGGAGATGCCCTTCTCTGCTGCTCGTCAGCCAACCTGAACCTGAACCCAGACTATTATGAGGAAAACCACCAAACCAAATGATGTCAGCCGGGCTGTTTTATTTTCTTTGTTCACAGCACCTGCTCTCACCTTGAGTATCGGTGAATCTTGTAATGACAATAAACAGGGAGGCTGAGTACATGCACATATAACCTGGATACAGGTTCACTAAAGCCACTATTTTGCTGTCTGAGACAAATTTTGGCCTTTGATTGTTTTGAACTTACCTTTTATATGGCATTGCCTGAATGACTTTCTTTCTTCTGTGGAACACAAAATAAGATATTTTAACAAAACATCTCAGTGTTGTTGCTTTTTTAAATCTATACAATGAAATTGGACCCCATTGAATTTTATTGTATGAACAAAAACAGAAAGAATCTTGAAAATATCTTCTGTGTTCTGCAGAAAAACTGAAGTCATATTATGGAACAACACCAGGGTTTAGTAAATGTTTCAAAACCTCAACTGGGTATGTCAGATAAGGAAGACATCCAAAATGTGGAGAACCACACAGTTGCGAACCACAGGAAGTAGCATTGTGGAGCGAGCATGCCGAAAAAAAAAAATATATGTGTGTGAAATCACTGTACCACCTGAGTGCCTTAATAGCTGACATTTACCAACACCCCACTGTCCCCACTCACTGTTGTTGTGCTTCGTTCCAAGACAAAATGCAAAAGATGATATTCAGCATATTCAGTCATTGAACTCACACAGACACAAGAAACTGCAAGACCCAGTGTTTGTGTCATTGTCATTCTCGCCAAGTGCTTGTTTGCATGTGCTTTATTTCCTTCACCATCATCTCCACATCCTCACCATCTCTTCTCTCTTCTGCATGTGTCTGTAGGTACGTGGAGCGAAAGAACTTCCTAGAGAGAGTGGATTTGCGGCAGTTTGAGCTGGAGAAGAGCGTGCGTCTGAACAACATGAAACGGTGACAAGAGGAGAGAGCAGACACATTCACTGATCACAACACAGACTGTCCCATATTCACATTCACCCTGCATACACTGTCGGTTTTCGTTGTCGTATAGGTGGAAATATTTTTCAGATCTCTGGCCTGTAACAAGCCCTCCAAAAACTGGTCTGCCTTCACAATCAAATGTTTGCTCATAGACAGCACCCACACCATCTTTTTCCTCTCCGATTCCTTTGTCCGATATTGCATGTCGTCTTCAACATGAACGATAAACTGATCTTGAGTTTGTCTTCTCAAGGACTTTTCCTTAGAAACCCCATTTTACAATCCGCTGAAGTACATCACACACACCTAACCATTCAATGAGAGTGACATTAATGGGGAAGAAAAGCTCATCAAGATCCTCAGATAAGGGTTTTCAACTTAAACTGAATTATTTTGCATAATCTTTGTTCTGACGGTGAGGCTTTTCGTAATATTAACGGCCAATATTGCATCCTATTTTGAGGCTGTCTACGCATAAGCATTCAGGAACCTTGTTCTTTTATTTGATGGTTAAATGGAAGGGCGCAGTTGTCTTTGTTTTTTTTCCCCATGTATACTTACTACTGTCTTGAGAATTTATTTTGTTAAGAGTGCTTGTATGGTAATTACCCTGCCGTCATTTTAATCGCGTTTCACTGTTTGACAGAAATAAATCATGTCCGTTGATTTGGACACTTTCTTTTTAAATGAACCATGTCTTGCTGTTAATTACTCTGACTTAATAATTAATGGCTCCACCTCCTCCCTAAGGGCTTTTCCTTTTCTTTGCCAGCTTATGCCCCCCTTGATGCCCTACGCTCCATCTCCACCACTGTCTGGACTGCTTAAAAAAAAAACTATGTAGGAAAGGAATCAGCAGGGTTTAAGTCACGTATCTCTGAATCACTAGTGAGTTGAGCATGAATCCTTCCCCTACTCAAAACTATAATAATATGCAAGATCTCAATTAATGTTTTAATACTGTTTTGCCATAAATGGGAAAACAAAAATTTGAGCTAAGATTTTTTATTTATTTTTTAAAGAATACTTTTATTCAGCAAAGATGCATTAAATTGAACAAGAGTGATATTAAAGACATTTGTAAAGTTACAAAAGATTTTATTAGACAAAAGATCTGTTTCTAATAAATCCTGAAATATCCTAAGAAAAAAAATTTTTGTTCCACAAAAATATTAAGCAGCACAACTGCGTACTACGGAGCCCGGGAAGTCACCTGTGGGAGAAAAACTAACAAATTTCAAACAAATAGTTTTGCAATCCGTCCGCTCAGTTTATAAACTGTTCCCTCGGTTTAACAAATCGTGCCCACGGATTAATAAACCGTACCCACGAGTTTCTAATCCTCGCGCTCAGATTTGTAAACCATAAGAATTACAGACCCAAACATTTGAACAGTGTAAATTGAGAGGAATATTTGTAGTGTCCCTCTAATGATGTTAATGATTAGAGTAGATTATTATTGCTTTGTAAGTATGTGTTATGTATGTTTCAGACTAATTTGCTGTACTGTTTGTTTTTTATGTAAATTCTTAATCCCCCTTAAATACTATGTTGGGTCTTTTGATGGGATGGGCGGCACTTCATCCTTTCACTTGAAGATAATGGTCTTGTTTACATAATTCAATCTTCCCTCTCCCTGTGCGTAGGCCTGTGTGGGCACAAAGTTTGTTTACTGCCATTTCCTGCTGCTCGACAACCATTTAGAAGGATGTTCAGTATGTTCCACACATCTATCCAGATTTCTATAATGGCTGACCCCCACAGCAGTCCCCTGCCTCTCTGCTGCATTGCTTATTTCCCAAATGGAGATGAGTCGCTGTGCTGTGCTCTGATGTTGTCCTGTGCAGACATCAGACTCTGCAGGTGGGAATTTCAATGATACTGCCAAAGTTCCCTCACTTAATCAATGTTCTCGAAGCTGGCACTGTGGCCTTTGTGTTGCACACCAATAAATTGCTTCATTCTAGACAGAAATAAATAAGTGTAGCTTCATGTGCATACAGAAACAATCAGATCACAGTGCGCATGTACTCTGCAGACACTCCATGCATCGCTGTACTCTTAATGGTGCTATATGTAAGAATGTATTAATTGCTTTATTATTGTCAATGTGTAACAAACCTTTAAAAAACTAGGTTTTCCATGACCTTATGTCTATGAAAGCCTGTATAGACTGATTTTTATCTGAAGGACTCTGGACGTTTTTGCCGGGAAAATTAAAAGGATGTGATGTTTACTGCGCTCCTGAGAGCCTCTCTTCCGTTTTATGACACGAAATGATTGCTTGCAATGTTCACAAAAGTGCCGAAAGAGCCATACTGTACTGTATTATTAATGTTTAATGCAAATGGGTTAATTCAAACTATAGTCTCACATACCCAAATCTATACATTCTATAGTTTCAAATATACCATATCACATAGCCAGATTTATATATTCTATAGACCAATTTGGAGTAGACGCCACAGTTACGTCACTTTCAGCTGCGCGCGCATGGTAGTGGCAGAAAAATAGCGGTAACAAGTGTAGGAAAAGTGGAGCAAAATCACAGAATAAGAGAAAAATGTTTTGTTGTGCCAAATCGGAATCGGAATGCAAAAAATACGGTCTTCATTTTTATAGAATTCTGTCGACGACACCTTTTGAAGCTAAACGCAGCTGTTTATGTTGCAAGTCACAGACTGGACTGATGAAACCTGCAATGATTAGTCTACTATTAAAGCATGAATTTGATTTAAACAGTAAGTCTTCTTAATATTCACATGTGCAGTTCATAAGGGACATACATACATAACAGTTACAGCATGAAATATTTAAACCTATAACATTTTACATAACTTTTAAACATAGCATATAACATTTATATCTCACAATTCTTGTCTATTTTTCTTGCATTTGCGTGTTTATATCTCCCAGTTTGTACTTTATAACTCGCAATTGTGAGTTTATATCACAATTCTTTGGGGAAAAAAAGTCAGAATTGCGGGATATAAACTCGCAATTCTGAGGAAAAAAGAGAATGAGTATATCTAACAATTCTGTTTATCCTTCTAAGAATTGTGAGATATAAACTCGATATTAACTGCTTTTATTCCGTGGCTTCCACAGATTTCTACTGCAGAACTGTCATTTTCTGCCAATAGGTAGGCTCTACCCACAAAAAACATCATCAGTGTTTGCAAACACTAAATAGGTCTATAGTCTCAGATACACCGTGAGTATTTTGGGGCATTGAATCACATTCAGTGACATTCTCTTGTACTTTACATGTGCTATGCATGAATGCGAGCACGTGCAATAAGTTGCTGGCTGCAGTTCACTTAACAGCCACAGGTGTCGCTAATAACAAGGGTTTCTGAATTCTACATATAGCCTAGTCTCAGCAGACGTGACGCCCATGGACTGTTGGCTAAACGTCTGATGCATATGGCAGACAAAATTGGAATCACTTCGGGAGTTTCGAAGTCGTCAGCCTAGAAATCTAGACGCACCCCAGCGGCAGCAAAATGTATTTTGCAGCCAGGGTAGTCTAGCAACTCTCCATTGACTTTAGAGCTGCAAAAACCTAAATTGGGTCAGGCCAATCACATCGTGTATAGAGTAGGCGGGGCGGGCTTAACATAATGACGACAGAGTTGCGACGGTTGCTGCTACTTGAAAACAAAGAAGAGCTGCTGCTTCTGGCGAACAGTCTTTCGAACCGGCTTTGGCCGCGACTCTGGAGGACTTGGAGTTTTTCTTAAAAAAAAAAAAAACATAAACATAAGTTTTTCTTTGTTTCTTTGTTCGTAGTTTTGCCGGCCAGATATGGCAAATATATAGCTCCGCTGTTGGGAAAACGCTCTGGTTGGTTGAAGCGCTGTCCTATTGCGTGCAGAGGGAATTTGAAAGACAGCCGTTTATCCCGCCCCTCGGATTGAGCCGTGTCTATGGTGAGTTGCCAGACCAAACATCTTGATGTAGGTCTGGCTTGCCAGGCTAGTATTCTACAGGATTACCAGGAGAAGTGTTCGACATGTTTTTTAACGGTTCGCCTGGAAACAAAGATGCCGTGATGCCAAACCCCCTTATGGAAGAAGCAAGCTGTTGTGTTTACAACTGTGACAATGAGCCCTTATCAGGATCAACTAAACGCTGGATTTCCAAAAGTATGTAAAATCTTCAGCGTAGACTCTTTAAAATGCGTCCACGAGTTTTACACATCAATTTTCCTGCCCCCAAACATGCCGTGGAACACAACAAACTCTGGTTGCTTTACGCTAAATGGTCATCATCGGCCAATGAAAGCTTATGGAGTCCAGACCTTTTGCCGTCAGTCTGAACGAGGACAGGGGCTGCAAAGCCTATAACATAGAATTACTATGTTATAGTTTAGCTCAACCCCTGATCAAACTCACCTTCCAGTGATTTTTCTAGTGATCCTGAAGACCGTGATTAGCTTGCTCAGGTGTGTTTGATCAGGGTTGGAGCTAAACTCTGCTTTTGAGGAACCCTGCTTTAACATGACATGAAAGCAACATAAATTTAAATTTTTAACGAAACTAATATTCGCTCCATGTGAAAAGCAATGATTCATGAACAAATCATTGTTTGAGTCAGATCTTTTCAATGAATCCAGTTCACAAAACCTGAAAGATTTGTTCACAAATTGGACAGATTCTCATTCTATTGCAAGTTCAAGTCCCTGAGTCAGTGATTTACAGATTACCGGGGAACATTATCAATGAATAATGGCATACATTTCAGTCTGTTCCTCACACAATGCTTTTGTATAGTCTTCAGAGGACTTATAATGTAAGCATATGAGATGTATAAAAATACACTTCATATTTTTATGATGCTTTTGTGTCCTTTTTGAAGCTTGAAAGCCCCTGGATTAGACCAGCCTGAGGGTGAGTATGATGACTGAATTTTCATTTTCGGATGAACTAATCCTTTAAACATGCACGCAAGTCAAATCACTCTTTCCATGTGAATAAACACACTCTAGGCATAGTGGGAGTTTAGAGAGGTAACCACGCTCATTTTTATTCATGTCCTCCCCCTTCCACTCAAAGTCAATGGTAAGTGTATGGTATTCAGGAGTGGAGAGGAGCCTGTCGTCCTCATCTTTATTCAAACGCACCTGTCCTCTCCTGATTTTACTCTCTCTCCTGGGTCTGAACACTGCTGTTAGCTCCTAAATAATGCCTTCATCCCTTTCTTTCTTTCACTTTTACCATTTTCCCAATGCTTTCATCTTGCATTGCACTTAGACATTTTGATGACACAAGTCTGATTTTCCATTCGCAATTGTCTCTGCCATTATCATCAACTTTGAATTTCACTTCATAAGACTTTTCTGTATTTCAGTACTTGCATTTCATCTCTCTTTCATCTTATCTACCTTCTTGAGTACACTTCTTGAGTGATTTTACACTAGTAAAAAATTCTGATTTATTAGCATTATTTAGATAGAATGCACTGCGTATATGAGTAAGGCAAGCAGGCCAAAATGGATCAAATCAAATGAACCCACAGATCCAATGCTGTTAAAGAGGTGTAGACCCTTAGCAGTGTTGTATAGCCTATAAAAAGACCTTTATGGAGCTACATGGCCTTAGGTGTCCACTCGGAATTCCTGTACCGTATATATAGCACAAACTTTACCTCCAGGCATGTGTATCTGTCTGTCACCAAGAGCATGACTTCAAACAGGGGCAGAAACCTTAAAAATAGACAGCGCTGTTAAGAGGACAATTATAAACAATCACTGTGATGAGAACCTAAAATAACAGCTGGCTAAAATGTTCCAAATGCCTCTTACCTCTAGGTCACCAGAGTTAAGAGGCGCTTTAAAACACTGCTGGGTATTTACTCCCTTTGTGTAAGCTACTATAAAATGCTTTCCTCCTTACAGTTCCAGTGCATTGCTTGCTGAACTATAAGCTTGATTTTAATGTCAGTACTATGTGCTGCTATTTTTTATGGCACATTTGCAAAAGCACTTGATGTCCTTTAAACATTCTTGTATTTTTTTTTTTACTCTCCAATTTGTCAGTAATGGCTAAATTCCAAACATGGAATATGCAGGGATTTGTGGAATCTTGCAGAATGGATTTAAATATGGGTCAAATGTGTTAAAAAGAGACTTCCACATTATCAAATTACACAAAATATTTAATAAATGAGCAGAGGGTGGTGGATGAATAAGTTGACAAATGAGGGGCGTTCCAAATCTGCAAGTTCTGCCCATTCAGACTCTGTATGGACCTGCTCATGGCTAATATCCAATTTCAGATCACGAGAGAGAGATTTTTTTTTTTTTTTTTTTTCTGTCTTTGCAGCAAATTCAGCCTTGGACTGGTTTGGCAGCCCACCAAAAAGATTTCCTTCTGAAGGTCTCCTTTCCAGTACTTTATCCCTCTCAACATTGGCTAATGTTGGCAGATGAAGGGAGGGAGTGTCATGACACCAATTTAACAGACATTTGAAGATAAGAAGAGGACCTTTGACTTCCTTCACACAGCTGCCCTGTATAATTAAAAGCCATTCATAGTGCTCATGGCATAGCTGTCAGTGAGAGCATTGGGAATGATACTGCTTATAATTGTCCTCCACAACACATACTTCTATCTGCTGTCTTCCAAATAACACAGTTTCTTCCTTAAAGGGAATTTCATTGTAGATGAGATGCTTCTTGGTGTTTAATCTGAAACCTTTTTGAAGACGTGCTTAATCTTTGTTAGTAACCCCACCCCTAGAACATCATCCAGCATCAGCTAATTTGAAAGGCCAGACATTTTGTTGATATCAGCATCTTTTGCAATATGCATTATTAATGGTGTTTCTTGTAAAGTCAAATGCTAGAATGTTTGCAAGTGGTTTCATCATGTTAATGGGTAATTGCTACTTTTTATAGGTCTAAAGATATACTTTCACACTATATTTTTGTTGTCTGCAGTCATTCTCATTTCTGCAGAGATGGCATGATGAATTTGTCGCTGATGGTCTGAATAGGGCTTTCAGAACTTTTTAGACATTTTCCAAGGATAGTTAGGGATGTTCTCTGTGATTTGAGTGACAAAGCATTCATTGTCAAAAGCTAAATTTCCATCCAAGTGAATTTCACAAGTGTCATCACAATCTTTTTTCATTTATCTAGAATTGCCAAAATCTGGTAGGCCCATGAGCAGCGACAAGGTATGGTAGTACAGCCTTCCATGCAAATTAAAGTTACCTGAAAATCAAAACGAACAAATTTTGTGTGTGTGTGTTTGTGTGTGGAATATTGCGGTTTTTATTATAAATGATTTATCTGTGCTCATTCCCACATCTCTTTTCTTCTCTGATGACATGCAAGGAACAACTTGTGACTCACATGAGATACTTTGGGCATTAATAAATAAAGTCAGCATGAAATACAAGTTCAAATAATATTTTCTTCCCTATTGCGATGTATAGCTGAGTGAAACGGCTTCTCAAGCAAGAAAAAATGTTGGGCGGGACTTGATTTTGAATTGTTTGGATCTTTGGATCATTGTAGCCCTCGGGTCACTAAACACGCCATCAGAGAAGAAAAGAGATGTTGCAGCAAGAGGGAGGGGAAGCTAATTTGATTAAAGATTTACATTTGAACTGATTTTTTTTTTTATGTATACTTGTATGTATTAATTTGTATATGCACGAAGTATTATTTGTAAGGCACAAAAAGTCGTTTTTTCCAAGGGAAAGTAAAACAGTATATCAATAAACAGGTTAATACCACGAAACGGGCATAAATACATCGAATGTAAATACACGCTATACTGTTCACATCGCATAATATGTGTTTATCCACAGCGAGGTAACCGGACACTGTACCTTTAAACAGAACTTGATGATTCCATCATAGGGAGAGAGCGAGGGAGAGCGCGAGCTGTGTGCTATGAACTGTCAGTGTACACTACCGCATTACAGACCAACCAAAGGCGAGTCATTCCTTACTGTACGGGGAAAAAACGAGTGAAGAAGAGAAGCGTTTTATTTATAAAAACCATTTTATTATCTAGCCCAGCAGCAGATCTCTGGAGAGGAGGGTGAACTGCGCAGCGCTGCTCGTGCGAGGTGGAGCGGAGACACATCTAAAACATTCACAATAAACTTCTCACCCCATCGAGACTCGGACTGCACCCTTACCACAGACAACATGGAATAGAAGGACTCCGAGAGAATCCTAACAACACAAATTGATGTTTTCTGCTGAAAAACCGTTAGAGGGGAAGAAACTGATCCGTTAAAATCAGCATCAAGCTCGTAGTGGGTTGAAAGAAGGAGCTCAAGATGTCTGTACCGGTAAGTTCTTCAATATAACCTTCAATCTGATTAACCGCTATGTGCAAAAGTTACTGAACTGCTTGATTTGAACTTAAATGTATTCTATTGGACGCACAGATGTTGGTCTGAATAGGCAGCCTGCTCTTGGTATATTGATGTGGTGATGCACACTGTGGTTATTTGCTACAAAGCAGCTGTTCAGGACGGCAGTGCAACTGAATTTTTGTAGTTCACTAAAGAAAGTACACGAGCTGTGTGTCAAAACCTGAGTGAGTTGTCTACCTAAAAGCATTTTATGCGTCGTAGGCGCGTTCCGATGATGCCCAAAAATGCGGTATAACGTTAGGCAGCGCAAGGTTTTGACCCACAACCTCGGAGTCCGTGAGCTGTGCACAAATAGGAAGCAGAATTTCCCCATTACAGGTTTCCATAGTACTGTACATACTTCACGTTTCTATTCAGGTAATAACAAAAAACTGTAATTTGAAATGGTATTTGAATAAGGATTATGATATTGTCTACCTAAACAAACAAACAAACAAAAAGCTTTTTTTTTCTTCCTTTTTTATCTTTCTTTTTTTTTATAACAAATAACTTGAAAAAGTGTTCCACCTCTTTATGAGCTAGGCTACTTGAAGGCGTATGTAAAGAACCAGTTTTGAAACCACCTTCGTCCTTTGGCCTTTCAGCTCTGTTGCAGCTTTAATCCCCCCCAAATTTGACATTTTCTAAGATTTGACCATGTTTTCTATGATAGTGTAAATCGGCCCCCATGCACCTTGAAAGTAATTTTCTCTTAAAACATTGCAGCCCTTTTTCAAAACACCTATAGAAATGGATTTTACTTTTCCATATTGACTGTTCCTGTCACAGCTGAGATTTATTTGTGAAATATGCATTGTGTTAACCTGTGGAACAAGAATTGATAAATAAATATGAATAATATTGTGCATATTCAAAACTAAACATGGTTGACCCTGAGGCAAGATCTGTTTTTGCACCGTGGACCTGTTTCTTCCATCGAGTCTCGACCTGTGAGGACTTAGTTCCGCCTCCCTGCTGCTTTTGGCATCTCATTTCGACATTATGCTACAAGATTTAATGTTTGCCCTCACGGCTGAAGTTAAGTGGAAGAAGTCAGTGGATTACCAATAAAGAGCTGTGGAGGATGCGCAGCCCTGCAAAACATCATTGCCGATCCCTGTGGGAGGAATGAGGATAATTTGCATGTCTTGGCAGCTTACCTATATATTTCCCCACTGCTGTTTTTAGGGGAACTGGCATCTTGATGATGTTATGAATAAATAATAAAATCACTTCTGGTCTTTGCATCTGAGTGATGAAGTCTCTTGCTCAGTTTAACTCTTTAAGACAACGCTCAGTGGCAGTTAGAAAGAATTGTGTTTGTTCAGATTCAGCATCGCATGAGTACAGATGTCCCATGCCATTTTCAACAAACAGAAGCCAGATTGCTGCTTTTGCCCCGGGGGGGTTTGGAGCTTGATCGCAGCAGCTGTTCTACCACAAAGACGAGAGTATGCTTTGCTAGTCTTGTGGCTCGTTTTCCACGCAACCGGTGTGATTGCGTTTACCTGAGACCAACAGATGTGACAGAGGAGTGAAAAACAAACGAGTGTAATGGCTTAAAGCACATTAATGTAGTGTTTGCAGCCTATTTCATCAGTAAGATGGAAACCTGAACTGGTTTATTTATTAGAGCCAGTTATCAATATGGACTTTCCGTTATTCTCGATTTGTTTCAGATTACAATTCTACCCTGATTTATTTGGGCATATTCCAGTTAATAATGGCCTTTTTTTAACATAAAGTAATGAGAACCTTCTAACTAGGTATATTATGAAAATGTTAATATGTGCTCAAACTATGCAGTTCATTTTCTATATATTTAACACAATATTTAACGCAACCAAAATCCTGATCTGTGTATAGTAAACCTTAAATAGCATTTCTTGTGTAAAACTGTTATTGTAAAATTATGCAAAATTAATATACTCAACATCTTAATAGAAAAACATTTTTGTTTGCTTGCCATTATTTTGCAGTACACACACTTTTTAATTCAGACAGCAAACACAGTTAAAGCATGACTTAATATTTTACCCAGCCCTATTATTACTGTCTTATCTATCATTCAGAAAGCCTAATTAGCTGAAATAATTATTATTAATTATTATGAATTAGTATTATTATTACTATTATAGTTTTATTGATATTTTGAATTTTTATATATCTTTATTTTTATGTATTAGTAACCTTATTACTTCACCTTAAATTATTTATTTCAGTTAGTTGCTTAAGTTAGTTAGTTAAGTTAATTTTTCAAGTTTAAGTTTTTCATCTTATATTTATATTTTAGGTTACACTTTATTTGGTAACACTTTATTTTACAGTGTCCTTGTATGTTACATGTACTTACCATATGTAATAACAGTAAATTATGCATAATTACATGCAACGAACCCTCAACCAAACCCTAATCCTACCCTAATGTAGTTACTTATTATTACTCAGTACTTAAATATATAATTACACTGTAACAATGACACCTTAAAATATAGTGTAATCCTTTATTTTAAGGCGAGGTGGTTAGCCTACATTGTACTTACTCAAATAAGTACTGAGCAATATTAATTAACTACATGTACTTACAATAGAGTTATGGTTAGGGTTTGGTTTAGAGTTAGTAAGCCTACTTGTAAATGCACAATTTCCTGTTATTACTATAGTAAGTACATGTAGTAACTACATCACCTTAAAATAAAGTGTTACCATATTTTATTTCAGTTACGGAAAATGATTTTTTTAGTTCAAATTGTGAAGACACTGTGCCACTGACCCTATCCCAACATGTGTCCAGACACATCTCCGTGCATATGAATTCTGCAAGCGTGTATAGATGCATACATGCATCCTTTAATACATGAATTCATAAGTTCGAGTTCTACACATGCTCAGCTTCATACATATTGATGGGTATTAATGTTTGGCTGTTAACGCCATTTGCCTCGGCTTTAGATCTTTATCCCATCCCCTGGACGGCTCCCAGAGTGCGCACACTACGACTGCAATCCCGTGCTTATTCCCCCCTGCCGTCCCTCAGAGTTCTGCCGCGAGAGGTTAAATGCGACGCCAGCAGGGAACGAGCTTGCTAGATCACTCTCAGACGCCTGACATTTGGTGCTTGTCATAGATGATACTCCACATACATATTAATAATGTTGGCTTAGGTGAGCTGTCGCATTTCAATCACCCAATAAAGACCTTTTGCTATTTGTATGTGTTGCCCTGGCAACTAGAGGCCACCAGCCTTCCACATATGAGTTTCGTTGGCAGCGTAACTCATAGTAAACAGCGTATAATGCTACACATGCCATGCAAGGACAAGCACGACTCCAAAGGCGAATTGCGACAAGCGATTGTGAATAAATCTATGAATTCCTCTGAAATCACACTATTCATGCTTGTCTTTGCATAGTAAGTGTCTCATCTCATAGACATTCTTGCCTACACACAGTCACACATCAGTGGCCCCTGTTTTGACACTCCCGGCAGGCATCTTTATCCGTTTTCAGTGATTAAGGACAGACATTTTTTCTCAAGTACACACACTCTTATACCGGACGCATATTAATCCAGAAGCCAGCTGACACGCTCATTAGTTTATTGATGTCAGCGCAAGAGAAAAATATGAATGCTAGAAGCAGCTGCAGGTGAACACATGATGAATATGAGTGTAAATATTAACGTTTATGTCACCTCAGGAGTCTTTTGACAAACAGCTCTTCATATTATCTGATTTAAATACCGTACTCATCAGTATGCAGTATATGTGTAGAGTGTGAATATTCCCATTCTCGTTTATGTCTTGGTACGTTGCACACATTTTTGTTTAAGAATACAAATGAAGGGGAAATTACATTGTTATTCATGATTTGTTTATTTATGCTGTGTACGTTTTCAGCAGTATGTTGTCTGTAGTATGGACAGTTGTTTGTAAAAAATAAAAATAGAATTACGGTGCACGGCCACCGCTCACATTCTTCAGCTGATCTTTATCGATCTCCATCCATCCATCCATCCATCCATCCATCCATCCATCCATCCATCCATCCATCCATCCATCCATCCATCCATCCATCCATCCATCCATCCATCCATCCATCCATCCATCCATCCATCCATCCATCCATCCATCCATCCATCCATCCATCCATCCATCCATCCATCCATCCATCCATCCATCCATCCATCCATCCATCCATCCATCCATCCATCCATCCATCCATCCAAAAAGTAAAGATTCTTTATCGGCATCTATGGTTCCATGAAGAACCTTTAACATCCACGGAACCTTCCCATTCCACAAAAGGTGCTTTATAGTGGGAAAACGTTCTTTAGATTTTTATGGTTCTTTTAAGAACTGTTAACTGGAAGTTTTTTTTTATGGGAACCCAAAATTCTTATATGGCATCGCTGCAAAATACTTCATAACCTTTATTTTTAAGAGTGTTTCTGTCAATTTCATGTTCATTCTATTTATCTTGTTCTTTCTATCGTTCTATCTTTTGTCTTATCTTTCTGTCTGTAAGGCTTGTAAACCTTTGCTTTCCTAGTTAAAAATTACAGGAATGTATGTATTTATTTTAAATAATTTTAATTGATTTTCATTCTGCTTCCTTGCATTTAAATTCGAATTGCAATTCTCCATACTATTTGCTAGCTACATATTTGCTTCTATATATTCATATTACAGAGTAAACAGTGTCTCTTTCTGATATAGTGCAAGATAATAATGCAGCGTGTGGTATTTGTGGTTTCAGTGATAATGTGCAAGTCTGCAGACTGGCTAACAAACAGATCTCTCCAAAAATATACTCTCTGACTAGTTTGTCTGAATAGCTCTTCATCCTCATCAAATGCTTTTCATCCTTTTTTTTCTTCATCTGTTTCTCAAGTCCTTCATCTTTTGTCGCTCTAAAGGTTTATATGGCTTCTTTTTGTATTTCATTTTAGTTTCCTTTCTAACAGAGTGTGCGTGTGTATGCTTGCTTGCTTTTGTGTTGCAGAGCTCTTTTGCTGTTATATTTACTGCAGCGGGGGACATACTCAGTGTGAAATCCAAGTAGGCCCCTTATGATTTCAAAAGCCGGTGTCGTTTTACTCACCCCGGCGTTGACTGTCCCGCAGACGACCGCTCTCAGCCGGTTGGGAGGACACATGCCGGTCCTCACGGGACCTAAAAGAGTCACAGTAAACATGTCTCCTCTAAACAAGTCACAACTTCCCCCTCTTGACCCCAGGGGTGTTTAAAGTGTAACATCTTGTTTTCAGTGCATCAGATGGACAGAACCCTCTCTAGAGTTCTGTTTATGCTGCTGTTTAAGTCTTGTGCATGTGTGTCTACGTGGCTTGGCTGTGCTGAGTTGCTAATGAAACACAGGGCTTTTTCACCATATGATGATTTGAACTTGGTGTAACCCGCTCTTTTGTTCCACTGCCCTGTAAATCTCTTCCGTCAGCATTAGAAGGGGGAGGAGGGGAGAATATGTGTGTGTGTGTATGTGCGTCTGTGGATGGAGATTATGTTGGGTGTGTATGTATAAAATTTGCATGCCTCGTGTTCATGTTTTGTGTTGAGTGTGTTTGTAGACCAAGAGAGAGATGGTGTTGTGCGTATTTGTTTTGCAGCTTGATGGACGCTGGATCTTGATGTGGATCCTCATTATAGTGCAGCTGTGAAAGTAAAAGGGGGATAGAAAGAGCGAACGAGCGTAGTTGTGCGCATGCATCTGTGTTTTTGCCACTGCCTGTGCCAAATCGTCCCGTCGCCACCGTCGTAAATCTGCTGGCTGATGTGCGAGGTGGTCATATTAATGGAGCATCATCAATCACACCGGGCTGTCTGAGATTAGTCTGTATGTGCTTGATGGGATGGGGGAGGGAACTCTAGCTACAAGTGAACCTGACAGAAACATCTGCTTAGACTAGTCCAGTCCAGCAGTCCAGTCGAGCTAAATCCAGTCCAGTTTATCTAAGCTTAAATCCAACTCAGTCCAGTTTAGCTAAACCCGGTCAATTCAACCAGTCAGGTCCAGTTTAGTATGCCCATCTTGTTTGGTCCCAGTTTAGCTAAGAAAAGTCTCAGTTAAGTACAGCCCAGTCCAGTCCAGTCCAGTTTAGCTAAACCCAGTCAGGTTCAGTTTAGCATGCAGAGTTCAGTCCAGATTAGCTAAGGCCAGTCCACTTGTACACAGTATAGGCACATCCTAGCCCAGTCCAGTTTAGCTATAATAACCAGTTCAGTTGTACTCAGCTAAAGCCAGCCCAGTTAAGTCCAGTTTTAGCTATGACCAGTCCATTTGCAGATTGACCAGCCTCTGAAATGCAGCGTGTAGGTCTGCAGTGATGAATGATTATGTGAAAGGGTCAGGTGGAGAGCAGGAGCCAGGGAAAGGGGGAAGGAAAAGAGACACAGATGAGACCAAAACTTGAAGAGTCAAGTGTAAAAACTGGAAGAGTCAAGTGTCTGCCTCTAGAGAGCCAGACAATTCTATGAAAGTTATAAGTAGAAACACAAAATAGCTACAAAAGAGAAGCAGGGTGCAATAAAGGACACACAGAGATGAAGAAGACACAAGGAAGGAAAAACACCACAGGAGGCCTGGGAAAAGATAATGGTAAATGCAGAGGGAGAGAAATTGAAATTTTGAGGCAGAACAGGAAGAATATAGAAGATGCTTATGTTGACTATACAGGCAGAAGACCATCCATTTGTATCTTCTGACACCACCATCCCATCAATGTTTGACAAGCTTGACTAAACCTATTTCCCAACTGTTTGTTTCTCTGTTGAATAGAATTTGGCAGTTGTTATTTGACACGTCCAATTTTATTTTTTAGTGTTATTATTTATATACCATAACAGTATTTATTATTAATAGTTTTTGTTTTAGTTAACAATAACAACACTGGTCCTGTCCCGAACCTCTCCAAAGGGCATGAGTATGACATCATCAGAATCTGCCTGATTTTTAATGAACCTCCCTATCTGAAACCTCATTAAGGACTTGTGAGTGTAGAGCACCTCAATCAAATACTCTCAGCCAAGTGTGTGTGTATGTGAAATATCATATTGTAGATGCACATGGGAACTCTCAATGCTAATGAGCGTGCTTGAGCGAGTGTGTGCCGTTGACATGCGAGTGTTTGCCTCTTATTTGATGTGCCTAAGCCACACTGCAGTAGCATGAAGAGGCTGTAATCTTTAGCTGAAGTCCCGCTAATCCATGTGAAGGTTACTGCCACACTGTATGTTGCATTCCCTAAATTAGAGCAACAGTGCACAGGATGTATGCTTTGGAATGCAGCAACTCAATTTCATAATTGATGGATCAGGCAGATTAATCAACTTAACAACGTATTAACTACATTCCAGGTTTCTATATCCGACCTCTGGGATAATTCGGGGTCATTTAGTGGCATGCAACGTATGTATGCTAACACTCTTGAAGCTATTATAATCAGGGTCCCTTGGATAAACAGCTAGCGTAATGCATAATTAATGTAATTTATTTCACTCTGGCGCTGAAATAGATTAGGGGTGCCCTCTTTGATTCGGCTTGACCTCCAACATCACCTTTGCATGGTCTTCCTTGAGGAAGCGTCTCATTGGAAGTCGCCATGGATGTGTTCTTGCTCCTGTTGACCTTTTCGATGATGGGAACTTGTGAGGAGTGATTGGGGATTTGGGGAGCTGGAGCACCAGACCGAAAGGTGAGAGAGAGGAGGTGATGGGAGAGAGCGAGGCAAAACGAGAGACAGTTTTGAAGTGTGTGACTCTATTTCACACAGCTGCTATAATGTGACCTTTCTGCAGACCATTGTCCCTCTCTTTCATCAATGCAGTGCGGCGGATTTAAGTTGCATCAGCAGCAGCATGGTGCTAACCTAATGTTGCATCTCCCATTTTTCCGCTAGATGGGCGACCTTTAAGCTGCTTGTTGCCTTTTTAATGCCGATGACAGTGAGCCATGGTTGCAGAAGGATAACAAAGGGAAGTTGCACGTTATTACTGCAGCTTTACGTTAAAAAAAAGTAATTTGTGGGCAACAAAGAAGCTTGATGTGAAAGAAAATTGATTTTGAAGATTGGCTTTCGATCTCTCGTAGGAATTTGCAGATCTTGGTTTCGTAGCATGGCTGGTGACAGCTGGGATCTTGCTTTTGTGCCACTGTTTGGAGATTATCATTTGTTCCTTAATCACAGTCCCATTATAGCTCACATACTGTGCCAAACACATAACATTTATAATATTCACTTCCTCTTCGACTTGAAAGACAATGTATGTTTCCACCTTTATGATCAACAATCTGGCATCTATGGAAACCCATTTCTGCCTCAGAGTAAAGAAAAAGTATCTGCAACCTTATACAGTTTCACCTTCATTGCATCTTTATATCTCTCAGTTGTCAGTAGAGCCGCACATTTAATCGTTAAAAGATCGCAGTCTCGATTCAAACACTTACGCGATCGAATTCCTATATGACAGCAATTCGGCTGTCTATTAAACTTTTGACAAGTATGATTACAGCGAACATTCAAATCTGCGTTGGCGCTGCAGCTGACCCAAAGAGAGCAGTTGTCATGTTTAAGTCTTTTCAGCCACACAGACACATTATCATTAATTCTGTTTTACAATGATTCAAATTATCACAAAAGTACTGGGATAAAAGTTTATAGTTCATATATAAAGGCTAGAGTCTATGGTAGCGATCACCTTTTGAAAATAACTTGACACTTCAAATAAAGATTGTATCAGTGATATAATTTAACCAGTAGGTGGCGACAAGTAACTGTTAAAGAACTTAAGTTGTCATTGAATCATTCATTCAAAAGATTCATCCAGTTCAAATATGCTGATTCTTCCAATAATGAAACAAGGAAAGTCTTTATGAGTGAGTCATTGAATCATTCATTCATTAAGTAGCAATTAACATTTTGTCAGAACCTCTAGTAAATGTGACTTTACATGTTATTTTGTTTAGTTGTCTATTCAGAATCATGGGAGTATCTGTATTTTAAACAAAATTTTGCGATTCTCAATTTATGTAGAATCGTGCAGCTCTAATTTGTCAGATTAGATCTTGCAATGTTTTTTTTTCTTTCGTAATTGTGACTTTATATCTCCAAATTTGACTTAATTTTGTGTGACTTCATTCCTTGTAGTTGCTGTATCTCAGATTAGGGCTTAATTCTCATAATTGTGACCATTTCTCAACTGTCAATTTATATCTTACAGAATTATTTTGTTTAATTGCTATTTTATTTTCTCAAAATGTGAATGTTTTGCAATGTCACTTAATATCTCGCAGTTGCTATTTGCTTTTCATAATTTGCGACTTTAATTCCTGCAATTGTGACTATTTATCGTATTTGCAGTTTCGGTTTCATTGTGACTGTATCTTGAAATTACTTTATTTCGTGTTTTCATTTTTATCTCAGTTATCTGCTTTATGTTTTACTCTAAGATGGAAAGCGGCTTCTATAGATATCCATTTCTTGATTTTTTTTTTTTTACATACAATCGGTTTGTATGTGCTGATGTTTTTCTTCCTTTATAAGGTCCTTGTGTGTGTGTGTGTGTGTGTGTGTGTGTGTGTGTGTGTGTGTGTGTGTGTGTGTGTGTTATTGTGTTAGTCTCAGGAGGGAGTAGCTATTACACAGTTTATGTGCTATAGGAATGCTGTACTTCCTGTACTCAGAGTGCTGTATAAGAATCCCAGCATGATCTCCGGAACGCTTCCAGACAACCACTGCAAACTCATCAGTTAACATTAATGAAACACAGCCTGCTCTTATAGATATACCTGCTGGACATTCATATTCTCACAGTCTAGTTCTTCTCTCAAAGTTTCTTACAAACTTCTAATGCAGAACATCTAATGCATCTTTATTAGAGTTGCTTATGTGTGCTGATGTGAGACTGGTTTGGGTCCAAAAGGTAGACTACAGTTCTAAGATACAGTAAGGGGCAGATTTACTAAATTAACGTGAGAGCGCAATTCCAAAACAGCGCTGTTTGGGATTGGAAAGTTCTGCGCGTGATCTACTGGCGATGCACAAATTAAAGAACACAGACGCAGTCAGATCATTTCCATAATGTCCAACACAATACTAGTTAGCATCTGGTTTAAGGCATGCTTTTTTTGTGCTGTAAATAACGGTGCAAAAACCAGTACTCCCATAAATTTCGCACCTGAAAGGAAACTCCTACAAATGCATATGCAATAAGGTCAGCCGCAAAAATAACTGTCCATGCCTTTTCATCGCTAATTTTTCACTGCTTGTCTTTAGTAAATTCTGACAGTCGTCAAAAAATGGTTTGCGCTGGCGCAAGCTGTTAGTAAATCTGGCCCCAAGTAGCTTAGAGGGAGGTGTTTGGTGTAGTGGACATTTTTCAAATTATGGTTTCTTAAGTTAGGTCTGCAATTGTGTTGCACTGAGCCAATTGAATTAGTCTCTGAGGTGATAAGTAGCATGATCATGCTCTGTTGACTAGATGTGCGTCAGTACAGGTAGCCAGTAGATCTTGCTACCACTGAAGCAGGAAAATTGTGTGTTTCAGGTAGAGGCAGCGTTAATCAAGGTCTATCATTTACGTAGCAGGTGGAGGCCCCTTGTTCTTCCCTGTGGCTCATGGATCATTGCTACACTTGGCAACAAATGAAGTTAACCAATGTGGCTGTGGCTGATTGCAGAACACACAAAAAAAGTGTTCCTCCTGACATGAAAGGTTTGCCATCTGGCCCCCCTGCCTGCATTTATCCTGGTGTCTGAATTTAGCTAGATGGCTGAGGGACTCCTGGAGGTCTGCTCTGAATCGGACCTGAAAGTCTGGAAAACGTATTGTCTGTTGGTCACAATTTAAGCACAAAATCTTTTTGAACTTGGGTTGGTCAGACTGATATGCATTAAGAAGACTGTTGATGGACAGATGAACCAATCTACAGCGTTCAGAGTCCGAGGAAAGCTTACGCTCTTGTCCTGTGCCCCTTTGCCCTGTTGGCTGGGCAGGTAATCTGTTCAACTGCCATGTGAATTAGGTTTGAACTGGGAGGGCAAGCAATTTACTGCTCATTCACAGACCGTTTCCCAGCTTATGAGAAAAAAAAGAGGGCGATGGGTTTGAGGAAGATGAAGAGGAAAAGAATGGATTACATAGAAATGGAGAGTAAAAGATAGAGGATGAGATGAGAAACATAGAAAGAGGATGAGATGAGAAACATTAATAGAGAACGGGTAGGAGAAACATGAAGCGAAACGGCGGGATTATGGAGAAGAAGAGTCGAGCAATATGCGAGATCTGTTTGTATGAGCAAGAAAGAGATTCAAAACTTTGTTGATATGATGATTGTACCAGGTGTAAGATGGGTGTTCCAAGATTCCCAACGTTTTTCCAGTATTCCTTTTCATACTCTTTTGAGTGGTTAAGCAACCTTTGATAAATCAGTTGTTGTTTATTACTGTGCATAATTTCTTTGACATTTCCTCTGAAGCATACTGCAAAACAGTATCAATTGAACGTTTATGAAATGTTAGCGCAATGTTGTGTGTAGGTTCTGGGCCTGAATTTTGTTGGAAAGCTATTTTGCAGACTTTTGGACCACCACACTGGAATGCAGGCTTCCTTTCCTCTCTTTCTCACTTTCGCTCTCTCCTCCAATTCTTTTCTTTTCCAGACTGTGTCCAGGAGCTCTGTGCCTGGAAACTCCCAGAAGCCAAAGTGAGTCTGGGCTAGACTGCTGTCATGTCAACAGCCACTGTGCTGCTAATATACACAGGCACCTCGGCACTCGATCATTTCATCGTCCAGAAGAGCCCCTAATGCCACAGGCTTCACCCCAGCGCTCAGGATAGCCTAGCTGTTGTGTCACAGAACAGTCTCACGTCACTTATCGGCTTCCCAAGGCACAAACCCAGTTTTGGCCTACTGTTTTTTTTTTTCTCTTCTTTTTTAAATTATTTTTTGTATTTGATTTGTACAAAGCATTTTATTACTTACTGTGATAGTATCTTTCCAGAGATAACACGAATTGTGTTGCTGTCATAGGAAAGGATAATGTGAGATTCGCAGCATTAGTACTAGCAGGCAACACGCTGAAAGAGGATAATCTGGAAAATATTTACTCCGAGAAAGATGTTTACAGTAATTGGGCTGCGGGCATTTTTTGAAAGCCTTGTCAGAGTGTAGAAAAAAAAAAAGAGGCTTGCTTTGGTAGATGTCCAGAGATAAACAGATAGAGGCCGAACACACAGCTTGCATTCTTGCATTCAAAAACAGCTCGAAAATTAAATGCAGGGATCTTGAAATGGTTGAACTATTTTTAACTTGACATTCTTGACATGCTAAACATTTTATTGCAAAGAAAGAGTTAACTGAGTCCAGCTTTTATAAAGTTAGTTATGAAAGGCCTTTTTCTTAGATGGCTATATCTGTACCTCCTGGCTTATTCTCCTATACTACCATAAAGCTTCAAAACACAAGATCATCCCACTTCAGCATTTGGTTTCAGTGATGCTGGATAAGGACACAGGCTATGCTGGTATTATTTGTACCTATATGATCACACTGCAGAAGATATTGCTCTGAAATTGGTTAGATACAGCAGCCCACTACGCTCACACGTGATGCCCCGTAGAGCAGTGTTTTTTCCACGCGGTGGGATGTCTTAAAGGCTCATCCTCAGGAAGAAAAGAGGCACTGAGTGAAAATATAATGAGCATTCCTCATTCTTTCACAGCGTATATCCTCCCTCTGCCTCTTTTTATGATGGATTTAACTTGTGGCTTCACACTAAATATAATTAGCCAACAAATTAACCATTAATTACCTTCACCTTGACGCACTAATGAGTTAGATTTCATTAAATACACCAGAGCCAGGGTTCTTCATACACCTGTCATTTTTGATTAATTTAATGTGCCATAAATAAAGGTATATACTTAGGCTATACCAAACTTTTGAATGGTATGTATTATGGCTTCCACAAAAATATTAAACATAATAATTTGAATACCAAATCAGCATATTAGAATAAATTCTGAAGGATCGTGTGACACTGAAGACTGGAGTAATGATGCTGAAAATTCTGCTTTGCCACCACAGGAATGAATTACATTTTTAAATATATTACAATATAAAACAGTTCCTTTAAATTGTAATAGTATTTCACAATATTGCTGTTTTTATTGCATTCTTTATCAAATAAATGCAGCTCACAATATGTGCATACAGCTTACATGAAAAAATGTGTGTATCTGTATTATATAGGCTATATATTAAAGCATACTACTTAAAATGTAAAATGTACTATTTAAAATGTACTTAATTTAGCTACTCTTTCACTACCTTGTGAGTAGGACAGTTCTCGATCAGAGGTTTTGTGCATCTGACCAGTCTTTTTCTCCTCTGTTTATGAAGCAGTCCCTCTCACCAGCTGAATACGGCCTTTGAACTGTGTTTGCTGACTGACCGGTGTGTTCTAATGTCTGTTTGATGGCAGATTGATGGTGTGTGTTAGGATGTGCTTTACGTCTGACTGATGTGTTTGTCAGTGAAGGTGCTATGGCTGTCACACACACACACACACACACACACACACACACACACACACACACACACACACACACACACACACACACACACACACACACACACACACACACACATACATCCGTTTGTCGTTGACACACTGATGGATCTGGTGGTGGCACCAGCTGGGAAGAGGTATTGTTCTGGTCTCCTCCGTGTTTCCTCTTCCAGCTCGCTGAGCTGGCCATTTTACACTCTGTCATGTGTGTGTATGTGATGAAATAAATGGGTTGTAAATATTTATTGCCGATGGATGTGGCGAGAGCTCTAAAACGCTGTCTGTGTGCTACAAAACTGTCATCACTCTTGATAGTCTCTCGATTGTACTGAGATCCCAAGTGGATCTTTGAAAAAAAAAAAACGCATTGTGATTGAACTAGAAAGAATCTTGGGAATCGGCTGTAGCCTATATAATATTTTACTATAAAATAATATATAATATTTTATACATGTATACTATTTTGTATATATATACATTAAATGGTTATATTATTTTATATTGTAAATGCAAATTCAGAGACAAGATATCAATGCAGTTGAAATAGCTATTTTGTGATAAATTCAATTATTGTGATATAAAATTATGCGATTTATGATTTTGATCATATAGCCCACCCTTGTGTGCATACAGTATGTGTCTTGCTCAGATCTGCTGTTTGATATGATATCATTTATCACATGATATCATTATTGATCACATTTTCTCATTTATCCACTTCAATCATGAGCTGAGCTTCACTTTGGATCTGAGCATTGTGGTTGGCTCACAGAACTTCCTCCCATCTTATGGCTCCCTATCAGGATTTTATCTCCTGTTCTCAAGGAGGGAATCAGACAGACCTAAGACAGTCTTGCAGAACTTCGATTATCTAGGACGGAGCCCACAGGGAAATCTTCCTCCGCTGGATTACTGCTCAGAGGTCATTCATTGCTCATCTGTGGACAAAGCAGAAAACAGCAGTGCAGAACAAACACAAACACTGGGAAGATGGCCTACCTTGAGATATAATAATACAGAATAGATTTGGGGAAATGACACTCGGCATATCACTTGAATCTACTGTGAATATACTTAAGATAGCAATGTGATTGAGTTTGAGATCTTCGTTTGAGTGTGACAGAGGGATTCCTGCCGCTGTTTTGACTCCTTTACACATTTGATAAACTCTTCATGAATTCTCAGCTGATCAAACTACCATCATATGCAGGCTATGCACACACAACGAGCGCATTTAGCCCAGCACACCGCATTGGTTTAGATGTTCGGTAAGTTCCGTCACAAAATATACGTCATAAAAGCTGACCAATCATGTTGTGAACATATCCCTATGCATTTAGGTTCGGTGTTAAACCAGTGTTCGTGTTTTTTTTTTTTTTTTTGGTCCGGACCAAATGAACCAAGCGAACCGAACTACAAGTGTGAACACATCCTTAATGACCCAAACTTTTGAAGATATAGTACTGTGTAAACGTATTTTGCTTTACAATGGTTAGCCTATTCAGTTTTGGTTTAGTGTGCCACTGAAGTATACATTATGGCTGTCCAAAAACTCCTTTTGCAAATATTATTATAATAGACTGAGGTTTTTATATGAACAAGGAGTCCTAAAACAGATGGTACGGTCCACACAGAGATCTAATTTTACCACTATCGAGTCAGTCATTATATGAAGGGTCAAAAGCAATTGAGACGGCCTAAATTCATGGAAGAACTGTGGAAACCTTTCCAAAGTTTTTCCACCATCGGGACGAATGGTTCTAAGAACGGTTCCTAGAAGGAGAGGTTCCGGTTAGCTATATTTTCACTTGAGCTTGATTCGGCACAGCATGATTACAGAGCGTTCTTGGCCCGGATTTACTCTTGTACTGGTCAGACTAGAGGAGGTCTTAAGAACAAGACATGATCATGTGAGTTTTCTGACCATCATCATCATTTCACCATCTCTCAGCGGTCCTACACTTAACTCTGTGTAATGGGTTAGGAAATGGACCATTCCTTTGTCCTAACTGGCTGCTGAACTTGTGTGTATATATGAGATACAGTTTATGTGCTTGTATGTGGTGTTTAGTTATGCGTGTGTGTGTATGCTCGGATGAGGGCTCGTTAAGGGAGTTTTGCTGGAATGCTAATTACATGCTCACTAATGGACACAGGGAGAAGAGTGGGCAATGTTGACTGCAGAACAGCTAGATAAACAAATGCAGAGAGTGAAAAAGAGGCCGCCTAATGTGGTACCTAGGGTTGCGCGATATGCTCCATTTTCATATCGTCCTATCGTCAGCCTGTGAGATCGGCGATACACGATATTATCGCGAGGGGGGCGGGGCTTACTTATTTACTCATCAATTTGCTTGTTTTATTACTACGTTTTAAATGAGAATCTTTTTCTATTTTGCTAGCAAAGGTGGAGTGTTTATTAATAGGCTAAATCAGGTTATTTCCTGGTATAGTGAGGTAAAAAAAAAAAAAAAAAAAGATCCTAATCATTCTTGTATCTGACCATTCTTGTATATTTCAACATGTCAGCGGGAAATTTACGGACACACATTATCCTCTCATGCCGTTACAGATGCAGCATTTTGACTGTAGGCTGCTTCTGCACGAGATCATGAAAACACGTTTTAATTCATTGGGTCAAGAAAGAGTCGGAGTCTGCGATATGTCCTCCTCTGTCTGGATGCACTTCACTTATGCGCACCGCACTTCAATAAGCCCAAATAACGCGGGTTTTAAATGCCGGGAGAAATCAGAGGCAAAAATCTAAAAGTCGATCGGTACTTACTTATGACTTGACTCTGATAAAGGAAAATGGGTTAATCCGTTTACATGACCACATGCATTGTCAGTTTATTCAGCATAATCGAGTTAATAACGTGCATGTAAACGCGCTCATTCCCTGAAAGTGAAAGCAGAAACGGACTGCGCTTTCACTGCATTAACGGCGCGTTCTCTCAGAGACGACGGTGGATATAGCCTAACGGTAGGCTACAGCATCTTAATTTACTGGCTTAAAGGTGCCATATGTCATGTCTGGCAAAAAAAAATCAAGTCATACTCCACATTCCATACCAGATGGGGGCAGTATACCTCCAGAAAGTGAATTGGTCTATGCTCCGCCCCTACCTTCTTAGCTGCACATATACAAGTTAAAATAGGGACAACATCTATTTAGAGTGTTACGCTGCCCGCCTGAAGCTAATTTAGCAGCATATATCAAGTTTGATTTTCATTAGCAATACCACTTCTAGCTAAGTTATCATTAGTCACCAAAAAACATTCGGTCTCATTACACCTTGCAATGTTTTCCGTTACGTTTCGTGCGTCCAGGGTGTGTAAAGCAGAAGCAGCCTGGCCAGCGGCGGAGTATGCGCGATCCGTGAGTGCTGAAGACGTTCTGCACGGCTTTGATGGGTGCGCAGGAGGACACAAATGGGCGGCGACAGCTTCTTCCAGTGGCGGGAGCTTTTTCCTCAGCGCCGTCAACAGATAGAGCGTTACTAAAACTGTATACACCGCCGCCGACTTGAGCTGCAAAGAAGCTCTGGCCGCCCTGTCAAGGACGCTTGTCAAAAAGTACGGGGAAACTTGACCGCTCTGAATATAGTGAGTGAGTGCGCGCGCGCGCGGCCGGGGCTCGCTCTCTCTCTCTGCTAGTTCTTAGAGGCAGAAGAGCGCGTGCGCGCTTAAAATGTCATATTTTGGTATGATCGTTCACCCGCCAGTGTGGCGGATAGCTTTTTGAGATTTTATTTGTGCTTCAGAGCGCGGTTTTTTCCCTGCAGCGGGTGGTGGTAGGGGTCTCTTGCCAAGGGCTTCAGCCATCCTTCCGCTCTCTTCCCTGAACTGAAATGTAGTAGTGGGCTGTACTTTCCACATCAGGTTCAAGTACGCCCACAAGCCGTGCGAGTTATTCGTGTATTGCATGTTTGGCTGGTGGTTATGTTGCCCGTATACCGCCTCCCATGGCCGAAACTGGTATTACGACACCTGTAGGGCCGTGGCTAGTAATGCTAATGCTAATTAAGGTTGATATCTCTGCAGCACTATAACTTGACATTTTTTTAATGACATCATCGCCCTTATTTCTTCTCATTCTTTTGATGTGTGTAGCTCATTTTTGGGATATTTTTACCTCAATTGTTACATATGGCACCTTTAATATTTCTCTTGTGGATTTACATTATTGACAGTGAAAAAAATTGAAGAATATTTCTTGTTAAACAAGTTCGAAGTTGCTTGTGATTTTAACTTGTGATTTTTGCTTGTGATTTCAACAGATGCTTCGTGTAACTTTATTAGGCCTAGGCGGCCTATATAATTTTATTGATATTATTATTATAATTAATATTTTGTAATTGTACTGTTTTTAGTGTTTTTACTGTCATTAAATATTTTGTTAATGTGCTATGGAAACAAAATAGGCTACTGACGAACCACGATGCCGCGTCTTCATCTTGGCTCTGTATAAGAATGATGCGTCTGTTAAAACAAGCACTCTTGGCAATTTGTGAATGGTTCACCTTGCAATTAAATTTCGTTGTGGGATGTAGTTTTTTTTAGTCTGTTTTAAAAATATTTTCTTTGAGGAGTCCTCATACGCGCGCGTCGGTGACGTCGCATGTGTGGTTATGTGATGTCGCAAGTGTGGTTATTGTTATGAATTTAGGCAAGGCAAATATAATTGTAAATAGCTTCATAATAATAATAATGATTTAATACATTAATAGGAAAACGAGCCAGTTATCGTATTGATATCGTCAAAGGCATCTGCCATCGGCGATATCTCTGTCTATCGTCGATACACGATACTATCGTCTATCGGCACAACCCTAGTGGTACCTAATTCAAAGTCTGAAAATACTTGATAAGAATACAACCATAATGTATTAAAGGGATTTTTCTGGTTAAATACAAGTTATCAATAACATGTGCAAGCTGTCGATTACCAACTCATCGCAAAGTTTGTACAAACAACCAATAATCTTGTTTTCAGTAATGCAGATGCAATAGAAAATTGGTGTCCTTAAAGGTTGGATTTTTCCAAAAGATTTTAATTAAGGCATTAAGTTCAATTTCCAAAAGATGATTTTTTATTCCTCAGTGTCAGTGTAAAGCCTGTAAACCTGGATAGTTTTTCATATTAGATCATGTGCCATAACTGTCCTCAAAGTACTATTTAGAGAAACTAGGAAGATTATTAGAGTACTTTTTACAAGAAAATACTAGTTTAGTCTTTCTACTTTCTTGTCAAGTATAATGTGTTACTGATCAACCTAATGACTGTTAAGCACTGATTAAACGTCACAACTGTTTTGCCATTTCAGACAAATGTTTTCGTTTGCTGACATTTTGGTGCATCACTGTCAGATGCAGAACCAGAACTGGGTTTATGTGCCTAGAAAAGTAGTTCCAGCTTAAAACCACCTTAAAACAATTTAGACAATTTAACATTTACAATTTTTTTTACAGAGTAATTTAAGTTTAAAACATTATAAAATACTTGGTCCATATATATCCCTTGTCATATAGTCAAAATAATTTTCTCTGGTGATCATGGGATGATGCTTTAATCCTGAATATTCCTTTGTTACTCAGTTACCCAACACCATTATATCTGATATATAACTGCTTTATGTGATGCATGATGTCTGTTTTAGTAATCAGACTCTTGTCAATATTTTTGGTTTGCAAGTATGCATATTCACTTAGCATGAAATGATTCAGTGCTCTGCGCTCACAAATCTGAGCTGTTTTTTATTTTCAAAGATATGATCAAAGACTGTTCTTTCTGAGTGTTGGTTCACTCCATTCTCCAGCTACTTTCAGTCTTGAATACCCATCATTCTCAGACGTTGGATGTTGCCCCCAGTAATCCACTAGATCCTGCCTAATGGAGAAAGTTCAGGAGTAGATTCCTACAGATGGGGAAGTTGTGTGCTTGTGTTTGTGCGTGCACAACTCACCATCTAAATCCATTATCCAAATGTAGGTCATTTTGGTGTGACGTTGTCTCGTGTGCCGTGACATGTTTTCCATGCTCCGCCCACTTTCAAGACTCAAAAATTGTCTGCATTAATAAATACAGATGCATCAAATGGAAGAAACCATTTGAACGGTGACATTTCCATGTGGCCAGATATAGTTTGAACAGTTCTTTCTTCCATCCTGCCTTGACGGCAATAAGGCGGAGAAAGCTGCATGTGTGAAAGAGCTTTGATTGGGTTTCATCTGATGCTGGTCAGACCATCCAGACATTATTTCTCCATGAGTGGACTTGGGGGGGAAGGGGGGTGGAGGGGGTCTCTCCTGCACTTTGCTGTCAGTGGAGCATGTCTGCATATAGATTTGAGATTAAATTTGGAAAAATACCTGAACTCTATGTGCCTGCTCAGATACACAATGGCCTCAAAAATTATTTTTATGCCACACTTAAATTGTATGAATGTCTTTAGACATTAGAATTAAAGATGATTAGCATAATTTGTTTGCATCATTTGTAACAGTGACATTCAGATTTTTTTTTCATGTCTAAATACATTTTGGGGTCACATGAGTCTTATGATAGTATTATTTATATACTATTTTAGTATGTATAATGAGCTTTATATATTTATATATATTTAGTTTTTATTTTAATTTGAGTTTGTTTTAGTTATTTTTGCATTGCTCGTTTGTCATTTTCATTAGTTTATGTTTTGTTTAAATATTTCTATTTACCTTTCTTTTTTCAGGTTTAGTAATTTTAGTACTTCAGCTTAAACTTATTTTATTTCAGTTTGTTGCCAAGGCTAAATATAAAATTTTCATTTTAAGTTTTTAAAATGTTACATTTGTAATAAAATATTTCTATTTTCAGCTGTATTTCATTTAACAGAAAATATTTTTTATTAATTATGGTTTTAGATTTAGCCTACTATTATTATTTTAATTTTTACTAATTGTTGCACTGTATATGTGTACTGTAGAGGTCAAACCAGCCTCTCCTTTTTTTCTCTTGTCCACTTGTGTGTCCTCATCTGTCCATCACTCCAGCAAAATCAAATTGTTTTTCAGTGGATGAGTGGCCTGCTGTGGGGTGTACCACTCACACCGGAGCAAAAACACATGCACATTCGTTCTCTACAGAAATGTTCACAGCTTCATTGGTTTACATTTATTTATGGTCTGTTTACAGTTTATATATACAGATGAAATTCACATGCACCAACATTTTTTAATACTGACTGATATCGATAACCAGTACGGAACCAATAGATCATGCATCTCTAATATTTCTCTGCTGTGACATTTAAAAGGAGGCTGTTTATGCTCTGCATGAAATCAGGTTTGCGCAGATACAGTAAAAGCATTTGTGTTAATGTGTTTGATGAACACAAAAAAATTAATGTGTGATGATGTGTTGTTCATTTGTGTTCACAAGTTTGTTTTAGGCATTAAGCACTATAAAACTAGAACAGCCCTGGCTAAAATTGCCTTGATACACAATGAGCATGTGCTGAACAGTGAGGACTGACACTCGCAGCGAGCCAACAGGTCAGGACAAGCAGACTATCAAAGAAAATGTTGCCGTAGGCGGTGAATTCCTGAGTTTACGCTTGGTTCTTGTCTTGTAAATCAGGCTCTAGTTTGTGTTCTTCTCTAGTTTGACTGTGTCAGTATAGGGGCTCGGACAGTATGAATGGGACCGTGTTTATGTATATGTGGAATGAAACAGGAACATGAAGCCTGTCAAGGGAGCACAGAACAGGAAATTATGATGTACTTACAGACATATTTCATTTCCACCTTGTGCACATTCTAGGGATGTGCAAAACTTATTCTATGTCCAAAACATATTCTATTTGTCGAATTGCCTAAACAACTAATCAACTTGAGTCTTAAAGAGTTCTGTCATTATTTATTTACCCTCATGTCGCTCCAAACCTGTTTGAGTTATTTTCCAAAAGTCCAAAAACTGATGGACATACGATTAAAAACATCACTGTTCGTTTTTTAGTTTTCAACACATTCTTGCTGAAGAATATCAAAGCCATTTTTGCAAATTCAACATAACTTAATCTATGCAAGCCAACTAGATGACATTATCCTGGTGACACATCAGATTTTGACAAACCAAAATAATTTGCAACAACAATGTTGAATAGATCACAGAAAACCAAATGCTGAAAATCAGGTTTTTAATGTTGGTTATGTCTTTGTTATTATGAATTTTTAATATGCTTTAAGACAAACCATGTGCAAATTCATAAGTCAACACCATTGCTGAGTTTTTCTCCTTAAAGGTCCCGTTCTTCGTGATCCCATGTTTCAGACTTTAGTTAGTGTGTAATGTTGTTGTTAGAGCATAAATAATATCTGTAAAATTATAAAGCTCAAAGTTCAATGCCAAGCGAGATATTTTATTTAACAGAAGTCGCCTACAGTGAACGGCCCGTTTGGACTACATCCCTCTACTTCCTTCTTTAATGACGTCAGTAGAACCGTTTTTTGACTAACCTCCGCCCACAGGAATGCTCTACCGAAATTCGTTTATGTACTTGCGCACTTCTTATAACTTACTGTGTTTACTCAGCTCTTACGGTGATTTTCTGAAGTAAAACTGACGCTTCATCTTTTGTGTGATGTACAATAAACTTTATTAAACTCATCAGTATGTTTGATCATCATTCAGACAGCAGACTTGTAGGCTATTAATAAATAATGGATACATACAAGCAGATGACAAATACGTTATAATAATAACTGTAATTAAACTACTAAACTATACCTGTTTCATCTCTATACAGCACTCTGACTCTGTAGACATTATTGTCCGACTCGAAATGAACACCGTTACTGAGAGTTTCTGATATTATCATCATTCCGTGAGATGAAATTGTCCTGAACATATACTGTAAAAAATAGGTCCTGACCATAGACTGTAAAAAATAGTCCTGACAGACTGAGCGCGAGCTCATGAAGCTCCGCCCCCTGGGCGATTTTCTGTGACCCAAAAAATTGACAATTTAAACATGCTGTAAAAAATGATCTGTTGGGTATTTTGAGCTGAAACTTCACATACACACTCTGGGGACATCAGAGACTTATTTTACATCTTGTGAAAAGGGGCATAATACGGGACCTTTAAAGCTGCAGTGAAAAAAAGACAGTCTCAAAAACGTGTTGTTAAATTCCCGGAGTTTCTTACGTCATAAACTAACTTGTAGCCAATCACGTCAACATGTGGGCGGGCTTTAGCATATCATCATTATGCTCTGAAGCAGGGGAGTCTCAAGAGAAGCCATGTTATCCCTGTATATTTTTCTGCTGATATGAAAAATCGGGTACATATAGCAGGTCAATTATGTATATGATGTAGCCCTACATGATGATGTTATGATGAACTATATGCATATCTCCACTGACGTTCTAAGTTGTAGGTTTGTAAGGATGCTGATTTTTAAAAGGGGAACAGGAACATCTTTTGTGTATTATTATCAACACATTATTTGCTGTTTGATAACATAGTCAGGCAAAAGGCTAATCATATTAATTACCGTTTTGTGTCCGATGTTGTAGAGAGTGATACATAAAATGGACTACCTTTCTGATATATCGAATAAATAGATGACCCTGTATGAGTGAGTGGAGAGGCTCATTTGCATATTCATGGTTCTGTATACTAAATAAATTAAGGGTGTAGAGTTACATTCAAGCTATTTTAAGGCATGAATTAAAAAAATAAAATCACAGGAAAAAACTTTTAAATATGCCATTTTGGTAATTAAAGATGAGTTTGAAGGGATACAGTTATTGACTACAGGGGGACTTTAGGTTTGCAAGACATAAAAATGGATGAACAACATCATAAATGTAAGATTTTCAGTGGCAACCAGCACAAGCCCTGAAGGGCATTTGGCAGTGGACAGTTGGTGTTTGTGTATGTTCTGTGTTAACCTCCATCTGTAAGTCTAATTATGTCAAATAGAAGCAGAGAAGTGTGGACAAATGAAAATACATGACATATTCTGTCCTACTAAGTCTAGATTAGGCGATATGTCATTGTGTGTAATTGATGCTTTTATTCGCTCTCGGGGAGTGTAGAGTTCAGCCTCGGAGCGTGACATGATTGGCCGATAGGAGTCTGGATGGGGTACTTTCATCGGTGAGTGGAATCTTAATGAAATCGTTTCCCTTGAGTCTCAGTTTGTGTTTCCATAGTTGCTGACTCGGAAGTTGTGCAACCACGGATTTGACATATTACAGGTATTACATCGGGATAGTGTTTGGCGGGATGAGAAAAGGATTTGCACGCAATAAGCCGCTGCGAGCATGCGGAGCCTTGTCCGACTATTTGCTTTGCGACCAAACAGCTGATTGAAACAAGGATACAAGCAGTTGGTGGAATAATAGTAGGCACAAAGAGAATGAACTGCTTGTCGAGGTTTGTGTTTGGGATCATGGGAAGGATTTGAATCCCTCTGTTTGAGTGCATACCTCTCTTTCTCGTCCATCGGTGAAGTGTCCACAGCCATTTGAAGTGATGGATGGAGAGTTGGTCTCTCTTTAAGCTGACTGGAGGTGACCTTCAAATTGCCGTTGGTCTCACACCCTCAGGAATAACCCGCTCCCCCTTCCCTCGCTCTCACACGCTCTCTCTCTCTCTCTCTCTCTCTCTCTCTCTCTCTCTCTCTCTCTCTCTCTCTCTCTCTCTCTCTCTCTCTCTCTCTAGTTTAATTCAAATGAGCTTTATTGGCGTGACAAATTGTACATTGTTTAGCCAAAGCATTTGTCTGCATATGTGTGTGCATGTGTGCTGAATAAAAAATAATATTATTTTGAAGAATAAGAATTTGAAACAACTTGAGAGTGAGTAAATTATGACAACATTTTAATTGTTGGGTGAATTATAACTTTAATGTGCACTTAACAAGCACCATAGGTCTGATTGCTGACCTATGGTCTGATTGCACACCTCTCCATGTCTCTAGCAAAAATGGTGTGGGATAAATTATGCCCTGAAGTTTAATTCTGAGGGTTAGCATGAGCATGAATAATGGCGATGCTTTTCTTAGCAAACACTGTTTATCTCAAATATCTCCTGATCGTCCTCGATTAAAGCAGTAGTTGGAGACTCTGTATATTATACTGTGTTGGGGTATCTGAAGGGTTAGGATGTGGATCTCACACATTCTTGCTTGTTCTCTGAGTGAGTACTGGTAGTATGGCTGTTATTAATATGATTTAAGTAGGCCTGCTTTTCTAATTAGCCTACTCCACTTCCGAGAGGGTATAAAAAGCTTGTCTTCTCTCAGAGGAAACACTGTTCCTTCTCTCCTGGTTTTTTCACTGCTCCCAGCATGCACAGTGATGCTTATTCCAGCTGATGTGTGTGTGTGTGTGTGTGTGTGTGTGTGTGTGTGTGTGTGTGTGTGTGTGTGTGTGTGTGTGTGTGTGTGTGTGTGTGTGTGTGTGTGTGTGTGTGTGTGTGTGTGTGTGTGTGTGTGTGTGTGTGTGTGTGTGTGTGTGTGTGTGTGTGCACGCATCACGGACAAACATGTGTGGATGTCTGTTTGTGTCTGGGTGCACTGTGCTGGAAATGACCTATGATTTTAGAATACAATTACAGATTATTTTGTCTGGCTAAGGCTAATTTCACTGCCTGCACATTATTCATTCTCAATACACACAATTAAAGAATATTTTTGGCCAAAAAATAAATAAAACATTTATATATGCATCCTGAATTTTATTTAATTTTTTGTCACACATTACAAGTCTCATTTTACTTCAAATATGTTCTCTGAATTATATATTAATAGCGTTTGAAAAGTAGCAAAAAACAATTGAAAGTAAATAATAATTTAATTGTAATCAACCCATCAGTGTAACCATACTTGAAGAAACGTGTATGTGAGAGTACTATTGGTATGTATGTATGTGTGTGTATTTTTACATTTGTCATTTCCTCTATCTTCATGTGTTTTTGTGAGTTTGTTTGGATCCTTATAGTCGAATGTGTTGTTATTTGAGCTGCTTTTGCCCGCTGGGAGAGCTTGACTGTGAGTTAGTGGAACAAATAGCTGGACAGTGTCTGAGCTGTCAATCTCCATGTTCTGGAGAGGAGATACACTCTCTCTCTCTTTTTCTCTCTCTCTGTCTATCTCTCTCAATCTGTGTGTGTGTGAGAGAGTGTGTATTTGTGTGAAGGCAACACATCTGACACCACACAGACACACTGGCTCATGGCGCTATTCTCTATTCCCCAGATCCACTCAGAAGAACTCAACGCTCCACAGCCACAGGCTGACAGGAAGTGCAATGATCAGACCAGAGCACACATATTTCTGACCTCTGTTTTATTGATAAGACATCAGCGTTTCATAATCCAGCAGTAATCCCATCAACTGTATGGAAGCCACTGCTTTTTTTATCACACATGGCTGGGTGATAAAAAAAAAATCTAATTTTATTGATTTAAATATTTTTGTATTTGCCCTGAAATGGAATTTTTTTTTTTAATCAGTCACATAAAATGTATAGTGTTGCCAATGTTAGATTTAAAATGTGTGATGATAAATACTAAAGATCCTGTTTTAAAGCTACAATATGTAAAAAAAAATTCGCCACTAGGGGTCGCTAACCTCTTACAATAACAAAGGCGTCGGTTGATGACGCAGTGATAAGTGGAATGATTGGACTTGCTGATGGATCTAATAATGTTTATGGATGAGTGAAAACATTCATGTTTTTTAACATGACTGAGGTATGAAGCAGGTCGCGATTGCTAATAAGAGACAGATCTCTTAGACAGATATAGACGGATATAATAAGGAATAAGGACATTTAATTCTACCGAACTACACGCAACTGCTGAATTAATACTCACACAGGTCAGTTTATTTGATGAATTAAACTTGTGAGGTAACGCAGCGCTGTTTCACTTTGGTCTAACGTTAGTGAAACACATCTCGAAAACGCCACGCCGATATTGATCCTCGTTTTAGTTCTCCTTCTGTCCCAAAGTCTGCTTGCAATGATCCATAATGTTTGAACGAAATAACAACAGCGTGTCGCGAGACTTTATGCACTACGCAGTTGTCCACGTCTGTCGCCATGGTTACTATGGCAGTACAAGCGGAAACCAGGGATAACGCGGATATTACTTAATTGACAGGCGACAAGTGAACAGGGATAGGGCACTTTTTAAAATTGTGAATTTCTCTGAATTTACAAAGTCTTGGAAACATTTAGGATAAGGTAAGTATACAATTTAAAGAAATATATAACACTGTGCAAGTGGTTTTTGGATATTTTGATACAAAATTCTTACATATTGTACCTTTAATCGAAATAGTTTTTTCACAAAGTTTTTTCACCAAATGAAAACAAAGAAAATGTTTAACTAATATCTATTTAAAGCTTATGTAATTTTTTTTTCTTTTTTTTCTTCTAAAACATTTAAATTAAATGCTGGGTTAAACAAATCAATGAATTAGTGTTTTGGACCGAAATAACTATGTTTTATTCTATACTACTCTACCGTCTAAAAGTTTGGTGTCAGTTTTTTGCTGTTGAAAGAAATCAATCATTTTATTCATCAGGGATACATTAAATTGGTCAAAAGTGACAGTAAAGACATTTATAATGTTACAAAAGAGTTCAATATCAAATATATGTTTTATTGAACTTTCTTGATCAAAGAATCCCAAAAAAATATCTTGGTTTCCTCCATAAGAATATTAAGCAGCACAACTGTTTTCAGCATTGATAATAATAAGAAATGTTACTTGAGCATCAAATCTGCATATTAGAATGATTTTTGAAGGACCATGAGATACTGAAGACTGAAAATTCAGCTTTGCTATCCCAGGAATAATAGAAAACACTTATTTAAATTGTAAAAACATGTAACCCTATCTCTCAGTTCGACCTCTTAAGAATCATTAGTGTTCTTTATCTATGTCTGCTATCCCTCATCCTCTTCATCCATCTTCTCAATCCCCCCACCCCCCCTTCTCCCTGTGGATGTTAATTGAAGTGGTCTGAAATGTATAGCCTGCTGTTGAGTAGACATGTGTACCTACCTGTTTTTGGCAGCATGATCAGCCATTTATTCCCCACAAAGTACAGTGCTCCTCTCTGGGCCCCATCCATCAGTTCAGTAGCCTGATAAAGTAGTTTAAAGCATTATCCTCTGAAAATGAAAAGCTTTGGTATGAGGCATCAGGGTGAATGTGTTTCAGGAGAGCCGTGTGTGGCAGAGATAAACGTTGTGTTAGCGTGAGTGATGAGCGGGGTCAGAGGTGAGGACACATGCAGGATCAGTGTTGTGTGACCTGAGCTGATGGATGGTGGTAGGAGAATGTGGAACTCGCTGCTCCGAGTCTCTTATCAGAAGAACTGGAGTCTCCTCTCCCTTCGCTGCTACTCTCCTCTCCTCTTGTGCTGTCCTTTGGGGCTGGTAACCACGGAAACACAGTCTGACCCTTAGGCCAGTGTCAGTGTGGGTTGTGTGTGCAGGAATTTTGCAGATTGAATAGTGAATAGATTGAATAGATTGAGTAGTTAGTTATAGTATTGCTATGTTTCATTCAAATTTTAGATGTGGGATATTGACTCATAAAATTCCAAAAGTTGAAACATTCCATGGTCAAAGACTCGACAGATGATGTATAAAGAAACGGAATGGCAATTAGTACATTTTGTAGGTGAAAAATGTAGGGATGTACAAAACTACGTTTTCAAAATCATCTAACCATTGGATTATCCGAACGAATAGTCAAGCTGATAGGGAATATAGACTAGGTTTACATGATATACTTGATGTCTTTTTAGGTGTGTACGGGCACAACTGTACATTTACATTATGTGTGTTTGCTGCAATTGAATGTAGTTTTCATATGTAACATACATTATCGTTGGGGTCGGTAAGATTTTTTATGTTTTTGAAAGACGTATCTTTATTATGTCAAATATTATTACAATTTATATTAAGTCACTTTTGATTAGTTTAATGCATCTTTGCTGAATAAAAATAATAATTTCTTTAAAAAAAAAAAATCTTACTGACCCCAAACTTTAGAACAGTAGTGTGTATACAGATAATAGAAAATAAATCAATTTCCTAATGTTTTATTTAATTTTATATTGTATGTTATTTATAATAAAACAAAAATGTATAATAATAAATTCTGAATATTTTCCTCCATACCAAACTCCATCATTCAAATGCCCTGTCTTAGTAGTCATCCTAAATTGTATTTGTACATCATGGGTGAATGAAATTGCAATATGCCTTACTAAAACTAGAAAGAAAAATACTATAATTTGCTATTAAATAATTTGATTGTAAATTTCCAGCCCTGATTTCTGTTACAAGTCTAACATTCAAGTGGAATTCTGTTACACTTGTCCAAGTAATGGACTAGTTGACTGGAATTTCGTATATGTTGCTTTTAATATCGGTGTATTTCAGCCTTCCTCAGTCAAAGACAGTCCTATGTGATCTTACTTGCATTCATCAGAAATGGGACACAGTAATTCTGCAGCTATTTAGATTATACATATCGTACGACAGATTGTAAAACATCATTCTAATTTGTCCTTAAGCCATAATCTGTCTATCGTGTCCCAACCTTTTTATCCTTTCCTCTGTCCTGTTTTGTCATTTCCCTCCCATGGTCTCTGGTGACGTGCGCTCTCTCTTGTTGTTGGATGGAGCCTGACATGCGCTGATGATGCGTAAGCGTGGCCTAAGGCTGATGACATCATCAGCTGTACAGGCTCAGCGTGGTGTTTGTGTGATAGATGTGTGTGTTTGATGTTGGATATGTTGGACTCTTGAGCTTGTAGGCCTCTGGCAGTGAAGGGGGAAGGAGCTGTAAAATGTTGAGGATGCAGTAAGTGCACCAGTCCTTTCATATAGTGGCCATCATCTGGACTTTTATGCTCTTAACCCTCAGGATAAAGTTCAAAATGGAAGCTGTTTGTGTTAGTCTTGTATACCTTTACAATGGATTATTTTTTATAAATAAATTTTATAGGTTTTAAAACATATTTTTATCATATGTAACGAGGTTAGTTGTTATGGGAAGGAGGAGTCTGGAACCGGCGAACATTCAACTCTTTAATAATCATAAAATAAACCAACAACAAAGCGAAAGTAAAGGCGGCAGCGGCAGCCCCTCATGGACGACTGCCACCACATATAAACAAAACCTTGGCTTCGTCCTGCTCGCCACATCATACTTTACAGTAATATTTTAACTTTTACTGAAATAGGTGTCATTTGGAATAACTATATTTAATTTTATTATTACATTTTTTACATGTTTTATAATTTTCTTTTTTACATTATTCAATATATGTTTTTATATATTTCAATACATTTGTTATATTATTTTACATAATATTTTAAGTTAGGCCCTGTTTACACCTGGTTTTAAGATGCATTTGGGTCAATCGGATTACAAGTGGACTACACTAAATACAGGTGTAAATGGGGTCTAAAATGTTTTGAGCTTGTCCACTTCCGTGGACTTTGTCACTGTATGTCGCTAGTCTCTGTACTGTGATGCTGCTTGTGGGTGTTCCCAGCACTGTCGCCCTAATGTTATTGGTAGACTGCACGTCTGGCCATATCTATAGAAAATACAATCACAAGTGATATATTAAAAGAATTAAAAGTAACATTATGCTGTTGGAGAGTGTTATTATATTAACCACAGCAGTGCTCAGTGCATTAAATCTTTAACTAGATTAAAGATCGATCTATCAACAAATTAAACTAACTCATACTGTCAAAAATGACTAAAACATCATTTGAATTTGACAATTAATACATTTTCTTGTCCCTAATAATCAACATGCAGGGGAAACTGTAATAGGAACTGCAGCAGTGCTAAACTGGTCACTGCATCATATAATTAACAAACTCACTAAGACTGCCGTCAGTTTCTTTTCCACACATCATTTTATTATTATTCATGTATGTGGTTACAACCAAATCATATAAAACAGTGAAATCACTCCGGAACTCTTTCCGTCGTCTCCGGTCGTGTGCATATGTAAATTGCGTGAGCTTATTTAGTCCATTAGTTCGAAAGATCTGAAACCCCCCCATACATTTACACACCCATAGAACCTCCCCTCAAAGAAATCAGGACAGAAGTGGTTGAAAGTTGATAAAAGAGATGGATCAAAACACCACGGGAATGTGTCTCCCTCATCTACTTGAGATCCGGTTGACCAAAAATACCAGGTGTAAACAGGGCCTTAGTTTTGGCATTAACAGCATTGATATCTTGTCAATGTTTTGGCCTATTTTCTCTATTTCACTGAAAAAAAAAAAATAAATGACGACGTATCTAGACAATTTTTGGCAGCCGAAATTTCAGTGTGCCTGTCCTCCTTGTTGACATTTGGCAAACTTTTCAAATGAACACGATCTATGTGATTACATTGTTTCGAGTTATCGAGGAAAGAGTGAGAGAAAGAATGTGCAGCTGTGTAAACAACAGGTTGATTCATCAAAGCCACATCGCGTGTTTTACCTGTGCGGACAGGAGCCACATTGAACCATTGCCCTGTTTCCACGGCGACCCCAATCAGAGACGAGTACTCAGTGCAGGCATGAAAACATGGAAAGCACAGGAACCACCCTGAGCAGCACTTACAGTACATCTATGACTACTACCCTATTGCTATAGGGTGTATGTTTCATGCAAACTTGTATTTCCCAAGAACGATAACATCAGCAGAGAAAAAAAGTGGAATGTGGAGTGTTTTGTCATAGAAACACATAGTAATTATTAGATTGAGCAAAGTGTGTCTCCAGTGGGCCAGAACAGGATTCAACAGGTCAGGAATGAGCCACGGCGGCAGGGAAGCCTCTGAGCGCACGCTTGCACGCGTACGTGGACACGCGCCGAATATATTTGCATATGAATGCCGTTTTACGAGAGCATCCTTATTATTACTCCACAGCAGACTGAGTCAGATTTACAGCATCACATGCCACACATACGTTCTCCTAGTTTAGTAGTATTAGAGTTTAGTAGAACTAGCCATGCATAACCACAATTCTGTAAACCTTCAGTCCTGGATGCAGTGTTTCAGTTGCACGAGAGTACACAATATAGTTTCCAGTAGCTGGCATGTCCAAATCTGATGTTTGTGTAACTTCAGTTCCTGCAGTCAATGCAGCATTGATGTATCCTTCGCTGTCTGTGATAACCCACAATCCTGTGTAAAGATTTTGACAGTTGATAGAAAGGATAAAAATGCGAATAAAAAGAAAGGTTAATTTAGAAATGTAAATGTCAATAGTCGCAATGAAGTTTGTCATGGCAGTTGCAAAAAATAGATGCACAGCCATGTACATCCGAGTATAACAGATTATTGGGAAAGGAAAAATATAGAGCGGGGACTTGGTTCTATCCATCGGTTGTTGATTGGGTTTTGAGATGTAGATGCTGCTCTCAAAAATGGAGGCAGATCTGAATGCAAGCTTGAGGTCGAATGTGGAGAGGCGGACTAAATGATTGGGTCCGGCTTATGTCACCAGAGAGAAGTCAGCCATTTTACTGGAAGATCAAGTTATGAGATCAATAATAAAAAAAAGGATGACACATTTATACGAGATTCGAAATGATCAGGTTTTTCCACGTTTTCAGACGTGCACAAGGCATTATTTGTATTATTTATTAAGTGTATAAAAGTACTATGGCACTTAAGGGCCGTACTACCTTGTAAATAAAATGTGAGCGCATTATAGCATAGCCTCTCATACCTTAATATTTTGTATGTGTGAGATACACCTCCAAACTACATGGTTATCTTGAGCCTGTGATGAAGTCTGTTGTTCTGTGTTGCTAGCTGTCATATTAAGTTTGATGTGTTGTTTGTCTGAGCGGACGTCTCATCTCCTCCCCTCCCCTTCCAGGTGTTCTGTAAAATGTTTGACTGTCTGCAGGGGGCTTCAGCCGAGGTAGGTGCAGCATGGAGTTTGGGATATTGAGAGAGATGGATCTAACAGCTGCTGGTTGCACCTGGCTGCTGTGGATCTGTTTGCTTTTGTTTGCAGTGAAGTCTCTCAGAGAGTGGTGCATGACGGTGCTGTTTTTATATTGATGAATACAGATACTTTTCAATTAACCACCAGTGACATCTTCTGATCCTTCTCCTCTTTCTGAACAGTTTTCTTTCCAGCTGATTTCTCTTAATTTCCCATCCCTTTCTCTCTCTGGTTTTCATTCTCTCTCTGTTTACGGGCCGTTACCCCTCTAATCGAGGCCCTGGCTGAAAGAATACTCCCTCTCTAAATGAAACGGGAATTAGAAGCCCATCAGCAGGGCATTCTTCACTGCTTAAACAGATCTTCATTCTCCATGAAGTCTTGATGTGCTCTTGCACTGTCGGCAGCTAGTAGCGTATACTATCTGTATGCATGCATTTGCATTTGTGTGTGTATTAAGGATGGGCATGAGGACCCACAAGTGACAGAAATAATCAATCATAAAAAATAATAATTATGTGACTTGATTATACTGTAAATATTCTGTATATGAAAACCTTTAACACCGATCAAAATTCCGTAACAACTACATACATTGTAAAGATTTGTGGTAACAGCGGCATTTTTTTGCGTGGGTACCTTATGATTTAATTCATCAGAGAACATGATCTGAGAATAGAGTGTGATTGTTAGTCGATCTCCTTATACTCTCTTAAACTTATATATTTGTATGCTGCCATTCAAAAGTTTGGGGTCAGTAAGAAATTGCATTAAATTTATCAAAATATATTTATAAAGTTTTGAAATATTTATTTTGTAAATGAATACTGTTCTTTTGAACTCTTTATTCATCGAATAATTCCGAAAAACGTGCATCATCAAAGTTGCCACAAAAATATTAAGCAGCACAGCTGTTTTCAACATTGATAATAAAAGGAATGTTTGCAAATCTGCATATTAAAATGATTTCTGAAGGATCATGTGACACTGAAGACTGGAGTAATGGCTAATATTAGCCAACATAGGAATAAATGTAAATATATATATATATATATATATATATATATATATATATATATATATATATATATATATATATATATCAAAACAGAAACCAACTATTTTAAATAGTAGTAATATTTCACAATATTACTGTCTTAAAGGAGAACTCCGGTCAATTTTAACATTGAGCTCATTTTTTTGTAAATTTGGAGTGCTGTCAATACAGAGAACAACGACAAAAATCGGTGTTGCCTACACCGTGTTATCCTCTTTTTAAAATCTGCACCCTGTTGACTTCAATGGGGCAAGTTTTAAACCAGCTTTTAGCCTCTTAACATCCTTGATGTGTCATTACAAGTGCCCAGGTAATGTGAGTGATTCCTTCAGAGTGAACACGAGTGAATCTGACTGCAGTAGATGTGAAAGATATGAATAAAAATGATGTTATTTAAGCCAGCGCAAATACCTGTATTTGCATCCTGTTTTCGGTCGAAGTACAAAGTAGTCGATTGTCGAGTTCACGCGCGTGATCATATATGCGTGTGAACTCGACAATCGATTACTTTGTACTTCGACCGAAAACAGGATGCAAATACAGGTATTTGCGCTGGCTTAAATAACATAATTTTTATTCATATCTTTCACATCTACTGCAGTCAGATTCACTCGTGTTTACTCCGAATGAATCACTCACAATGGCTGTGCACTTGTAATGACACATCAAGGATGTTAAGAGGCTAAAAGCAGGTTTAAACATTGCCCCATTGAAGTCAACAGGGTGCAGATTTTAAAAAGAGGATAACATGGTGTAGGCAACACCGATTTTTGTCGTTGTTCTCTGTACTGACAGCACTCCAAATTTACAAAAAAATTAGCACAATGTTAAAATTGACCGGAGTTCTCCTTTAACCGAACTTTTGAACTGTAGTATATATATAATGTTTTTTATTCAGTAATTTTGTGTATTTTTGCACTTGAATATTATAAATGAGTACAAATCAATAATTTAATATTTGTATGCTACTATAGGCTAATTCACATGCTTCATGGGACTGTAGTTCATACCCTCAGACATTAAGTACACAAGTTTTTATTTCCAGATTTTCAGATCTTTTTTTGTTGCTTTAAACAAGGTTGGGAATGAGATGCATGAATATGTAGAATTATTAATTTGCGTGTCTGTCTGTGTGTGTGTGTGTGTGTGTGTGTGTGTGTGTCTGCAAATGACTGTGTGTACAAAAAAAAAGAAGCAAATCTCCATGTCAAAGTAAGTTCACTAGCCCATTATAGTGTCGTTGTTCCTCCAGATCAGTGCGATCATTTATCTCTGTTTCACTGCTCTTTGATAGATAGGATCTAGAACGCTGAAGCCCTCATCTGCCGGATCTGGAACTCATCTAGAGCATCACCCACTTCCTGCAGAGCCGCTGGTAAGGAGTGAAACTCAAGGCAGCAGTGGCGCCTCCTGCTGACCGGTGAATGCACAGTATTGGCACGTCGCATATAACTCTCATGAACAACACAATCAGCAATCGTGCCTGCATGATCGCTGCTCTTCACGGCCTGATCTCATGTCTAAACAGGGCGTGAAAGCTGTATGAAATATGTTTATTTGGCCTCTTCTATTTTTAGACCGAAGCCCAGGCGCTCTCAAGGTCAAACGGAGGCATAACTGTACTAAATTAGAGAGCAGAGTGTGTGTTTATGTGTATGCATGCTTTGGCACAAAGCTGAATGACATGTTTGTTTCCCCTCTCCATTTATCTAACCACTAGCTCAGTGGGTCTGTAATGAGTTATTAGCCGTTGGTCAGGCCTTTATTTCCAGCGCTACAGGCAGTATTAGAATAGGAGCCAAATCAGGAAGTGATGGGTCTCTGAAATGATCTCTATAAGAGGCGTCAATGGCACGCAGAGCTTTGCAGAGCAACACAGACACTGATCTGCTCATTAAAGGCCATTATATCTACACTTCGACATACCCACACAAATTTTGGAGTGATTTACAACCAGAGGTTTGTGTACCCTGGGAGTACTTGGAAAGCTTTTTATTTTTGTGAACATAAAACAGAAATTACAACTTTTTACTGATGGGTCTGTTGGGGTAAATGCTGCTTTAGAATGCATGTGCCTAATACGCCGACACTGAGCCAGCTCAAACACACAAGAGCACATTGTGACCTCTGACCCCTCTGCTCAGTGTCGTCATGAGAGAACAACAGCGCACCCTGTTATCCAACAGTTCTCTTTCTCTCATGCAAAATTGCTTGCACTGTTGTAAAATGCCTAGTATTTGGGTGATATTTGGCTTTGCCCCGTCACCCACTGCCCCCCTCTAATTTCTCAGTCACATTCCAGACCCCTTGATAAATGGGTGTTGTATTTCACCAGCGTGCACAGGGGTCAGCGACCCCACACTGCACTGTACTTCAGCTGGGGTAATGGATGTGCCCCCTGGCACTGCCCTAACCCACGAGTCCGACAATACTGCAACCCTTGAGACCCAGACATCACGGTGTCTCGAAAAAATCTGTCCGTCTCCGTGAACGTTTGCCCTCTCCTCCTGTGGGTTAAATGAGGTGTGTTAGATTATATGCTGTGGTGGAGACCGAGAACCTTGCTCTCCAGTCTCTCACACAGATCAATGTGATGTTTATCTGTGGGTCAGTGGAGTTAATAATTTCATCTGACCCACCTGAACTCTATAAGCACCACTGCACTGCAGCGGGACTGACATAACTGTCCATGTATTACATGATGCTGCTGTCTAATGGTGTTTGAAGCATGATACACTTTCATAATCTCTGTTTTAAAGACACTGACACACTGATTCATGTTCTGAGAATTGAGATACAGGCGTGATCTTTAAATGCGCTCATGCATGGAGCCTCATCAGTGTCTACTTTGTGTAAGTTATTGGGTGGTGTACCGGTTAAAGCTCAGGGTTGATAACAAGGAGGTTGGAGGATCAAACTCTGCAATAGAGGTGTTCCGTGAGCTACCATTGTTCCCTTGAAGTTCAAAGCACTTAATCACAGGATGTTCCAGGGGAATTGCCCATTTCGGTGAGTAGCTTTGTCCTGTCAGATAAATGACCGATACATGTTTTCAATAGATATGATACCAATAATTAGAGAGCTGATGTTCGATATCATGCCTATGTTTATTATATAGGCTTACACAATTTAATTATAGCAAATGAGATGCACACAAAACTTCTAAAATAAAAAATAAAAAAGCAAGATGAGCTAAACATTTTATTGGGTTAATCATTTGACTGATATCTATCACTATAAAAACAGTAGTGGCCAAAAGTGAAGTCCAGAGGTGATGTTTTTAATGAGCCTAAATTCGATTAATATTAAGAGCAGGCGCGCTCAACTCCCAAAATAATTTATGGGTGCGAGTAATAAAGACGTTTATCAAAAATAAAGATGAAAAACCGCACTCTCAAGTTATATTTTCATAAATTGATTATTAATATGTCCTCACAGACGCGTTTCGGCCTAAGCCATCATCAGTGTGTGATGAGACATCACACTGATGATGGCTTAGGCCGAAACGCGTCTATGAGGACATAGTAATAATAAATTATGAAAATATAACTTGAGAGTGCGGTTATTCATCATAAATTCGATTAAACCATCAAAATATTGGGAAAATATATATATTTAAAATATTTTGAATATGAGGAAGAACAAAACACTTCTACAGCTACAGCTACAGGTTAACTACAGCTACAGGTTTTATTTTACCATGCAAAAAGGTGGTAAAATCTCACAGGAAAGAGCTCACATTGACTAAAACATAATCATCAGTTATTAATATTTTGTTGGTTCTCTTTTGTTTTGCATGTGTTGGAATTACAGCTTGACAAAAAAAAAAAAAAAAGTCTGCACAATTGCATTTCATAGCTGTATCGCAAATAAAACTATTGACTCAAAGCACAACTGTGCAATATTCTTTAACAAAATTTGAATAATTTGAATAAAGGGTTAACATTCCTAGGCTGGACATCACTTTTGGTATTAGTACACTACTGTACTCGTAACTTTTCTCAGTGTGTCACTCAAAAGCTATAACGTAGATTGTAAAAAGGCTGTGGATTGAGATTTGAGTGAATGTGGCAGCGAATGGAATGGAAGGGACTGCAGGACTCGGAGTTGAGAGAAACCAGAGACTGCGTTTCAGACCTCATAACTGAACTCTGACCTCTCCCCCTTCATCTCAAGCTATTTTCATTATTAGTTATTTGCTGCTGTGGTTTCGCTCAGCCATCAGTTGTTTCAGCATGTCAAGCAATCTTTTCCCTCAGAATACAAAACAAAGTTACACGAATACAAGTGAATACAAACTAGAAAATATAAGGATACATTTGATTTATTTTTTAATGATTGTAAACTTATTAACTACATAGATTATTTAGAAATATTTATACACATTACTGTTCAAAAGTTTAGGACCAGTAAGATTTGTTTTTAAATAAATTAATATTTTATTTAGCAAGTGTAGATTAAATTCATCCAAAGTGACAGTGGACAATGGACATTAATAATTTTACAAAAGGTTTCTATTTTAAATAAACACTGTTCTTTTGAACTTTCTATTAATCAAAGAATCCAGATTTTTTTTTTTTATATAATAGTTTCCACAAAAAATATTAAGCAGCACAACCGTTTTCAATAATAAGATATTTCTTGAGAACCAAATAAGCAATTTAGAATGATTTCTTTAGGATCATGTGACACTGAAGACTGGACTAATGATGCTAAAAATTCAGCTTTGCCGTCACAGAAATAAATCACATTTAAAATATATTAAAAAAGAAAACTTCTTTTAAATTGTAATTAAATTTCACATTATTGCTGTTTTTACTGTGTTTTTGATCAGAGAACGGCAGACTTGGTGTGCAGAGAAAGAGACTTCTTGCAAAAAATCTTAATCTCCATCACAAATATCTCAACATATGAATTTAGCTTGATTTATTAAAACTGAAAGACATTCTTTGTGTGATAGAGTATTTATAATCTTAATTAAAAATGTTCGGCCACCCTTTTCATATCATGACTTTTTCACCCTAGTGCACCTCAATGTATCATTGAAAATCTATATTTGACAGTAAAGAGTGGCATGAAGACTAATCAGATGAAATAAGACAGGAGTCGGATGGCAGAGAGACTGGTAATGATATTACATTAGATGGCAGTTACTGATGGCCTGTCAGCTCTGGATGTGGTGGTCTTATCTCAACATTTCCTCGAGACCTCCGCTTATTGCCTTATCCAGACACCTGGGACCCAGAGACTCTGTTTCTCACACTGACTCGTTCATTTTCAAGGGCAGAGAGCAAAGCTTGGATACACTGGGCTTTGCATACACACACTCACACACATGCAGTGAAATGCAGTAGACTAGAAATAAACGAATGATGCAGTGTATCAGGCAATTGAGTTTATATCAAACGTTTCTCATTCCCCACAGATAGCTTCAAACAGCTGCCGCGTTCTGATTACAACTGCGCTTTTTATTGTTGGAAGCACATTTCTGAAAGTGGGAAATCGGAGTGATTCATAATTAACCTTTTCAGACAGTAAAGCTATTTGTAAGAGAGCGTAATAACACTGTTAATGTCTGGGTAGGGTATTACCTCACAATCCTCCAGACAGATAGTTTAACGAGAGGAACATAATTAAAGCTGTTGTTGTGGAGACCCTTATTCACTTCGTTTGTATGGTTGAGGTGAGGTTCAAGCAGAATGGGCTACTTGGAGAAAGCCAGCCCATGGGAAAACGGTCTCCTTCCTGGAAGTGATGGTCGGAGACGGAGAGAGTGGCGTTCTGCTAGGGTTAGCAGCACTACATTCCTGCATTCCACTGAGAGGGGGAGGGGAGGCCGGCTAATACTGCGTCTGTGTCCGTCTGAAGGAGACTCGTAGGATTGTTTGGAGTTCTTTGGTGTCTCACTTTGGTGTTTGCATGTCTGTGTCCATGCATATCAGATGGGTCTCTCTTTTCATAGTTGTTTTAGAGTTTAGTCACTCTGTAGCGGCTGAGAATGCTTCAGTTCTCACCAGATTTATGGATTAGTGTGTGTGTGTGAGTTGACTAAGTTTGCTAGTCTCACATAAACTCCCTTAAAGCAGCCCTCAAAGGCAAAAATGATTCACAAAGGACATAATGTTCTTAAAATTATTTTCTGGAGTTTTGTTAAGGTTCAGATTAGGGTTAGTCTGTTAGCTTTATGTAAAATCAATAGAAGCCAATGGTATGTTCTCATTTAGATTGCTGGGTAAATGTAGACACAAAACAGCGCAAAACATCCCGAATACCAAAGGATGAAAGATTCTGAAGTCGAAACAAAAGTACATTTTCTCCTAAAATGGGAAAAAATATCAAAACATCAGAGAGCAGTCACATTTCCAAAAAAAAAAAAAAAAATGTTTCCAGAGAAATGAATAATAAAAACAAGTTATTCAGAGGAAAGGGAGACACAGTTAGCTATGTTTCAGCTTGTCAATAGACACGTGTGATGAAAATTGTTATTTTATTGGGTGATTTATTACTGATATATATATATATATATATATATATATATATATATATATATATATATATATATATATATATATATATATATATATATATATATTTATTTATTTATATTTATTTATTTATTTATTTATTTTTATGTATTTTTTTCTTTATTTACTTTGTCTCATATTTTGTTTTGTCTTATTTTTTACCTTTTCCCCTTCATTTCTTTATTAATTTACTACATAATATTTTTTTCTGTGCTGTCTGTTTCATTACTGTATACAGAATGGCAATATTGGTTTTAATTTTTTTTTCCTTTTTTTTTCTTTTCTTTTCTTTACTTTTTTCTTATTTCATTATATTATTTTTTACCTTGCCCCTTTTTCCCCTTTATTTCCTTTATCTCTTTGTTTACTGCACCATATTTATTTTCTGTGCTGTCTATTTTGTTACTGTACGTACTTATACGCTTCAGTGATATTGTAAATGTTACCAATCATGCCAATAAAGCTCTGTTTAGAGAGGGCTTTGGGAGAGAGCGCACTTTTCAATGGGATCCAGAAACCAGATAGCATCCCAAAAAAAAAAAAAACCTGATTAAAATTAAAAATCAAATCAGCACTATCTAATTAACCAGCGGGGTGCCCAGGTTCATTTATTGCTCTCCTCCATCTCTTTCCTCCTTTTATATGTGTGTGTGTTGGGAGGATAAAGGAGGAGGTGATGATTGGAAGGCTCTCTGGATTTTTGAGACTGTGGGAAGCAAACACACAAGTACACACACACAGATTGTGAGTAATATCCCCAGCACTCCTTGATTATGCTCAACTCTACATAATGCAATATACTTCCTGCCACATTAATGCTAATCTTTCAATTGCAGTGAGGCTGAGAAAAGTGAGCTAGTCGTCTATTGCTGATGTTGTTCCGTGTGTGTGTGTGTGTGTGTGTGTGTGTGTGTGTGTGCTTATTTGGCTTGCTTTGCACACGCCATAAGTCTCATCCTTGCAACTTTAGATTAAAAGAGAGGAAGACTGATTCACTTTGTGGTTTTTAATCATCTTAAAGTATTACCATGACTGATAAGAGGACAAATAATAATGAGAACCCAAATCTGAAAATAAACAAATATAATTATCTATGGAAATTAAATTTCGGTAGTGGTCTGATCAACCCTGTTACTCCTGCTGTGTGTTAAGTGTGTAAAATCAGGCTGTGATTTAGATTGTGATTGGTTTTCATAGGGGCTAGGTCTTGTTTTTTCCTGTTTTGTACAAATATAGACGCTCATCCTCCGTTTGTGGATAAGGGAAGACCAAAAACACTCCAGAGGGGGTTGGAAAGCTGCCTGTCTGCCGGTTACTGCATCTGCTGCAGTGTCCTGTAGGACAAATCATTGTCATTTTTGTGTAGTACATGTTAGTGTGTTTATTTAGACGTGCTTTCAAGCAAGTGTGTGTGTGTGTGTGTGTGTTTTCATGTGAAAACACAGTGTGGCTGAGGATTTTCTCTCTCCTTCATCATAAGTAGTTAAAAGACCTCGGTGACAGACTGCGCAGCGGGCCTGACAGTCCCAACAAAGAAAGGAACTCTTTATTCCTTTGTCCTTCAAAGCTGCATGAATATTGCTGTTGGCTAGGGGGCCGGATGTCTCAATACAAGGATGTGCATTGTTTTTTTCTCAGAGCAGAGACTAGAGCAGTGCATCATGGGCTGGATGCTGATGTCGCTGCTGTTGTTTTCAGGAGCTGCATTAGTAATTCTTGATGATGTGGCACCAAAGAATTACTCTCCCAATACAGCCTTCATTCAGACTCAGGAAATGCTTTGAATGTTTCTCTTGACTTTGACAGTGATCTTGGGGATTATTTTAGCCAGACTTTTCAAAGCATTCATCATAACAAGCCATAAAGATGTCAAATGTCACTGCCATATTGTGGTCATGTCACGATATCGATGGGTTCAGATTATTGGAGAATGGAAGCAACACTTGTTGATTGGAGAGTTTATTCAATAAATGAGGAATGCACAATTTTTCAGTATCATATTGGTTATAGGAAAATATACATTTTTTATGTTTAATTTTTTTCTCCAGAATTTATATACTTTTATATACTTTTATATACTTTTTTTTACAAATTAGAATAACCTTTGCCATAATCGAACACTCACTTATTATTTAAAAACTCAAAATTAATATTTATTTTTCAGACTGTACATTATAATGTTGTGATGTCTAAAAATCACTTAGCATTTAAAATCATTGTTTTGATTTATTTTTTTATTTTTTGGGTTTTAATTTTTTCATTCATTTAGAAAACGAATCGAATGTGTAAATTGTATACAATTTATTGAACATTTATCGGTTATCGTTCATAACTTTATTTTACAGTGTCCTTGTTACATGTTACATGTACTTACTTTAGTAATAACAGTAAATTATGCATAATTACATGCAACTAACCTCAAACAAATCCTAATCCTACCCTATCCCTATAGTAAGTACATGTAGTTGCTTAATATTACTCAGTACTTAAATATATAATTACACTGTAACAATGACACCTTAAAATAAAGTGTAACATTATTGGCTTATTGTATTGGCCAGGTTCGGTGTATCTCTACTTTAAAAACAAAATTAAAACCATGTTCATTTAAAATCAACCAGTTGGTTAATTCAAATTGATGGGAATGTGTGACATCTACCAATTAAAAACGGTAAAAGTGAAATTCCAACCAATGTCTGAAAATTTGTGAGGAACAATGAGGAACATTGAATACAAAACCAAAAATTTTAATGTTATACATTTGTATGTTATATAATTTTATAATAATAGTAAAAAAAGTAAGGAATAATTGACGATGAGCCATTGAATTATTAGAAAAATAATGCACATCCAAGGTGGTAATGGCCGTTACACCTCAGGACATTATTTTTCTAATAATAGTCAATTCTTTCGCTTATACTACGGTTACCACACCTCAAAACATTGTTCAGATGATGTATTTCAAGACGTTTGTCAGGTTTTTGTCCTAAAAACGCTTTTGTGTGTGGGACTAATTTCTTACGCAAGCCTCCGTTGCTAACAACTTGGAAATAATTTGTTGTTTTTATCCTATTGTTTCCCATATTTATTTGCTTGGTTAGTGTAATTGTGTTTTGGTTCTGTAAAGACCTTTGAAATAACTGAAATCATCTGGCAAGGTGAAATGGAACTGTAATGTGGTCAAGACCTGCCTGGAACTACTTAAGCCGTGCGTTTCCCTGAAAATAATCGCACACCATAGAACGTTCGCCAACCAATCAGAATCAAGCATTCAACAGCCCCGTAGTATAACCTAAGATCATATACTGTGCTATTCCTACAGACCTAGTGTTTGAAATTCTACTCATTCTTGAAGCTTGGCTTTATTAAATAAATCATCCTGTTATTTTGAGATATATCCTAGTTCACATTCCCACCAGAATTTTCCAGCAGATTCATCTGGAATTTAGAGGACTGATGTAGAGAAAACCTAACAGAGATGTTAGGAATGGTTCAGTGTTGGAGAGAAGAAAACATTGCCATGCTGGTTCAGAGGGAAATGGGATTTCCATATTCACATTATCTGACCCTCATCTGTATCTCTAAATGCTTGGTCTGTTCTGGGGTGCCCGGGTCCGATCCGACTTGGGCTGAGCCTTTCTTGCCAGATTGCCCTGAATCTCATGACACGCGCGGCATGTAGGGGGTTACAGAGGCCACGGGGCATTGGTCACAGTTCCAGAGCCGAAACACTGCCAGCTCAACTACATTGTGCGTAGGTGTGACAGCCTGACCAAACCGAGACCGGGCCGCTCGGACACAATGGACCTACTGTTCCACACTCACTGAGCCGTATTACTATCCAACAGAGGCTAAGGTGTGGAAGATGTCACGCATTTTCTAGTCATTGAATATTTAATACAGAACGATTTCAATCTTTTATCGAAAGGGTGCAGCGGGCTGTTACAAACAGCAAAGATTGTCTCATTTTCACCACTCTAGTGCTTTGTGACAGGCAGTTAGACCTCTCACCTCCAGACGAGCATCGCCCAACACCCGCCTCTTTCTAATATATAACAGGATTGTGATTAGTGGGCGCTGACGGAGGGGGCTTATTAGCTGAAGAGCGAGAGGGGTTGGGGCGCTAATTGAAATGATGTCTGATGTGATAGCCTAATCTCTATGATGACAAAATCCATGCACACTTGCTAATTTCAATGACAGCTCTGATGTCACTCAGGCTTAGCTGACGGAAATAAATAACAAACATCCCAGAGAACGTTAGAAGGAGCGAATGTCGTCTCAACCATCAAATCCATCTTGCGTAGCAGACATGCCGCAGTGCGAGATGAAGTGCTGCTCAATTGTCATGGAGACCAGACACGGCACCTTGTGGCCTGAGAAGACAGCCACTGCGTGAAGATAAGGGCTTCAAATTCATATGGCACTTTCAATTAGGGAGAATCTTGCTGGCTTGACACCAGTTTTTTTTTTTTTGTGCAGTGTAATTCATGGCCTCAGATTCATGGGCTTCAGGGGATTGCAGTCGTTTAAGTATGGGGTGGGGGGTGGGGGGAACTGTGTCTCAATTCCCACTCTGCCTCTCTAAAATGTGAATCGGTGTGAACATGAATTTGGGTACTAAAAGGGCTTTGATACGCTAAACATTGGGACACTGATGACTCAATTACCAGGCATTAAAAGCACTGGTGTTTGATATCATCGCTGTGTAACATTATGAATGTGCTTGTCTTGGATTGTTATATTTTAAGCAAGATAATATACATACACTACCATTCAAAACGTTGAGGTCAGTAAGATAAAAAAGAAGAAAATAAATTAATTATTTTATTCAGCAAGGATGCATTCGATTGAGTAAAATGACTGTAAAGAAAAAAGATAAAAATAAAAAAGATTAGCTGAATTTCAATAAATGCTGTACTTTTGAACTTTCTATTCATCAAAGAATCCTGAAAAGATTTATCACGTTTGCCCACAAAATTACTAAGCAGCACAACTGTTTTCAACATTTATAATAATAAGAAATGTTTGTTTGTTGAACACCAAATTAGCATATTAGAATTATTTCTGAAGGATCATGTGACACTGAAGACTGGAGTAATGATGCTAAAAATTCAGCTTTTCCGTCACAGGAATAAACTGCATTTTTAAATATATTAAAATAGAAAACATGTTTATTCATTACATTTTATCATTATTTTAAATTGTAATAATATTTCACAATATTAAAGTTTTTACTGTATTTTTGAAGAGACTTCTTTCAGAAGCATTTAAAAATCTTACTCACCCCAAACTTTTGAACAGTAGTGTACATAATCGACATTAAAGAAAATTGAATAATGTATGACAAAAAAACAACAACAACTGAATAATATATCAGTATTTTTCCCCATATAATGAAAGTTAATGGGGCACAATATTGGACCAAATTTTATTGTTTGGGCAAAAAAAGCTTTTCCCAAATATTTTCTTTTGTGTTTCATAGAAGGAAGAAAGTCATACAGGTTTGGAACAACATGGAACAACATTTACAAAGCAAAATGATTACTGAATGTAAATTTTTGGGTGAATTATCCCTTTAAAGACAGAAAAAAACAACAACTGTCTTATGTATATTAACATTATTATTTCCAGTAAATTGAAATTGTGAGCATAGACCTTGTTCACAGCAGCGACATGTTTGATTTTTTTCAGTGGGTTGTTCTGTTATTTAATGTGTTTTTTGATTGTTTTGCTGATGAAACATTGCAAAAATGTATTTCCAAGAAATGTCAGTTGACAAAAAAATACATCAGCTGTTGAAAATTCTAAGTGATAGGAGCTTTTTACATGCCATTGAAAACACAGTAAGTCTATCCCCCACAACCTTGCTTTCATTACTGTCATGGCGCTGCTCTGAATACGTTTTTTTTTTTTTGCTGCTTTTATGACTTTTATAGTGCATTCCAGTGAACATTTTAAGTGGAATGATTTTGACAATGGGATAACTGCAGAAATGTCTCATTGCCTAGCCCTTAAGAGAGAGTTCATCAAAAATGAATCATCGTTTACTCCTATCCTCATGTCGTTCCAAATCGTATAACTGTTTTTTTTATCCTCCAAACAGAAAAAAGACACACCGTAGGATTTTTAAGCATATATCCCAAATTGAAATGTAGCCTCTATCAACAAGTGATACTACAAAACTGGCTTCAGGTCAAAATGAGAGAATATTCTCTGGCAGGACAGATCAGGTTTTGGAGGTTTCCAGTGAGGCGGGATTCACCTACCCCACTGACCTCTCTCCTGACCTCAGCACCAGCCGACGATGTCATGGCAGTTTGAGGACAGTGCGGCTCTCTTCTGTCACCTCTCTTACATTCCAGCTTTTAGGAAGGAATGGTGTATTACTTTGTGCCTTGCTTTCATCTGAGGACTGGAATTTCTATCTGTTATTTGTAAATTGCAGAAGACAATCCAGTAGGACATGAAGCTTTTGCCTATTTACCACATTGATTTAAATGTGGATCCCAATTTGACCCCCTGACCTGGTCAGTCCCTCACGGGAGAATTGGAGAATGATGTCATGCTTTGAAATTACTAGTGAATTGTGAACACAAAAGCAGACAAGAGTGGATTAGCGTAGTTTATTTAATTAACTATCATGAGTCATTTCATTTTTAAATAAATGTTGCAATCAGGATTATTTTTGAATTGATTATTATTATTATAGTTTAACATTTTTATTTTTTTTTGTCTTTTGTTTATGTGAAAAATAGTCAAGTTTCCCACCCGATCATTTGGCCAAATGACTAGATTAATTTAATTTGAAATGAAGATAGAAAATAAATAGAGAAGAGAGTTTTGCTTCAGTAATACGTTAAGTAAAAAACAATATATCCCCTTAGTCAGGATCCATCTACCCAGCCCTTCCTTTTTTTAATCAATGGTTCTTTAATAATTCAGGTCAGATAAATAGTGAAAATAAGAGGTTAAACATTTTAAAACACTTCAAATGTCAATGGAGTTTATCTTTTTGTCTCCTGAGGAAGTAGAGAAGAGTTGTGTGAGGCGATTTATTTCTAGAACAAAAGGATGAGCAACAAAATCAGCAGCAAAGGGAACAGAACGTTTGAGGCTGAAGGAAAACGTCTAGACAAAGTTGTGTGTTTGTGTGTGAGGGGTACAGCGGATGGCCAAAAAAACAAATCTCTGTCTTTCTCAGGTCTACTGAGAAGTTCACTAAACATTCCTCACAGGCAGGGGGAGGAAGAGGGTAAGGCTCATTAACATAAGAACAGAGTCCTCAGCCAATCAGTCGCAGGGAGAGGGAATGTCAGGTCTGAGAAGGAACTGGGAGGGTGTCAGGTTACCCTATGCATTCTTCCCTCCTCCTTTTGCCAGAGAGGGAGGGAGAGAAAGAGCACAGGACGGACACCGAGAGAACGAGCGAGCTCAAGACAGAGAAGTATATGGGACAGTCTCATTCTTGCCCTCTGACATCACGGAATTGGAGTATGTGTTAGGAGCTGCCCGGATTTTCTGCCCGTCGGAGACGCAGAGAGATTTGACAAAGAGCTGGACAGTCCGAGGGAGTTTTCATCGGGGGTCAAATCTCAGGCAGTTTAGTGCTGTCTGGAGTCCCAGAGACTCACACAGCGGGGCTGAAAATGAATTATCTGGTGAGTGTGTTTGCTGTTCTCGTTGTTGTGTGAACACTTTAAGTTGGTTATGCTAAATGCCCTCGGGTAATGTATCTGGAGTGAATGGGAAAGTGTAGTCATGGTGGACAGAAGAAACACAAGAGACACTTTTAACTTTTTTGTTTTCCTTAGTTTTTTTTTTTTTTTTTTTTACTTCAATCTAATACTTTTTGTGTTATTTAACTTTTTATCATTTTTAAGTAGCAAAAGATCAGAACAAGTAGGCTATCAGCTTAAAAAGCTCTAAAAAGAGGCAATAATAATTGCGGTAACAACTCACAAAGAGGCCATCAGAATATATCGGCTCCATCTGAGGTTTTTAAAAATGGCTTTTCTTGAGGAGCAGTGAGTTTTGAAAGCTTAGGAGAGAGTGTGAGAAAGGAGGCATAACGGGAGAAAGAAGGGAAGGAAAAGGAGCCCTGCCGCTGTGAGCTTCTCTGCTGACTCAGGAGAAAGCTGAAAGATTAAGGTTTTATGGAAAGGAGCAGGGGAAAGAAGGAGGGAGAGAGAGAAAAAAGAGAGGGAGAGAAGCGACTGGCCGAAGCATCCGTTCCTCGCCATTGTTTGAAAGCATTGGCGCTCGTTCAGCTTGTAAGGGTTGGGAATGACACAGTGCTTTGGTATTTGAACGTGAGAGTTGGGCTGTACTGTATTTCCGTCTGTGAGGAATCTGGACGCTGGGATTCACCCCCTGCACAGGCTGGGATTTTCCCCCGGCCATAGAAATGGACCTTGAAATGGTTATGGTCAATTATTAGTGCACTGAATATCAGAATGTGAATTGAAAACAGATGATAACTGGGTTTTTAAGAAGAATGAGGAGTATGAATTTTATTATATTACATTTTTTTATTTTATTCCAAGGATTTTTTAATCGGTTGAAACCAGAGTCAGTATATATTGGTTCCTCCTGAGGTGGTCCATGATGAAGGTGGGGAGTTACGTACTCTTGTGAGTGGGCTGTTGGGTTATTGAGATCACTCTTTAATTTAGGTAACCAGGCTGAATCAGTTGCTAAGTTAAGAATGTTGAGTCATGTTGTGTTAGGGATCTTCAAATAAAAGAAAGACCCCTTCTTCAGAAGATAGCTGAGTAACCTGAGTCCATCTCCCCCCTGTATTGCCTCTCTGACTCAACCCTGACTCACCCTCCGGCTCTGGGTTTGAGAGGGAGGAATTCCCCACCGCTGGCCTGAACCCCACACCCTCTCCTGCGGGTCTGACGGACAGGACCTGCTCCTCATCCTCATTATCCTCATAATCACACACACATGAATGTCAGCATCAGGCTGAAGTAGAAGTAACACTGATCTGACCAAATTTAACCCCTTTAGTAACATCACGCATGTGATGCAGAAGTATTGTGGTCCAAAGTAATTCAAGCACTACAGGAAAACATTTACAGACATTTAACCAAGGTTGGATCAGAACAAAACAGGTTCCCTGGTTTGACCTTTAATCAATTCCAGAATGAAGAAGTGCTTTGATTCCTAAATTTTGAGGCATGACATTTGGCTATATTCATATGAATATAGCCTGTGTTACCAACCGAATTTTAGCATAGTAATTGCTCTTAGGTTAGTTAATGATTTTCATCTGCACTTCATTTAACTATCTGGGCCAGTTTGTTTGACACAGATTAAACCATCTTAAAAAGAGAATGACAGCATTTTAGATCAATGATGAATTTTATGCCTAAAATAGTCATAGAATCTCTTCAAAGGAACATCTGATTCATTTAATGTCTCAGATGTTTCTCCTAAATGTCTTTTGAAATAACTGAGACAGCTGCAGTCATACAGTATACAGCTATACAATTTGCATAACAAAGCTTAATAATTTGGTCAAGGAAGAGTTTGATGAGAAATATTCAGTATATATTACAGCAGGCATTCTCAACCCTGGTCCTGCAGAGTTTAGCTCCAACCCTAATCAAACACACCTGAACCAGCTAATTAAGTTATTTAGGATTACTAGAAAGCTACAGGCAGGTGAGTTTGGATTGTGGAAAGTGGCCCTCGAGGACCAGGGTTGAGAACCCCTGTATTAGAGTATGTTGAAATCTCAGACTTTTCATAAATCTGAGCACAGATTTCTGGGTTCTTTTAGAACTTCAATAATGTGATCTTCCACCTGAAAATGATCCACTTAAACCAGCTGCTTTGCGTGTCTTAGATGTGTTTAGCTGGGAAAGTTCCTAAAACCAGGCAACAGACCATCACAATCTAAGACCAGCAAACCAGCTCAGGCTGGTTTATTATGTTTGTTTTTTTCTCCAGCAGGGTTTAACCTAACTGTTTCCTACCTAGAGAAACAGTTGAGACATTTAAGATAACTTATTTGTGATTTTTCTTTCATGTGGGTCTTGCTATACCCCTGACCGTCATCTCTTTGAACATGGACAGCAGATGTTGTTTAGCTGCCAGAGTTTAAAGTGAATATGATTCTGTGTTTCTCCCCTGAGCATGAGAAATAACCTACAATAGCTTATTTCAAAGACTGAGAACTCTTCAAAGAGACAACAAAGAGACGAGTTTCCAATACAATTGTGAGATGATCATCAGTTTTCCAATAGCTTCACACTGTGTGTAGTCGTACACATTCCATGTCAGAGCTCCTCTTCCTGTCTTTGTATCTCAGGCCTCCAAGAGTTTATGGCCTTGTCATTGTTATTGAACTTAAGGAATGACTGTTTGAGGTCGCAGTGACGCTCTGTGCTGGAAAGGAATAATCGTGTTCTATTGAAGCCTGTCATTTTTGGATTTTTTGTTTGGCGTAGGCAGGATTCTGGACATGTTTGTACAGTGATGAAGGTCCTTTCGCTCAGGGTGAAGATGAAAGTGTTTCTAGCACATGCTGTAGTCCTTATGAAAATTCCCTTTGTCCTTGTTACACTCGCGTTTATCTTTTTTTGACCGTCCCAGGTCTGTAAATCACGGCGTAAAGATCAGCACATCGGCATTGTGTTGCCGTGGAAAAACATTGGCAGTAAACCAACACTCAGTCGTAGCCTGTAGCTACAAGAAGCTGTTTTTTAAAGAGGGTGTTGCAACCTCACCCTGCCAGGAAAGGAGGGGCAGAGGAGGTGTCTCTTTTTCTTTTTTTCAGTCAACATGAGTGAAATGGATGGTGAATGTTAAGTTCATGTAGGTGTGTAGTTGTATTTCTGGGATGAGCTGCGTTGCGATGGTGTGATTTTTGTCTGGCTGTGAATCACAGAGTATGTCTGTAGTGCGTGATGCACCATTCAACAGTGGTGTCTGCATGTGTGTCTGAGTGTTAACTGTACTGAGGACATGAAATGAAAAAGGTAGACAAAACATGGAAGTGTGACTGTGTGTTGTGAGGTGGGCAGAAGGTATGGAATGTGGGCTAATATCTGTGTTAAGTTGAAGCTGTGGAATGTTTCAGGAATGAAAGGATGGGTCTAGTCTTGCATTGAGAATGTTACAAACACATTGATAGCGATATCTAAGGGTGTGTTCACACTTTGGTTCGGTTCGGTTCGCTTGGTCCGGACCAAAAAAAAATAAAAATTTAGTCCTGGTCCGCTTCACATTTGCATTATCACCAAACCTAAATATACCGAACCTAAAGGCATATGGATATGTTCACAACCTGATTGGTCGGCTTTTATTACGTATATTTCGTGACAGAACTTACCGAACATCTAAAACAATGCTGTGTGCTGGGCTAAATGCACTCGTTGTATGTGCGTAGCCTGCATATGATGGTATTTTGACCAGCTGAGAACTCGTGAAGAGTTATCAAATGTTTAAAGGAGTCAAAATAGTGTCAGGAATCCCTCCGTCACACTCAAACGAAGATCTGTGACTAGACACGGTTCTGATGCCTGTACCAAACTGTGATGGGCAACATCGCGACTATGGCGAGAAAAAACAGGTATGCTTGAGCTTTCAGTCCTTTTAAGGCTTGCATCTGGTGACGACATGTCCGGTTTTTGGTTTGTTTACGTCTTTGTTCCATGTTGCGGTCATATATCCTTCGAACCGCACCAGAGTTTATTTGGAAGTGGAACGTGGCAGCGTTCACACTTATTCAAATGAACCGCACTAACAGAGCAATCAAAATTTTAATCAAACCAAACATGCCAAGTGTGATCACACCCTAAATGTGGCATATCATAGATTTCTTTTATAGTATGGTATGGCAATTTTTTTTGTAAAGAAAAACAAACAATTACATTACAAAAGATTTCTATTTCAAATAAATGCTGTTCTTTTGTCTTGTCTGTTTTAAACTTTTTTTTAACATTCATAATAATAAGAAATGTTTTGTGAACACCAAATCAACATATTAGAATGATTTCTGAAGGATCATGTGACACTGAAGACTGGAGTAATTAGTAATGATGCTGAAAATTTGCCATCAAGGGAATAAATGGCATTTTAAAATATATTAAAATTGTATATTTTAAATTGTAATCACATTTCACAATATTACTGTTTTTACTGTATTTTAAAAAAAATAAATTGGCCTGGGTGAGCATAAGAGACGTAACAAAACATTAAAAATAAAAATCTTGCCGAACACAATTGAACAGCACACACTTAATATATATATATATAATAAAGTATTCCAAAAATGCTTGGACATATAAATCCATATTTCTCCAAATTTATGTAGTAAACTGCGACTGTATCATCTGTTATTGTCCTTTTTTTTGCTTAGGTTTGTACATCTCAAACTAAGGATTAATTATGTGCCTCCAAGCCTTTGCTCTTTTCCTCGGCAGGCCTGTTGTTAATACTCAAGTCTGGTCTTGTCTGTTGTAAACTCACCTATATAGTGAAAATAGAGCAGGCCACTGGCCCACTGTTTGTCTCTGCCATCAACCTTCTGTTATTGTCTTCTCTTCTGTTGAGATTGTATGTCCCTTTCTGCAAATAGAGCGGGATTGTGCCCCACTTACATTGTATACTTCCAGCATGATTTAATCTTTTAGAAGAGACATTCATCCAGTCCATATACATCAGATACATCCGTTTAAGAGAATCAGACCCTTTTTTATGATCTTAAAGGGATAGTTCATCTAAAAATGAAAATTCTGGGGTCATTTACTGTGGACAGAAATTGAGATGTTTATACCTAAATCATACATTTTTGTAACAGCATAAGGGTTAATAAATAATGACAAATTTACTAGTTGGTCTATTTCTTTGTGACTCTCTTTCCATGTGTGTATCTGTGTGTCATATATGACTGACACAGCTGATGTCAAACGTCCAAACACGCGTCTGGCCGTCTGAGTCACATCTCTGAATCTCAGCTCTGATGACTATCGCTACTGTCTGATACAGCGTCTGCTCCTTGTGTATATGTCTGAAAATGTGTCTACAACAGCTTACCGTTCTTAACTTCACCTGCCTTATAATTACTTCATCCAACCTGCTATTTATGCAACCAGTAAGCCCCTCAAAATAACAACCAGACCGCAAAATATCACCCAAGACTGAGACGCTATATAGATGGGAAAATTTAGAGACCTCTTACTGAGTTGTGGATATGTTCTGGCTACTCAGTTCAGATAAAATGTCTAGCTTTTGTTCTTGTTTGGTCAGGCTCAGGTGTCTTATGCGAACAAAGTGACAGAGACGGCCTTGTTTTGTCTGCAGCGCCCATCTGTTTTTAAACCAATGAAAACTTTTGATGAGGTAGGGAACGTTCCGTCCCAGAGCTCAGGAGGTGTATGTGTGATGAGAATAGACCCGAGACAGATGAGACTCTATCTTCAATTTGGTGCCAACGAAAACCATGCCGTGAGGGACAGAAGTACAGCCTGTTCAATATGTCAGACTGTACCCCAATGTCGATCAGTAAAACGTGGGAAGATTTTTAGTGTTTCAGTTCAACAATCAACGCTCAGGTGCACAGCTTACTTTTCGTTCATGATCGGGCCGTCTGCACTGATATTCAAATTCTGGCTGTTCATTTTTGTTTATAGTTAAGGTGATATTTATGTATTTTTAATATATTTAATTGTTGTCATATTATGACCGATAACTTGTGATAAAAGCAAAAAAATGTAAACTAAAATTAATCATTTTAAATGCTACAAGTGAAATTAAGCATCACAACATTACGATGTTCAGTATAAAAAAAATTATAATAATTTTGAGATTTAACAGTGTCATTATATTAAAAGATTAAATTGCATTAACATTAAAGATGAATTTTATGTGAGCGTGGACATGCGCAATAAAAGATCCAATATCTATACGTTATATACATTTTTAAAAATCTCTAATAACAGCTGACAATCCAGCGTTATTCTAGTATTATGTAAATACTATTGTAGTATATTTTGAATTAGCTTTTATTTTCATATGTTTAGTTTTCATGTCGATTTTAGTTTCAGTTTTACTAATTTTGTACTTTTGTCATTTTTTAAATATAAACCTGTATTTTTAATATAATTTTAAATATCTTACTTAAAAGAAATCTGTTTTAGTATTAGTTGTAGTACTTCTACTTCAGTTTATTCATTTCAGTAGCAGTTAGTAGCCACATTTTTTTAATTTTATGTTTAAGTTTTTCATCTAATATGTATATCTTATTTTATTTCAACTTCATTTCAATGACCAAAAATTATTTTTACTAGTTTTAGTTTTAGTTAACAATAACAACACTGTGACAACCGTTATGGATATATCATACATTTCCTAGTTTACAACAACTCATGTTCATGAGATGATGTATAGCTGTGTTGTAGAGGTGTTCGTAGACTGCCTCCGTGTCCTTGAAGCTAATGAGCTCACACACACTCACAATAACAAACAAAAAACACTACCTGCCCCCACCTTGCTAACTTTACTAGTGTTTGTCCCATGGGGTCATGCAGAGGCACCAGACAAAAGCACCCCCTCAACACACACAACAATACAAACACACACACTCATTGACCTGTCTGTACAGAGCGCGCTCCAGCAGCTGCCACATTACCTCTTGTTCAGTGGCTCTGTCTGAATGAAGCGCTCAGCCCCTTCCTTCCTTCCCTCTCTCACAGGTCCACATCCCTCTTTCCTCTCCCCTCCATCCTGTGGAATTCTCTTTCATTCAAAAGATTTCTTCCTCTTTCTCAGTCATTTTTATCCCCATTGTTAAAGGAATAGTTCTCCCAAAAATGTCATTTCTGTTATCATTTACTCACCTTCATGTCAGTCTAAGTATTGCAAAAGTCACATGGACCATTTTTATGATACTTTTATTGTGCTTTTTAGTAATTTGACACCCCCAGTCCTCATTCACTTTCATTATATTGAAAAGAGCGACTAGGAAATTCTTCAAAAATTCACTTTTGAAAGAGTGAGCAATCACTTTAACATGTGGCCTGCAAAACGCTCTCGCACTCATGACCCTTTTAAATGCAAATGGATGAACGTTTCGTCCTTTGGATGACGAGTTTCCTTTTATTCTCCATTCTCTTCCTCTGTCTCTTTCAGCCATTCTCTCTGTCTTTCTCCAGAGATAATAAAGTTTAGCATCAGTCTCTGTCTGCTCTAGCCACAGGGAAACTGTTTGACCTGGACATTTCCATGGTGATGATTGCCAGCGAGAAATGAAGCGAATCTCTCGTCTTACACTCATCTTATATAAGCATCTTTTCCTGAAACAATACTTAAATGTTGGCCAGTAACTAGCCTACAGTAGTGTGACAGTAACTGAGCTATTGTCAAAACAATAAAGCTTATCCAGTAAAAAAAGCTGCATTGTAGTGTTTTGAAATGTTATATTTTCTTTAATGTTATCTTTATATTTACAATTTACACACAGATTTATAGTTAATAGCACAAACTGCTCTCTCCTAAAATATATATTTCTTAGGAACCACTGGGAAGTTTAATCGTTTTAGTACGAGTCATAAACTCGTACTATGTTCATAAATGATTCAATGATTAATTTGAGTCATTTCATGTCATATTTTATGTGGCAAAATTGCTAAATGCTATATTTAGTCACCAGTGTTGGGGGTAATGTATTGCAAGTAATGCGAGTTACATAATCAGATTACTTTTTCAAGTAACTAAAGTTACACATTACTTTTAAATGTATAACTAAATATCGGATTTACTTCTTCAAATAAGTAATGCAAGTTACAGTACTTTGTTTTCCCATTCATTGACTGAACTTTCTTTTTCTGCATCCTATTCTTTTGTGATCCAGAATGTTTGTTTGAGCTGCGCCCTCTACTGTACAGGCGTGAATTTGCATTTCCTTTATCCTGAGGCTTATTCATTTCACTTTTGATATGAAAGGTCCTTTACATTTGTCAAAAATATAACTTTTTTTGTTATTAAATAACAAACAAGCAAGCCCAGCCCAGGTGAGAAAAAGTAACACAAAAGTACTGTAACGCATTATTTTCCATAAAAAGTAACTTAACTCAAATTAAAAAAGTAATTTGTAACACTGTTCGTCACTATGTTTTTGACTTGGTTATATAAATTAGTGTTTCTAGTCTTAACAGTAGATTTATTTAAAATGTTCTGTCTCCATGATTAAATTAAATTATAAAACGAAATTATATCTAATTATATATATTTACATAATATACTGTAGGTATTTATTGATATTTAAGAAGCCATCACTCCTTAAGTTACTACAGTGCTAATTGCTAATACAAAGACAACATTGGACAACATAGAGAGTTCAATTAAGCAATCTTTGACTCTGATGAGCAGGTTCTTTGAATTAATCAGTTAGAAAGACTGATGAAGTTTGGGCCCTTTTTTCTTCCAAAGTTTAGTTTAACTGTAGCTTAACTGCATTTAGCGATGAATAGCTCCAAGTATTTTCAAAGCGGCTTCCAATTACAGCTTGATAAATGATGATGTACACCAGAAAACACCCTTGAGGAACCAACTAATTTTCTGTTGTTGTTTAATGCACAGTACTTTAACGTTTTACTTTATAATTGATGGAGATGGAAGGTGTGATTTATCCTGGGCTGTGAAGGCACTAATAGATCCATTGATCAATAGTCAAACATCCCCATCTCTGTTATTTTCCTTCATTTATTCTCCTGCTGTTGCTTTAATGCTCATGTGCTTGTGTTCTCCTGTGAGCATTTTCAACAAAATGAGAAAACATTCACTGTCACAGAGTCATCGACTCGCCCTTACATATAAACCCCTGTGAATCACTCGCTAAACATCCAGTGTCCTGATCGACAGACAGAGAGAGAGAGAGACAGGGAGACAGGGAATTTTGGAGAAGTGGGAGAGGAACAGAAAGAGACAGACAGAGAGGCTTGGCATACTTTCTATAATGGAGGCAAAGTTCAACAGCTCATGATGTCATCAGTCCTCCAGAGTCTTTTCGCTTGGCAGGAAAATATTCTCGTGAAAAAAGAGAGGCGAATAGCCCAGAAAGCATACAGCACTCCTTTTCTACTGCAATTTGCTTCTGCTTTTTAAAGGCAGAGCAGATAAGACAGGAGAAGAAAGACAGAGACATCAAGTCACAGACAATTCTTTTCTGAAGGTTTTTTTATCCAATTGCTGCAACGTCAATCACCTAATTAATTTATTCTTTATTGTCAGCCCAATCAGGAAAAACGTAAATCTATCCCATTTGTGAAGGAGGAACTGCATCAAGCTTCAGCATTTTTGTTAGTACATATACATTTTTTTTTTAATCTATGTGCCACTATTTTTGGATAATTTCCTGATTTTCTTTGGACTTTATGGATGCAAGTCAAATGACAAGATTATTCATACCTACTTGATATATTTGTGACTAAATGATTTTAATATTAATGTGGTAAATTGTGACATTGCTTGTCAACCTGTAAACAACTAAACTCTGCCTAGCAACACCCTGCATTGTTCTTTACTGAATTTACATATTTCCTGTTAAAACAGGAAGCTTGGACATTTTAGGTTTTAGTTAGCTGGTATTATGGGGATTTTCAGTGTATTTGACTTTACGAAAATCTGCATAGTGCACCATAAGCCATCCATATATTCTAATATATTTTATTAACATACTGTAATATATTTTTGCTGTTGTATTAGAAGAGAAAACATTCTCAGACTGCTCAGCCCTGGTCAGAATGTCTCATTCCTTTACAAAGACTCCCAAAGAATGGCTTAAACTGCCTGAATGGGAAAAATGGAATTAAAGAGCTCTCTCAGCTGGTCTGAGAGCTTCTCATTATTTTGGTATTGTGTGTATGAATGGATAGAGGAGGCTGTGGAGGTATGCATGCAAGCACTTGTGCATGTACGTTCACGCATTCCTCGTCTATGCGTGCATCAGTGCTCTGTGTGTGTATGCGTGTGCCAGCACTACATGGTGACATCTCAACCAGCTGCTCGCAGGCAGTAAAGCCTCTCGGGCGTTATTGTGTCCAGCCTCGGTGTCCTCCGGCTTTAAGGGAGACACTACAGGGACTGTCCCTCACCCGGGCAGCACAGGCAGGGCATTCATCTGTCAGATATGCCCTCCGTGAGCCTCTCCTCTCTCTCCTCCAGCTCCGAGCACAGGGACGCCATTCATCAGAGCACTGCCACTCTCCACACAGACCTTTAAAACACACAGGGAGGGATTCACGCGGAATGAATTGTGCTCACTGATAGCGTCGTTTCTTTGCTGTTTGCGTTGTTTTGGCACAGAACGATGCAAACGAGACCAAACATTTTGCACTAAGCGCAATTTGTATGGCACATTTCTAGATATTGTGGGCAGTGAGGAGTTTCTGTGTGTGTATAGAGGTGCAGAATTAGCGTTATACCACAGGGATCCGAAAGGAAGATGTAACTGCAGTTTTTGGCTGCATCCCGTTTCACATCACCTACTATCCTAGATATTATGTTAAAAACAAAGTGCTCAAAATTTGTGAATCAGGTTTTCTGATGTACCGATGGCATACTCTCTGACTACATTCTCAAAAATACACTTTTACATTAACAGGGGAAGAACATGAAAGTTTGAGGTGGCAAGGTTTTTTAGGTTTTTGCTGAATAAAAGTATTATTTATAGTACATTTTTTTTTTAATTACTGACCCCAAACTATTGAACAGTAGTTTATGTACTTTAGTCTGCAACATAAGTATGCAAATTGAGAATCAAGCTGTGTGAATTGACTAGTAAGTAATGGAGAGAAGGAAAGAAAGATGCTTACCTCCTAGTAAGTTCCTACTCATGAGTCTGAAAGTCATAATTATGATGTGAAGTGATTTTTCCCGCAAAAAACATTCAGCATTTTCTTATTTCTTTCTCTCTTAAAAACTTCCATGACAAATACAGGAAGCTTTTAAGCACTAGTACAAGAAGGTGAAGACTACAGATTGTGGACTAGACCAAAAATGATACTTCACCTCCACAGAGAATTATGCTATACAAACCACCTCGTAAACCAGCTTATTGAGTTGAATTTTCGAACAAGCTTTATTGATATTGCATCAATATACCTGTACCTGCAAGGTCAACATAACTTCACAATGACAACTGCACAACAAATACTAAATTGCTTCCTCCATGATCCATGAATTGATGCCTCCAGTCCGAAGTGAGTTTCCCACTGATAATCACAACTTTGTGATGGCGTTCATGCGGAGCTCATCTCGTAAATACGATCATTCCTACATGACTCGAAGGCAGCATGTGTCCTGAGAGGGGAGGTCTGTTAGTAATCAAGCACCTGCTGGCTATCTGCTGCACTGCATCAATCACCTGTTAGCTTGAGTGCAAAACAGTGAACTCACGGTTGGAGAGCTGTAGATGGGGGTATGTGGGGGACATGGAGCGCACTGTGTTGGAAATTAGCCATTCCTTCCTGTTCTACTGCACAATGGCCCTCTGCTGAATCACTCAATAAGAGAGGGGAGGGTTACAGCAGAATAGTGGAGTGTCTTGATTGAAGCTAAACTCCCCTCTTTCTTTTTTTCGTTGAACAGTTCTAGAGGGTTTCTGCAGTAACAATGACTGATCACAATCAGCCAATCAAGCACTTTGAATTTGTTGAGAGGACAGTTATAGAGTGCTATTGGTTGACTGTGGCTTTATTAAGATGGGTGATACATGTGTCTATTGGCACAGTGCCAGGCTTAAGTGGGTTTTTGCCAGAGAAAGGGTGGGTGGGTGGGAGGGATTGACTGGTCCAGGGGGCCGAACTGCAAATATTTGTTTAACTGTCAAAGACCAGCCGCACTTGTGGGTGGCTTTGTAAAGAGAGGCCAGATGGAGTCCATGTTGTGTAAATTTGCCGGGAAGGGGTTTGAAGCAAAGAGACAAAATGTAAAAAGCAATGTAGCATTACATTATAGTCACAAGCCTTGTTTACACCTGGTAAGATCTCGGGTGATCTGATCACAAGTGGTGACTACAAACATCACTTATGTTAGAGTTTTACTGCATGTTAAAGCAGAATGTTAAAATTAATCAGCATGAATTTAGTGCTGTCCACTTGTGATCACATTGCCAAGAATGGATCCAGGTGTAATGCGTGATCATTTGTGAATATAAACTCAACCCTTTTCTCTTTCCTCTCTTGCAGAATGTGTTGGCAAAGGCCCTGTATGACAATGTGGCGGAGTCTCCGGACGAGTTGTCCTTTCGGAAGGGCGACATCATGACCGTCCTGGAGCGGGACACGCAAGGCCTGGACGGCTGGTGGCTCTGTTCGCTGCACGGCCGTCAAGGCATTGTTCCTGGCAACCGGTTGAAGATTCTTGTGGGCATGTATGATAAACAGCAACAGCAGCAGTTACAGCAGTTGTCGAGCCAACCCAGCCCAACCCAGAGCCTTCTCAACCTGCCTCAGAGTGCCTACAACAAGCTTCCCCCCTCATCCCAGTACACAGCCATGCACCCCGCCTTCACCTCCTCCAGCTCCGCCAACTCGACCAACCCAGATGGAGTCTACATGCTCCCCCCCAGCCACGGCCTGCCCGCCTCCTCCAACCTCTACCAGGTGCCCACCGGCCCCCAACCTCCACAGCCCCAACCTAAAGCCCCCGCTGTGGCACAAAAGCAAAGCCAGGCACAGTACCCTCCCACCCCGCAGGATGTCTACCAGGTGCCTCCCTCCATTAATGTTCCAGGCCAGGACATCTACCAGGTGCCACCCACTGCAGGAGGGCCGTGTCCCGGGCAGGACGTGTACCAGGTGCCACCATCTATGAACCAGACACAGGACATTTACCAGATTCCGCCATCAATAGAGAGGAGCTGGGACTCTCCCAAACCCATGGGAAAGGTAGGAAAAGATTGTCTTGTATTCACATATATGTAACACATTTTCAGACATTTACTTTCATAACAAACAGAAAACTTGAAAGAAGAAGAATTTGAATTGAATTGAATTTTATTTATTCAAAAAGATTGGTTTTGTGGAAACATGATTTTACCCCATAAACTATTCATAATAACTCAAATGTTTCCATATTGGTATTCCATATCCAATTATGAATGATTCATTGGGTCATATTATAAAAAAACATATAATACATAACTTTCTCCTCTACTGTTTCACTCTATAATACATATTTAGAAAGTAAAATAGGAACAGCATTTAATGTTGACCATATTTATACACAAGGACATGTGATGAGAGAGAGCCTGGAAAGCATACAGAAAGACTACATAGAGAAATATAGACAGAGTGGTGTTTGAGGGAGGAGAGTGTCATAAATAATGCAGAGTTTTTAACGCTGGTGACTGGGCAGTACAGAGTGAGTAAGCACTTTTTTTCGAGTGGTAACTACAGGTTGAAGCTGTGGGCAGTGACGGTCCCTTGAGAGAGTGTTGCAGGCCACTCTTAGGGCACTGAGCCATATGCCACAGCTGCAGCAGTGGCAGGGGAAATGAAGTGTAAAGATGGAAGGTTGAAGTGAGGAGAGGTTCAGCTGCAGACCTGCTCGCTGTTAGCCACCTGTCAAACTGCTCTACCTACAGCCATAAAGATAGAGAAATGACTCAGTGTCACTGGTAAATATTTCGGATTACACTATTTGGCTCTTTGTGAGTGCAATATCTACAAAGTGATTTTAAAAACCCTTATATAGTCATACATTTCAGGAACAGTCTTGGAAAAATCATGGAAATGTACCATGCACCATGGTATTTACATGGTATCTCAAAGAATACCATTCTTACCATTCCAAACTTAAGGTAAGACCATGGACATTTTTGGCATGTTTTAGTTTTTGTAAAATAGTTGGCATGGTTTTTGTTGTCGTTGGTAAAATGGTTCTGTCAGCCGGGAATTTGAAATAATATGACACTGGTGGAAAAGTAAATGAAAAACCATCCTGCCCTTGAAACTAAAAATAATAAAAGTTTAATACCTCAACAAGATGTGAATTCTTAGAAGATTTCTGATTCTTCACATTTTGTACGTGGTTTAAGCTTTAGCTCAGCTTTGAGTCGATAATTTTAGCATCGTGCTTTTATCTAACCTGAGCCATGGTTATTAAAGCTACCAGTTCCTTTACCACATTCTCTTTACACAGTCTGTCAGAAAGTAGAAGTAGTAGTCCCAGCTACTTTACAACATACTTTCCTACCTCTCATGTCATATGAGTAGTTGACAGTCAGTTGAATGTTGGTAGAGTCTGTGCTGCAAACCCAACGGCTAAAGGATCGATACTGATGGCAGTGACCCAGGAACTTACTAAACACCCTGAAAACTGCAGTGAGGGGGAAGAGATGGTGTGGATCAGAAGTCAAAGCCAGAGTGGATTCCAGTGAGGAGCGCAGTGCTTACGTTCTTCAAGATTTGGTGCTGCATTGAAGCCAAATATATTGCAGTATCACTGCTTCCAGAATATTCTGTCATTGCAGTTTTCCATCTTTTCTAGAGCAGTTGATAACACTAAAACGCTGTCACTTCACGCGATCTCACGAAGTTCCATTATAAGCAATAAAGCTGCCAACAATGCACTCTTACTTGCATTGTGTCTAAACTTTGTTAATGAGGGGTTTTGCGAGCCTGCACAACTCAGCACTGAATAAAAACTCAGGTGTTTTGAGCGGTGAGTGGATTCTGACTAACTTAAATTCCACTGATTGGCCATTGTGTTCACAAGATCAACAACTATGATTGTGATTGGCTACATTGCTCACTGCTGCAAAAACACATTTTAAATAGATACATTTGACGTTCTCTTTGGCGCTCCAGTGCCAAATCCGTTTTGCCAATATATTATTACAGTATCAACAGTATCTAGCCCCCCTGCAGAACCGGGCCTAAAAAGAGAACTAGGAACAAGGAAACTAGACCTCTATTATCATGTCCTTCCGTGATCATTCTCAGAAGCATTAGTTTCTATTTGCAATGCTTGTCTTGAGGTTTTCCTTTCGTGAGTTTTATGAGGGGAGATTTTGATGTGTTTTCTTAACGTCCTCTATTATGATTACTTGTCCTTGTGCCCACAGTCCCTCCATCACTGGCAGCTTTTCATTATGTGATAAGAGTGAGAGAGAAGAGGATGGATACACACACACACACACACACACACACACACACACACACACAGCAGAGCGCTAAAAAAACCCTTTATACTTTTGCTCTGCTTAATAAAGGAATGTATTTCAAGGCAGAAAAACTCCAGTCGGTTAATTCTCTCAAGGCTCATGTATAACTAAATAACTGGCAGAAGTGTGTGTGTGTGTGTGTGTGTGTGTGTGTGTGTGTGTGTGTGTGTGTGTGTGTGTGTGTGTGTTATGCTGGGGTAAAATAAAGTGCAAAAGAGGCTTTTCATTTTAAAGTGTGATTAAACTGTTATATTTTTGATCAAATAAATGCAGCCTTGGTGAGCATAAAAATTAATCGAAACAGTGTAAAATTCTACCTACTCCTAATCTTTAACACAGTAGTGTATATGGTAAACATTTTAGGGTATTGGGTAAACAGTAAACTGTTCAAATATTTTCAGATATTTAAGTTGTTTGAAAGAGATACTTGATTATTGATTGTGGGAGTGGATGGTCACTGTTGAACTCTTTTTCAGTGATTCCTGTTTTCTTTGTAACAGCAACTTCGCATATCTCTCTTTGGGACCATAGGTAGTGTAGTTTTTAGAAATGTTGTTATAAATCCTAATTTCAATAAGTTGTGGTTATGCTTAACTATGGACAGACTCGCTCATACTGTGTATACTGTGGATATGTGGATACTGTGGCAGCAGTAAGGAGTTATATGATCATTGTGGAAGGGGTCAGGGTTAGGAGTGAGGGATTGTGATAAAGCAGCTGGAACAACAGCGCTGTGTGTCACATCAAAGACATGCGCAGGCAGGGTGTGTCAGCACGCGACCCACAAAGCCCTCGCACGCTGCTCCAGCGGGCAGGAGTTTAATTCCTCCCTTACTTTCCCCTGTCTGAATAAATCATCATGGACTCTTATTTATGGAAGTCATTTCACATTGTGCGATATATTGCAAGAAATGACAAATAATAGCCATAATTGAGTGAAATAAAGTCTTGTAAAGTAGCAATTATGAGAAACACAGTCACAATTACCATATGTTTTGTTTACTACCAGGTGGAATCGAGCTTCCATAACCATTTGCATTTGCTAAAAAGCTAAACTCAGTGATTCACATCAATAACATTTTTGATAAGAATTAACACTAAATATTATGGCATGCTTCAATCAAAAAATTCTTACGAAATATGACCGTAATACCGGATGTGACCTTCAGTTGCAAAAATTTGTACATGTTTGTGACTCACCGCTGCTAAGACTCGCCCTGGTGTCCTGCTTACACATTAACCAAAGTGAGCTTACACTATCAACTCAAGTTGCACATTGACCATTAGAGTAAATAAAACTGACGGATGAAGAAAGATTTGAGCGTAAGCTTGTTCGTCCGGTTTAGGGCCATGTGAGCGTGTCGCAAAGAGGGTTTGTGGGTGAGGTATTTAGTTCTATTATGGATGCAGTTGAATGGACAGTGAAGAGGAGCAGCAGAGGTGGAGAAAGAGTCTGGTCTTATCTCTTTAATAGCCCCTGCTATAGCCGTTCGCTATGCTGGAGAGATAGCTGGGGTTTATTAAGGCAAGGTGTACTGGGAAACAGGAAGGGGGTGATGGCAAAGGCTAGATTGAGATTCTGCTGTTAGTTTGCCGCACTGCCTGTTCTGAAAGTAAATGTGTAATCTTTGGAGACTAAGTTGAGGCTGCTCACCTGATCAGGCAGGGGAGAGGAGGGAGAGGGAGGAGGTGCTGGCTTGGCTTATCTGCAGGACCAGGCAGGCAGCGTTTAGAGGAGAGGGAGGGGAGAACATTGTGAGGAGACAGAATAAAGGAAGACCAGAGGGATCGTAGATCCAAACTCCACTGACACATTCACGGAGCTACATCGGTATGGAGAAACACATTAGTTTAACATCTGCTATCATAATGTTATCAATGTGATAAGCAATGTTATGAGTGAATTTCAAGCATCATTTTTACAGCACTGAAGGGCACTGCTGAGAAGGAATGCTATAACCGGACCATTCCAGCAAAAGTGAGCCATGGAATGCTGTCACCTAGTCACATTAGCAAAGAGTTAGATGATGACATTTCCTCACTAAAGCCTGTGGTTATTTGCATCTCTTGTGCACCCAAGAAGTATCATCAATTTCTTGAATATTCCCCTTTGTTTGCCATTGGTTGACCAACTGGTAGTTTTGCCCCAAACTCACGCATTGGTTGAGCCAATGTCACCCCCTGTGTCAGAATATGCCTACTTCCTTACTATTTAGTAGGCAAAAAAATAATAGAATGTGAGCCGTTGTCCGAATTCATAATATTTATAAAACGGCAGGCGAAAAGCACCCAGATTGACCTGGTATTTCCAGAATCTGAGGTTCTCAGCCAATGGACACTTAAATTCATTTAACCATGATGCCACGGGAGAGGATTTGTGAATGGCAATGAAACGACGCAACTGAAGCTGGTAGCTAACGTGACTGACAATATGATGCATGATGTATGTCTGAATTTCATTCATACTACACATATTAATACTATATAGAACATAGTCAACATACTTTTTTAATGGTTACAAAGGAAGTTTCAAACCAAATGTAGTACCTACTAGACAGCATGTGATTTCGGACACAGCGACTGTTTTGGGATGGTTAGGATGCTCAAATAAACAGAAATATTTTTAAGGAATCTACCAAGCCACACTATTTACCTTTCCACTGTCTATGTTATTTCTCTCCAGAAGTTTTTTTTTTTTTGCATCTCATGTCATTTTGCTTTATTCATTTTTGCTTTATTCTTCACTATTATCTCATGGCAAAGTGTGTACAGGGAATGGGAATACCGCTGGGTGCTTGTGTGTGTCTTGTGGGAATTTCCCTCACTGGCTGGCACATCTGTAATCTACTGCTCCTCTCTCCCCTCACATTCCTGAAAACCAGAGCTACTCCTCCCTGCCTTTAGATGGCCTTCAAGGCATCATGCTCTCCACTTCATTTTAGGGAATCAGTTCATAAACTCTCCGCCTAATTCGTAAACATTATGGGAAGCGCGCTAGCTAGATGGGATTTAAACTATGTCGTTTGAAGACCCAAGTAAAGGCCCTCTCACCATTTCTAATTTCGAACACGCACTCACCTCGTTCGGCATGATCTTGCGGCTATCAGTGCAGAAACAAAAACTGCTGCTCTGTATGTTTTTCCTTCGTCTCCGGTTGTGTTCATACTGTATGTAATTTGTGTTAGCTTATTTCATCCATGAAAAAGCCCATAGATTTACCCACACATAAACCCTCCCCTTGAAGAAATCAGGACAGAAGTGGTTGAAAGTGGAAAAAAGAGACGGATTAAAACACCAGATGTAAACGGGAATCAAGGCGTTTCTCAATGCCAAGGAAGGATCCTCGGAAGCCAGAATTTCGAGGATGCTACGTCATCGACATCCGTCGAAGGACTGTTCCAATGTCGAGGATCCTCGGAATTTCCACCAAGGACTCAGCCCTTCGTTCGAAAAATATCCCATACACAGGAAAGGATGCATATGTGTAGCCTTCGCGCTCTCAAATCACCCACAATCCTATGCGCGCAGCTTTGCTATCTTGTTCAAAAAATTCAAAATGTTGGACGTTAACGGACTAACGGAGTCGGAGCGTTAACGGGTCAATATGCTTTCAAATGTAAATATATTTACATTACCAAACATTTGTTTAAAAAAAATAATTACATGTTATGGGTCAAATTGACCTGCACTGTTTAAACACACTTGACAGTCAAATAATCAATATGATTAAAAAGGAGTTTATTGATTTAAAAACGATTATATTGCCTGAGCGAACAGAACTGCGTCCATAGCAAAGCTCTGTTTTTCATTTTCACTGACGTAATGACGCAATGACGTGCACTTGCTAGCCTGTTCCAAAGCCGTTAAAAAAACATAGACAGTTGAATGCTGAAGAGGAGCCTCGCCTAGCCTCTGAAGGAAGTGACTTGGAAGGACCAGTCCTGCCAAGGAAGTATCCTTGACATTGAGAAACAGCTTCTGTCTCCCTCATCTACTTGTGATCCAATCGACCAAATTATATCTTAATACCAAGTGTAAACAGGGCCTTACATTATTTTTCAATATGTACATGTACTTGCAGTGTTTCATTCAAAAATCAAACGTTCTTGAAACCTTACTTTTTTTATTTTCCACTCATCGTGTTATGCATTTTTCAAAGCAAAAAATTGTTCAATGTCAATGGCCAATTGTGAATCCTTCAAATTAATTAATATAGAGATATAGAGGATTCATTTGGGATGTGGACACCGCTGCCATAGGCAATCTATCCTATCCCTCTCTTTCTTTCTGTTTCTCCTTTTGATTCTTTTCTTCTCTGTAAGTACTTCAGATATTGAATTGAGAGCCCTTAATGGTTGTTTAAATAGTCTCAGTTCCCCTCGGGGGCCTGTGTGTGATTTTAGGTTTGTATCTCTGGGCCTCACTGCAGTGCATTGTGGGCTTTTAAAGAGGGACTTTGATATTGGCCTCACATCACAGCACACGAGTGAAGCATTGGCTGCTCCAGGGCACTGTGCCTCACGTAGCCTCATTACTCTCTCCTCAGACTGCACACGCTGACTCTGAATCAGCACATATCCACCAGCAGTCTCCTGTACATAGTAATGTGATGCAGAGAGTGTGTCTGAAGACAACACGGCATCCATTACAAGCGACGTGTCTGGGCTCAGTGTACCGGCTGCAGGTTTCCAGTGATGTGGCTCAGGCAGAAGATTAGGAAAGAGAGAGCGACTAAAGGAGAAAGCTAGAGCTGATGCCATGTTTCCTTTACAGCTGGAGGAGATGCAGGAAGTAGCATGATGACTGGGCAGTTCTGAACACGGTGTGTATCTGGTCCACCGATGTGCTTTATTTATATTCCCTTAGCTTCAGAGCTCAGTTGAAATCTCATTGTATCCTCATGACCAGTGTTGGGGAGTAAGAAGCTAAAAAAAGAGACTATTTTTCAGTAGCTTGAGAATAGCCCAACCCTCCCTGCTGAAAAAAAAGTTACACCAGACTAAGCCGGTTTTCTGGTCTAAGCTGGTCTCACAGGCTGGTTTAGAGGGGTTTGGGCAGCTTTTACTTTTTACAACCAGCTAAGACCAGAAATACAGCAGAATTAACTCCAACTGATCCAAAACAGTATCGTTTTTCCAGTGACAAGCTACCTTTTCTAATAAGTACTGTAGCCGTGTAGCGCAACAGAATGCAATTTTATGTCGCATTGTGTACAAAAAAACGTGAATTTGTGCAAACATTCAACATACATGTTCAGTCTATTGGTGCGCTAGTGTTTCTTTACAAAGTGACATTGCCAACTACTGGCCTGGCAGCATAATACAGTTTAGTTGTTTTTGCAGATCAGTGTGAATGGGGATCGTTTTGACAAAGGAAAAACTTTTTATTTTCTTTAGTACATTGACGTTTAAACATACCCTGAGACCATAATCAAACACTCTCTCATATGTAATGAAGTCTAATTCATTTTAGTGAATCAGTTCATTCTTTCCTGTTAATGATCTGGTTCAAAAATGATTAACCAATTCCAGTTTACAGAGCCCTGCATATGATGTGGGGGTAAAATAATGATATTGTGGGACTTGAATTAAGAATGTATTCCCAAGAATTAATTTCCAACTTATTATCCCCCCCCCCATTTTTAGTTAAATCGTGGCCATGATTGAACTACATTAAAACAAGGAAACAAATTAGGGAACAAATTTAACTGAAATGATGGAACAAATTAATAAAACAGGGCCAAAAATTAATAAGTTGTGGGATTTAATTATTAATTTGTGGCCACAATATCTTATTTATTTTCTTCTGCATGTCATGCACGTGGCTTCTTACTTGTGCCGAATTTTATGTATTCTGTGTATTTATATGTATTCGGCATAATACGTAATAATTTGCATTTCCTTTAATGTACAGTATGTAGCGAAATATTTCATTAGTGTATTTGTTTTCTTACTTGTATTTAGTGTATGTATATGTTCAAGTTTAATGGTGTCACTCCAGTTCTATTAATCTATTATTACTGTAAAAAATATATATATATAAAAATCCCCTCTTAAATAGCTTTAATACTTTTTTAGTAGCTTGTAGTTTAGTTGGAGTAGCTTTAAGCTTGAGAAACTACAGCTACAAAGTGACTGTCTTTCGAGGACACATCGCTGTTGGACACATCATGTGTCCATTTGGCTTTCACCTTCAGGGCCCCGAGAGACCTTCGTTAGGTCAGTCAGGACCAGTGAGGGGGTCTTTTGAGTTTGTAACCTTGAGCACACCACTTTATCAGTTAACACAGTCACACAGCCACAGGTCATGTCCAACAGAGAGAGTGAAAAAGACAGCATGTGTGTGTCTGAAGAAAGACAAAATATGAATCTTCCTAGCAGGATCTCCTCCATTACCTGCTGTGGCCTCATTTTCTGCTCTGACAGCGAGTTCCGAGCGAGGGGACGGGAGATTGACAGCTGAAGGGAGCAGAGGAAAACAGCGAGATCAGTGGGACGGAATTAGCAGTCTGAGCGGCGATGGCGGGTGGAGCCGCGGGAGCAGGTTTTGCTTCTCTTGCGCAGTGTCCTGTCATTAACGTCCCCACATAGCCAGCAGCAGATCGAGGGAGAGGAGGGGAGATGGGGCCCAATGCGGGCCCCTCAGCATAAACAGCAGACCACTGCGAGCCTTTATTTGTGCTCCAGTGGCCTTCATCAAAGGGCTGGAATATCACAGGAGGCCAAAGGGTTCACTTTGTACTGCAGGGAGTTGAAAGGACTGAAAAAACACAGATCAGAGAGAAGAACAGGGGGCCTAATGGAGCCGCAAACTCATTTACTGCGTCTTCACACACGCTGTATGTCTTCTGCTGAAGAGTACACACAACCTTTGCTCCCTGTGTGTTGTTCATAATTTTTATTTATGTTCATATAGGTGCGTACTAAAGGAGCCTCGGTGTCAGATTTTAATTGGCTCGTGAAAAGCCAACTTCAGCACCAAGGGCTAAACTCAGTGGTCACCATTTAAACAATCTCTGTGATGTTTTACATCTTTCCCTGAAGGTCAAAGGATACAGGAAATTACAGCTAGTTCTGAAATGGAGACCAAATGTTGACTTATGCAAACAGCCAATATTTATTGTCACTTTTGTTAAAAAAAGTTCCCCAAAAAATAAAAATTCTTTCATCATTTAATCAACCGAGTGTTGATAAATGACACAAAATATTTTTTTTGTCCATATAATGAAAGTCAATAGGGTCCAAACTGCTATTTAAACACTATTATGTATATACTATTACTAGTATTTTTTTAATATTTTGAATTAGCTTTTTATTTTTATATTTTAATTTTTATTTCAGGTTAAGTTTTAGTAATTTTGTTATGTGCTTTTGTCATTTTAATTTTTTTTATATTTATATTTAGCTTTAATTTGTTTTTATTTCAGCTTATTTTATTTCAGTTAGGTCAGTTAGCCAAGGCAACATTTCAAATTTTTCATCTAACATTTATATTTTATGTATACAAAAATAGACACATTTTTAGTTAACAATAACAACACTGGGTTCAAAACAAAATCTTTTGTGTTCCCTAAAGGTTTGGAACCACATGAGGGTGAGTAAATAATTAGAGAATGAATTTTTTTTGGCTGAACGGTCACTTTAAATGAACTTTCACGCTAAATGTCATGAATGATATCTCTTTTGAGCGTCTTTCACTTCCTCAAACACGCACAATGGTCTCAGGAACTGACCAACCTTTGATCACTGGCCATAGGGACGGTGTGGTCTCCAAGGAGACACACTCGTCTCGGTCTTATTAATAGGTGCTGCGGACAGGCCTGAGTGTTGTGTTGCCAGGAGAGCAGGAGGAGAGGAAGTGTGTGTGTGTGTGTGTGTGTGTGTGTGTGTGTGTGTGTGTGTGTGTGTGTGTGTGTGTGTGTGTGTGTGTGTGTATACGGAGTTCTGCACATATGCTGTCTCAGTTATATGCACTATTGCAACCAGCATCGGAAATAAACTAGAGTAAAAGAGAGGAAGAGCAACGAGATGAAACCGAGAAAGGAAATGCAAAGATCAGAAACAGAAAGATCGAAAGACAATATGCTGAGCTGGTTTGAATAAATGCCATGCAGGCGCACAACAGGTAGATTGTTTGTGAAAGAAAGAGAAAGATTGACTGAAGGGACGATTATGCTCTGAAAGAAACAAATAAGCAAACTAAGGAGAAAGAATTATGTTTTTACAGGTTTTATTTCTGATCTTATTCCTGTCCTCCATAATCTTTATAATAAAATGTAATGTGAGAAAAGGTAAGTGGTGCTTGTTTGTGCAGAATTTGCTGCCACAATGATTTAGGAGGTAGTTGCTAGGTGGTTTAAGTGTAAGGGATTGCTTTGCCAGATTTCGTAATGTCCTAGCAAGCAGCACTACTAAGTGATGGTTAAAACATATCTTGAAGGGACGTTTCACACCCAGCGTGGTCATGGCAGTAATGTGGGTCATGTGTCAGGGAGCTTTGGGGAGCTGTTACTGGAGATCTGTGTGGATTAGTACCCGGGGGCTCGCTGTCTCCAGGAGTCCCTCCGGCCTCCCTCCCCACCAGCCGTCCCGTCACACACCCTCACATGTGGCACATGCCACATGGTACTGGCCTCAAGCAAAGCTCATACTCACAAGTGTGGAGCTAATTAGCCACTGATTAATTCCACAACCGAGTATGAGGTTGGGTATATGGGCTATAAATCCTCACTACTACCCTGCTTTTTCTCTTGCATTCTGGTTTTTGGCACTTTTTCTGCCATGGCTGTTAATGTTTCAGGGATGAAGCTTCTGATCTGGGTCACCCGGCAGCCATCTTTACTTAAACCATTAACGTTTCGAGTTTTAACTGGCCCAAACCGATAACTTGACTGATTCACTACAGAACCTGCTCTTAAGAGTCATATGTTTATGAATCTGACAACATTGGTCATGCGTTGTGTTTGTTTTTGCATGCAGTAAAAGTGAAGACAATACAACAGATGGATGTGTTGTCTGTTTCTTGTCTTTTTTTATCATTTTCGACTCGGACTGCAAATCTCTTTTGCCATGGAACTGTAGATTCAGCTGCGGTGCAGTGCTGGCACTGAATATCACTGCAGGAAACACTGCATTCCAGTGAAATACACGACTTTGAAAGACTCCCCACATTAAACTTCTGCTAAAAAAAACCCTTAAAAACAACCAAAGTCAAACGTTGACTCACTCAGGTTAACATAAAACTCAGAAGAGGACTTTCAAACCCAACTCAAAGGGATTTGGGCAAAAAATTCATTCAGTACATCTGCAGATGTGGCAGAGGGAAGCTGTTCTCTGGGGGATGGCATATGTGTGTGTGTTCATGGTCCAGATGAGGCCCCACTGGCACCCACATCACAACAAGTCACAGAGCCCAGCTGAGCTCTCCACAGCCCGTGCTCACATGCCCACAGCTGGAGACGCCTCAACCCAGTGAAGGACATCTTTCACTAGGACATGATACCACCTTTAGTTAAAAGCATTATTGCAAACGTCTTTCAATAAATTGCACTTATCCCTTCTTTTGTGTAGAAAAAAAAAACCCAATGGAGTCAACAAAGTAGTTGTATTCAATGTTAAAACTTTGTTACCACAACAATGTAATGCCATAAACCCCAATCAAGTGTAAATATATATATTATATATATATATATTTTTTTTATATATATATATATATATTTATATTTATATATATATATATATATATATATATTTAACAGCTTAATAATAAACAACAGAAGAATACAATGTTCAGATAGTGCTTTTATAAAAATTTTAACTTCACATTTCTCCAAATTTTTTATAAATCCTCCTAAAGTTGGCCCCTATTCACTTCCTATTGGTTCTCTGTAGCCTCGAGAGAAAAAAAAATAAAAAGTTACAATAATTTTTGTTGTAATCAACTTTGCGCCACAAATGCTGTCGATTGAACATATACTGAACTCTGAAATTTCCTTTAATATTAAAAATCCTACTGCAGAATTATGGTAAAACTGAAGTGTATATTATGCCAACACGCAAAGAACCCTGACCTGCACCCCCCGCTTCGCACACAGTATAGAGGACAGCTTGCTCCACAGATGGCCAAGACGAGAGAGGTGTTAGGGGGCTACGGGAGAAATTCTTATGCACAGCCACTTATATAGAGAAAGAGTGTGTGAGAATATAGCGTATGTGAAGGTATGTGGAAGCCCTTCAGCTTTTGGACTTTGACCCCTCATTATGTTCCAGACGCAGTTATTTGTGGCACTGCGTTGAATCAAAGCCAAGCTTAGGGTAAACTTTGATAAATCTAACTTTACTAAACTATTCCAACCTTGAATCTGAAATATTTTGGGGATAATACTGGACTCCGTGAATGGGTTTTTAGAAAAGGTTGGGAAACTCTTTTGAAAAGGTAAACTGAAATGAATGGCTTGTGTGGAATGTGAGACTGGCTGGAATTACATATATCAGATTACTCCATTCACAACCGTTTTTCGTTTTCTGTTTGGTGTTATTAAATTAAAAAATGACATGGTTTGAATATGGATTCTGAATTGAGTTTTTGTAAGACACGTGTTTAAAATTGAAGTTATTTGTGTAAATGTATAGTATGTGTATGAAGATATGGGAATACTTGTGTTGGGTATGTGTATGTGGTTGGTAAATGGAATATTGTTTCATACTGTAGTGGTCTTTCAGAACTTATTTATACATCATTAAGTTTGTCTAGGAGATGTAATGTCATATACAGATCAATTTGTGACCTTAATTGTTTTAATTTCTAAAGACAGGCTTGTTAACCAATTATGATGTTACCATTCTCATCTGTGAGTAATTACTGACCTTACTTGATGTTGTACCTTGACAAGGGTTTGTTGCTGAAATGTTAAAAATAAGCTTAGTGAGTTTGCGGTTATAGATGTCTTTGTAATGGTGTTATTGAATTAAAACAATTTTTCTTGTTTCTGAGAGTTGAGGATATTTGCTGACCTCCGATATTTAAAAGACTGAAATAAAAATAGCATACATTTGAAGGGCTTTGAAAGAAAATCTTAGCATGATGTGTTTTAGAGCAAGAGTGCAAAAATGTGCACAGCTGAGTGACAAAGATATTTGAGAAAAGCAGAACAATACCGAATTATCATTAAGATATCTGTTTAAGTATTTTTCACCGTTAAAAGTTGGTGTTTGGTTTAAAGTATGCATTTATAATGAGATCCCTGAGATCTCCCAGGATCCTCAGCATCAGGTATTCGGTTTGCAGGCATAGATTAAATTTAGGAGCATCCATGGTCCAAGGAGCCAGGCCTGGCTGGAATGTCTTCAGCAGACCTGGCTGCCTTCTTTAGAGTGGTGGCATGTGTCATTGTGTCAGCTGGGGTAAGGAGGTCACAGCTCGACGATGCAGCAGGGGGTACGGGGGCTTTTGTAAAGCAGCCTTTGCAATCTGTCCCTCTCTTCAGGGCTGAACTTAATGGCCATGTAGCTGCTGTGATTGTGACTCTTGGCCAGCTGTCATGGCGCAGGGCAATACAGTCAGACGGTCACCTCTCCCCTATTGTTTCCTTCCACACTAGGGAGTGTTTGTCTCTTTGTGACATCATCATTACAGGCACTTCACCCATCCCCCCAGAGATTGTTTTGACAGCTGGAGGTCTGAACACACCCACTCTCTATGACCAGACCCTTTCAGCTATATTGATGAGGGATGGATGATGGCGGTCCACCATATGTGCCATCTTCACTCCCCAGAGCAGCACTCATTGATAATTCACATTATTGATCGATGGTCATTACGGCCGGCCCTTCAGAGGCTCTCAGCGGGATGGAATGACTATTACTTAAAACTAAGCACAGGTCTGAGAGGGCATTGAAATTAAACACAGGGTGCACTGTAAAGGACCACTGTGTGGGCAATATTGATGTATATATGTAGTCTCTGACAGTGACCTGTAAGCAATAACAGAATGTTACTATATGATTGTCGCAGAGTGATATACACAGTTTGTGAACAGGCGTTTCACATTATAACTGTTAGTGTATCGTGCATGGTTGGAACGATGTATTGGCCAATCAATATTCAGGACTGTGACTACTGTATGAATTATAGGATAGATAGATAGATAGATAGATAGATAGATAGATAGATAGATAGATAGATAGATAGATAGATAGATAGATAGATAGATAGATAGATAGATAGATAGATAGATAGATAGATAGATAGATAGATAGATAGATAGATAGATAGATAGAACTCAACTAGATATATTAATGTATGGATAGATATGTAAATAATTGTATTGATAGATTCTAACTAATCTCACCTCTGTCAGGCTAAGTGAAAATGCAGAGTGTGACGGCACCGGAGGTCGTGTATGTGTGGAAGTGTCAGATGAAATACCTGCAGTTCATCTTAATGTGTGTGAAAGTGTGTACAGCACCGTGGAGAATGCTGCCATTTACCACAGCAGTGTCGGAGAGAGAGGTCGTGAATATGTGGATGTTCTGGAGATAGGGACAGGGTGGTCCACGGGTCACGGGGTTTATCCAATAAATCACACCAATAACGCGCTTTTACCTCACCAACAAAAAATCCGAAGGAATTTATCATCGATTTTGCAATGCCATTTGGAAAAAGAGGGCAAGAATCAGTCAGAGGGGTGAGATGGGTGAAGAGAGAGCGAGAGTGAGAAGGATGAGAATTAACAGTGACAGATTGCCAGCTTTCTTTAATGAGAACGGCTTAATTGGATGGTTAGCAGGGATCTAAACTGACAGTCTGTGTGAGTGGGAGAGTAAATATAAATACAAGATCTCTGGGATTTTCATTTGCCTACTGTCTTCTTTATTTATGTTGCACTTTCCGTACATGACAAGCAACACTGCAAAGTGCTGGGTAGACAGTATAGTTCTTTTAAATGCATTTTACATGTGTGCACATGTGCTTTCCATTGTGCTCGCCTTGTCGTCGCTCGTGCCTGGTTACCATAGTCACTAGATTTAATCTAACAAAGCATGAACGCCTCACAAAGAAAAGCTTCATTGAGTCTGTGTGGTTAATCAGCTCTGCTCTGTCCTCCCTGACAATAAGTGAAGACTCTTGCTTATCAAAAATGAGAAATTACATTATGCACAAAATATTAAGCATATTTGAAGGATAGTTAATAATAATAAAATAAAATCTAATATCAGCCGACAAGCTTTACAGTACTATCTAAATGTAAAACTAGAGGAAATGACAATTAAATATCAAATTTTTCAAAAAAAATGTTTTATTTGGGTGTGGAATATGACCTGGTCATGTGAGATTCACCCCGTACTGGGATTCTTGAGTGACCTCTACCAGACTTTGTCTGTATCCATGATGCATGTGAATAACTGTTATTATATGCGAGTAGTAACGCCAATACCCAAGGCTGGCACAGTGCGTTCCTATAGACTGGCTGGTGTGAACTGATAAAGGGAGGAAAGTGAGTGAGAATGAAAGCGCAAGTAATCTCATTAACTCAATGTTACGAGTGAAGGCCAGCAATCATGTATAACTGGCCTGCAGGGAATCATGAAAACTACATAAAGCTCATTCCACCCAGATCATTACAGTACACACCTCACCTGTGCACACAAACCAGTACCGCCCCCTCCATACATGTTTTATATCAAGGAGCAAATTCTTGTTTTTAAAGAGGCCAGAGTGCATTACTAACATACTCAAGCAGTAAACCTCATAAGGCCATTTGTTACGGTGATTTTCTTCTGCTTCATGCTGAACAAAACCTCTTGACGACAGTATAATCACTCAGAGTCAGAAATATCTGTTTTATAAAACATACGGATGCACCATATTAAAATTCTGTACTATTTTTTTCAAAAATTTAAACAAATATTTTAAATGCTGCAAGTGAATTTAGGCATTACAGCATTATAATGTAAAGTATGAACAATGGATATTCATTTTGAGATTTGCTAAAGATTGCATTTCAAAGTGTTTTTAGTCTATTTGTGTTTATAAATATTAACTTCAAGTGAGCTTTATATGACTGCAAAGGTAATCTACATAAAAAATGAAAGAAATGCACAATTTAATATCCATTATAAACTAATCCGATAGTTAATAATAATAAAATAAAATCTAATATCATCCAACAAACTTAACAGAAAATATAAATATTAACATCATCATTTTCTGTAAAGCTGTTTTGAAACTCTGTGTATTGTGGAAAGTGCTGTACAAATAAATTTGACTTGACATGCGTTAGCTGCATTATGCTACAATCCTTGTGAAGGAGTTCGGCATCCTGAACAGCTCATCTGAGTCTGTGTTGTGATTGGTATTATGTCTCAGGCATTGTACAAATACGGGGTCGTAGCTTGTTTTCTTTTCCCAGGCTCACGCGGTCGACACAGTCCTCGAAGCGTAAGACAGAAGGTAAACAGGCAGACAAAAGGGTGGCCCCTGTTCCCACAGTGACCTCTGAGACCCCAGATTTGTTGTAGTAGAGTCTGTGTTAACCTGGTGTGAACGGCACCATCAGGGCAGCATCTTTATCCTCCTTCATGTGCCCAGCCATTCCACAGTCTCATGCAATTGTTTTTTCTCTGTTTTAGGTAGTTGTTCCCACACGGGTTGGTCAAATGTACGTGTATGACATGGGGAAAAGTGAACAGGATGAGTATGACGTCCCCAGACACCTTCCACCCTCCCAGGATATCTATGACGTGCCGCCCACCCGCACCCAGTACAATCAACAGGTAAAGAGTACACCTGATCAAACTCGGAAGAGAAACATCACATGACTCTGTGTGCACTGGTGCAATGTGTTGAGGTTCATATTTACTTTAATGTCCTTGTGAAGATCATTACGCTGTAGGTTATTTGATATGGTAATTTGTGGATGAGCCAGTTGAAGATTGTTATTGATGATAATAGCCTTTAAGTGTATCTCAGATGTCTGCAGTGTGTGTGTGTGTGTGTGTGTGTGATAGATGTTTAATACAAGCAATGAGAATATTCTTTCTTTCTTTAGCTCCTTTTTTTAACATGCTCTCTCTTTTGTTTTATTTTCTTTCACTATTTTGCTTTGTTTTTGTCACTCTTTTTAATTCTCTCTTCACTTTTCAAGGCCTTTTTACGTGTTATTTTGGTTTCTTTCACACGTTTGTTTGTCTTTTTTTCATTTTCATTCTCTTTTTTGACTTACAAATTTTCTATTTCTTGCACTCTTGCTTTAACTCTTTCACTTTAATTTGTTCTTTCCTTTATTGTTCTTGCTTTCAGTTCTTGCTGTCTTTTCTCTCTCTTTCTGTCTTTCTTTCATTTTCACTCTTTTGCTCGCTCTTTTTTCCTGCATCTTTATATTTCTGTTGGCTCGATGATTGCATGCCTATTTTTAGATGAGGTCATGCATTACTTGCAGTGGAAGTAGATATTTCAGTGTCTGGAGGCATTTCAAAAAGAAGGTCATCATTGTGAGTGTGTGAAGCAGAATATCCTGAGACTGCTGTGTGCGCACATATGTGTGCATTGTGTGTATACGAGAAAGAAAGTGCTGTCAGCGAGATCAGTCCTTCAATGCAGCACACACACACACACACAGTACACAACCCTGGGGGAGAAAGAATCAGAGAAAGCCTGGCTCACGGCAAAGGCCATGAATACCCAGACCACATAATTCCAGCACACACAGCCTTCAGCACAGCCATACACAGAGAATTAGAGAAACATGGATGAAGGCAAAGACCAGAGCACATGCTGTAAATGACAGAGCAGTGGATTAAACAGGGCAGATAAGATGAGACACATCACTCGTCATTTTGTGGCCAAAACACAACATTGGAAGTAATGTAAAAACACAAATGGTGTAAAACAAACATAAACTTACATTGAACTGTGGCTGATAATAACGTTGTGTTTTGGCACATGCTGTTTGTTCACTAAAATCATCTAATTCGCTAATCTCAACTATTGCATCAAGTCAAATCACCTTTATTTATATTGCGCTTTATACAATACAGATTGTTTCAATTCAGCGTTACAGTAATAAACTGGAAAATAATGATCAACGATGCAAACTTCATCAAATATGATAAATTCAAATTCTGATGTAAAGCCAAGTGTGTCGTGCAACGCAAGTCCTGAAAAGTTAGGCCAAAGTATTTCAATCGCCCCCTGGTGGCTGGCTGCAGTATAGGTCCTAAACCCCGCCCTCCGCATGTAATTGAATGGGACTGGAACCTTTAAAATTTTTTTTTTTCAAAGATGGTTTCTGTCATTTTAGATCGTTCTCATTATCCAGACGTGTGTTCATTTTCCCAATAAGTTTGGTTTTAGTTTTTTCATGCTATAAAACGGGGTGTAAACGTCATGATTGACAGCTGTGTTTGCGATTGAGTCTGCGGGAACGGGAGTGTGTGCGGGACCTTGATGCTATGGCTCCAGCTCAGGATCACTGCTGCGCAAACTCTGGCTCCGAACGACGTAATCGGCAACGACCGTTACTGGAATATTTTGGCTTAATTTTTCTACAGTAAAAGGAAGCGGAGACGCGTTGTCCATCTTTTTTTTACAGTCTATGTGTAGAGCAGCTCTATAGAAGACAGTAGTGTCCTTATTCAGCTCAAGTCAGTTCAGTGTAGATTCAGTTCAGTTCAATAACTGTGTAAAGTTTATCAATCATGATACGAGTTAAATTCTGCCATAAACAGCTCTACTGAAGGCCGTGTCATAATTTAGTTTAGTCAGTTCAATACCAGTGTCAATGATGCAAAATTCGTTTTCAAAATTATGAAACAAAGTCAATTCAGCTATAAAGCAAAACATAATTTACTGTAGCTCAATTCAGTTCAAGTTTTGTTCTCATCCAATAGTGTCAGTGCGGTCAAATCTCTCAATTTTTCATGCCGACAAAAAACGCTGCAAGCCAAAACACTTTCTTCCCAAAATTGCTCCAAATATTCATTGTAACAAATCACCGTCTCTCAGATACAGAGTAAAAAACACAATCGTTTAATCAAATGGAGCTGGCAGAGCGCTGCTGGATGCTCAGTGAGAGGTTTTGGTATTCATGGTTTCTCCTGCCTCCGTCTCTGGCTGCAGGCTCTCCTGGGGGCGCACAACAGATTGAGAGCCATTGTTTGGCCAGCATTATAAATGCTAATGGCGTTTGTGTAAGGATGTGTGTGTATGTGTGTGATTGGAGCGGTATTGAGTATAGAGTAGACATGACTTCAGAAATCTTTTTTCTGAAAATGTTTATGCCATTACAACCCTTAGAGGGCAGTTTGTGAACCGCTGGTTTAAATTATGAATGCATATAAGTATTAAAATAAAATGTACTATTGAAATTTACCAGTCCCTAAGTGTGTGTGACACTATCTCAGACAAGATTAGACTTTAATCCAAATTCCCTTGACCTCATTTCACCCATTTCAAATGCAGTAGTGGAAAAATCCAACTTTTACTGCTAGCACTATTAAACATTTATTGGGTTTTAATCCTTTACTAACATTCTGTGGGCCTGTGTGTGTGTGTGTGTGTGTGTGTGTGTGTGTGTGTGTGTGTGTGTGTGTGTGTGTGTGTGTGTGTGTGTGTGTGTGTGTGTGTGTGTGTGTGTGTACCTGTTTTTCTATCCCGGTGGGGACTTCAACCTGAATGCACACAGACTCATAGGGACTCGTGTCACAGTGGGGACCTAAATTGTGGTCCCCATGGGTAAACAAGCTTATAAATCATACAGAATGAGTTTTTTTGGAAATGTAAAAATGCAGAAAGTGTTCTGTGATGGGTAGGTTTAGGGGTAGGGTTAGTGTGAGGAGATAGAATATACAGTTTGTACAGTATAAAAACCATTAAGTCTATAGAGAGTCCCCACAAAGATAGTAAACCAGACATGTGTGTGTGTGTGTGTGGTTATTTTTTCTTGTTTGTACCAGTTGAGCTGCAGGCATTATATGATATTTATATCAGTCGTCACAGGTTTGACAGAACATTGGGACAGGAAGTCACACTTCATTTATGGCACATTCTGAAACTCGAGTCAGTGCTGTTTTTGTATTGATGAGAGCGCATGTGTAGCTCTGTCACATACATTATAAAAACGATAAAATCTGTAATAGCTAAATGTCGGGAGCTTTATTTAACTATAGCTTGGGGGCAAATTTGTGCTCAGAAATGAGCTAAATCTGACAAAACCTCTTGTTAGAGATATCCAATGACATCTACTAATATAGATTGATTTAGTTAAAGCTGTAGTCCGTAACTTTTTTTGTGTTAAAAATTATCCAAAATATTTTTAAAAAAATAACCAGCCAGTGTTCAAAACTATCTGCTTGCCTTGGCTCGATTCAAATCAGTTAGCTTTTAATAATGTTTTTAATTCCAGTGGTACTGGTGGATTTCCGCGGGAAATTCGAGCATGTCTTTGCGTCATTACGTCACATCTGTCCACATAAAGAAGGAGTCCCCGCTAGTAGGCTATATTGAGTGTGAGGATGTTCGATGTGTAGATTTATAGCCTTTTCTCACAGCACTTGAAATAATTAAATTTATGGCGGATCCAGAAAGGGAAGCGGTAGGGTTAAGTTTGGAGTAGTTACTAGTATTTACATTTATGCATTTGGCAGGCGCTTTTATCCAAAGCTACTTACATTGCATTTCAAGGTACACATTTTACATTCCTATCAGTTCTTGATATGTATTTATGATTAGCTTTACATAAAAAAAAGTTAATTAATATGCCCTTATTGATATATGGTAAATGGACTGCATTTATATAGCACTTTCACAGACCTATGGCCACCAAAGCACTTTACATAGCCTCACATTCACTCATTCATACACTGACGGCGGTGTCAGCCATGCAAGGCGCCATCCAGCTCGTCGGGAGCAGCTGGGGTTAGGTGTCTTGCTCATGGACACCTCGACACTTGGTCAGGTGGAAACGGGGATTGAACCACCAACCTTTTGGTTTGTAGACAACCTACATGAACCACTGAGCCACTGCCACCCCGATATGTATCAGACTCAGCCTGACCACAGAGCCACTGAACAGGTATCAGAAAGAGAGGGATGGTGGGTGAAGGTGGAGGTCAGCATCTCTGCAGCACTGCTGATTTCCTCCAGCTGTTCCTGTCTGAGATTGTGCTCCTGTAATCTCTCCACATCAGTGGGAGTGTGTCCTCTATTGTGTATACCTGTGTTCTCTCTGACATGCACAAAAAACTATGGACAGAAGGAAAAGGGAGAAAAAGACAAATGGGGCTTTCGTACGGGGTTATAGGAACTCAGTTATAGGAACTAGCCACCAGAACAAAATTTTCCCCTTGGGCAATTTTCCTGGTTGCATTTGCACTGCCAGTAGGAACTGACCAGAGTCAGTCGAGTTAGCCCGGCCAAAGTCATTTAAGCACGGTATTCAACAATGTCAACAACTGGAGGTTGAAGGACTTTGTGATCAGATTTTGTTGTGTGTCATGAGTTTCGTGATAACAGGGATTGAATGTAGACATACAAGTTATGCATTTAAAAAAGAGCAAAAACAAGGGCTAAGAGATTAAATCTCCTACGACAACATACAGTGCTACATATCATTGAGGCTGAGAAAAGAACACAATGCCACAGACAAAGGCGACAGGTAAATGCTGTTTATCGCTGTCTTCCATGTTCATAGAGTTAATTCGTGGAGTAAGTATATGTAAACTGTATTTACGTGGCTTTTTTAAAATGGCGGGTGTCAGTGTAGTGCCGATTCTGTGACCCACCGAATTGTGTGACCCCTGGGCCGTGCTTAGACATCGCAGACATATTAAACTGCATTCAACTAACACAAATTGTTTTATTAAATGGCTCTTTCCCTTTCAGGTCAGATCTACGTATAGTCACTGATTTATTCTGTTGCAAGATTAATTATGTCATTATACTGACATGATCTGACATTCTTCTGTCTTAATTGTGTATTTAATTCATTTATTTAACTAGTAAATTAGTTTTATGTCTTTCTGACCCTGTTCCTTTTTCTCTGGGCCACAGGTTTATGATACTCCTCCAATGGCAATGAAAGGCCCACCCAGTAGAGATGGTCAGGAGATCTATGACACTCCACCTAGTGTGGACAAGAGCCAGCTGCACTACCAACAAACGGTAACAATTATTCTTTGTCTCCATGCATGACTGACACAAATCAATTACACTCTAGTTTTATGTACACCTTTGATTTGGACATTAATGGGGGTTGCAGACACTTACAAAAAATAAGTATTTCAACTTCAAGTTAATTTTATTAAGTAAAGTTCAAGTATATTTTAACTATACTTTATGTAGTAAGTACACTAATATCAATGTACTAGAAGTATACTTGGAAGTGTACTGTTTCAAAACTACTTAGAACTAAATTAGCCTACTTTTAGTGAATAAAAGTATACTTTTAAGCATACTGTAAAGTCTAACAATAGTAAACTTTGAGTAGTCAAATACTTTAGTTTATGAAAGTACACTTTGAAGTAGACTCTGTAAACTAGTTTAGTAGTTTTATACTGCAGGCATACTTGTAAGTTTTCTTTAAGCAAACTTAACATCGTACTTATAGTTTACTATTTATATATTATTTTTGCACTTTAAGTACACTATTATGTTGATATTTAGGTATAAAAATTTATATTTGAAATATACCTTTAACTGTACTTTAACTCTTTCCATTTTAAAAAACATTTTATTCTAGCTTCATGCATCCTTTTTTATCAACACTTGAATGTGGGTAAGTTCCATAAAAAAAAGTGCTACATTTTAAACAAAAAGCAGAGAAAATAGCATTTTTGTCAAAGACTACGACCTCATCGGATTCAGAACGATGATCAAAACATAGATGGAGTAGATCGAGTCCCTCAACACCCCAAAGCTTCACTGTCGTTTCCTCTCCATGGGTTCGACATTTCATTTGGTAACGTTAGGCAGTTTTTAACTTGTATACTGATTAATGTTTTATGACCACGTGTAAACGTGTAAAATCACTTGTTTCTGCTTCTTTTTCACCTGTGTTTTGATCAGGAGATTCTGTATTAGAAGATGTGTAATAGCGCCCCTTACTGTATAACAGTGAAAACATGGATAGCCTGAAAATTCCAAGTATAGGTCTCTGCAGGACAGTAATAGGAGTTACCAGATCAGTGGGTGAGGCCATAAACAGAGGGGCGTTTTTGACCGTGTTCTCTGATTTGCTCACGTCACAGTGTGGGTAGGGTTTAGGGGTGGGGTTGGGTGTAGGCCATCATTTTCATTGCATGATTTATATACACCCACCAGTTTGAAAACACCCACAAATTTAAAAACGCCCACTTTTGTTCAGCAGAGACCGAAAATAGTCAAAATAGTCCAAAGTTAAGTAGATTTGAAGTAAATTCCGATGACTACACAGAAATTCAGATACTCAGAATTAGGAACATATCTGTTTTCTTTATAAATCAATATTTTCAAATAATGTAAGTTTATAAGACAGTATGTAAAACTATGTAAAAAAAAAAGTATTTAATAGTTTACTCAATCAAAAGAGTTAACACAACTACCAAGCCAAGTATACTTAGAATACTTAATTATACTTTTAAGTATATTTCGCTCAAAAGATACTTTTCCAAATAAGCCAAATATACTTTTCTACTTTTCTGTCAGTATAAGTCAAGTGTATAAAGTATATTTCTGAGAAGTACATAAAAAGTAGACTGACTGAAAGTATACTTTCTTATTTTTTAGTTTAAAAGTAGTATAATAATAGCACACTTGAATAAACTTCTTTTTCGTAAGGTGAGATCTGAATTCCCTGAAACAAAAAACAAACAAAAAAATTACAGAATACATTTGGATTAGTCTCTGTAAGCAATTTCAGTCATGTTGCTAGCTTTAGTCAGACTTAGCAAATTAATTTTCCACTCACTTCAAACACATGTTGCCCCTCCAAAACTCTGCCCACTACTGACATCTCAGCTAACCCATTGAAAGTAAAAACTAGAGTGTAAATTAATTCACAAGCAGAAAGAATCTCTGATCGGGTTAGCTTAGAGGAATATTTAATGCAAACTGTTCCAAAATAAAAAAAAAGCACTTGGAGCCCCTTCAAACAAGTATTTATTTAGCAAATGCTGTGTATAACTTAAATTAGTTCTAGCCATCTCGTTACCATTTGGGTTATTGACCAATTTTAGAAATATTAAAGGTAGATTTTGGACATATATTGGATATTTAATTGTTTATGCTCCTTTCCGCTATTTTTACATTTAGATAACCCTTTCTATCATCTTATGCGTACTTGCACTTGATCTTTAAAAACACTAATCGTTTAAAGGCACAATATGTATTTTTTTTGCTTTAAAAATATAAAAAAACACTATATCTATGTTATATATTTTTAAAGTTGTGTATTTACATTATCCCGACAGTTCCAATTAACTTCTAAATCCAGAGAAATTAATATTTTAATTCGAAGACACGGACCGTGTCTTTATTTCCGTTATGTCGCAGTCAATGGCGTCATATCCGCGTTGTCCCTGTCTCATACAAACAAACTAACACATAAATTTCAACACATTCAAATGCAGTTTAGTGTGCTAGTGTAATGTTAGACCAAGTGAAACAGCGCTGCGTTACCTCACAATTTTAATTTGTCTAATAAACTGACCTGTGTGTTGTAATTCTGCGTGTAGTTCGGTAGAATGAAATGTCCATATTCCTTTTATATCCGTGGGAGCTCGCGTCGCGTGTGGAGCTGATTGCTGTCTCTTAGCAATCCTGAACTGCTTCATATCACAGTCATGATAAAAGCATCGATGTATTCAGTCATCCATAAACGTTATTAGATTGGTCGGCTTGACGTTGACGACAACATCCATAATTCTTAGCAAATGTTGTGTCATCAAACTACGCCTTTGTTATTGTAAAGAGGTTAGCGACCCCTAGTGGAGAAAAATTCTATACTGTGGCTTTAATAAGTTAAATGTAATATTTAGCAAAAAAAAAAACACATTAATTTTTATACTGTACTGTTGTGGTGCCTAAATTCACTTGTAACATTTAAAATGATTGACTAATTATCAACAGTATCAGAATGTTAATATCGGTACATCCCTAATGAGTTTGGTTAAGATTATACCAGGCTAGTTTTGGTAAACACATTATTCCTCTTTACAGGTATATGACATTCCTCCATCTGTCAGCAAAGATGTTCCAGATGGTCCAATCAGGGAGGAAACGTACGACGTTCCTCCTCACTTTGCCAAGATGAAGAGCCTAGAGAATCAGAACCAGGCCTTTATGTCTCAGATCCCTGGCGGTCCCGAGCCTCCCATACCAGAGGACGTGTATGATGTTCCTCCACCTCAGCTAGTAGCGAAACGGCAGCCTGAGGGCCAGGAGATCTATGACATCCCTGCCAGCCTGCGGAAGAGTGGCTTACAGGACCACCACCCTGCAGATGTGTATGACTTCCCCCGCGAGCGGCCGTCAGTTGAAGAATCGGGCGACTACATCTACGATGTGCCTCCTCAGGTGGTGCGTGACGCAGCAGCCACAGAGGAGCTAACGGTCAGCTTCAAACGCCTATCAGCGTCCAGCACGGGAAGCACTCGAAGTAACCACTCCACGTCCTCTCTGGACATGGTGCCGGTGCGTGAATCTTCTGGGCCGGGTCGCCTGCTGCTCTTGGATCTGGACCAGGCCATGGAGCGACTGACCCGTCATCAACAGGCCGTAGAGAGCTCCGTGTCCCTCCTAATGTCATTCATCAGTGGGAACTGGCGCAGCCCCACTCTGATGGAGTCCAACCTCCCTGCTATCCGACAGGCCGTGGACCGCATTCGCGTGGCTGTCCGGGACCTGCTGGAGTTCGCTAGAGGTGCCGTGGCCAACGCCACCCAGGCCACTGACCGCACGCTGCAGACCAAGCTTGGCAAGCAGGTGCAGAAGATGGAAGAGGCCTTCCAAGGTCTGGTGAGGTACAGTCAGGCACTGGACTCTCTGGGCTGGTCCCCCGCAGCCTTGATGGCACCATCTACAGGCACCGGTGGGGACGACCTAGACCGGCTGGTCATGTGTGCCCGCGGTGTGCCCGATGACACTAAGCAGTTAGCATCGTTTCTCCATGGTAATGCCTCTTTGCTCTTCAAACGGACAAACAAACAACAGCAGCTACCATTACCACCCGTTCCCCATACTCCAGACATGCTGACCAACAACAACAACATCTCAGCCTATCAGTCAGGCACACCTGAACGGGGCAACATCCAGTCCCGCCCGTTACCCTCCCCTCCCAAATTCTCAGCTGAGGAAGAGACTCCAGACAGGCCGCACGAGACGACAGAGGAAGGTTGGATGGAGGACTACGATTATGTCCATTTACAGGTACTAAAAATGCAATCATCACAAAATGTTAATTTGTTTTCTTTTGAGAACAAGATCCAGGTGTATGTTCTCAGTCAGCAATATGATCATTGATCTGCGTGTCGACCCTATGTGGGCTGTACCTGTAATCCCCACTGTGTCTAGCCTCAGACCTTCTCATCAATCACTGTGATTGCATGTGCAGAACTGCTTTTCCTCAAAGCCCACATACATCTTTTTTTAGCACCAGCTGTTATGCGTCTGCTGTGTGTTCTGTCAAAAGTTTTGCTGAAACTGTGCAGATAAGATTAAGTCACACAGATATCTTTTCATCTTTCAGATGTCATGCAAATTATATTTTTTATTATAAACTGTATGATAATTTAGTATTTTAAAAACAATGTACAACTGTAATATTTTATATATTTTTTTATTTAATATATTGCAAAAATAGTATGTGAAAGCTGTGACTTAACTGGACGGACCATATTGGCTCATTTCTGCTACATTTTTTTTTTTTTTTACCTACAATAATTGTGCAATTTAACTGTCAACGATATAAATACAGTTTATATGTTTTTTTTTGCAAGTCGCATTTGAAAATGCACTTGGCTGAATAATCAGAGAGGGCACATATGACTTCTGTAATGTCCACAACTGAAAATGGCTGAGTTTCACTGTGATGTTTTACTGCCACCCAATGGATTGAATGGAAACTTTTCAGGGCACATTGTTTGCAGTCAAAGAATGGATGGATGGGATGCACATGCACTTTTGTTGTTTTTTAAAGAATGGTGGGAACATTTGCATGCCGGTTGTGACTTCATGTAATAGCAAAGGCTTATCTTATGAATATGAATTTGGTTATGCACAAATAATTTAACATGATCTTGTTCTTTTTAATCAAATCAAGTTGACACATTTTTGAACATCCATTACAAACCGTATTTCACCCATCTATTCATAGACAGTAAATTATTTATTCATAAAAAATGTATTTTAACCTTCTATTACAGGGTAAAGAAGAGTTTGAAAAGAACCAAAGACAGCTGATGGAAAAAGGGAGCATCAAACACAATAAGACTGTGCTGGAACAACAACAGGTATGAGACTATAGTTGCTATAGTATTGAAGACATTTATGGTAACACTTTACAATAAGGTTCATTAGTTAACTACATTAGTTAGCATGAACTAATAATGAACTGGACTTATACAGCATTTATTAATATTTGTTCATGTTCATTTCAGCATTTAAAAATACTTTATTAAAATCTTGTTAACATTAGTTAAAGGAGAACTCCGGTCAATTTTAACATTGAGTTAATTTTTTTGTACATTTGGAGTGCTGTCAGTACAGAGAACAACGACAAAAATCGGTGTTGCCTACACCGTGTTATCCTCTTTTTAAAATTTGCACCCTGTTGACTTCAATGGGGCAAGTTTTAAACCTGCTTTTAGCCTCTTAACATCCTTGATGTGTCATTACAAGTGCACAGCCAATGTGAGTGATTCCTTCAGAGTGATCACGGGTGAATCTGACTGCAGTAGATGTGAAAGATATGAATAAATATGATGTTTATTCAGCCAGCGCACATAAGTGTATTTACATCCTGTTTTCGGTCGAAGTCCATAGTAATCGATTGTCGAGTTCGGGCGCATAGGTTTAGTTACCTATGATCACGCGCGTGAACTCGAAAATCGATTACTATGGACTTCGACCGAAAACAGGAAGAAAATACAGGTATGTGCGCTGGCTGAAATAACATCATTTTTATTAATATCTTTCACATCTACTGCAGTCAGATTCACCCGTGATCACTCTGAAGGAATCACTCACATGACCTGTGCACTAGTAATGACACATCAAGGATGTTAAGAGGCTAAAAGCAGGTTTAAAACTTGCCCCATTGAAGGCAACAGGGTGCAAATTTTAAAAAGAGGATAACACGGTGTAGGCAACACCGATTTTTGTCGTTGTTCTCTGTATTGACAGCACTCCAAATTTACAAAAAAATTAGCTCAATGTTAAAATTGACCGGAGTTCTCCTTTAATGCATTGTGAACTAACACGAACAAATAATGAAAAGCTGTATTTTTATCAACTAACGTTAACAAAGATTAACAAATACAGTAACAAATGTATTGCTCATGGTTAGTTCATGTTAGTTAATACATTAACAAATGTTAACTAATGAACCTTATTGTAAAGCGTTACCACATTTATTTACATACCTAATGCTTACAAAGCCACTTGTTGGGCCTTTGAAACATTTAGCTGAGCTTCAGCTTTTTAACATTAGCATTGTTTGAATTTTAGAAACTGTATTTTTTGTATATACATTTATTTCCATACATAAGTATACTGTATATTTTACAAAAATAAATGATCAAACAATAATTGAAAGAGTTGAAAGAGCCCTCTTATATCACATAACAACTACATTATACACTTTTTTTTATTATATGACATATACATAATTTAACATATACATAATTTACTCACCCTCAAGTTGTTCCACACCTGGATGAATTTCATCTTCTGCTGAACACAAAAGAAGATATATTGAAGAATATAAGTAACCAAACAGTTAATGGGCCCCATTGACTTCCATAGTATGAAAAAAAAAAAAAATATATATATATATATATATATATATATATATATATATATATTGAAAGTCAATGGGGTACATCAACTGTTTGGTTACCGACATTCTTAAAAATATCTTCTTTTGTGTTCAGCAAAGGAAAGAAATTCATACAGTTTTGAAACAACTTGAAGGTGAGTAAATGATTTTTGGGTAAATTATCCCTTTAACTATACAGATGTCATTACTTATACCTACACTTACAAATATTACATTTTATATAAATAAACATTTTATTATTCATCTATTTATTTATATATGTACAATGTTCTTTATTGTTCATCTGTTAAATGCAATATTATTCACTCGTGTCCCTAACCCACAACAGCTGAAGCAGTTTGAGCGGCTGGAGCAGGAAGTCTCTCGACCAATCAACAATGACATTTCAGGCTGGACTCCGCCCTCTCAGTACCCTCAGACGCCGCGCAGTAAGCTGTGCATGGGCGACCGGCAGCTGCTGCTCTTTTACATGGAGCAGTGCGAGGCCAACATTACCACGCTCACCAACGCCATCGACGCGTTCTACTCCTCCATCAACAACAACCAGCCGCCCAAAATCTTTGTTGCCCACAGCAAATTCGTCATCCTCAGCGCTCACAAGCTCGTCTTTATCGGAGACACGCTCTCCAGGCAAGCCAAGTCTCCCGAGGTGCGCAACAGGGTGGCCCAGCACAGCAACACGCTCTGCGACAAGCTCAAAGACATTGTGGTGAGCACCAAGACCGCAGCCCTGCAGTACCCCTCGCCAGGGTCCGCCAGAGACATGACCGAGAGGGTGCGGGAGCTCGCGGGCTGCACACAGCAGTTCCGCATGGCACTCAATCAGCTACTGGCCATGTGAGTCAAGGGGTGAACGGGCCACAGAGCCTCTTTTAAACTCACTGGACAAACGTACCCTGTGCCATGAGCTTTTTATCTCCAAAAAGGACAAAATGTTTAATGGGCAGAGCCATTGGTTGTAAATGAATCATTGTAAATATTTAAGTTGCTGTATGTCGGGGACAATGTAATGGGACGAACACAGACATTTGAGAAACTTTTTGAACAATGGAGGAGAAAGAGATGGAACATATCTAAAGAGTAGATTTAAGACATTAATTATTATTATGGCTAAACTGTAATTATTGCTCTGATTATTATAATTGTCATCATTATTATTATTATTATGAGATGCTGACTAAAGGTGTTTAAAATTTTAAACGTGTATGTAGAAGTACAACCATTTCCATCAAAGCTCAGATTTTTTTTTAATGAATTGTGCCTGTTGGAAGCAAAATTGGTGTTTAGTGTTTATCCTCTTGCTGTTGTTCAAAGAGGCTGGGACAGTGTGAACGCAAAGCATGCTGGGAGTGAGCCGATTGACAGACGGGCTGCGTTTAAGTCCATTTTTTTAGGCCCTTCCCTCGCTATCTTCCCTCCATCTTGTTCACTCGGATGCACGTCATTGCTTACGTTGCACAAGTGCCCACTACTGGCGGAACCCTTGCAATGTGTTTAAATGAAACGCCATAAGCCCTTGATCACTGGAATCCGCTATGGAGCTGATTTATTAATTACAGTTTGTTTTTCAGACCATTCTATAGGCCTGTATGTATGCTTGGGCTGTTGGAGAAAATATTAAAGAATTACACAAACAAAAATTATAATACAATAAACTGTGTAACAAACAGTCAGCTGAAGTTAGCTACAAGTATTATGCGGTCAATGTCAAAACTCCAATGTGTTGGATGGGGGTAAATTAAGCGTGATGTGCAGTGACATCACAATCATGTTGCATTGTGGTCTATGGATCTTCCTGAAGTGAACATATTGAGTAGACTCGCTCCCTCAGTCAAAATCGAGGAGGCGAGTGTCTGTCCAAATAATCTTCCCTCGTCCACTTGACGAAGTTGAACGTACTTCAAAATGGCGGCGGGGATTCCTCAGAGGGGAAGTGCTTATAGGGAAGTTTGCGACTGTATATCTAAAGTTAAACGCAGCCATTCTCCTTATTTACTGTGAGAGTTCAGATGACCCAGATGTACCAATGCAAAGTGACAAAAGCAGTGGAGAACACACCATCCAATTTGGACAACTTTAGAAAACAAGCGTAGTGAAAAATCAGGATCATTTTCTGACAATTTCATGCCTGTAAGCTCCACGAATGCCTGCTCATGGCTGTACCTCTGGCATGTTTTAGGGAAGTTTGAAACCTTATCATGATATTGTTTGAGATCTGATTATGTTCAAGAGAAGAGTCAATATTCAGTCCTTCAGCCTCTTTTGACCTCGACTGTAGTGCCACTTCCTGCTGGACAGGTGCATCGTGGCAACAACGTCCCGAGAGTTGCTGATTTCATTCTGTCTCTGAGATCTCAGATATCGCATCACATCCAACACAGACTGAGGCGTGCAGTGCACAGGTGTACTATATCCAAAACCAGCTTCCTCCAGTGCATCTGTTTCTGAATGGAGACCTGAACCACCTGCCTCAACCTCCCTCGCCTTGTCTTCTAGCTCCCTGTTGGTTGTATTCTAAATTTAAGAATATGTCAGAAAAAGTAGTTTAATGAAACTTATTAAACTTTTTAAGTACTGCAACATGTTGTTGTGCATATAGTCAAAATCCTTATCCAGTTGATAAAAAATAAAGAAAAAAGAAGCATTTAAGCCAAACGGTGACCTGATGTATGTTGTACTGTTATTCTGTTTTCAAATCTGTGTTCAAGGATTCAAATGATATTGACATATATGTTACTGTAAATTGCATAACTGGAAATATATGTTTAATATATTTTCATTAAAAAAATAAATTCCAGTCTATCTTGCTGTTAATCGTGTTTTTGGTGATACAAGTGTATTTACAAATGTACATCTGTACATTTTTAATTCAAACAGTTATTCACCTAATACAGATGTACACTGACAGTGCAAGCTGACCATTCAACCACATGTCCGGTACTCTTCTGTGGAACTTAACAAGGTTAAACCACCATGCATGTTTCCTTTATTGTTTCTGTCAAGTCACGTAACTTTCATTTATATATTGCTTTATAAAATACAGATTGTTTCAAAACAGCTTTACACTGATAACAGGAAAATGATTCAGTTTTGCAAACAGAGTTCATTTTGGCTGTACAGCAGTTTTAAAGAAAATAGTTTCATTGTTCAGCTGAAGTTCTGAGTTAGAGCATTTAGCGTCAGGGTTATTATGAAGCAAGGATGTACAGTGTGTACAGAGACACAATAACTACATGCCTTTCAGTATCATAGAGAAACAGCATTTATAAGACACTATAGCAGCAATTAAATGATTTTTATTACTGTAAAGAGAGAGGAAGGAATCAGGGTGCATAATCATAAACTAGTTAATTGTGCATGGTAGAGATTATCTATACTATTTGTTAATTAAAATAATATAATATAATAATACTGCAGCTACAAAAATTCATAACAGGGTTGTTTTTATAAATGTTCTACATCTTTCTACAGACTGAAAAACAATGGGGGTTCTATTACTACACTTTATGACATTCCTTGAAAAGAAAACATAGAGAAAAGGATCCAGACAGCAGTTTAGCAAAGCCAGAGTCTTGCTTGTATCACCATAAACTCTACGGAAGGACTTAAGTCGGGCATAAACATCTGGATGAGATGTTTTAGTCAGAGTAGTAACTATATCAATCACATTGATGATGTGAACAGGAGTCCAAAACAGAAAGAAAGCCACAACGATGCTGACCACAAGTCTCTTCTTGTAAGTCTTCACGTTTGCCCCCTGATTTCTGGGTTTCTGGTCCTGTCGAGCTTGAGTTAGACTGGAGCTCTTGGCTTTTTGGCTCAAGCCTTTGTGCAACCAGAGATAACATGTTAACATGATCAAAAATGGAATGACGAACCCAAACAGGGTCTCAAGAAGCAAAACAGCCACTACTATAGGCCGTGACTCCATTGTCCTCTGACATCTTTGCAATCCATCCTTGTGTTTGAGTCCTTGAGTGAAAAATATTGGTAGGGCAAAAACAAAGGCTAGTATCCAGATGCCAGTCAGATGAAGGCGTCTGTGTCGTCTTTCCAGTCTGTGCAGTAGCTTCCTGTTAGTGACCCTTGACTTGATGACATTGTGATAGCGGTGCACACTCATGGAGGTGACCGTCAGGACACCAACATACAGACTCCAGTGACCCAAGAAGAACAGGATCCTACAAGACCAAAGGCCAAGTTTCCATCCAAACAGTATTCCACACAGCACGACAGGAGCCAAGCAAAGGGGCAAAGCATCAGAGACAGCAAGGTTTAGCATTAGGCTTAAGGGAAAGCTAAAGTTTTTGTTCCACTCACGAGCAATGCTGATGATTACTGCAATATTGCTTGGCAAACCCACCAAACAGCACAAACCCAGAACTACAGCAGGAGCAATCTGTTCTGAACCCACAGCAGTGTTGTTAGATGTGGAATTGAAGCCCAATCTTAGATCCATAATAAAATTTTCTTGTCTGGAAAATAATGAATCTGAGCTATGATTGCTGAAGAACAGGGGTTATGTTGGGGCTATGTTGACTCCTCACACTTCTCTAAATCAAAACCACAGCTTTGCTCACATCTCAATCTTCCCAAAAAACAAAGTGCTTGCAAAAACACAAAGGGTAAAAGTCCATTTTACTCTCTATTGTAACGTGTATTTCTATGTCTGATTAGTTTAATTGTGGTATGGTTCTGTTTTCCATATTCTGCTTTGCTCTGAGTTCCCTGTGATTATTAGTTTCCATGGTTCCTAATCCCCTAAAAAGAGGAAAATATGGACATGAACATGGGTAGGAAAAAGAGGCCATATAGTATGGCCCTGTTGTGCTTTGGGCGAGCCAAGCTCGAGTCCTGGCTCGTGGACTTTTCCTGATTCCGTCCCCCTCTCTTTCTCTCTCCCACTTTGCTTACCTGTCCTATCATGATATAAGGCAATAACGCCAAAAAATAAATCTTTAAACTTATACTGGTTAATCTCCATCCACACACACACACACAATAGAATCAGCATCTTTTAAGCCACTACATAAAGACGGTCATGGGGGTGGGGGAACGGATTCTGACAGCTGAAGTTTTTTTTGTCGGATTCTGTTCCCCCTTAGGTTTCTTACACAATTATGTTTTAATATTTATCTAACTGATGCTGGTTAAGCTCCATACCCACACAGAATAGAAATCAGCATCGTTTAAGCCACTACATCAAAATCTCTCATCATATGTTTGGGGGAATGGATTCTGACAGCTGAAATTTTTTCTGTCGGATTCTGTTCCCCCCATGTTTCTTACACAATTATGTTCTAATATTTTTCAAACTGATGCTGGTTCTGCTCCATACCCACACAGAATAGAATCAGCATCTTTTAAGCCACTACATAAAAATCTCTCATGTGGGTGGGAGAACGGATTCCGACAGCTGGATGGTTTGTCATCGGATTCCAGCCATGTTTCTTAAAAATCGAGGATCTAGCATTTACAAAACTGACAACAGCTTCATGGTGCCTAGTGGTCAGCTTGCTGATGTACAACAATGTTGTGATTTGGCCAACCCGAGATCAAGTCCAGGCTTGTGGACCTTTTCTGATCCCGTCCCCCTCTCTTTCTCTTTCCCTTTCCCTTTCCCACTTTGCTTTAAACTGACTTTGGTAAAGCTCCACCCCCACAGAGAATAGAATCAGCATCATTTAAGCCACTACATAAACATCTTGGGGGTGGGTGGGTGGGAGAACGGATTCTGACAGCTGGATGGTTTGCTGTCGGATTCTGTTCCCCCCATGTTTCTTAAAAAATGAGGATATAACATTTACAAAACTGACACCAACTTCATGGTGCCAATGGCCTAGTGGTCAGCTTGCTGATGTACAATGTTGTGCTTCGGCCGACCTGAGTTTGAAGCTGTGACCCAATGTGAAGGCTGCATCCTCCGAAGGCCGTATTTGAAGGCCGATTGGCCGCATTTAAAGGCTGATTGCATCACAGCGGCGCGACGAAGGATGTCCCAATTCAAAAACTGCATCCTTCGAAGGTCGCATTTGAAGGCCGATTGCGTCACCGCAGCGCGATGAAGGCTGTCCCAATTCAAAAACTGCATCCTTCGAAGGCCGTATTCGAAGGCCGATTGCGTCATCGTGGCGCGACGAAGGCTACCCTGATTCAAAAGCGACGCCAAATGCACCCATCTTTTCCCTGTGAAAGGAAGGATACATAAAAGGATCCTTAGCAGCCTATCCTACCCTATCCTACCCCATAAGTCATTGCGCGCCAGTGACAACAGCATTTTTTTATTTTATTTTTTAAAGGCGGCCGACACTAGAGTTCGGTGGTGGACAGCAAATACACATTTAAATGTAGAGACAGAGAGGACGAGTTTTTGGACTTGATCAGAGAAGACATGCAACTAAAGAGGGAGGCAGAGGCGAGGAGAGCACAAGAAAGAAGGGAGAGGATGGACAGACTGTTTTCTCTTCTTGAGAGAATGATTGAAAACAATTTTTTTTCTACATATTCTTGTTTAACTTTTTTCACTTTTATTTTTTAAAAGGAAAGAAAAGATCTGTACATTATTTATTTTTATGTAACTTTAAATGTGTAAATAAGAGAATGAATTGTTCTGGACATTGTTGATTTTTGTAATGACAGTCATAATTTCTACATGAAACAAATTCTTCTATATCTTTATATATATATATATATATATATATATATATATATATATATATATATATATATATATATATAAAATTGGTAAATGAAAATCATTTGTTTTTTTTGCTACATAAAAGTACTTTTTCCAACATACGTTAAACATATCAAAATCAACAAAAAACATGTACAGTACATAAAATAAGAACAAATGATGTAGACTTTTATTCAGCTGAGCAGGGAGACCCTGGTGGTGATGAGCTCCACAACAGAGACCCTGGGATGGCCTCCTGCTGGTGAGTGTTTGAGTGCATATTTACACTATCTACTAAGTTGTCTACCAACAGGTTTGCAGGGCTGACTCAATCGACGGCTGCCATGTCACTGAGGTTTTTTCAGAAAGAGCATATTAATGAAAAAAGTACTTTTCATAACTACTGTACTAATACTGCATTGGGGAAAAACTACTAGTCATATATTTCAAACCTTAGTTAGGCAAAATTATCTTGCATACTCTAATGTATCAAGAGTAAAACTAAAGGTATGTGTTCTGCAGGGATGATGGTTTTGCATTTATATTTGGTGGCTACTGCATGCATATATTTTACTTCTGAATATTTTCAAGGTTGTTACATTTAAACTATATACTTTTGTGTAGTTTAATGTAAAACAATGCATCATATTGTAAAAGAACATAATTTTAGTGTAGCTGTCCTGTGAGGGGAAAAAAGTACTTCAGTAGGTTACTTCACATTTGTACATGAATACTTAACGAAGTATGTAGTTCTGAAAATTAAAGTAACAAAATGTAGGCCTATTGTCACAATATTAACAAATCGTTGCTAACTACAGCTGCGTCCCATATCAAAGGGTGCATCTGAAGCGCTCGGACCGGTCTAGCCTACGGAGGAATTATTCTTGTCGCCTGGCAACTGAAAGCTGCCGATGACGAGCGGGAGTAACGTTTGCACTGGGCTTTTTTTTTAATTCAACTGGGTTTTATATTCAAACAGGGATGAAAACCTGTGTAAATATGTTCACCATGGTCCATTTGTGTACATAATAAAAATAATACACTTGCCTACAAAATCGCATCAAGGTAAAGTGAACATTTGAACCTTTGAATATATAGAGGTTTATATAGAAATAAAATATATGTAAGTTTTCTTTTCATATATCATTACATTATGTAAGTTAACACCCAATACTTGAACAGTTTAAAGTGTAATCCGGCTCAAACCAGCTTAATTTAACTGGCCATGGTCTTGACTAAGCCGAAAATACATGTCCTCCAGTAAAAATGTAAAACATAAAAATGACAGCCAATTCTGGCTCCATAGCTGTTACTTAATTATATCAAATGAATTATCAGGATGGCAGCTGTCCTCTCGCACCGTTGCTTGGCGCTAGGAGCGGTGATCAGGAACACCTGGTTGCGCAATTAGGAAATCCTACGAAGGCTACATAGTGCGTCCTTCGAAGGATGCAGCCTTCACATTGGGACACAGCTTGAGTCTCTGCTTGTGGACTTTTCCTGATCCCGTCTCCTTCTCTTTCTCTCTCCCACTTTGCTTCCTGTCTACTTACTTGTCCTATCATAATATAAGGCAAAAATGCCAAAAAGTTTTATTTTTTAAACAATAACAAATAAACCTTTACAGACCTCTGGTGAGCTCCGAAGTTGTTAATCTATGGATTTTGTTGAAGTTATCTGTTCGCATTATTTCAGCTTATTTTTTAAAATAACTTTATTTAAAAATGGAATTTGTGTTGAAATACTACATTACCCATGATGCTGTACAGAAAATTCTGCACAAATAGTTTTAGGCTTTACTGCACTTTGTTCATCTTCTATTTGTTTACCAATTGCAGCTAATGCATTTGAAGTCTTGCACATTTGCAGTAAATCATTTATTGGATAAATGGATAAAGTAAAATAATAAAGTAGCAACACATAAAATCAGTTAAGCAACAAGCTAAATAAATCAACTCAAACCAACTTTTGCAGGGTTATCTCCATTGTCAATCGCACTGTCCAAACCTCATTTTGCAGGAAGTCTCTTGAACTTGGTCCTATATGGCATCAATGATGTTGATGCACCCTAACATTCTTCCTCTTGATGTTCTTTCTGGTCTGTGGTTTTCACACATTTCTTTCTCTTATGTTCTTCCGTTTACTCTTAATGTAGCCCTTGTACTAAACATTTAGGTAAGACGACATTTAGGAATGAAAGTAACACCTTTTGTTTGAACATCGATAACTCAGTGATTTGTGCTAGATCTTTCAAAATTTGATACATGGTAGACACATTTGTCTGATACAAATACAACGTACTTGGACACTCAATCACAGATTATGTGAGTTAGTCAAACACAAAGAGTTCCGTTGTTACAACAGGCTGGGGATAGATGTAACAATGAAAGGTAATTTGCTGAAATACACACAATCTAAATTTATGCAAAAATGTTTTTTGAAGAACAAAGAATAATTAGTTTTGAATAAAGTAAACAATTTAAAGTAACAAAAAAACATTGTATTGTATTTCTTTAAGGACTTGATATTTAGCACAAAAACTATTGCCGTGTGTGTGTGTTTGTCTGTACTGTATTCTTGTCACATAACAGTTCAGTCACTAGTTATGTTGCCATCCACCTATTTTATGTGAATTTTGGGATATCACATAAAAACTCTGGATGGAAATGCCGAGATGCACATAATTCAACAAATGTGCACAAAAAATTATACGTGCTCAATTGATGTGGATAATGTTTTTATCCGATAAGACATGAGCATAAACTATGATGGAGTCATATTTACCGCAAATCCCTCAAAGTGCAACAAAAAAATCACATGATTTTGTCTTAACAAGGTATGTGATTTATATTTGGAATTGTCATAAGGGGTTGGTTGTAACATTTTTAATGAACTGTTTCAACTATCCCCACCCCAAACAGCCATAACTTATCTAACTGTTTTAGCATGTGGGTTTGAATTTAGCAAGAATGCAAAGCATCAAATTAAACGAGAGAAACAGTTTTAGATTATGCAAGTCAAATAACTGTATCTACAATACAATGATTGCTAGGGAGAAATAAATAAATCTTGATAAGATTTTTTACTTCATACTTATTTGGTCATAAAATGTACAATGTTGCTTACAGTAACATGCCACTTATCCAGTGAATTCAAAAGGGTGATGCGAGTGTATGATATTGATGACATCACCACAGCTCTTTTCTGACTTGTCAAACTGACAGTGTTACAACTGACCCCATGTGTTACAACACTCCCTGGTCTTCCCCTACCCCCTAACTCAACATATACAGTTTAAACCAGACAACCAGCCCAAAGCCCATTTAACTAAAATATTTATCTTATTTGAAATATTACATTAAAATACCAGGGGTACTTCAATAATTTAACAGCACATTTATACACACACACAAATATATATACACATATGTTACTCCTTACACAGAAGACATATTAGGGTTCCTTGAAGATATAGGGCCCTATTTTAACAACCTAAGCGCATGGTCTAAAGCGCACAGGGCAAGTGCACTTAGGGCGTGTCCGAATCCACTTTTTAAAAACGGATCTGCTCATGCATAAGGCGTGTGAGCAGACCATATACGAGACAAGCTGGATTCCACCATATCTTTATGTACACAATATTAATCTTTTTCTTTGTAATGCTTTTATTTTTTAATATTTGGCTAGTTTGTGTGCTGCTGCGCGTCCCTGTGTGTGTAATAAGCAGAGTGTACATGCATTGTGCACCCGCCTATAGGCGCATATTACTAATGCGCCCTTAAAATAACAAAAAATAATAATACTGCGCCAAAATACTTTTGTTGGTCAATGGCGCAGTCTATTTCAGTTGCCTCAAAATAGCAACACGCCAACAATGCGCTCGAACAAACCTTGTTTTCAGACGAGCACACCCATGGGTGCACAAATAGGTGCAAATGCATTTGCTATTTAAACAATGTGGCACAGGACGTGAAAAAAATAACTGTGTCGGGCTGAAACTAACAAAAAACACTTGCGTTGCGCCTGGTGCCGCATTGCGCCAGATTTTTGATATGGCCCATAATGTTCCAACAGCTCTGCTTGATCATTTACCAATGAAGCATATCAATAGCCTGACAAGCCAGACCCACATCAAGATGTTGGGTCTGGGAACACACCATTGGCACGGCTCAGTCCGAGGGGCAGGATAAACGGCTGTCTTTCAAATTCCCAAGCAATAGGATAGCGCTACAACCAACCAGAGCGTTTTCCCACCAGCGGAGCCAGTTGATTGATAAAACTTTTGCCGTATCCGGTTGGCAAAACTCAAAGCACATCTTCCTTTTTTTAAGAATGACTTAAGTGCCATTCTTTGCTCTTTTCTCAAAGAAAAGCTTAACTCCAAGTCTTCCAGAGTCGCGGCCAAAGACGATTCGAAAGACCGCTGTTCGCCATCAGCAGCTCTTCAGCAGCAGGGAATTCAGTGGAATCGTCATAACTCTGCTGTCATTATGTTAAGCCCACCCACCGACTCTTTACACGATGTGATTGGCCTGACTAGAGTTTGGTTTTTCCAGCTCGCAAGCCAACAGAGAGTTGCTAGATGACACTGGCTGCAAAATAAAATTTGCTTGGCTAGCATATGAATATTAATCAGGAAATTAAGATTCTTATCAAAGTGTTATAAGAATCTTTTAATTGTTATGTTGTGTTGCAAAAAGGAGAACACATTTTTAAGTCTCAAAATGTCTAGAGTAAGATGAAGGCAGTTTTTAATCAACAGGTGAGTATGTGGAACCAACACAATTAAACGAGTAATTTCTTGACTCTTGACACTTAAAAGTGTTATATAGCTCATTGAATCATTCTCATACTTAATACTGACAACAATGAAACCACTTGAGAGAGAACTGTCAGAAGACTTATTTTTTTGCACAAAAGAGGATATTGGTACAAGAGGATTACCAAACCTTACCAAAAGTAACACAGAAACTCAAAAAGAATGGTCTTGAAATCCCTGAAACAATCAGGCCTTCAATTTAAGCTTTCATTTCATGAGAGATTTTTGTTTGCTAAGAAAAGAGCAGGAGAAATGTTTCAGAGCTGGTAAAAGCTGTGAGAAGAGTGACTGTTTCATATCACACACATCACACTGCAGGTCGCAACATGCAGAAGTGAAATGCATTGCTGATGTCCACACAGGAACTAACACCTTGCCAATGCAAAATTAACTCATTAAAACATTTTCCATTTAGTCATAGAAACTAATTTTCCCAGGCCCATATTACCAAAAATAGAGTTCTGGTAATCCATACTCTGGTCTCATGAGATCAAATCGATAATTTTGGATCTAACAGCATCCAAGACGTATTACATTGCAAAGGGGAGCAGTGCAGTGAGAAGTTCCTAGTCCCCACAGTGGTAGCTAAGTTCTTATGAATGAGTGCTGAAGGAGTGAGGAGTTGTGCTAAATTAAAGGTGACATGAATTCACAATTCTCATTCTCCTTATTCCCAGTGTTGTTCAGCACTTTTTAAACATGACAATGACTCTATTCATTCCCTAGTGACAATCCTTCAATGGACATGCATTTCACCTGACCTAACACTATGGGCACCTGTGGGGGATTTTGCAGAGACAAGTTGAGCAACACACACCTCATCAAACATCAGGACGCTCAACAGAACAGATGTGAAAGCTTTACAACAATGGCAATAATGTCAGAGCAGTATAATATTCAGTATATTATATCAGAGCAGTATGAAGTTATGTAGGACATGTACTAGTCTAGAATATTACACATTTGCTGGATTTTGCAACCCTACATTTAATCAAATTTGGCTAATTACTTATTTTACAGATACTGATTGCATATGTATCACACTGTTTTTATTAATTATGTGCTTAATAGGTTTTAATTTTGTCATCTTTTCACAAATTGTGACAGTGAACATTAAGAAATAATTAAAAAAAAATCTCTTTCTCTATGTGATTATTTACAATGTTATACTTACTCTCTTCATGTTGATAAATATGACAGTATGTATAAATGGATGCATGTAAATGAAATGCAGTCAGAAGAATGTTGAATTTTGTTTCTCCATCAACAGCATGTGTTCATCTACAGCAAACCACACAAGAACAGCCATGAGGAAACAGGAAACATGGAAGTAAATAATCCAATCAGAAATTTTGAATCATTTCTTTCTGATACATTTTAGAATATTTCCTGAACAGACGGCATAGAGAAAAGGATCCAGACAGCAGTTTAGCAAAGCCAGGGCCTTGCTTGCATCACCATAAACTTTACGGAAGGACTCCAGTCGGCCAGAAACATCTGGATGAGATGCTTTAGTCAGAGTAGTAACTATATCAATCACATTGATGATGTGAACAGGAGTCCAAAACAGAAAGAAAGCCACAACGATGCTGACCACAAGTCTCTTCTTGTAAGTCTTCACGTTTGCCCCGATTTCTGGGTTTCTGGTCCTGTGGAGCTTGAGTTAGACTGGAGCTCTTGGCTTTTTGGCTCAAGCCTTTGTGCAACCAGAGATAACATGTTAACATGATCAAAAATGGAATGACGAACCCAAACAGGGTCTCAAGAAGCAAAACAGCCACTACTATAGACCGTGACTCCATTGTCCTCTGACATCTTTGCAATCCATCCTTGTGTTTGAGTTCTTGAGTGAAAAATATTGGTAGGGCAAAAACAAAGGCTAGAATCCAGATGCCAGTCAGATGAAGGCGTCTGTGTCGTCTTTCCAGTCTGTGCAGTAGCTTCCTGTTAGTGACCCTTGACTTGATGACATTGTGATAGCGGTGCACACTCATGGAGGTGACCGTCAGGACACCAACATACAGACTCCAGTGACCCAAGAAGAACAGGATCCTACAAGACCAAAGGCCAAGTTTCCATCCAAACAGTATTCCACACAGCACAACAGGAGCCAAGCAAAGAGGCAAAGCATCAGAGACAGCAAGGTTTAGCATTAGGCTTAAGGTAAAGCTAAAATTTTTGTTCCACTCACGAGCAATGCTGATGATTACTGCGATGTTGCTTGGCAAACCCACCAAACAGCACAAACCCAGAACTACAGCAGGAGCAATCTGCTTTGAACCCACAGCAGTGTTGTTAGATGTGGAATTGAAACTTACGTTGAGCTCCATCATGATCAAATTTTTTTTGGTCTGGAAAATGCTGAATGTAAGTTATGACTGCTTGAAGAACAGGGGCTATGTCGACTCCTCCCACTTCTGTAAACTAAAACTACAGCTTTGCTCTTATCTCAATCAAGGGAAAAAAAATTATTCATTAAAGCTCCCCTTTGACTCGCTATATATATGTTCATCTAAACCAAACAATGCAATTAAAATAAAAGATACAGAGACAACATTTTGAACTCACACTTCACCCTTAAAGGGGTCACATGATGCTATTTTAAACGTTCATTATTTTGTTTATTGGGTGTAATAGAATAGGTTAACATTTTCACATACTGTACATTATTGTTGGTTGTTAATCGATGGTATATGATTTTGTTGAAGCCTTCTGTTTGCATTATTTTTAGCTTATGTCTAAAATAGCTGTATTCTTGTGGTTTGTGGTTTTCAGATGTTTCTTCCTCTTCTGTTCTACCTTTTACTCTTAATGAAGCCCCTTTTGCAAGCTGCAAACATTTACCTCATATGCTTATTTTTTAAATAAAAAATATTTAAAATCGTCTTATTAAGCTTATAATAATATACAACACCATGGTAATATCTCACTACTTATAGGATGTTCTTAATTCTAAGTTTTACAGTTTTTCTCAATCACTTTGGCTCAATTCTCAAATGAGTTAGTCTCTCAAAACAATAAGTTCAGATTTCTGAACAATTAGTTTCTGGTTCACAACATATTTGAATTTCTTATTGATTTTAACAAATTGCATGCATTTTGGCATATATATGCAAAAAAGTAAGTACATTGTCTTCAATTTGAACAATAACTAAATGCAGCCAAACCACAAGAAGCCTATTTAATTTTTTCCAAGGCCCATATTACCAAAATATAGAATTCTGGTAATCCATACTCTGGGATACTTTGGTCTCTCATGAGACCAAATCAATAATTTTTGGATCATATATGAATGAATGCATGTATGAACTGCAGTCAGATGAATGTCGAATATTGTTTCTCCATCAACAGCATGTGTTCATCTACTGCAAAACACACAAGAACAGCAGGGATAATTATTTTTTTCTGATACATTTTAGAATATTTTAGAGTCCAAAACAGAAAGAAAGCCACAACGATGCTGACCACAAGTCTCTTCTTGTAAGTCTTAAAGGGTTAGTTCACTTTGAAATTAAAATTTGGTATGTTTTAGCTTACCTCAAGGGCATCGAAGATGTAGGTGTCTTTTTTTCCGCAGTAGTTTCAATTTTGATATTTTTAGGTCAAACCGTTCTTGTCTCTCAGTCATTTGATAAAGGTCTATGGATACTTTCTCAAAGAGCATGCACAGAGTCCAAATTAAAACAATTCCCCATCGTCCAAATTAAACAATTCCCCATCGTAAGTACACATTGATGGCCTAAGACATGAAACGAGCGGTTTGTGTGAGAAAACGAACAGTATTTATATAGTTTTGACCTCTTATACACATCACACGTCCAAGTGATCTGAGGGCGCGAGCGCATCCTGCTGTGTGTCGTGTGCGCAGACTGGTGCATAGATATATACACTAGATGTCGCCTCGTCTATGGCAGTTCATTGGAACGAATGTCTTTAAGGCGACATCTAGTGTATATATATCTATACTGCGCCCTCAGATCAGATCACTTGGACGTGTGCTGTGTATAAGAGGTCAAAACGATATAAATACTGTTCGTTTTCTCACACAAACCACTCGTTTCGTGTCTTAGGCCATCAATGTGTACTTACGATGGGGAATTGTTTAATTTGGACGATGGGGAATTGTTTTAATTTGGACTCTGTGCATGCTCTTTGAGGAAGTATCCATAGACCTGCATTCAATGACTGACAGACAAGAACGGTTTGACCTAAAAATATCAAAATTGAAACTACTGCGGAAAAAAAGACACCTACATCTTGGATGCCCTTGAGATAAGCTAAAACATACCAAAATTTAATTTCAAAGTGAACTATCCCTTTAACGTTTGCCCCCTGATTTCTGGGTTTCTGGTCATGTGGAGCTTGAGTTAGACTGGAGCTCTTGGCTTTTTGGCTCAAGCCTTTGTGCAACCAGAGATAACATGCTAACATGATCAAAAATGGAATGACGAACCCCAACAGGGTCTCAAGAAGCAAAACAGCCACTACTATAGACTGCGACTCCATTGTCCTCTGACATCTTTGCAATCCATCCTTGTCTTTGAGTCCTTGAGTGAAAAATATTGGTAGGGAAAAAACAAAGGCTAGAATCCAGATGCCAAACAGATGAAGGCGTCTGTGTCGTCTTTTCAGTCTGTGCAGTAGCTTCCTGTTAGTGACCCTTGACTTGATGACATTGTGATAGCGGTGCACACTCATGGAGGTGACCGTCAGGACCAAGCGGGAAGGAAGTCGACCGGAAGTTGAAGTCGGCCGGGTGCCGCCATCTTGAGCGGAACTTCACTTGCGTTAGCAATCCCATTGACTTCCATTCATTTTGGCGTCACTTTGACAGCGAATAACTTTACATCTGAGGCGTTTGAAGACTCCATTTGTCCATTTTTTATTTCTAAAGAAACACGACAATGTATAAAATGCTCCATTACCTTGTAGCTTATGTTATGGCCCCGTAGAAGCAGTTTTTGTAAAAGTAGGCTAACGATTGCGTCATAACCACGCGACTCTCTGTCGCACAGTAGAGAGATTACCGTATGGACGGGAGGAGAAGCTCCGTCTCTGCAAGATTCGGAAGGGAATGATTCAGATTTCTCTTGGCACAGCTACTAGAAGACAGACGGGTTGCTCAGTGCTAAGAAATCGCTGAAAACGGGCTTCACTTGTCTCAACTGAGTTCCAATGGGGTCGCTGTGTCCATTTCTTTTACTGTCTATGGTCAGGACTAGGGGTGGGCGATATAGCCTCAAAATTATATCATGATATTTAAAGAATATTTGCGATAATGATATTTATGACGATATAAAAAAAATTAGAATTTCTTTTTATTATTACATTTATCTCACCAAAGTGTTTGCTCACTCATTGTGTTTTTACAATTAGGCAATTTTGTTTTTAAGAGTTTACACAACACAAGGAAGCTTGATTTCAATCTTTGAATTAAATTAAAAAAATTAGCAAAAAATATATACAAAATAATAAAGATACAAATAAAGATAAAAGTTTTTGAGTAGGTCCGTCTAACACTATTCAGAAATACTACAGAAACTGAATAAGGTAATCAAATGTAAAATAACACTAGCCCTGAGTCCTGACTAAATTAAATACATAGGCTATTAATTCTGATTCCTTACAATGAAAGCTATCTTTTGTTGTTTTGACGACAACAACATTAATGACAGACACATATGGCTGCTGTCACTTTTAGAGCTAGTGCCCGGATCCATTACTGTTATACTGTCTGTCACACTGTCACGCGCGTTTTATGGTTATTTCAGACATAACCGACTGTTTACGAATACACTGACCATGACCGGAATTTTTACACAATTTTACACGCGAAAAATAACTTTTGTTACTCGCGAGCTGTTTGTGAGGCGGCTTACTGTATACATGCACGCAGAGTAAACATCTCTCAGAGAGCGCGCGAGAGTAGTTTAAAATCGCAAATGTTTAAACTGATGAGACTTAAAAAGAAGTTAAAATGCTAAACTTTAGTTACGATGCAAGTGACAAAAGATTCCGTCATGTCCTGACTGCTAAACACAAGAGTGTGGTATTGACGCTTGACTTGTGCAACCCATTTTGAGAGCGAGAGAGAGAAGACGCGGCACCGCTGAACACTCACCCGGTTGGTAAAATCAGTGTTTGCGGGGGAATTTTCCGCATTATAACTGGTAGACCTGCGGGAATTATTAAAATACTTTTGAAGTAGCTCCTTTTTAGGTACTAAATCGTCATTGGAGGCTGACTTGCTGCTCTCGCGCTCAGCAGGTGTTGTTGTTGTGCGTGCTAGGGAACGTAATGCGCCATATCAGTGATATCGCGATATGACACTTTTTTATCATGTAAAAATTTATACCGGTATTATCGTGGACGGTATGATATGGCACACCCCTAGTCAGGACACCAACATACAGACTCCAGTGACCCAAGAAGAACAGGATCCTACAAGACCAAAGGCCAAGTTTCCATCCAAACAGTATTCCACACAGCACGACAGGAGCCAAGCAAAGGGTCAAATTTATTCTGTTACAAGATTAAAGCTGCAGTCTGTAGCTTTTCCTCTTTGTCGCCATCTCTGTTTGAAATATGCAATTGCAGTCATTCACGGAATTTTCAACTTTATGCGAATTTTTAACTTTGTGCCTCGACACAGCACAGCGCGGATGAACACGATGTTTTGAGGAGAATGTGTGTCTCTCCGTCACCGCGCCGGTGTGGATACCGTCATTCAGAATCACAGATTCTACTTTTTGGAAGTATGACCAACATAAGAGTTTTCACCGGAAAATGTCATCTGAACAAGTAAGTAACATCCACTTTTGTTCTGACCAACTAAGGGGAAAAAAGCATTGCAGTAAATCGCGCTGATTAAATCTAACGATCGCTTATCATATCACGTAAAACTGCGCAAATTATACTTTGTTCTCAAATTGTAGTGTTAACAACATCAGCATTGCGTAACTACATTTAATGCCCTTCCGATATTTATCCTTGTTTTCGCATGGGCCCGGTTGCACTCTCTTTTTTTCTGTAGCCACTCCGAAGTCCGAACAAAGTCTTTTGCATTTTACAACGGGTGAATCTTGTCACTGGTGATTGTCGTTTGAACCTTTCTGGATCCACCATCAAATTAATAAGTTTAATTATATCAAGTGCTGTGAGAAAAGGCTATAAATCTCCACCTCCAACATCCTCACACGCAGTATAGCCTACTAGCCGGGACTCCTTATTTATGTGTAAAGATGTGACATAATGATGCAAAGACATGCTCGAATTTCCCGCGGAAATCCACCAGTACCACTGGAATTAAAAACATTATTACAAGCTTACCGTTTTGAATCGAGCTAAGGCAAGCAGATAGTTTTGAACACTGGCTGGTTATGTACTTGCTCAAATTTGGTTTGGATAATTTTGAACCCAAAAAAGTTACAGACTGCAGCTTTAATTATGTCATTATACTGACATGATCTGACATTGTTCTGTCTTAATTGTATATTTAATTCATTTATTTAACTAGTAAATTAGTTTGGTCTTTTTGACCCTGTTCCTTTTTCTCTGGGCCACACGTTTATGATACTCCTCCAATGGCAATGAAAGGCCCACCCAGTAGAGATGGTCAGGAGCTCTATGACACTCCACCTAGTGTGGACAAGAGCCAGCTGCACTACCAACAAACGGTAACAATTATTCTTTGTCTCCATGCATGACTGACACAAATTAATTACACTCTAGTTTTATGTACACCTTTGATTTGGACATTAATGGGGGTTGCAGACACTTACAAAAAACTAGTAAACTAGTTTAGTAGTTTTATACTGCAGGCATACTTGTAAGTTTTCTTTAAGCAAACTTAACATCATACTTATAGTTTACTATTTATATATTATTTTTGCACTTTAAGTACACTATTATGTTCCTATTTAGGTATTAATATTTGTGGCGGATGTTGGTGAGCCTGGGCAGGTTAGTTTGTGTCTTTATTAAATGGAATTTGTTTACAGTAAAGAATACACAACAACATTATTTTGGTTTAATAAACTTTATTTAAACTTTCGTTTGGAATTCAGTGTGCACACTCTTTAACGTTTAGTTTGATGAGTTTATTCTTACCGTTCTTTTTATTTGTTTGTTTGTTACGTCTGAGTCCCGTGAGCTGGTGCACTGACCCCCTTTTTGTGTTAATTGGTGCTGGTCACCAATGTATAAATTTGTTAATTGTTTCTGTATGGGAGTGGTGTTCTGTGAGAGAACAGGTCCTGTAGTCCCTAGACATCTGTAATTGTTTAAGAGGCAAATGCAGTGACTCATGTTTATTGTATTGTAACATTTCGTCTAGTATTCACACCCAGACTAATTGCCACAAGATTTATATTAGGGAGGGAACCACTGGCTATGGTCTGTGTTAGTTCAAATACTCAAAAAGACAAGAAATAGATGCAATAATGAGTATTATTCACAAAAGAAAGAGGTAAAGAATACATACGATCATCAATACATGATAGAAAATCACACATATAATACCCAGAGTCAAAACATTTCAACATATAAGGAAAAAGTCACGCATCAACAACATTATTACAAAAGTAGTGCAAAAGTTCTTATCTGGATAGGCAGAAATGACAAAGTCCTTTCTGCTGTACTCAAGTGCACAACAGTCTGGAAATGAAATGGCTGGCACCAATCCGATATAATCCGTCATCAAGCAACAAGACTTTTGTCTCTGTACATCAACCCAGAAGATAACGAGGAGAATAGAAGTAAGGTGTCCTGGGGTTAAACAGTCCTTCTGAAGTACAATCCTCCTGGATATTATCAGGAAGGACTAAAGAGTCCTTCTACAAACAAGCAAACAAAAATCAACATCATACCATATGTGAATCCACACAGGCCAAAAATAACTATAAATAAAACATACACAAAACACCAAATCTTACATTGACTGAGCAGAAAATCCCCTAGATTCCCAGTCTGGACTCTATGAGTGGTACGCCATGCTGTTAGTCCCCAAACACATCTAACGTACTTGGTTACTTACGTAACCTCGGTTCCCTTAGAGATAAGGGAACGAGTACTGCGTTGAAAACGCTGTGGGAAAACTCCTTTTCTCGAGAATATTAAAGCCTTTATTTTAAAACGCATTGCTGCAGCACATGCGAGAGCTAGAAGCTCGCGTGAGCGTGCTGATTGGCTTGTGCAAAGCAACTGCACGAACCAATGGCGGATCAGCAGAGGAGCGCGGACCAATCGGGGCGCTTGGCACTCTGCCAGAGTCAAGCGCGCGAAACCGCACGTGACAGAAGAGTATAAATACACAGAGAATCCTCCATTTGACAGGTTTAAATCGACTGAAGCGAAAAGACACCTGCCATAAGAGACAATAGCACGGCAAGGCAACGCAGTACTCGTTCCCTTATCTCTAAGGGAACCGAGGTTACGTAAGTAACCAAGTACGTTCCCTTACGAGAACGTTCTCTCGTACTGCGTTGAAAACGCTGTGGGAACACTATTTAAAACGCCGTGCTTGTCGTCTTTGGCCAATCTGACTCACCGAGAGCTCCAGGAAGTACAGAATAGCCTAGGATAAAGAGACCGAATCTTCAGGCCCTTAGATATCCAAACAGATAAAGCTGGGCCAAGGGCCAGTCTTAAGAATCCCACAACTCAAGATGACAACCAGTGTCTGAGTCAAAAACTAGTCTGGGTCCACAGAGCCAGCGTTAGATAGAGACTACTCATGCCTATAAGGCAGGTACCATAGAGGTTTAAGATGCGGACGGAACGGACCAGCCGGCCGCCGCATAACATCCTACATAGGCATTTTCGTAACTAGTCTGGATCCATAGAGCCAGGGCCTAGCCAGAGAGAATTCGTACCTGCGGAGCAGGGACTTTTGGGTTGTAACGTTTCACAGATGTGGACGAAACAGACTAGCTGGTCATCGCACAAATATGCCAGAAGGAATGTCAAAACTAGCCTGGGTCCGCAGAGCCAGAGCTTAGATAGAGAGAACTCGTGCCTGCAGAGCAGGAACTTCCAGGTTGTAAAATCTCACAAATGTGGACGGGACGGACCATCCGGCCGCCGCACAAATGTCCTCGATAGGATCACCACTCGACCAGGCCCACGAGGAGGCGACGCCTCTCATGGAGTGAGCTCTAACACCTATGGGACATGTAAGGCCCAGTGAGGTGTAGGCCAGAGCAATGGCATCCACTATCCATCTGGACAGCGTGAGCTTCGTGACGGGAAGACCTTTGGTTCGGCCCCCGAAACAAACAAAAAGCTGTTCAGACTGTCTGAAAGAGGCTGAACGCTCTAAATAAATTCTCAAAGCTCTGACAGGGCAGAGTGTGAGAACATCACTGAACTCTTCTGAAGTGGGAAGAGCTGACAGAGAAATAACCTGGGCTCTGAACGGAGTTGAGAGCACCTTAGGAATATATCCATGTCTTGGCCTAAGGATGACCTTAGAGTCATTGGGGCCGAATTCCAGACAGGAAGCGCTAGTAGAGAGCGCCTGTAAGTCACTTACTCTCTTGACTGACGCCAGTGCCAACAGCAGGGCGGTTTTCAGGGAGAGAGGTTTTAGGTCGGCTGACTGAAGTGGTTCAAAGGGAGGTCCCTTAAGAGCCCGCAGAACCAAAGAAAGGTCCCATGCTGGGACAGATGGCGGCCGAGGCGGGTTAAGCCTTCTGGCGCCCTTAAGGAAGCGAGCTATAAGGTCGCATTTTCCTAAGGAGGCTCCGGCTTCCGATACATGCTGTGCAGCAATGGCTGCTACGTATACCTTGAGAGTGGAGGGGGAACGACCCGCATCCAGCATCTCCTGGAGAAAGGATAGCACTCTTGGTACTTCACAAGTGTGTGGGTCGAGGTTTCGAGCTAAACACCAGCTGGAAAACACTGACCATTTATGGTGGTAGAGGCGTCTGGTAGACGGAGCTCTAGCCTCCCTGATCGTGTTCAGGACGCCCTCTGGGAGGTCCTGGGGTACCCGTTGAGTGGCCAAGCGTGTAGGGCACACAAATCGGGACGGGACGCCATATAGTCCTGTTGGCCTGAGCCAGGAGGTCGCGCCTCACTGGGATTGGCCAAGGGTCTGTCACAGACAGCCGTATCAGCTCCGGGAACCAAGATTGGGTTCGCCAGAGAGGAGCTATCAGGAGCACTGCGCATTTCGTGTCTCTGATCCGTTCGATGACCTGAGGGAGCATCGAGACCGGAGGAAACGCATAGAGGGGAAGGCTGGGCCAGTCGTGGGCCAACGCATCCCTGTTCTTTGAAAAGAAGATTGGGCAGTGACGATTGTCTTCTGAGGTGAAGAGATCTACTTCTGCCTTCCCGAAGACCTCCCAAAGTAGGAGAACCGTCTGAGGGTGGAGAGACCATTCCTCTGGGGTAACCCTGCCCCGAGAGAGCATGTCTGCTCCTGTGTTCAACGTGCCCGGCACGTGAGCTGCCCTGAGCGAGCGCAGATTGGTGTGAGCCCATAACAGTAGCTGGGTGGCTATGGCAAGCAGGATGCGGGACCTGAGGCCGCCCTGGCGATTTATGTAAGATACCACTGACATGTTGTCCGTCCGGACCAATACGTGGTGTCCAGCCAGGTATGGGAGGAAGGTTTTCAGGGCCAGAAAAACTGCTCTCATTTTGAGGCAGTTGATGTGTAGGCGTTTCTCCGAGCTCGACCAGAGGCCGGAGGCAGGCCTGCCCTCGTACAGCGCTCCCCAACCTGAGTTGGAAGCGTCTGTTGAAATCACCCTCCTCTCTGAGACCACCCCCATGCTTACGCCCTGCTGGTACCAGCTGGCGTCTTTCCAAGGGGCCAGGGCTTGAACACAGCGCTGGTTTACCTTGATAACCAAGTGGCCTGAATGCCAGGCGTGGGGTGGCACCAGAGGTGCTAGCCACAGCTGAAGAGGACGCATACGCAGTAGGCCGAGTTGGAGTACTGATGATGCGGAGGCCATGAGGCCAAGGATCCTCTGGAACGTTCTGAGGGGTACATAAGAGCCCTCTGTGAGCGATGCTGCGAGCTGCTGAATCGTTAGAGCACGGGCCGGTGTGGGCCATGCTCTCATAAGTACGGAGTCGAGAACTGTTCCCAGGAACGTGATACGTTGGCTGGGCAACAGAATACTCTTGGCAAATTTGACCTTGAGCCCTAGACATTCTAGATGTCTGAGGAGCCAGGCTCTGTGAGTATGTGACTCCGCCTCTGACTGGGTCAATATGAGCCAATCGCCGAGGTAGTTCAGGATGCGCATTCCCCGCTGTCTCAGGGGGGAGAGAGCTGCATCCATGCACTTCGTGAATGTACGAGGTGCCAGTGCCAGTCCAAATGGTAGGACTGTGTACTGGTATGTCTGCCCCTCGAAGGCGAATCTCAAGAATGGCCTGTGGTGGGGGTTCACTTGAATGTGAAAGTAAGCGTCTTTTAGATCTATTGAGAAAAACCAGTCGCCTGGGCGAATTTGCGCCAGGATGTGTCTGGTCGTGAGCATTCTGAACGGCCGTGACATGAGAGCCTTGTTCAGATGTCTCAGATCTAAAATGGGTCTCAGGCCGCCGTCTTTCTTTGGAACAAGAAAGTAACGGCTGTAAAAACCTGACTCGCTCTGAGAAAGGGGGATCTTTTCGATGGCCCCTTTGGCCAGCAGACTTAACACTTCGGTGCGGAGGACATGACTCAGTGTGCTCCTTACCGTGGTTTGTATAACCGCACGGAAACGCGGTGGTCTGCGGGCGAACTGAAGCGAGTAACCGCGCTTTATGATGTTCATTACCCATTGATACCCACTGATTTCGGTCAATGTCAGCCATAGGTGGCGCTCTAAAACTACTAGGCTGCCATGTTGCGGCCCAGTGCTTGAGCGGTGGTCTTAGTGGCCCGTAGCGCTAGATCTGTCGCACTTCTGAGGTCCTTAAAAGTGTCTGGGTCAGGGCCTGACTCATCCATGTAGCGGAGGAGCTTCGCCTGAAACACTTGGAGGGTCGCCATGGCGTGGAGAGCAGAGGCGGCTTGACCGGCGGCAGCATAAGCGCGGCTGGCAAAGGCCGAAGTAGTTCTGCATGGCTTAGATGGGTGCACAGTCTTAGACCTCCAACTTCCTGCAGTGGGAGGGCATAAGTGTGCAGCGACCGCTTCCTCCAGTGGGAGGAGACACACATAACCTTTTTCTTCAGCGCCGTCAACAGTGGAGGGCGTTGAAGAAGCAGATGAGCGCGTTCGTGCTGAAAAGGGCGCGCGCCAGCTTTTAGTGAGCTCTTTGTGGACCTCAGGCAGAAATGGAGCGGCGCGCTGACGAGGGGCCTGTTGGCGCCCCGGCAGGTACCACTCGTCGAGGCGGCTTCTGGCAGGCTCAGCTGGAGAAAAACCAGTAGAGTCCCAGCTCGTTGACAGCGCGAGACATGATGCGGAAGAGTTCGGCGTCGATGTTCGCTCGAGTGTCGGAAGGGTCTAACTGAGACGGGGGGGAGGGGTCCGCGGAGCCCGACCAATCCTCGTTCTCAGATGCCGCCACGGAACTGCGTCATGCATTAACATCAGCAGATCCGTCAAAAGCGACGAATCCCGCCGCTTCAGACAAGGGGCGTTGGTCGCTCTGAGAGAACAGAACTGAGAAGAGCGTGGGGGAAGCACGTGGAGAAAAGCCCAGCGTGCATCCGCTAAACTCACCGCGTTCAGGACGCCTCATGATCGCGCCGCTTCTTCCTACGGGGCTCGCGGGGCGCCGAAGACGGAAGAAGGGCGGGATAACTCACCGACGAAGCGAGAGCGAGTCTCGAGCAGAGAGAAGAAACAGGCATCCCGTCGCAGAGAAGGCAGCCGCCTATAGTGAGCGCTGACTCGGCGTGCTCAGGGCCGAGACAGGCAGCACACAGAGTGTGTGTCTGTAAACACAAGCAGGGGAAACCCGCAGTATTCACAGATAGAGAGCGGCATTTGAATCAACACCGCGCGCTGTGAAAACAGCGAAATTGCTCTTTTAGGATAGAGAGAAAGAGAAAAAGGATACTCGTCGGATGCCACAGGGAAACGCTCAGCTGGCAGATGCCGGAATGCAAAGCTGTTCGGCTGGACGGCTGTTCAACGACGAGCGGCTTCTATCCGGAGAGGATCAGCGACGAGGTGAGTCGAAAGCTGAAGGAGATAAAATCTGTCAAATGGCAGATTCTCTGTGTATTTATACTCTTCTGTCACGTGCGGTTTCGCGCGCTTGACTCTGGCTGAGTGCCAAGTGCCCCGATTGGTCCGCACTCCTCTGCTGATCCGCCATTGGTTCGTGCAGTTGCTTTGCACAAGCCAATCAGCACGCTCACGCGAGCTTCTAGCTCTCGCATGTGCTGCAGCAATGCGTTTTAAAATAAAGGCTTCAATATTCTCGAGAAAAGGAGTTTTCCCACAGCGTTTTCAACGCAGTACGAGAGAACGTTCTCGTAAGGGAACTCCTTTTACCATTGCCTTACTGATAGCCTAGAGCAATAAGCACACTAATTCCCCCTAGAGTCAGGTAGTAGCCTTACATACCAAAGGGAAACTAATGTGACAGGTCAAGACTGTTACAGTATGTTTTTTTTTTTTTTCTCTTTACAAATAGTTTGGTTTACCTCAGTTGGGTTAACATTTGCTTTACTTTTGTAACCCCATTCTGTGGAAATAAACCCCTAAACGTTTGCAGTAGCCTGCTGCCTCTGTGTTCTTTTTTCCTTTACTGGTCACATCTATCACAATATTTATATTTGAAATATACTTTTAATTGTACTTTAACTCTTTCCATTTTAAAAACATTTTATTCTAGCTTCATGCATCCTTTTTTTATCAACACTTGAATGTGGGTAAGTTTCATTAAAGGGGGGGTGAAATGCTCATTTTCACACAATCTCATGTTAATCTTGAGTACCTATAGAGTAGTATTGCAGCCTTCATATCTCCAAAAAATCTTTAGTTTTATATTTATAAAAGAAAGATAGGCTGTAACATTACCGAGTCTTTCCGGAAAAAAACGAGCGGGTGGAGGCGGGCCGTGTGGGCGAAGCTAAAGCTGTGCTAACGCGCCGAGCTAACAACACACAGAGACATTTGAAGCAGTTCCATACTCACCGCCTGCGGTTCCAACCACGACCGCGAACCTTTATCATTGTGACTGCTCGATCCTTAAGCATTAGACGATCTGCAAATCCGTCGATCTGGGCTTTGTTTATAAAACAATCATCGTCGAAATGCAGGGAACAAACAGTCCGTTGATGCTCAGGAAAAACAAACTCCATCCACTGTTCCCTTAACGCCGGGTTCTTTGGGAATCTGTTCAGGGTTGTCTTGCCCTGGCAACCAAAAACACACTTCTTTGGTGACATTGACTTCCCTAAGGCCGAGCAGAGCGCTTTGATGGGCGTACTGCTTTCGCTCTCTTGCTCTGGTCTACAAGTGCGCGCGCGCCCGCGCTAAGAAGTGCCCTTAGGACCCATATAAGGACATTCCGCCCCAGCTGACGTCACGAAGACCCATACTCGAAAAAAACTTTCCGAAACTTGTGACAAACCGGAAGGACAATTTTTGGCACAGAAATACTCCTTCAAACATACAATTTAATTTGTGAAACTTTGTCCATGTTTAGCATGGGAATCCAACTCTTTAACAGTGTAAAAAACTCAGTATGCATGAAATAGCATTTCACCCCCCCTTTAAAAAAAAAAAGTGCTACATTTTAGACAAAAAGCAGAGAAATTAGCATTTTTGTCAAAGACTACGACCGCATCGGATTCAGAACGATGATCAAAACATAGATGGAGTAGACGAGTTGGTCCTGTACTTTTTGATCATTTTATTTCCTGTTTGGAATGGAATAACGAGAAATGAAAACCAGATCATTTATTCGTTTTTTAGCTTAGTTAAAAAAATTAAAAATGAGATTTTGGCTTGAGTTTTCATTTTTTTGTTTATGGTTTACAAATTGGTTTATGGGTTCGATATTTCATTTGCACACGTGGGCGGTGCTGAAACGCCCCTTTCATCTGATTGGTCAAAATGCTCCGCCTTCAGTAGGCTACGAGCTTTTCTTTCTGTCAGGCAGAATAATTCCGCGTTCCAGGCAATCTGTAACCCGTGTTTTTCCAACTTGTAACTGGGAGTACATCGTTCCAGGCAACCTGTAACCCGTGTTTTTCCAACCTTATACCCGTGAAAGTACACTGGAACGGCAGTAAAACCCGTAACTTCCCACCCGTGAACTCGTACTAGATCGATGTACAGTAGCATCCTCTACCCCAGATACAGCTCTGACAAGGATTGCAAACACTGGTCTACTACCACCGCCTATACATCTTGAGAACAGATTTGAAGTACTAAGGAATGTAAATGAGGAATCCCCAAACGTGATGAAGGTGATCGAACACAGACTGAATGGGCCAGTAGCTAACACTAAAGCTAAATGGCGCTCAAGGTGGAGCAGACAGCGGCACTCAGCTCAGAGCGCAGCCGAGCCCAGGACTCTGATAGTGGGGGACTCCATAATCAGAAACATTAGCAGCAGGGATACAACTACGTGCTGCCTTCCACAAGCAACAACTTCTGATATAAACAGGGAACTTCAGAACATTCTGATGAAACATAAAACTGCAAATCGACTCATCATACATGTGGGGAAGAATGATATTCATAAAGAGCAGTCAGAACTCCTTAAGAAGGATTTCCATGAACTTTTTGAAACACTTAAAAGACTGAAAGTTCAAACATTCATCAGTGGACCTCTCCCAGCAAGAGGAACAAACAGGTTTTCACGGTTACCATGGCTGCAAAAAACCTGCAATATAAAAGCAGTGAACTTCATGGACAATTTCAATCTTTTCTGGAGTCAGAGACAACTGTTTCATCGGGATGGCCATCACCCAAACAAACTTGGTTCAAGAGTGCTAAAGGACAATATCTACTTCTCCCTCAATCATCCTTCTGCAGTTTGTGCCAATCCACTCAATCTGAACGGCACACACACACCTGGACACAGTATGAATGACCACAGGACTTCACTTCAGCAGCAAAATGGACATGCGGTTGACATATCACACAAGGACAATGATAACACCACTCCGCCACAACAACCTCTGCTCACGGACTCAATCTCAGCTGAACCCTGCCCACAGAGCTCACCACAGACAGACATATCAGAACTGCTTGAAGATTCAGCGAGGACGACCCAAGGACGACTTCCTGGAAAACAGCCAGGGAAGCCAGGACAGCCTATTACAGCCTCCGATAACACCAGAGCAACAGCCCCTTTCACCAGACACTTTTTCCCTCTCTCCAGCATCGCCACTTCTGTGCTTCTCACAGAAAATGGAAGAACTGGTGTATGCTGGAACCAAACTATCCCACTCTTTTGCTGCAAGCCCCCAGATACCAAACAAAAAAAGACAGGCACCATTCCCACCAAAGCCTGCGGGCCCAGCTCGCCCTCCCCCTCCTATGAGAGCTCTTCGGCCTCTGCCACAACGCCAGGGCCCACACCCTCCTCCATCTGCTCGAGGTGAACCAAAAACAACTGATACCAGCTCTCAGTGATATGTGTCGGGTCCCCGTTTTGATAACAGTAACTTTCTCAAATGTTTACAGAACAAGCGGGAACCCAGTGTGCCTGTATCTTTCTCTATTGCTGCTCTATTACAAGATAGAAAGTCTAAGGCAGGGCTGTGGCCCTCCAGGAACTGAGTTTGACACCTGTGGTCTAAGGCCTTCAATAGCCGTACAGCAAACCTAACTAATCTGGTGCCTATTACACGTCAAACTAATATTGCTGTGGGGAAAAGTAAGTCTGTTAAGTTAGCACTCTTTAACATCCGCTCACTTAAAAATAAATCACTTCTAGTCAACGACTTAATAACCACAAACAACCTGGATTTTATGCTTCTAAATGAAACCTGGCTAGAAGACAGCTGCAGTGCAACAATCCTCAATGAAGCAGCCCCCCCTAACTTTACATTTATGAGTGTCTGCAGAGCTGTTAAGAGAGGTGGGGGTCTAGCTGCTCTTTTTAAAGATATCTATCAATGTAAGCAAGTATCATTTGAGAATTCCTTGTCTCTCGAATATCTGGGTATTGTGTTAAAAGGTGCTCCAAGCATTTTACTTTTCATTATTTACAGGCCTCCAAAATACTCTCCAGCCTTTGCTGAGGACTTTACAGAACTGTTATCAACAATTACCTCAGAGTTTGACTGTTTTGCCATTGCTGGAGATTTTAGCATCCACATAGATAGTGCAGAGAACAATATGGCAAAAGAAATCAAAAGTGTTTTAAAAACTTTTGATCTGACTCAGCATGTACATGGACCCACACACAATCGTGGACACACTCTAGATTTACTTATCAGTAAGGGTCTAAACATTTCAGCGATTGTTATTAAGGATGAAGCACTGTCTGATCATTTCTGTATTTTCTTTGATATATTGATCTCTCCTGCCACTGAAGCTAGATCTGTGTCTGTCAAGAAGAGATGCTTAAATGAGAACACTAGTGTACTATTTATGAAGGCTATATCCTTAACACCAAGCATATCTGCAGACTCTGTTGATTTTCTCCTTGATTCTTTTAACTCAAAAGTTAAAAGTGTAACTGATGATATTGCTCCTGTTAAAGTCAGGAAGAAGAGTGGCAGACAAAAAGCACCTTGGAGAAACTCAACAGCAGTGCAAAATATGAAAAGACAATGCAGAAAAGCAGAGCGCATGTGGCGGAAGACAAAACTTGTAGTCCATTATAACATCTACAAAGACAGCCTTCATGCTTTCAATATGGAACTAGGCAAAGCTAGACAGACTTTCTTCTCAAATATTATAAACAGTAATTTAAACAACAGAACACACGCACTCTTTTTGCTACTGTAGAGAGACTGACAAACCCCCCAAGCCAGATTCCCAGTGAAATGCTCTCAGACAACAAGTGCAATGAGTTTGCTTCTTTCTTTTCTGAGAAAATCAATAATATCAGAAAGGTGATCAGCACATCCTTGAGTTGCCCTGGGGTCAGACAGATCAGACCACCTGAGAAAGTAGTTACTATGTCTGACTTCCAAAAAATTGATGGCAAAATTTTGGAAGAAACCGTACAGCACCTTAAAACATCAACCTGTGCTCTTGACACACTTCCCACATCATTTTTCAAAAGTGTGTTAAACAGTTTAGAAGCAGATCTTCTAGAAGTGGTAAATGCCTCATTTCTCTCTGGGAGTTTTCCAATCTCCCTAAAAACTGCAGTTGTCAAGCCCCTCCTGAAAAAGAACAATCTGGATAAGACCATATTAAGCAACTATAGGCCGATCTCAAATCTTCCTTTCATAGGCAAGATCATTGAAAAAGTTGTCTTCAATCAGCTGAACAAATTCTTATGCTCGAATGGATACTTTCACAATTTTCAATCTGGTTTCCGACCGCACCACAGCACAGAGACAGCGCTCATAAAGATAATAAACGATATTAGCTTAAATACTGATTCAGGCAAATTATCAGTGCTGGTGCTACTCGACCTCAGTGCTGCATTTGACACTGTCGATCATAACATACTTCTTGACAGGCTGGAAAACTGGGAGGGGCTTTCTGGGATAGTCCTAAAATGGTTCAGGTCATACTTAGATGGGAGAGGTTATTATGTGAGTATAGGAGATCATAAGTCTGAGTGGACATCCATGACATGCGGAGTCCCTCAAGGCTCAATTCTTGCGCCACTCCTGTTCAACCTGTATATGCTCCCAATGAGCCAAATAATGAGAAAGAACCAAATTGCTTACCACAGCTATGCAGACGACACACAGCTCTACTTAGCCCTATCGCCTAACGATTACAGCCCCATTGACTCCCTGTGCCAATGCATTGATGAAGTCAACAGTTGGATGTGTCAAAACTTTCTTCAGTTAAACAAAGACAAAACTGAAGTCATTGTATTTGGAAACAAAGATGAAGTTCTCAAGGTGAATGCATACCTTCACTCTAGGGGTCAAACAACTAAAAATCAAGTCAGGAATCTTGGTGTGACACTAGAGTCAGACATTAGTTTCAGTAGTCATGTCAAAGCAATAACTAAATCAGCATACTATCATCTCAAAAATATTGCAAGAATTAGATGCTTTGTTTCCAGACAAGACTTAGAGAAACTTGTTCATGCTTTCATCACCAGCAGGGTGGATTATTGTAATGGACTCCTCACTGGCCTTCCCAAAAAGACCATAAGACAGTTGCAGCTCATACAGAACGCTGCCGCCAGGATTCTGAGCAGAACTAGAAAATATGAACATATCACACCAGTCCTCAGGTCTTTACACTGGCTCCCAGTTAAATTTAGGATTGATTTTAAAGTATTATTACTGGTATATAAATCATTCAATGGCCTAGGACCTCAATACATTGCAGATATGCTCACTGAACATAAACCCAACAGATCACTCAGATCACTAGGATCATATCAGCTAGAAATACCAAGGGTTCACTCTAAGCATGGCGAGTCTGCTTTTAGCTATTATGCCAGCCGCAGCTGGAACCAGCTTCCAGAGGAGATCAGATGTGCTCCTACAGTAGTCACATTCAAATCCAGACTCAAAACACATCTGTTTAACTATGCATTTACTGAATGAGCACTGTGCCAATGTTCGTCCGACTGTTTGTACTGTACTGTATTTTATTTTTTTATTTTTCTATCTAAACTGTTTTAATTATTCTTATTTCTTTTTATTATTTTAATTTCTTCTATGTAAAGCACTTTGAATTGCCATTGTGTATGAAATGTGCTATATAAATAAACTTGCCTTGCCTTGCCTTATAATATGTCCATAACATTTACCACTCTCGTCTTTAATTTACATCAAAAGGCAGGTAGGCGTGTGTGACATATGTATAAATAATTTAGAAAATTTAATAGAAATAAAGTTTATATTTATGAATGTAAGCATGTGTAGCCTACTCAGTTAACATAAAAAGAAAGAGACAGAAAAGAGAGAAGCTAGAATCAGTGAACGTACATTAATACTATCAAAATTAGCAGGTTTGGGATTAATTAAAATCATGTCGGTTGAAGAGCACAGGATACCTCTAAAATGTTATTAGTTTTATTATAAAACTAATACAATTTTATTACATACTGAATTGGTCAATGTTTCTCTGAGTTTTCTTTATTATGTTGGCTTGAGAAAGCCAGCATATATTTAAACATTATTATTATTTATTATTATTATGAGAAATTGACTCAACCTAGAACTTTAATTCTTCACCAAACTCAGCTCAGACCTTCAGACTGGTCTGACTATATCTTTTCTAACTGGACATACTTACTTTCCCAAAAAATCCATTGACTTGTGTTATCTGAGCAAAGAAGGCCGTAATACTCAATGCTGTCCACTAGAGGGGGCGACAGGATAATAAGTCTTTTCTACTCTCTATCTCTGTTTGCTTCAGTTTAAATGATAAATAAATGCATGAATTTCATTCATAAATAGGCCGTATCTGTGTATGAGAAAAAGCTTTACACGTCAAACTGTACAACTAATAAAAACTTGAACCCTACTTAAAAGTTTGCCACTCTCTAGTTTCTTTTAAGATATTGTTATTCACACTGGTTTTTGCTTTTATTTGTCATGAGCTCTATATTTTAAGATGTAGAAAAAGTATGATTCAACAACACAAACTCTGTTTTAACTCGGCAAATTTGTTTTCCTCTGAAGTAGGCTATAGCATACAAGTTATCCTGCTTTTTGCCATGGCTTGCTATTCTGCCCAGAATAAACGATATTTTCTCCACACGAGATGTTTAAAAACTCTGCATGTAGTTTTTGTTGAGACGAGCGCATATCTTACAAAGGTTATGTCTGTCTGTCTGTCTGACTGACTGACTGACTGAGCTTTGTGAAATATAGCACTAGCAGAGTAGACAGTGGCGGCGTTTCACAAAAACCTAGAGTATGGCATTCCCTCTGAGCAGGCCTACATAGAACAACGACATTTCCGAACGATATAACTCACATTACATACCAAACAAAATGCACGATGCACTATTAACTCAATTACACTATCAATTAAAACTCACAGTGAACATCATTTAATATAAAACACATGTCTTACCTTTTTGTTGCAGTGCAATTTTTATTGCATGAGTGTAGCCTATCGGTTTGCTGACAACACTACAGTCCTTGGTCCTTGGTCCTTTTTTTTTTTTTTTTTTTTGCAGCTTCCATTCTCCTGATTGCTATTATTTAATTTCTTCGTTAAAAATACATCCAGGGAAGATTGAATAGACCTGTTTCTTTTCATTTTTACTCAGTATTTGACAGCTAATCAAAAAGACACGAAATTAAGTGATGCAATAAACTGCGGCTGGGCACACTCAATCCAAACAATTATTTTTATAATACTACTTTTGTAATAATGTATACATGCATGTGTTCATTTAAAATCTGCAATTGTGTTTTCGAAGTTGTTAAAATAATAATAAAAACACATTGGTTTTTTTCTGAAGTGGGATCCAATCAGAGAAGTCAGCGTTAAGATCATAAGAGCAGCGCTCATCGTGCATGGTCACTTATTGCGTGTTTTGCCTTTGGATTTATTATCAAATTAATATTAAAATAATATATATATATATTTAAATCAATTTTATTGCACTGAAGTATGAAGTAGCCTATAGCAAGAGTAGGAAAAGTCACAAAGTCTCATGCCGTTTGGATGAAAGGAATTTCATAAATAAATAAATAAGCCCAAATTTTACAGTGGGAAACCGTCATATCATCATATCATGTAAACTGCATTTATGACAAACAAAGAACTACACAGATGCATATATATATATCATAACGATCTATCAATAAATGCACACACGTTGTCCTCTGCTTTTGTTCTGACACTGCAGAGATAATACTGGGAGGAGCCGGGTTCATATGACTTTTAACAACATGAGGCGATCACGAATTAGTGTACAGTTAATAGCAAATTTTTAGGGGGGCTGGGTGGAAATTTAGGGGGGTTAAAACCCTCTAAAATCTTTAACGAGCATCATCATTAGCTGATGTTTTATCTGAACTCTGACTATGGCAACTGTATTGTATTGATGTATTATATTGATGTATTAACATCAAATAACCACTTTGGACAGTGATGAGATAAGTGCATTATTCTACTTTTTGTTGTTGAAAACTATATCACATGATCATTTTTGCTTCTGTCTTTCTTTGCAACAAATTACGTGCTATGGTAAAAATAAATCGTCAACATCTGTAGACGTCTGACAGAAATAAAGTCAGTCTGGTTAGTAATAAGTGAAGCTGGTAATGCTGTTTGTGGAGTTGTTTAATCCTCCTCTTCTGAGATCTTCGGAGATTTAATGTTTTCTTTTATCTTCAGTTGATTTCATCTAAGGCTGTGGCTGGAAGTCAGTTTTAGTTCTTGTGTTTCTCCTTTTTTCTGTTCTTGTTGTTTCTCTTTCCTTCAGTGATTCTGCTTGTTGACAGCAGGTGTTCATCATTAATGCCCAATCATCACTTAATTAATCACTTAAGTATCTCATTAACTTTAACTCTGATTCAGAGTTATTTTAACTCTCTGTAGAGAGGGACCAAATGTTCTCTGAGCAGAGTTAATTTAATTTTGGGATTTTGCTATGGCAAGCAGGTGCAGAAGATGGAAGAGGCCTTCCAAGGTCTGGTGAGGTACAGTCAGGCACTGGACTCTCTGGGCTGGTCGCCCGCAGCCTTGATGGCACCATCTACAGGCACCGGTGGGGACGACCTAGACCGGCTGGTCATGTGTGCCCGCGGCGTGCCCGATGACACTAAGCAGTTAGCATCGTTTCTCCATGGTAATGCCTCTTTGCTCTTCAAACGGACAAACAAACAACAGCAGCTACCATTACCACCCGTTCCCCATACTCCAGACATGCTGACCAACAACAACAACATCTCAGCCTATCAGTCAGGCACACCTGAACGGGGCCACATCCAGTCCCGCCCGTCACCCTCCCCTCTCAAATTCTCAGCTGAGGAAGAGACTCCAGACAGGCCGCACGAGACGGCAGAGGAAGGTTGGATGGAGGATTAAGCCACTACATAAAGACAGTCATGGGGGTGGGGGAACGGATTCTGACAGCTGAAGTTTTTTTTGTCGGATTCTGTTCCCCCTTAGGTTTCTTACACAATTATGTTTTAATATTTATCTAACTGATGCTGGTTAAGCTCCATACCCACACAGAATAGAAATCAGCATCGTTTAAGCCACTACATCAAGAAAGTCATGGGGGTGGGGGAATGGAATCTGACAGCTGAAATTATTCCTGTCAGATTCTGTTCCCCCCATGTTTCTCACACAATTATGTTCTAATATTTTTCAAACTGATGCTGGTTCTGCTCCATACCCACACAGAATAGAATCAGCATCTTTTAAGCCACTACATCAAAATCTCTCATCATGTGGGTGGGGGAACTGATTCCGACAGCTGGATGGTTTGCCATCGGATTCTGTTCCCCCCCTGTTTCTTAAAAAATGAGGATATAACATTTACAAAACTGACACAAACTTCATGGTTCCAATGGCCTAGTGGTCAGCTTGCTGATGTACAACAATGTTGTGCTTCGGCCGTCCTGAGTTTGAAGCTGTGTCCCAATGTGAAGGCTGCATCCTCCGAAGGCCGTATTTGAAGGCCGATTGGCCGCATTTAAAGGCTGATTGCTTCACAGCGGCGCGACAAAGGATGTCCCAATTCAAAGTCTGCATATTTCGAAGGTCGCATTTGAAGGCCGATTGCGTCACCGCGACGCAATGAAGGCTGTCCCAATTCAATTCTGCATCCTTCGAAGGCCGTATTCGAAGGTCGGTCATCGCGGCGCGACGAAGGCTACCCTGATTCAAAAGCGACGCCAAATGCACCCTTCTTTTTCCCGTGAAAGGAAGGATACATAAAAGGATCCTTAGCATCCTATCCTATCCTATAAGTCATTGCGCGCCAGTGACGACGGCATTTTATTTATTTTTTTTTTTAAAGGCGGCCGAGACTAGAGTTCAGTGGTGGACAGCAAATTCACATTTAAATGTAAGTATTATGTTTTCATTTACTCAAATAGCGAAACCAGAGTTAAAAGCCACATGCTTTTCTTTCTTATAAACGTCATAACTCTTTTGTCACCATTGTGTGGTTTCATTTGTCAGGTGGTTTGAAGCAAAAATTGTGCTAATATTAGTTTAACGATCTATTTGTAATATTTGCACTAGTCTATCTCACTTGTGTATTATAAGAAATATCACTCACCCTATAAAGCCCACAACAATAAGAAAAGCAGTAGATAAGGCAATGGGGTTTCACTTTTATGTGTTTTTGTAGTGCTGTCATGCAAGCTGTGTCTACAAAGGTTTTAACCAAATTTGAGTATCCAGAAATATGTTTTTCTGAAGTATTTTGTATGCATGTCCTGATGTGTCATATTTTGCAGTGTTAACAATGCACTAATGTTAAAGGAGAACTCCGGTCAGTTTTAACATTGAGCTCATTTTTTTGTAAATTTGGAGTGCTGTCAGTACAGAGAACAACGACAAAAATCGGTGTTGCCTACACCGTGTTATCCTCTTATTAAAATTTGCACGCTGTTGACTTCAGTGGGGCAAGTTTTAAACCTGCTTTTAGCCTCTTAACATCCTTGATGTGTCATTACAAGTGCACAGCCAATGTGAGTGATTCCTTCGGAGTGAACACGGGTGAATCTGACTGCAGTAGATGTGAAAGATATTAATAAAAATGATGTTATTTCAGCCAGCGCACATACCTGTATTTACATCCTGTTTTCGGTCGAAGTCCACAGTAGTCGATTGTCGAGTTCACACGCATAGGTTTAGTTACCTATGATCACGCGCGTGAACTCGACAATCGATTACTATGGACTTCGACCGAAAACAGGAAGAAAATACAGGTATGTGCGCTGGCTGAAATAACATCATTTTTATTAATATCAGAATAAAAAAAAAGAAGGGAGAGGATGGACAGACTGTTTTCTCTTCTTGAGAGAATGATTGAAAAATATTTTTTTTCTACATATTCTTGTTTAACTTTTTTTCACTTTTATTTTTTTAAAAGGAAAGAAAAAATCTGTACATTATTTATTTTTGGGACACTAAGTGGGATTTTCTCCCATCTAGTGGTGAAATTGTATTTTGCAATCAAATGAATAGTGCTCTCTAGCGCCTCGCATTTTCAAATGTGTGTTGCATCTACGGTAGCCATTATGTACCAAAAAGCTATGACAGGATGTCCTCTAATAGCACTTCATCGAGTTTTCCTTCGGGTGAACTGGTTTGTTATTTCAAACAAACTACAACTTGACACAACGAACAAACGAATGTTACAGTTTTGAACAAACAAAACTTACAACCTTGTTTATAGGGCCTTCTCTTTACTCAATAGCTGCTATTCATCAAAGAGCCTGTTTAACTTTTAACTATGTTCTACTGTCTATATCAGTGTTTCCCAACCTTTTTTTCAGTCAAGGCACCCTTTGAAATTTAAAAAAAATGTGTGGCACCCTACACTAGTGTTGTCACGATACTACTTTGATACTATACCTTGAAATGTGCTGGGATTTTTTTTTTTTTTTTTTTTGATGTGCACAAATAAATGACAGGTATCATAAGATTTTCTTCTTCCGGTTCCTTTTTTTTTCTTCGTTCATGCATGTTACGAATGCATGAATGAATAAATGAATGAATGAATGAATGAAACATTTATGTATGACTTGAGCAATAAATAAATAAATAAATGTATCAATTTTCAATACCACAGGGAAGAACTTATAGGCCTACTGTCATACAAGATAGCTTGTTTTTACTATATTTTATGTAGCCTAATAATTTCACAGTAAATCTCCAAATTAATGTAGAAACATCATAAAGACAGTATATTTCAAATAATTGTTTAATGGCATATTTTTATGAATGAAGTGTTATTTGATTCTGATGTCACTGCTGCACTGTCACATGTGGATCCCACACGCGTCCCATTTTCTCACAACTCTTAACGTTCATTTAAGACTTAACTAATTTAAGACTGCTCTGATGAGGATACTCAAAGCGAAAGCGCGAAAGAGAAGTCGAGTCTGGCGTGCGTCGTGTCAGCATCACAGGACAGCGCATTCTCTCTTGTATTTTCTCGCTTTCATGGTTAGAAGCATTTGCATTAAGAAGAACGTGACTATATAATGTAACGCTAGCCAAAGGATGACAGAAAAAAAATGCTGCTTTAATTGCGTTAAATATTTTTAACGTGTTAAACTGAAAAACATTAATCGCACGCATTGCGTTGACAGCAGCACGGACATAACCGATGTGTTTATGTGAATACGCGGCGAGACGGACGTTGTGACAATGTTTTCGTGTGTATTTGACTGTAAGCGCATCAATGAAAAATAGGCAGCTTTATGTGGACGCACTGGGAATAAGGCACGGGAATAAAATCACACGCAAACGCAACCTCCGCAATTCAACGCCGAAAACTTATGATTTGCATTTTTATTATAAATTTGTGCGCATTATTTGTTGTTATTAGAGACTTCCTCCCAGATTGATGGTAAAAAAATTGTTTTTTTTTTTACACAGCACCCCTGCTCTCACCAGAAGCACCCCAGGGTGCCGCGTCACCCCGCTGGGAAACGCTGGTCTATAACCTATAGGCTAATAAAAAAATAAAAATAAAAAGCCTGTAATTAAGACCGTGACATTGACTTACCTGTCGAGAAGAAAGCAGCCAACTCCAGCGTCTCTTTTGAAAGCTTTCTCCTGCATTAGCTATCCCGACATTATAATAATTAATAGCCTAACCCTTGTTTTTGTAATCTCCGATCAGGATTCCTTTTACGGTCTTATTGTGGACTTTTTCGACGAAGAGGACTCGTTATCCTGTGACTTAACCGTGCAGTGCAGCCTTTTAAACTTGCCGGGGCAGTGACAAAAGCGCCTCTCACTGCTCTGCTCCGTTTCTGCTGGTTTCAGTCACGTGACGCGGGCTCTGAACGAAAACGCGTTGTGGAAACGCGTTGGCCTAGTACTTTATGTCCCTCTCTGCTATTATAGTTTTTCAAGATGGCGGAACTACATGGAAGCCTCCGTGGACTTACCCGTCCTATGTATATAAAGATAATAAATTCTTCGTTTACGAGGATAAGTCAGATCATTGGCAGAGGTATTTGTACACCATTGAGGACATATTTATGAATAAAAATATTGATTTTAGATAATAAAATACCTAAAAAGTTACTTATTGTCCCTTTAAATGTGTAAATAAAAGAGAATGAATTGTTCTGGACATTGTTGATTTTTGTAATGACAGTCATAATTTCTACATTATGACAAATTCTATTTGTCCTTTTCTCTAAATTGACAATTTTTTTTTTTTTTTATAAAATTGGTAAATGAAAATCATTTGTTTTTTGGTTACATAAAAGTACTTTTTCCAACATACGTTAAACATATCAAAATCAACATAAACATTCAAATGTACAGTACATAAAATAAGAAAAAATGATGTAGACTTTTATTCAGCTGAGCAGGGAGAGCCTGGTGGTGCTGCTGGACCGGGATGGGCTCCACAATAGAGACCCTGGGAAGGCCTCCTGCTGGTGGGACATCACCTGGGATGGTCTCCAGAGTGTTTGAGTGCATATTTACACTATCTACTAAGTTGTCTACCAACAGGTTTGCAGGGCTGACTCAATCGACGGCTGCCATGTCACTGAGGTGTTTTCAGAAAGAGTATATTAATGAAAAAAGTACTTTTCATAACTACTAATACGGCATTGGGGAAAAACTACTAGTCATATATTTCAAACCTTAGTTAGGCAAAATTATCTTGCATACTCTAATGTATCAAGAGTAAAACTAAAGGTATGTATTCTGCAGGAAAAAAATAAATTTTATGATGGTTTTGCATTTATATTTGGTGACTACTGCATTACTGCATATATTTTACTTCTGAATATTTTCAAGGTTGTTACATTTAAACTATATACTTTTGTGTAGTTTAATGTAAAACAATGCATCATATTGTAAAAACATAATTTTAGTGTAGCTGTCCTGTGAGGAAAAAAAAGTACTTCAGTAGGTTACTTCACATTTGTACATGAATACTTAAAGTATGTAGTTCCGAAAATTAAAGTAACAAAATGTAGGCCTAGTGTCACAATATTAACAAATCGTTGCTAACTACAGCTGTGTCCCATATCAAAGGGTGCATCTGAAGCGCTCGGACCGGTCTAGCCTACGGAGGAATTATTCTTGTCGCCTGGTAACTGAAAGCTGCCGATGACGAGCGGGAGTAACGTTTGCACTGGGCTTTTTTAAATTCAACTGGGTTTTATATTCAAACAGGGTTGAAAACCTGTGTAAATATGTTCACCATGGTCCATTTGTGTACATAATAAAAATAATACACTTGCCTACAATATCGCATCAAGGTAAGATATAAGTGAACATTTGAACCTTTGAATATATAGAGGCCTATGTAAGTTTTCTTTTCATATATCATTACATTATGTAAGTTAACACCCAATACTTGAACAGTTTAAAGTGTAATCCGGCTCAAACCAGCTTAATTTAACTGGCCATGGTCTTGGCTAAGCCGAAAATACATGTCCTCCAGTAAAAATGTAAAACATAAAAATAACAATAGCCAATTCTGGCTCCATAGCTGTTTACTTAATTATATCAAATGAATTATCAGGATGGCAGCTGTCCTCTCGCACCGTTGCTTGGCGCTAGGAGCGGTGATCAGGAACACCTGGTTGCGCAATTAGGAAATCCTACGAAGGCTACATGGTGCGTCCTTCGAAGGATGCAGCCTTCACATTGGGACACAGCTTGAGTCTCTGCTTGTGGGCTTTTCCTGATCCCGTCTCCCTCTCTTTCTCATAGATATCATATAAAGGCTAGATGTCTCGTCCGCGCTGCTGGCCAATGGAGGTCGACGGCCGCACACGGCGGCCATCTTACGACAGGGTGCTCGCTCACTCGTAACATGGTGCATGTACTTTTAAATAACCATAACTTGCTCAATTTTCTACCGATTTTCAAATGGTTTGGTTTGTTATAAACGTCAGAGATGTAGCTATGAAACTGCATACATATGAAAAATTATACAAATGAACTTCCATATGAAAGAATTATAGCCACGGTAATGACGTTTGTAAGAAACCAAACCGTTTGTAAATCCGTCAAGATTTCACCGAGATAAGAGGATTTGTGTGCATGCTGATCACTCACCTTAATTCACAGAGCCCTGTAGTAAGATGGCCACCGGTGATGCCGGAAGTGACTCCGCCTTAAGACATCTAGCCTTTATATGATATCTATGCTCTTTCTCTCTCCCACTTTGCTTCCTGTCTACTTAGGCTACTTGTCCTATCATAATATAAGGCAAAAACGCCAAAAAATGTTTTAACAATAACAAATAAACCTTTACAGACCTCTGGTGAGCTACGAAGTTGTTAATCGATGGTACATGATTTTGTTGAAGTTATCTGTTCGCATTATTTCAGCTTATTTTTTAAAATAACTTTATTTAAAAATGGAATTTGTGTTGAAATACTACATTACCCATGATGCTGTACGGAAAATTCTGCACAAATAGTTTTAGGCTTTACTGCACTTTGTTCATCTTCTATTTGTTTACCAATTGCATCTAATGCATTTGAAGTCTTGCACATTCGCAGTAAATAATTTATTGTGGATACAGTAAAATAATAAAGTAGCAACACATACAATCAGTTAAGCAACAAGCTAAATAAATCAACTCAAACCAACTTTTGCAGGGTTATCTCCATTGTCAATCGCACTGTCCAAACCTCATTTTGCAGGAAGTCTCTTGAACTTGGTCCTATATGGCATCAATGATGTTGATGCACCCTAACATTCTTCCTCTTGATGTTCTTTCTGGTCTGTGGTTTTCACACATTTCTTTCTCTTATGTTCTTCCGTTTACTCTTAATGTAGCCCTTGTACTAAACATTTAGGGGAGACCGGGGATGAAAGTAACACCTTTTGTTTGAACATCGGTAACTCAGTGGTTGTTTGTGCTAGATTTCTCAAAATTTGATACAAGGTAGCCACATTTGTCTGATACAAATATAACACACTTGGACACATACAACACAATCACAGATTATGTGAGTCAAACACAAAGAGTTCCGTTGTTACAACAGGCTGGGGATAGATGTAACAATGAAAGGTAATTTGCTGAAATACACACAATCTAAATTTATGCAAAATTTATGCACAAAAAACTATTGCCGTGTGTGTGTTTGTCTGTACTGTATTCTTGTCACATAACAGTTCAGTCACTAGTTATGTTGCCATCCACCTATTTTATGTGAATTTTGGGATATCACATAAAAACTCTGGATGAAAATGCCGAGATGCACAAATGTGCACAAAAAATAATACATGCTCAATTGATGTGGATAATGTTTTTATCTGATAAGACATGAGCATAAACTATGATGGAGTCATATTTACCGCAAATCCCTCAAAGTGCAACAAAAAAATCACATGTTTTTGTCTTAAAAAGGGATGTGATTTATATTTGGAACTGTCATAAGGGGTTGGTTGTAATTTTTTTAACTGTTTCAACTATCCCCACCCCAAACAGCCATAACTTATCTAACTGTTTTAGCATGTGGGTTTGAATTGAGCAAGAATGCAAAGCATCAAATTAAACGAGAGAAACAGTTTTAGATTATGCAAGTCAAATAACTGTCTACAATACAATGATTGCTAGGGAGAAATAAATAAATCTTGATAAGATTTTTTACTTCATACTTATTTGGTCATAAAATGTACAATGTTGCTTACAGTAACATGCCACTTATCCAGTGAATTCAAAAGGGTGATGCGAGTGTATGATATTGATGACATCACCACAGCTCTTTTCTGACTTGTCAAACTGACAGTGTTACAACTGACCCCATGTGTTACAACACTCCCTGGTCTCCCCCTACCCCCTAACTCAACATATACAGTTTAAACCAGACAACCAGCCCAAAGCCCATTTAACTAAAATATTTATCTTATATGAAATATTAGATTAAAATATCAGGGGTACTTCAATAATTTAACAGCACATTTATACACACACACACAAATATATATACACATATGTTACTCCTTACACAGAAGACATATTAGGGTTCCTTGAAGATATAGGGCCCTATTTTAACAACCTAAGCGCATGGTCTAAAGCGCACAGGGCAAGTGCACTTAGGGCGTGTCCGAATCCACGTGAGCAGGTCATCTATGAGACAAGCTGGATTCCACCATATCTTTATGTACACAATATTAATCTTTTACATTGTAATACTTTTATTTTTTTAATATTTGGCTAGTTTGTGTGCTGCTGCAAATATGTGCACCCTGTGTGTGTAATAAGCAGAGTGTACGCACATTGTGCACCCGCCTATAGGCGCATATTACTAATGCGCCCTTAAAATAAAAATAAAAAAATACTGCGCCAAAATACTTTTGTTGGTCAATGGCGCAGTCTATTTCAGTTGCCTCAAAATAGCAACATGCCAACAATGCGCTCGAACAAACCTTGTTTTCAGACGAGCACACCCATGGGTGCACAAATAGGTGCAAATGCATTTGCTATTTAAACAATGTGGCACAGGACGTGAAAAAGTTAACTGTGTAAGTAAGTAAGCAAGCTCTATTTCTATAGCACTTTCCACAGACAAAAAGGTCACAAAGTGCTTCACAAAATTAAAATATACACATAACAGATATACACATACACATTACATACAAATATACACATACACAAAAACATACAAAACCATATTGCTAATTAAATGCTTGTCTAAAAAGATGCGTCTTAAGGCGTTTTTTAAAAGCTTCCACAGAGTCCAACGCTCTCAAGGCTAATGGAAGAGAGTTCCAGAGCCTTGGAGCCACCACACAAAAGGCTTGGTCACCTCTTGTTTTAAAACGTGTTCTAGGAACAGTTAAAAGGTTTTGGCCTGAAGACCTCAAAGAGCGACCAGAAGTGTATACATGCAGTATATCCTGGATATAAGAGGGAGCTTGATCATGCAAGGCTCTGTAAGTAATGGTTAAAATTTTAAACTGTACTCTAAAACTAATTGGAAGCCAATGTAGAGCCATAAGTATAGGTGTAATATGTGATCTCCTGTTGGTCTTATTCAAAAGACTTGCAGCTGCATTCTGTACCACTTGCAATTTGTCCATGGAGGATTTGTTTAAACAAGTGTACAGTACATTGCAAAAGTCAAGACGAGAAGAAATAAAAGCGTGAATAAGCATCTCCATCTCTTTTTTAGAAACCACAGATATGAAAGCTTTAGCATAAGTTCTGCCGGGAAGACTCAATTACTACGTCACCTATTGCCTTCATTTCTATCCAATCATATTTGTAGGCTCATTGTATAAAAAGCTCGGTACTTACACATGTTTGAGTTCGCAGATACTGAAGCGACGATTACCCCCATCCTCCCCACCACCACCAGGATGGTCCTGTCCATACCTCCCGGGGGGGTCGGCTGCGCCCTGCCTTCGTCTTCAGGCAGGAATTGCAGATCCGATACCCTCGGATTATGCACTACGGACGGGGCCTACGCCAAATGACTTTGTATATTATCAGCTTGCTGAGCTGTCAATAAATGTATGGTTTATTGAAATAATTCTCCCGAGTCTTTCTGGTAGAACTAATCTTAGCGATGTTCCTGAGGTGGAAAAAACAGGAACGAACCACAGATTTAACATGACTGCTAAAACACATAGATTTATCAAAAATGACACCCAAATTTCGCACAACATTACGGTCCGAGGATGATAGAGCCCCAATTGCCTGCCTAATCCTAGGAATAATGTTGTCCGGTGCAAAAATCAGCACCTCAGTTTTGTCTGGGTTTAGTTGCAGAAAGTTGTCTGCCATCCAATTTTTAATGGAGGCTAAGCAATTGTGCAACAAGGACAGTTTGTCCAGCCTATCAGGGCTAAAAGATAAATATAATTGAATATCATCAGCATAACAATGGTATGATATTTCTCCAAAGCTACCAATAATCTTCCCAAGAGGAAGCATATACAGGCTGAACAGCAGAGGGCCAAGCACAGAACCTTGGGGCACACCGCATGACAAAGGAGCAGAGTCTGACATATATGTTCCTACGGACACAGAGAAACTCCTGTCTGAAATATAGGAGGAAAACCAATCCAGAGCTGATCCAGTAATGCCAACAGTTGTTTTCAGTCTATCAATCATAGTGCAGTGATCCACGGTATCAAACGCTGCACTAAGATCTAATAGAACCAGCACAGAGCATTTACCCCCATCAGCAGCCATCAAAATATCATTTGAAACCCTAAGGAGGACAGTCTCAGTTGAATGATTTTTACGAAAACCAGACTGAAACTTATCAAAGATATTATGAGAATCCAAAACATTATTTAGCTGGTTCGTGACAACCTTTTCTAAAATTTTAGAAAGAAAGGGCAATTTAGAAATAGGCCTATAGTTTTCAAATGAAGCTGCATCAAGATTGCTCTTTTTTAAGATAGGCTGAACAACAGCATGTTTAAAGCAGCTAGGAACCTGGCCCAGCTGAAGAGATAGGTTTAAAATTGAAACCAAACATGGGCCAAGATGATTTATGGATTTTAAAAGCAAAGGGTAATGGGGTAGAAGGAGTCCAGTATTGAAGGTCTCTGATCTTTAACTATATGATGGTTTGCTGATGGAACCAAGCCTGCCCTGACAGCTCTAACCTTGTTCACAAAATGAAACAAAAAGTGATTGCAGTCAACATTTGAAAACACAGGGACAATACATGCAGCAGGAGAAACAATGTTGTTAATAGTTTCAAAGAGAGCTTTTGGATTCTTTTTACAGGCAGAAATCAGATTATTAAAATAAGAGGCTCTAGCCTCTATAATCATTTCGTGTAAGTCCATAAAGAGCTCTTTAAGGTACAAGCGGTGAACTTGTAGCTGAGTCGCTTTCCATAAGCGCTCAGTTCTCCGACAGACACGCCTTAAGCTGCGAATGGCGTCATTCATCCACGGTGATGTATTGACAGATGAAATTTCTCTAGTTTTAAAAGGTGCCACTTTGTCCAACAGCAGAGTACAGTGATCATTAATGATCAGTGATCATCAGAGTTAGGCATGTGCCGGTATTCGGTAATGCGATAAATCGCGGTAATGAAAATGCACGATATTGTTATCGTGGGCACTTCAAAATACCGTGAAAAATAATAGATCAGAATTTATATTTATAGAACGCGTATTAGCTTATTTTCCATCAACCGCTTAAACAAACACTGCGTATGCTGCGCGAAACACGTGCGCACTCTGATGTAAACAATCCCCACATGTAGGCACTGTGTGCATGCGGCGCAGTGCGCGCTCTAGTCTAATGTAAACAATCCTCACATGGAGAAGAAGCATGACGGAAGGAGGAACGCTGCCGACGATTTATCCCCCTTCTAAAAGCAGAGCTGTCAATACGCATTCAGCGTGAGACTCACGCAATTTACACTTTTCAAACGCTCTCGCGCCACATGCAGTTTCTCACGCAGAGAAAAATCGCGGAGCAAAGAGGACACGGAGACCGACAGACTAGACAGAGCAGGTTATTATGGTATGAAAACAATTCTCAGCTCTCATGTTCTGTCCATTTTATTACGAAATTCAGACAATAAATACTGTTTTGGTGCTTGTAAATGTGACTTGACAGATCACTGTAGCGCCTCAGTTCAAGCGATCATCTGTTACTTTTTATTTAAAGTTACAGTAGGCTACAACTTACCGAAAGGTATGCCTCATACATAATATCGATCATTCAGTGTTTTTCAACCACGGAAAGAGGTTAATAAAACTGCAGGTGAACAATTATGTCACAGAACGTTACATTTACCTCAGGAAAGCCATTAGTTGACTAGACAAAAATAGCTATAGAGAGGAGTATTTTGCACAATATGTGCACTATATTACATTTGCATTATATTTTTACTTGTGTCATAATTGTTATTACAATGAAAACCAAATTATATTTAATTTAATTAGTTAATTTTAACCTTTAATAATACCAGCTGACAGGGCTCTCTGTATGTTTAAAGCATTATGTGAGATATATTTTTTCTTGAGAAAAATTAACGTCTATCTACTGTAGCCTACCTAATATTTATCCAAAAAGTCAATACTGAATCAAGATTGAAATCAAATCCCAAGAATTGAAAGCGTGAAAATTGTGTAAAATTCTATTTAGTTACCAAATGTTTTGACAATCACTATTGTAATGTTTTTATTAAAAAACTATTAGTAGTTTTTTTTCTACATCCCCCCCACCAATCCATTCATTTCTCTTGAGCAATTAAAATATCGTGATAATACCGTATACCGTGGTAAAAACTCAATCAATTAATCGCAGCATGAAAAGTTGATACCGGCACATGCCTAATCAGAGTACAGTGATCCTGTGCACAAGTGTCTACATCCTTTGAAATAAGAACCAAGCTTGAGTCGAATGCGGCTGAAAATTTCTCAAATTTCACAGTATGCTGGTTAATCAAACGTGAACAGGACTCTCGTTTAGCAGGGAGAGGATCCTCATCACAAACAAGATCAAAAAAGATGCAATTGTGATCACTAATAAGTACATCTTCAATACAGAAATTATTAATATTTACACCATAAGAAAAGACAAGATCGAGCGTATGTCCCTTGTTGTGCGTAGGGCCAAAGACATGCTGAGTGAAGTTAAAAGATTCAGTAATATTTACAAATTCAGAAGCATTTTTACAAGTATCATCATCCACATGGATATTAAAATCGCCAGCAATAATCACTTTATCCAGTTTTAATAATAGATGATAGGAAATCAGAAAAATCAATAAGAAAAGAGGTCACTGGTCCAGGTGGCCGGTAAACTAGAATACAGTAAAATGAATTTGAGCGACCCACCTTAGTAACCTGTAGTTCAAAAGAAGAGTACGTGTCAGCGCTCACTGACTGGCAGATAAAACGCTTTTTAAAAACCACAGCAAGACCTCCACCCCGACCTGTGAGTCTTGGCGTGCTGATAAAATTACAGTCCATAGGACAGAGTTCATTTAAGTGATAGTATTCCATATTCCTCTGCCAAGTCTCCGTAAGCAACATGAAGTCCATGCTTTTGGAGGTAAATAAATCGCTGAGCAGAAGAGACTTGTTTGCAATTGAACGGGCATTTGTCAGACCCATCCTGAGCGGTGCAGGAACACCCGAAACAGAGAAAGAGGCTCGTGGCAACGACCTCAGATGCACCAAACACACACCACGACCAGAGGTAGAGTTTCATTGGTACACCGGAACCAGAGCCATGGGGACATCAGGGAAGACAGAATAAAGACATGAAGGTCTGTAGTCGCAGTCCAAGATCCCCAGTTTAAAGAGATTTTTCAGATGAATCTGTCTCCCTGCCCTTTTTCCTCGCTTTCTCCACCGTCTATTTGTAGGTCGTATTAGGCACTCTTCATGCCGCATACAGACAGTAGTTCCAGTCGAACATGCGAACGGGGCTGCAAACTTGTCAATACCACTCCAGATATATCCATCACCGCACTCCACCATAGAAGATCGGATTAACAGCAATGTTTGTCGATCATACACCCATGCAGTAGACACAACTTTTGTTGACAAACTTAGTAGCAATATAGCGCAGAAAACAAACAAAATGAATCGGAACGAACAACCAGCCACAGAGGCAAAGCCGAACACAGGCGCCATCTTAGAGTGTCGGGCTGAAACTAACAAAAAACACTTGCGTTGCGCCTGGTGCCGCATTGCGCCAGACTTATGATAGGACCCATAATGTTCCAACAGCTCTGCTTGATCATTTACCAATGAAGCATATCAATAGCCTGACAAGCCAGACCCACATCAAGATGTTGGGTCTGGGAACACACCATTGGCACGGCTCAATCCGAGGGGCGGAATAAACGGTTGTCTTTCAAATTCCCAAGCAATAGGATAGCGCTACAACCAACCAGAGCGTTTTCCCGCCAGCGGAGCCAGTTGATTGATTAAACTTTTGCCGTATCCGGTTGGCAAAACTCCAAACACATCTTCCTTTTTTAAGAATGACTTAAGTGCAGTTCTTTGTTCTTTTCTCAAAGAAAAGCTTAACTCCAAGTCTTCCAGAGTCGCGACCAAAGACGATTCGAAAGGTTGCTGTTCACCAGCAGCAGCAGCTCTTTTTTGTTTTCAAGTAGCAGGGAATTCACGTGGAATTGTCATAACTCTGCCATCAATATATTAAGCCCACCCACCGACTCTTTACACAATGTGATTGGCCTGACTAGAGTTTGGTTTTTCCAGCTCGCAAGCCGAGCTTGAAACAAAAAGTTGCTATACGACACTGGCTGCAAAATAAAAATTTGCTGCCGCTAGGGTGGGTCTCTATTTCTAGGCTAGCATATCAATATTAATCAGGAAATTAAGATTCTTATCAAAGTGTTATAAGAATCTTTTAATTGTTATGTTGTGTTGCAAAAATGAAAACACATGTTTAAGTAAGATGAAGGCAGTTTTTAATCAACAGGTGAGTATGTGGAACCAACACATTTAAACAAGTAATTTCTTGACAATTAAAAGTGTTATATAGCTCATTGAATCATTCTCATACTTAATACTGACAACAATGAAACCACTTGAGAGAGAACTGTTAGAAGACTTTTTTTTTTTTGCACAAAAGTGGATACTGGTATAAGAGGATTACCAAAGCAAAAGTAACGGAGAAACTCAAAAAGAATGGTCTTGTGACAAATCCCTGAAACAATCAGGCCTTCAATTTAAGCTTTCATTTCATGAGAGATTTTTGTTTGCTAAGAAAAGAGCAGGAGAAATGTTTCAGAGCTGGTAAAAGCTGTGAGAAGAGTGACTGTTTCATATCACACACATCACACTGCAGGTCGCAACATACAGAAGTGAAATGCAATGGTTGATGTCCACACAGGAACTAACACCTAGCCAAATAAAGCAACATAACCTCCTTAAAACATTTCCCATTAAGTCATAGTAACTAATTTTCCCAGGCCCATATTACCAAAAATAGACTTCTGGTAATCCATACTCTGGTCTCATGAGACCAAATCGATAATTTTGGATCTAACAGCATCCAAGACATATTACATTGCAAAGGGGAGCAGTGCAGTGAGAAGTTCCTAGTCCCCACAGTGGTAGCTAAGTTCTTATGAATGAGTGCTGAAGGAGTGAGGAGTTGTGCTAAATTAAAGGTGACATGAATTCACAATTCTCATTCTCCTTATTCCCAGTGTTGTTCAGCACTTTTTAAACATGACAATGACTCTATTCATTCCCTAGTGACAATCCTTCAATGGACATGCATTTCACCTGACCTAACACTATGGGCACCTGTGGGGGATTTTGCAGAGACAAGTTGAGCAACACATAATAACATCAGGACACTCAAGAAGGTCACCCTTCGGGTGTTAAACAAAAGATGTGAAAGCTTTACAACAATGCCAATAATGTCAGAGCAGTATAATATTCAGTAGGCTATATTATATCAGAGCAGTATAAAGTTATGTAGGACATGTACTAGAATATCACACATTTGCTGGATTTTGCAACCCTACATTTAATCAAATTTGGCTAATTACTTAATTTTACAGATACTGATTGCATATTTATCACACTGTTTTTATTAATTATGTGCTTAATAGGTTTTAATTTTGTCATCTTTTCACAAATTGTGAGACAGTGATCATTAATAAATAATAAAAAAAATCTTTATGTGATTATTTACAATGTTATACTTACTCTCTTCATGTTGATAAATATGACAGTATGTATAAATGGATGCATGTAAATGAAATGCAGTTAGAAGAATGTTGAATTTTGTTTCTCCATCAACAGCATGAGTTCATCTACAGCAAACCACACAAGAACACCAATGAGGAAACAGGGAGTCTTTAAAACATGGAAGTAAATAATCCAATCAGAAATTTTGAATCATTTCTTTCTGATACATTTTAGAATATTTCCTGAACAGACGGCATAGAGAAAAGGATCCAGACAGCAGTTTAGCAAAGCCAGGGCCTTGATTGTATCACCATAAACTCTACGGAAAGACTTCAGTCGGGCATAAACATCTGGATGAGATGCTTTAGTCAGAGTAGTAACTATATCAATCACATTGATGATGTGAACAGGAGTCCAAAACAGAAAGAAAGCCACAACGATGCTGACCACAAGTCTCTTCTTGAAAGTCTTCACGTTTGCCCCCTGATTTCTGGGTTTCTGGTCCTGTGGAGCTTGAGTTAGACTGGAGCTCTTGGCTTTTTGGCTCAAGCCTTTGTGCAACCAGAGATAACATGTTAACATGGTCAAAAATGGAATGACGAACCCAAACAGGGTCTCAAGAAGCAAAACAGTCAATACTACAGACCGTGACTCCATTGTCCTCTGACATCTTTCCAATCCATCCTTGTCTTTGAGTCCTTGAGTGAAAAATATTGGTAGGGCAAAAACAAAGGCTAGTATCCAAATGCCAGTCAGATGAAGGTGTCTGTGTCGTCTTTCCAGTCTGTGCAGTAGCTTCCTGTTAGTGACCCTTGACTTGATGACATTGTGATAGCGGTGCACACTCATGGAGGTGACTGTCAGGACACCAACATACAGACTCCAGTGACCCAAGAAGAACAGGATCCTACAAGACCAAAGGCCAAGTTTCCATCCAAACAGTATTCCACACAGCACGACAGGAGCCAAGCAAAGGGGCAAAGCATCAGAGACAGCAAGGTTTAGCATTAGGCTTAAGGTAAAGCTCAAATTTTTGTTCCACTCACAAGCAATGCTGATGATTACTGCGATGTTGCTTGGCAAACCCACCAAACAGCACAAACCCAGAACTACAGCAGGAGCAATCTGCTTTGAACCCACAGCAGTGTTGTTAGATGTGGAATAGAAGCTTACGTTGACCTCCATCATTATCAAAATTCTTTTTGGTCTGGAAAATGCTGAATGCAAGTTATGACTGCTTGAAGAACAGGGGCTATGTCGACTCCTCCCACTTCTGTAAACTAAAACTACAGCTTTGCTCTTACCTCAGTCATAGGAAAAAAAAAATTCATTAAAGCTCTCCTTTGACTGGCTATATATATGTTCATCTAAACCAAACAATGCAATTAAAATAAAAGATACAGGGACAACATTATGAACTCACACTTCACCCTTAAAGGGGTCACATGATCAGAGATGTATAAAGTACTAGAGACCCAGACTTGAGTAAAAGTACAAGTGCTCTATCAAAAAAGTGACTTGAGTAGAAGTTGAAGTGCTCTTTAAGCAAAATACTTAAGTAGAAGTACTAAAGTATTCAACATTTTTTGTACTTAAGTATTGCAAGTAGTTTATTTAAAAATTTACTACTCAAGTACTGAAAGTAAAAGTACAAGTATTGTGTTATGAAGTTATTAAAGAAAAGAGTCAAAAGTTTGAACATCATATTGTTTATATTATTTCAAATGTTTAGGACACACAATTAATTTGGCTGAAGCAGCAGTACAAGTACATGAATGTTCAAGAACACCTTAACACACTGAGCTTAACTCTTTGTAAACAAAAACAGATCAAATATGTCCCTTCCCCCTCTAAAGCATCCCTCTCTTCTCTTCCCTGCTTGTGCCTTTTTTCTCTACAGCTTATTGTGTATTTACCAGCATGTAACTGCGATCTCTGGAAGCTTTGTTTATGTCAGGGAGTTCCTGGAATGGCTCTTCTTCATGTGTTCCATATATGGTCTAATGTGCATAGGGCGCCCTCTGGCTGCCAGTATGGACTGAAAACACAGTAGGCTACATCAGAGTATCCAGCGCTCATAATGATTACATCGGCCCATTTTGGTTAAAATAATTTAAATAAATATTATTCCTCTCTATAGAAATCTAACGTAAACCTATGAAATCTATCAAAATCTGCACATTTTTGAGCTAAAAGCCCTGAGGGACGTTGTTTGGTCAAGCACTTTCATGACGACCGCACATGAGTTTTTTTTTTTCTGAATGGGTGCGGCTGACGCTCATAATTCATATTAAAGGTATCGACAATTTTTTCCTGATGTATAACTGACATAAATTAAGACATAACTGTCCCTATAAGTTTCTCAGAATAAAATAGTGCTCAAATACTGAAACTTGAGTCTTATATCATTTTAATGATGTATAGTTTGTCAAGGTAATAACATTACATATAATAGTAGCCTAACTTTAAACTATTTAAACAAGGAATGATTCAGTTCATCGGCGTCCTCATGACAGCTAACAGTTACGCACTTCAATCTATTTGAATTGTCTTTCACTCCGACAAATGAAAACATGGACTAGTAGGGCCAGGAGTGGTCTCCTTCACCCTCACCGCCACGATCACTCGAAGTTCTGGTTCTTCCATCTCGAAACAAATTAACAATGCCCACGTGTTCTCACTGGAGGAAGGCAGCAGAGCAGAGCGAAAGGCAGAACGGGAGCACGCGCGGTCTTCTTGATCGTTTGATTCGCTGGGCTAGCTTCATCAAACCTGGTGACAGAGCCATCTACCGCTCTGGCAGTGATAATGTGGGTTTGGAATGATTCGTAACATTTTTATAATTGTAACGAGTAACGATGCAGCACATAAAAAAAGTATCGGAGTAAAAGTATTACACTCGCCGAAAATATGTACTGAAGTAAAAGTGGAAGTAGGAGAAAAAAATAATACTCTAGAAAAGTACAGATACAGCCTTTTAGTACTTAAGTACAGTAGTGAAGTAGTTCTACTTCGTTACTATACATCTCTGCACATGATGCTATTAAATGTTCATTATTTTGTTTATTGGGTGTAATAGAATAGGTTAACATTTTTCATGCTGTGATGGCCTGCCGACAGCGTAAAGGACGGGTGGTGTTATTACCATTCCAGGTTTGGGGCCAAGGCCAAGCAGTGTCGCCAGCCTTGCAGTTTTGGAGCCTGGCAGCCGCTGGCCTTTTTCAGCAGGAAGCTCCGTGACAACGAGAGGAAATACAGTGCCTTCGACAGGGAGCTCCAGGGTCTTTCCCTCGCCACCCGCAATTTCCGTTTCCTGTTGGTTCACAGCTTTTGTTGACCACAAGCCGCTGACGTTTGCCATGGCCAAGTCTTCGGAGCCATGGTCTGGTCGACAGCAGAGTCAGCTCGCTGCCATCTCTGAGTACACCACTGACATTCAGCACGTGGCCGGCAAAGACAATTCCATCGCCGACTGCCTCCTCCGGGTGGTCACTGGTTCTGTCCACTTGGGCCTCGACTATGCGGCCATGGCTGAGGATCAGACCGCGGACTCTGAGCTTAAAGCCTACAGGACGACCCCCACGGCGTTGCTCATGGAAGATGTAGTGTTTGACACGGCCAATGCTTAATTCCTCTGCGACGTCTCCATTGGCCAACCGCGCCCCATGGTACCTGCTGGCTGGAGGCATAAGGTTTTTGATGCCATCCACGGCCTTTCCCACCCGGGGGTGAAGGTCTCTACCAAGCTGGTGGGGGCCAAGTTTGTCTGGCCGGGCCTGCGGAGGGACGTCAGGGCTTGGGCTGCTGCCTGTGTGGCGTGCCAGCACGCAAAGGTGACTCGTCATACCAAGGCCCCCTTGGCACCCTTCAAAGTGCCGGAGAGGCATTTTGATCATGTGAATGTGGACCTGGTGGGCCCACTTCCCCCCTCCTGTGGTTACACCTACATCCTCACCATGGTGGAAAGGACCACCAGGTGGCCAGAAGTGGTTCCCCTGTCCTCCACTAAATCAGCTGAAGTGGCCCGGGCGTTCATTATGATTTGGGTGGCCCGTTTCAGCTCACCGTCCGACCTCTCCTCAGACCAAGGTCCACAGTTCACATCGGAGCTTTGGACTGCGGTCGCCGAGGTCCTGGGGGTGAAGGTCCACCATACCACACCCTATAACCCACAGAGCAATGGACTTTGCGAGCGGTTTCATCGGGACATGAAGGCCGCGCTCAGGGCCAGCCTTACGGGCAGCGACTGGGCTGACCGCCTCCCATGGTTTATGCTTGGCCTTCGCTCCGCCCCCAAGGAAGATTTTCAAGCCTCATCGGCTGAGCTGGTGTACGACCAGCCTCTGCGCGTCCCGGGGGAGTTTCTTCCAGATGCCACGGCCCCGTGGTCGGTTGCCTCCCATCGTGCTGTGTCTCAGGACATTGCGACGCTTTCGTTCCCATTCCAACGTCTCACCATGGCCTCCCCCAGTCCTTACCGTCAGCCAAGTATGTCTTCATCCACCACGATGGCCATCGTACCCCACTGCGGACCCCATACGATGGGCCCTTCCGCGTCCTGGTGGGAGGGTCTAAGAACTTTGTTGTGGATATGGGGGGGCAGGCCTGAGCGGGTGGCTATAGACCGTCTTAAGACTGCTCATGTGGATATTGGCGAACCTACGGCGAGGGCGCCCCCCTGCCCTGCCCCGGCCCCGCCCCTTGCCCTTTGTAGGGCCCTATACTTTCCACGCTCACGGAATCGCGGAATTGGCAAATTAACGCGGAATCTAGTGTGAACGCGGAATTTCGCGGAATTTTACATATTTGGAATAAAATTCTGTTTTTGTGTGGGAGAAAAACGTATGTCTGAGGAAAATCGCATATTACTGAAAGAACGAGCAGAGAGAGAGGCCCGGTCGCGCGCGCGTCTTCAAACTGTCTTGCTCTCTCTCACTCCCTCGCGCTTATTAATCTAAATCAATTGAGAATTGACACAATGGTAAAAGATCGGAAGAACGAAGTTTCACGTGGAGCATTCGGATATTTTTTTCCTGAATTAGGCTACCGCTGTGTGTGAATTGTGCAAAAAAAAAACTTTTTTACCTTGCCTTCTTATTCAGCTGACATAAAAAACACTTTCAATAAACTAAACGAAACCTATTCAATGATGAAATGTTTTCTGTGTTGACAAATCTTGTGCGATGTCCTAACTGCCGGGATAATCACACAACGCGTACAAGTCTGCTAATGATACGTCCGATTCGCGAACTAATGACTCATTTGAACCGATTCACTTTAATCAATGGTTAAAATAACTGATCTGTCCAACACTGAATCGGTGCGGTGTATAACAAAATCGGTAACAATTTACAATAAGGTTCCATTTATTCAACTTTAGTTAACTAGATCAGTTAACATTAACTATTAATAAACTGCACTTCTACAGCATTTATTAATCTTTATTAATGTTAATTTCACCATTTAGTAGCCCACATTATTTAAATGAAAAGTTGTATTTGTTAACATTAGTTAGCTTAATGCACTGTGTGAAGTAACATAATAAAAATACAGGGTTAGGGTTAACTAAGATTAACAAAGATTAATAAATACAGTAACTAATGTATTGCTCGTGGTTCATGTTAGTTAGCCTAATACATTCACTAATGTAAACAAACCAAACCACATTTAACACCTCTTAAAATGAGAATTTTGTTTGTTACCTCAATAAATTTAGGGTCATTCCTATTTTATTTGTGTACATTTTAATCATTAACATTAAAAAACTCTTTTTACGACTAAAATAACAGTAAAGGGTAAAAAAAAAAAACTGAATTCCCAAAAATTAAAACAGAAAAAAAGGAATTTGGGAAAAAATAAATCGGAATTTGGGAAAAAATAAAACGGATTTTATAGGGCCCTACCTTTGCCCCTGGCACTGCCCCTGCCCCGCCCATTGCCCCTCTCCTGTTAAGCGCAGCCGGTATGGCCGCCTGGTCCGCCCCCTTACACGTTGACTTTTCTAGGGACTATTATGAGCTGGACTGTTCTGTTTTGCACTAGTGAATAGTGTCCTATGTTCTATTTGGGGTAGCTGTTCGGTCTGGCCCTGTTATAATGGGTGAATTATGGGGGGGCCTGTGTGGTGACCCACAAAAAAGACTGAAGGAGACATTCACCAAGGGACTGTACCTTTAAGGGAGAGATGTTATGATATAGGAGTTCTGGGTTAATGTTGTGTGGCTGTTTTGACCTCACTCGCTGTATACAGTGTATTAGTTATATTGAAGTGGAGAGTAAAGCTGACTCGACGCATCTGTCTCTTGTCTCCTCAATTATTGCACTCCACAACACTCTAGTTTTATGTACATCTTTATTTTGGACATTAATGGAGGTTGCAGACACTTACAAAAAATAAGTATACTTCAAGTTAATTTTATTAAGTAAAGTTCAAGTATATTTTAAGTATATTTTATGTAGTAAGTATACTAATATCAATGTACTAGAAGTATACTTGTAAGTGTAGGGGAGAGCCGGGACAGTTGAAACACTTTTCAGATAAATGTCGTTTTCTAAGATAAGGTTACAGATAGATTTTTTATTTTTTTTGTGATTAACAACTCACATATGTGTTCTCTTAGTATCATGTGTTATTCGGTACAAATATAGAATGATTTAAGTAAAACATGACTTTGAACGGGAGTTGTGCTTTGTTTCAATCGTCCCGCCTGTGCGGGACGGTTGAAACACAGGGGTGGGACGGATGAAACATGACAGTTTAAATGGCAACTATTCATCTAATGCTTTTTTTTGTGAACAACACCTGACAAGTAACTTATGTAGGCTAAACATATTTTGTAATTTATTTTCATTTAAAGGTTCATATTAACCATTTTTGTTCTGTCGCCCAATAAACAACAGGCCTATGCGCATTTTGTAATCTTTCTAACAGGGTATTTTTACGAAGACAGACAAATCAGTTTACAATTAATTTTCTTACATTTCTTCCTTGAGTCATATTGAGTGTTTGCTAGTTGAATAGCCTGTAATTATGAAGAAAACGAGGTCAACCAGAAATTGATTGAATATTGAAGATTGGACATTGATGATTATTACAGAGTTAGCATGTGTTGCGTAATTGAAAATTAATTTGCATTAAAAGAAACACAAGTCTAGAAACGGGCGGGCGGGACGGTTGTCCGACAGCGCATCCTGTCATTTAAACCTCTTTTGCTCTTAAACAAAAAAATATTGCCCACTTAAGGGTGTGTTGCAGTACTAATACACCTGCCGTATTATCATTACAATGGCACATGAAACAATAAATCCAACTTGTCAGTCAAAAAAAAGTACCGCACGAAAGAATTCACTCACCGCATTCAGAAACAGCTTTGCGGCTTTAACTCCAAAACGACACGACGTAAAGAAGAAATGTTTTCGCGGGTATGTTAGGCATTGCGTGCTGTACGTGCTGACGAAATTTGACGTACATGACGTGAGTGGTTTTTAAGAAAATCTCAAGGCGTTTCTCAATGCCAAGGAAGGATCCTCGGAAGCCAGAATTTCGAGGATGCTACATCATCGACATCCGTCGAAGGACTGTTCCAATGTCGAGGATCCTCGGAATTTCCACCAAGGACTCAGCCCTTCGTTCGAAAAATATCCCATACACAGGAAAGGATGCATATGTGTCAAAGAGTATAGAAGTAACAAGAGGCGAAACTCCGTTGCAGTTTTGACAACAGCCACTAGGTGGCGCTTCGGTAACGCGGCCGCCATTTTGGACTGAACCAACGGCTTTACCGTTAGCACAACTACTGTACAGCATTAACATTATGTCTGGAAATAATTGGAAACAAAGAAAAAAAAACAGTGTTCTGCCATCAACTGCAACAACTAGTGTACAACCAATCAACTAGCATTTCATAGATTCCCCAAAGATCCAGAGAGGTAAAGTAAAAGGTTTTATTAACTTTAAAGTGAGCTTACGTAAACGATAACAGGTGCTGTAACGTTAATGTAAGCTATCCCATAACCGCAGTAACAGTTTGCTAATGTTATGTATTTGGTCGAAATTGTCAAGACTCGAAATGGGCTTTTTAAATCGCATAACTTACTTTCAGAGATATATGAACACCTAACCTGGCAAATGATCGCTTTATTAATTCATTGTTATCACTAAATTAACCCTTTAACTGTCACCTTTTTTTCGCATAAACATGAAAATCACTATCCAAACTTAAATGGTTGTAACGTTAATTCAAGAATGCTTTGGAATTTAGACCTATGGTTGGTCTTGTTTTAATTTGTCAGATTATTGTTGAAGTGAAATAAATTATGAAAGTGAAACAGAAAAAAGTTATATAAGTTTGAGTTTATTAAAATGTACAAATTTAAAAAAATATAATTATTTATATTTTATATAAAATATATATATATTACAAAATATATTTTACTTTAGAACTGCAAGAAAATGAAAGCAAAAAATCTGAACAAGTTGTGTTCCATATTTTAGGTTGATAAGTTATGTTGATATCTCGCTTCCTCACCCTTTCTGCCGTGTGCTCTCTAGCTAACGTTAACGTTACACGGTTTGGAGCTGCGCGCTCTTGCTCGCTCCGGGCATCAGGGAGCCGCTATCAATATGCGGGAGACTCCCGGATCTTCCGGGAGACATGAGATGTCTGCTCTAGAGATATTAAAAACTAGAAACTACTTTTTAGTTCATTTAACCGCTTTTGAATTTGAACCGGTATCGTTCAATCCTATGACAGCTGTGTTGCATTCAGTCCAAGATGGCGGCGCTGCAGCTCTGCGCATGGGGGAGTTTGTTGCAATGGAACGTTCTATTGAGTTTCGCCTCTTGTTACTTCTATACTCTTTGTATGTGTAGCCTTCGCGCTCTCAAATCACCCACAATCCTATGCGCGCAGCTTTGCTATCTTGTTCAAAAAATTCAAAATGTTGGACGTTAACGGACTAACGGAGTCGGAGCGTTAACGGGTCAATATGCTTTCAAATGTAAATATATTTACGTTACCAAACATTTGTTTTAAAAAAATAATTACATGTTATGGGTCAAATTGACCTGCACTGTTTAAACACACTTGACAGTCAAATAATCAATATGATTAAAAAGGAGTTTATTGATTTAAAAACGATTATATTGCCTGAGCGAACAGAACTGCGTCCATAGCAAAGCTCTGTTTTTCATGTTCACTGACGTAATGACGCAATGACGTGCACATGACAATCTGGGGCTCAGGTCAGGAAGCAGACAGACTGGCTTAACCGACCGTCTGCTAGCGGCCTCGCGTCACCAAGGTCAGATAAATCCCATCACATAGAGCCTCTCTCACCTAGCTATCATCATATAGAGACTGTGTCTGTTCCCCGAATTTGGAAATCCAAAAAACGTTTAAACCCAACTAAGGTTAAAAATTTAATTGATGTTCAACAAATAAAAAACAGCTATAATACAGATGAGCAAATGCTAAAGCTTGGGTTGCTGAATATTCGATCGCTTACTTCAAAAGCACTCGTTGTTAACGATATGATTTCAGATAATAACCTAGATGTGCTGTGTTTGACAGAAACCTGGCTAAAACCAAACGATTACATTACTTTAAATGAATCAACCCCGCAAGATTACTGTTATAAACATGAGCCTCGTCTGAAACGCAAAGGGGGTGGTGTTGCTGTAATTTATAGTAATAGTTTCAAAACCACTAAGAAATCAAGTTTTAAATATAATTCTTTTGAAGCATTGGTGCTTAATGTAAAAATATATAGTGTAAACGATAAATCACGTTTGAGATTTGTGCTGGCTACTGTATACAGGCCACCAGGGCACCATACAGACTTTATCAAAGAATTTGCGGACTTTCTATCAGAATTAATATTGACTGCAGATAAAGTACTAATTGTTGGTGATTTTAATATACACATCGATAATGAAAAAGATGCATTGGGATTGGCATTTAAAGACATTGTAAATTCAATTGGAGTTAGACAACACGTGTCAGGACCTACTCATCGTCGTAATCATACTCTAGATCTAATATTATCACACGGAATAGATGTGGATGCCGTTGAAATTCTGCAGCAGAGCGATGACATCTCAGATCATTATCTAGTCTCGTGTAATTTGCATTTAGCCAAGGCTGCAAAGCCGACTCCGTGTTTCAAATATGTGAGACCTATCACTTCTGCTACTAAAGATTGCTTTATTAATAATCTTCCTAATCAGTTTCATCATCTCAGCATCCCAGATAGCTTAGAAGAACTAGATATTACAACAGAAACGTTTAACTCTCTCTTTTCCAGCACTTTAGACACAGTTGCTCCGTTGCGCTTAAAGAAGATTAAAGAAAATAGTCCAACGCCGTGGTACAACGAGCACACTCGGGCCCTTAAGAGAGCAGCCAGAAAAATGGAGCGCAACTGGAAGAAAACAAAACTAGAGGTATTTCGCATTTCATGGAAGGAGAGCTCAATTACTTACAGAGAGGCTTTAAAAGCTGCTAGATCTGCTTATTTTTCAACCCTATTAGAAGAAAATAAACATAATCCTAGGTATTTATTTGAAACGGTGGCTAAACTAACGAAAAATAAAGCTTCAAGCACCGAAGTTTCCAAGCAACACAGCAGTAATGACTTTATGAACTTCTTCACTTATAAGATTGATAATATCAGGGACAAAATTATAACTATGCAACCGTCTACTACAGTATCGCATCAGGCAGTGTATTGTAGTCTCCCTGAGGAAAAATTTGATTCATTCGTTGCTATAGGAGAGGAAGAATTTACTAAACTCGTTAAATCATCTAAATCGACAACATGTATGTTAGACCCTATACCGACTAAGCTACTGAAAGAGATGCTTCCAGAGGTCATAGATCCTCTTCTTAATATCATTAATTCATCTTTGTCTCTAGGATACGTACCAAAAAACTTTAAGCTGGCTTTGATTAAACCGCTTGTTAAAAAAACGCAACTTGATCCTTCAGAATTAGTCAATTACAGGCCGATCTCGAATCTACCTTTTCTATCAAAGATATTAGAAAAGGCAGTATCCTCACAACTGTGTTCCTTTCTTGAAAGAAATGTTATCTGCGAGGATTTCCAGTCCGGATTTAGACCGTACCATAGTACCGAAACAGCTCTCGTTAGAGTCACAAATGATTTGCTCTTATCATCCGATCGTGGTTGTATCTCTCTATTAGTGTTACTCGATCTTAGCGCTGCATTTGACACCATCGACCACAACGTTCTTTTAAATAGATTAGAACATTATGTTGGCATTACGGGAAATGCACTAGCATGGTTTAAATCATACTTATCTGACCGTTATCAGTTTGTAGCAGTAAATGATGAGATGTCTCATCGATCACAAGTTCAGTATGGCGTACCACAAGGCTCAGTACTAGGACCGCTGCTGTTCACTCTGTACATGCTACCATTAGGAAACATCATTAGGAAACATGGCATTAGCTTTCACTGTTATGCCGATGATACTCAGCTCTATATTTCTTCAAAACCTAACGAAACTTATCAATTCACAAAATTAACGGAATGCATAGCGGATATAAAAAATTGGATGACTTGTAATTTCCTACTTCTAAATTCTGAAAAAACAGAGTTTCTAATTATTGGACAAAAAACTTCCTCACGTAATAACCTAGAATACTGTCTAACACTTGATGGCTGCTCTGTTAAGTCTTCGTCGTCGGTTAGGAACCTGGGTGTGCTCTTTGATACCAATCTTTCATTTGAAAGTCACGTGTCTAGTATCTGTAAAACTGCATTTTTCCATCTTAAAAATATATCTAAATTACGTCATATGCTCTCATTGACAAATGCGGAACAATTAGTTCATGCGTTCATGACCTCAAGGCTAGATTATTGTAATGCTCTACTAGGTGGTTGCCCTGCACGCTTAATAAACAAACTACAGCTGGTTCAAAACGCAGCAGCTCGAGTTCTTACCAGAACCAGGAAGTATGACCATATTAGCCCGGTTCTGTCAAAACTGCATTGGCTCCCTATTAAACATCGCATAAATTTTAAAATATTGCTGATTACTTACAAAGCACTGAATGGTTTAGCTCCGCAGTACTTGAGCGAGCTCTTAACGCATTATAGTCCGTCACGTCTATTACGATCTCAAAATTCCGGCCAGTTGATTATACCTAGAATATCAAAGTCGACTGCTGGCGGTAGATCCTTTTCCTATTTAGCACCAAAACTCTGGAACAGTCTTCCTACCATTGTCCGGGAAGCAGACACACTCTGTCAGTTCAAAGCCAGATTAAAGACACATCTCTTTGACCTAGCTTTCACATAATACATTATAGACTTCTATAATTTAATGTTATGCTGCATAGATTAGGTCAGCCGGAACCGGGAACACTTCCCAAAAATCCTGATGTACTCGTTACATCATGAGAAGAATGGCATCTACGCTAATTTTAGTGTCTGTGTTTATCCCAAGGTGTTTCCTGCAGCCTGCCGGATCCAGGCCGTATCCAGATCTGACGAAGGACCTTCGCCTGGACCGATGACAACGCAGTGCTGAAGTGCCAACTAGTCTCTCCCTATGGAGGATCCCACTACCACTCTACAGATAAGGCGTTGTCGGGAAAATTCGTCTCGCGGTCCTACCCCAAAGCAACAAATAAAATAAAATTCCTTATCAAAATTTATAAGGAAAGACAAGTATTTTGTTTAGGCTTGGCTTGTAGGGAATTCCAAACCTGCGTATATTCAAACGCACATAACTATAGAACCCATTCTAAATGCGCATGTGACCGCCATCAGCGTTTCTCACAGGTTCGCGTTTAAAGTCTGTGTAGAGAGAATGGTGTCGTCTTAGCGGCCCCTAATTTAATAACAAATGATCATTGCGACGGAACCAAATCAATTAAAACTAACTTTAGATGGAAATAACTTAACTCTGCTGTAAAGCCGAAACAATCTCTGTTACCTTAAATTATACGCTTATCTCTGTAAAGCTGCTTTGAGACAATCTACATTGTTAAAAGCGCTATATAAATGAAGATGACTTGACTTGACTTGCTAGCCTGTTCCAAAGCCGTTAAAAAACCATAGACAGTTGAATGCTGAAGAGGAGCCTCGCCTAGCCTCTGAAGGAAGTGACTTGGAAGGACCAGTCCTGCCAAGGAAGTATCCTTGACATTGAGAAACAGCTTCAGTGTTTCATCCGTCCCGCATTTCAATCGTCCCGCCTCTCCCCTACTGTTTCAAAACTACTTACAACTAAATTAGCCTACTTTTAGTGTATAAAAGTATACTTTTAACTAAGCATACTGTAAGTGTAACAATAGTAAACTTTGAGTACACAACTAGTTTTTATTATTGAATTTGAATTTTATTATTGAATCTTACCGTTCTTTTTTAAAAAAAAAAAAAAAACGTTCCCGTGAGCTGGTGCACTGTCAAAAGGAGTTCAGGTGGAAACATCGGACGTATATAGTTCCGGCCAATGATCGGGCGTAACCATTCTGGTTTCTGCTCCGGGGGACCTCCAAGGACTATTATTCGCTTCCTTTTCTTTTGTTTATGTATAAGAAGTACATTTATAAAGTGTCATACTATCATTTGATAGTATTATTTGAAGTGTTTGTTTATGTATATTTGATCTTTTCATGTGATCTTTTCATATTTGGCCATTATGTCTGCGTATCCCCCTTTTTGTGTTAATTGATGCTGATCACCAATGTATACATTTGTTAATTGTTTCTGTATGGGAGTGGTGTTCTGTGAGAGAACAGGGGCCTGTACCATGAAGGTAGTTGAACAACTGAAACTCGGGGTTACAGGATTAGTTTTGAGTTGACAAAACCAAACCGATGCAATCAGGCTTTATTGGTACCATGATGCAGCTCATCAACTTTCTCTGTCAACTCAGGCTTTGATCCTCAAGCTATGATTACTCCACGCGCGTGTGCACCAAAAAGAATGACGTCGACACTGAACAACCAATCGCGGGTCGCGATTTTTCCGCGGAGGAGCAAGAGATAATCATTCATAATTACAATGAATTTAGATATGTATTTCAAGCTCGAAACAATACGTTCTCTGCTGCAAAAGCAAGAGAAGACTGTTGGAGAAAGACTGCTGATTGTTAATGCGTAAGTTAAACAAATACGTTCTATATTTATGTAAATGTATAGCCTATATGTAGGCTATGTGTAGCCTATGTGTAATATAGCCTATAGCCTATTTTTGTAATATATAAAAAATGAGCATGTATGTACTAAGAATGATTAATATTCATTGATTTTTAGATGCAACCCAAACTCCAAATGTTTTTGGCAGCAGATAAAGACAAAATATAAAATATAATTCAAAGTGGTGAGTATTTACCACAACCTTTTATTATTTTTGTGAACATTTTATCACAAACACTTGTTTGCAGCAAACAGAAATAAAGAGTTAAATTCAGAAAACCAGAATACACTGTGGCGGAGGAGTTGGCTCTGAGTAGGCAATAAGGGACGGCCGATTATGGATGTGATTACAAGTGCTGTACAATCTGCCCCTGGTGCTGGCTCCTCTAAGCAAGTAACACTGGGTATGTGTGCAATACATTACTACTTTTTTAAGTTTTAAATATGGCTGACTGTATGTTCTGCAATAGAGGGTGAAGCCAGCACACATACACACAGTCTCCCACACAGAGGTCAGTATACAGCAGACAGAACACCAAACATAACCTGCTTTACAACAGTTATGCTTTACATTGGCCTATTTTTATTTCTTAGGGCGGAGGAAATGATGAAGACACTCTGCCTGTGTATTCTCAGACAGGGACGTGCACAGAAATTTTGAGGGGCAGGGGCTCAAGTGAAATAAAGGGCACTTCTCATAATTAAGTTTTTTTTTTAAACAAAAAAGTATATATATTAACGCAACTCTGACTTCCTTTTAAAAAAGAAAAATAATTTAAAAAGTTAATCAGTTCACACAGAAACCATGGTCTACTTAGTATTCACTATATAGAGCAGCAAAGGAAACCATTCCGCAATGTGCATGTTTTGAAAACATTTTCTATGCTACTAGTTTCAAGTATATATTTAGAATAACCTAAATAACTGCATCAAGCAGAGGGGCGTGTTTTACTAATAATTTGTTTATTTTTGCACAAGGCACTACATCATTTTAATTATTTTGGTGTTATCAGAATACATAACACTTTAAAATCAACACAAATATTCACTCTAAACTGAAGAGGGCTGTTGCTGCTATTTTGTTACAGATAGCAAAATCTACTAATTTATTAATTACTCATAAATAAAAAGTTAATTTATAAATATTGTTATTTTTAATGTTTAATGTTAACTTATTTCTACTCAGTTTTATTTATTAATGTACCAGATGCAGTTACTCAGATTTACTACATTTTTTAGAGTGTATCCTCCATCTGTTTGCATCTGTAGATTTCTTCTAAATTCACCAATTTAGATTTCTAAATTTCAGGGAGAAAGACTTTTGATGTAAGTCATTACTGGGGACGTTCTGTATGCAAATTAGGCATCAACTAGTTAAAATGTGCACATTTGCATCTAATTGACAGGGTAATGCAGGTAAATAGGATAAACAAAATAACTAAAGCATGTCACCTGGTGGTGATATATGCTTATTTTATTACTTGGCTTGGTTGAATTCCAATGTAGAATGTGGTCTGTTATTTCCATAGACTGTAAAGGTTATTTCTTGATAACAGACCGCTGTGCGGAGTATAACAGACCGTTGACATGAAAAACAGAGCGTTGCTATGGACTCACAGGATTCTAACCGTAGAGACGGAGCGTACTATTTTCTTTAGCGGAAGCAATACAATCAATAAACTCCCTTTTAAATTAATTTTTTGTGTCAAATTAATTATTTATTTGGTAGATTTATTTGGGATATATATTATTAACAGGAATATATATTATTTTTCAAAAATAAAAAAAAGCACCCCAGAAAAAAGGGCACATTCTCTTCAGGAATAAAAAGGGCAGGTGCTCAAGCCCCCTTTGATGTCTATGTGTGCACGTGCCTCTGTTCTCAGACACTTGCTGATGTGAATGCACTGGGCTTTTTATTATGGAAAACATTTCAATGTGTGGCATAAAAAAGCGACTGGCCCTTACACATCTCTTTTATTGTAGGATTTTTCACAACCTGCCCCAGAAACTGAGGCCTCTACCTCAATGGGCTTCAGAAGAAATGTGAACAAGGTAGGCTAAAACTGATCTCAGTATCTATCTATCTATCTATCTATCTATCTATCTATCTATCTATCTATCTATCTATCTATCTATCTATCTATCTATCTATCTATCTATCTATCTATCTATCTATCTATCTATCTATCTATCTATCTATCTATCTATCTATCTATCTATCTATCTATCTATCTATCTATCCTTTAGTATGAATATTTATTAATGCAACTTTGTCTTGCTCTCTTTCTCCCTCTCATCCCACAAAACCAACAAAAGAGTTTGAGACCTATGTGCAGTTTCAATGTGCTTTTATTAAGTGTAATATTGTATGGTGATTGCATCTACACCAGCTGGGTGGTCAAGTGTGATCAGGTCAGTTTCATCGGGGAGAAGCTGGTTTTGTGGTGTTTCTCGCTCCTTACTGGTGGCTATATTGTGCAGAATGGCACATGCAGCCACTATCTGTGATGCCCGCTCTGGTGACTCTTAAGGGCCGAACACAGTTAATGTGCCTTTAGGAGGCCAAAGGTCATCTCTATCTTCACTCTTGTTTGAGGGCCACAATAGCTGCTTTCCGACCAAGTAGTTACAGGAACTTAGTTCTAGGAACTGTCCACTTCTAAACAGTTTTAAGAACTACTCTCCCCCAAACTCGGTTTTGCTGTTTGCGTTCGCACTGGCCAAGTGGCCATAGGAACTGGTAGGAGGGGGTAAGAGAGTGACGCAAGCACGGTGACTTTTATTTTGACAGCGTGACGGACCTTTATTTTGGCGGCGCTGAGAAAGCCAGAGCTAACAATGCTCGCATTCTCTGTGTTTATTAGTTAGCGATCTGTCTAACAGTACTGTTTAATATCTTATTAGATAGAACTGTTATAGAAAGTAGACAGTATATGAAAAAAGGTTATTAGCCTACATAATCATGTTTGGCTTGGTCACCTCAATGTTGCGTTGGATTTTCTTCTTCAGCATTTAAGGTTTAGAGACCCACCTATCACTGTTTTCCATGTTTGTATAGTTAGTTTATGGAGTAAATATATAGGCTATAATCTGTGTGTTTACATTCTAGCTGTTTTAAAAATGGCGGGTGCTGGTGTTCCGCGTGCGTTCGGTCAATCAGCTAACACTAAACGTCACGGATAGTTCCTATAGTGCTGGTTTAGACCCTACTCTGAAGTAGGACCTAAATTAGTTCCTACAAATGAAGTTCTTAGAACTAAAATCGTTCCTAGTTCCTGCGGTGCGAACACGCCGACATCCGGGTACTATAGACAATAGCTCTAGGAACTGTGAAAAGGTTCCTCCGGTCGGAAAGCGGCTATTGAAGCGGTGTTGTGGCCTTATCTGAGGGTCATGATAGGGGGTTATTGTGTAGGTTTTTCTATCTCAGTTCAAATTAACAGTGTTTTGTATTGTACCAAACTTAACTTGCTTTCCTCAAAGCGCTGACACAACACAGACTAACGGAAAATTTGAGTCAAGCACTGAGCCAGGCCATTTGGCATCCAAACTTGATCATATGTTCATGACCACAAGTCGTAAGCAGATGAAATGTTTAGTAGATCATTATTATATCTGTTAATGTTACTATTAATTTAAAGATTCATCTCACAGAAAATAATCATCTAACATATTCCCATCATCTCTACCTGAACATTATGGCTGTGATAGGACTTCCTATTAACATAATCTGCCATGTTCCCTAGAGCTGTGAAGACTGGAGCAATAGACTGCATACATGTTGCAATGACTTGGGAATCCCATCATAAGATTAACAGAAGAATAATAAAAAAGATTCAAAATAATTCTTAACGTATTATATTTGTGAAATTTGCTTTTTGAAAAAAAAAAAAAAAAAGTGTTCATGTGATGTCACCCTATCAATATATCTTACTGGCAATTTTATAAAAGCCCTCTTTTATGGACATGGTCGATAAATGTCCGGGGAACACTATTAATGAAACTTTTCATGAAGCCTACTCCTGCAGGGCGAGGACCTTGCGAATGGTTTGACAAACATACCATATTTTCCCCTAGCACAGAAGCTAGGGGAAAACATATTATGTTTTCCCCTGTCTTCTGAGCGTCACCCACCGTGCAAGTATGTACCACTTGCAAAAAAAAAAAAAAAAAAACGCAACGCAATACAATTTGCGGTACAGTAAGTGCATGAATTCGACGTGTTAAATTCTTTATGTGCGGCTCAAGAAGTTCGCAAAGATAAGACATTCCTTCCGCAGAAAATCTGTATCTTTCATACAAGTAGGCTAGGCTAACTATCAGTTAAGGCAAGGGGATTTTGTCTGGCTAAAAACTCTTTCTCTATGAAGTGCTCGTCAAACAATTTGCGCTGATATGTCCACCGGATTTGGAAGAAAAGGTGAAGTCATTGCAACAGACACTTGGAATAAGTTACGTCACCTATATGTTTCTTTGCTCTCAGCTGATTGGTCAAACTTCAGTCTGAGATCTTGAATCCAGAACATAACCTGCCCCGGAGCAGGTTAGCCGTGCAGCGTAAGAACACCGATTAAAGCCGAGCTACTTTCATAGTAGCCTACCTAAAACCCAGGGTTGGCGGAAACTAAGCTGAAACATAGCTGGCTAGCCACCTAATCCGGCTTCATGGTACAGGCCCCAGGTCAGTCCCTAGACATCTGTAATTGTTTAAAGGAATACTCCACCGTCTTTTCATATTAAACTATGTTATTCCCTTAACTAAGACGAGTTGATACATACCTCTCTCGTCTCAGTGCGTGCACTCAATCGCTCTGGCGCGCGGCGAAACTTTGTTCACTCAGTTCATTCAATACGGGCCAAGCAGAGAAGCTACTAAACACCTCCACGTTTTCCCTATTTAAACACAGTTACTCGCGTAGTGTAACTCGACCTAGGACGGTGACACAAAACAAAACGTTGCGCTTTTCTAAGCGTGTAAAATGGATAACTATATTGTACGGCGGAATACCATAGCAAGTGCTTATGAGCACTTCGACTTGGCGGGGTGATATCTTCACTCGTGAAAAATCCTCTCACCGGCCCCCGCTCCCTCTGGTGAAGATATTGCTCCGCCAAGACGAAGACACATAAAACACATGTCTTACCTTTTTGTTGCAGTGCAATTTTTATTGCATGAGTGTATCGGTTTGCTGACAACACTACAGTCCTTTTTTTTTTTTTTTTTTGCTGCTTCCATTCTCCTGATTGCTATTATTTAATTTCTTCGTTAAAAATTAGGGCTGTCCAAAGATTAATCGCATCCAAAATAAAAGTTTGTGTTTAAATAATATATGTGTGTGTACTGTGTATAATTAAATTTGTATATATAAATACACACACATGGATATATTTAAGAAAAATTTATATATAAACAAATTATATTTATATATAATATAAATTATATATAAATATATACAGTATATGTATGCAAATAGTTCTTAAATATATACATGCATGTGTGTGTATTTATATATACAAAATAATTATACACAGTACACACATATTATGTAAACACAAACTTTTATTTTGGATGCAATTAATCGCGATTAATCTTTTGACAGCCTTATTAAAAATACATCCAGGGAAGATTGAATAGACCTGTTTCTTTTCATTTTTACTCAGTATCTGCCAGCTAATCAAAAAGACACGCAATTAAGTGATGCAATAAACTGCGGCTGCGCACACTCAATCCACACAATTATTTTTTATAATACTACTTTTGTAATAATGTATACATGTATGTGACCATTTAAAATCTGCAATTGTGTTTTCGAAGTTGTTAAAATAATAATAAAAACACGTTGTTTTTTTCTGAAGTGGGATCCAATCAGAGAAGTCGGCGTAAGATCATAAGAGCAGCGCTCATCGTGCATGGTCACTTATTGCGTGTTTTGCCTTTGGATTTATTATCAAATTAATATTATAATAATAATAATAATATATATATATATATATATATATATATATATATATATATATATATTTATATATATATATTTATATATATATATTTATATATATATATATATATATATATATATATATATATATATATATATATATATATATATATATATATATATATATATATATATATATATAATTTTTTTTTTTTTTTTTTTTTTTTAATCAATTTTATTGCACTGAAGTATGAAGTAGCCTATAGCAAGAGTAGGAAAAGTCACAAAGTCTCATGCCGTTTGGATGAAAGGAATTTCATAAATAAATAAATATGCCAAAATTGTACAGTGGGAAACCGTCATATCATCATATCATGTAAACTGCATTTATGACAAACAAAGAACTACACAGATGCATATATATATATATATATCATAACGATCTATCAATAATTGCACACACGTTGTCCTCTGCTTTTGTTCTGACACTGCAGAGATAATACTGGGAGGAGCCGGGTTCATATGACTTTTAACAACATGAGGCGATCACGAATTAGTGTACAGTTAATAGCAAATTTTTAGGGGGGCTGGGTGGAAATTTAGGGGGGTTAAAGCCCTCTAAAATCTTTAACGAGCATCATCATTAGCTGATGTTTTATCTGAACTCTGACTGCTAGGGTATGGCAACTGTATTGTATTGATGTATTATATTGATGTATTAACATCAAATAACCACTTTTGGACAGTGATGAGATGTTTATTATTCTACTTTTTGTTGTTGAAAACTATATCACATGATCATTTTTGCTTCTGTCTTTCTTTGCAACAAATTACGTGCTATGGTAAAAACTGTCACACAAACCACAAACTCATCAAAAAAACTAAGTGTCAAACTGCCCAACTAAAGGAAACACTGGTCAATCTGGTCAAACATTTTCACTGGTCAAACATTTTCAATAAATCGTCAACATCTGTAGACGTCTGACAGAAATAAAGTCAGTCTGGTTAGTAATAAGTGAAGCTGGTAATGCTGTTTGTGGAGTTGTTTAATCCTCCTCTTCTGAGATCTTCGGAGATTTTCTTTTATCTTCAGTTGATTTCATCTATAAGGCTGTGGCTGGAAGTCAGTTTTAGTTCTTGTGTTTCTCCTTTTTTCTGTTCTTGTTGTTTCTCTTTCCTTCAGTGATTCTGCTTGTTGACAGCAGGTGTTCATCATTAATGCCCAATCATCACTTAATCACTTAAGTATCTCATTAACTTAATATATTATATTAGGCCCCGATCACACTAACGCGTTTTTCAGGTTCGAAAACGCGAGGCACGCAGCACTTACCATCACACAGAACGAGCAGTGCGCTGCATTTTTTATGCTGCTAGTGTTGTTGTTTAATTATTTTCAGGGAAATGACTTCAAAGATATTTGACATCAGAAAAAATTAGACTTTATTAACAAACAAAGCCGAGTGTCCCTCTGCAGAAAAGACCCTCCAGAAAAATTGCCCAGCAAACGTATATACCCTCTCCTTGTCCCAAACATGGTAATACATTCTATAGGTATTTTGAGAAATAGTTTTGTACCATGTGACATTACTGAAATAGAATTTTCTGCTGTAACAACAGCTTGTGCTCTCAGGTTCCAAAGTCAGCCAAAGTCACCCACAGACAAGGAAATAATAGTGTACAAAAACCAGTTAAATTACTTATTTTCTAAATAATAAAATCTTCAACATTCCCTCCTCTGGGGCTTATTTAAGCCCCACATTCGCTATCCTTTTCCAGAGTGTAGTTTCAAAATCCAGTCCCCTCAGTTATACTACCTTAGTGACTAAATTATGTCACTCATTCTTATTTTCAATGACTGAAATTATGCCACCATACTCCGGAGGAGCAATCGAGCCAAACATCTTTCTCCATACATTTTTCTTTCTTTCAGTTGTTTTTTTCTTTTTCAATGGAGAAAGTAAAAGACTCGAATCCTCCCTAATCAAAAATCAAACATTGTTACAAGTGTGTGGATGAAATTGGTTCAGCATTGTCTTATTGTCACAGTTATGTAGAATATGTCAAACACAAAAATCCCTTATACAGTTAAGAGTTCTCTTGCGGTGTAGATATCCTCTTCGACCCAGACACCCAGGATCTGGCTTATTCATTTTCTTCTTCATCCTTATCCGAGGTACTTCAATCAACTACCAATGATTGTAAATCTTAATTTGGTTTATAAGCTCAATCTTAATAATATATGATTTATTTGCCCTCTCAAATTAGTTTTCATTATCTTCTTAATATGGGAAGTACACAACAGAATAATAACCCTCTTTCAATATTGCAACTCCAAAAAACATTTCTAATCTTTTAAATCAGGCTTTCCTTAACTTTTTTTATTCAATTGCAAAGTCATTCTACTTTTTTCATGTAATTGTTTTCATTATTATAAAGGCAAATCATTATAATAAATCTTTGCTGATTATAGATGAATAAATGCATGTTTATTTCGCATAATCCATATGAATTTTGATTTAATATAGAAGTGAGTAAAAATAACTTTTTCTCTTTTTTATTCGCTTCTTAATTCTATGAAAGAATATCAATTCTTAAATTTGAAGAATCAATCTTTTAGTCAGTCATGTTTTAGTTGATGAACAACCATAACACTGCGGTGCAGCTACATTAAATCACAATTTTCTTTGTTATAACGTTTTACATTTCAAATTCTGTCTACTTTATTACCAAATTTAAACAATAAATATCTCACGTGTTGCAGCTTTTTCTCATTATAGCTCCTCAGTTCAAGCATTCCTTAACTGAATACCTTTTCTTCCTTTCTACTAATTTCTAAATGAACTATCATGAATAAACTTAATTATGTCACATGTAATCACTCAAACTAAGAAAGCTTTAAGAGCAATGTTACATTTACTTCATAAAAGTCATTCAATGAACTCATTAGACAATTAGAAAAAATAACTCTCGAAAATAACTTTTTATACTATCTTACATATTCATTGTATGGTCATTTCTTTTTTCTGTATAACTAAATGAATCTATACGTTCTCAACCATTTCAAACATAAAGCATTATAACTTAATTATTGTTAAAACTTCCTTTTCTGTAATTTAAGTTTCTGCATACAATTAATGTTAATCTTCAATTTTTCTGGAATAACTGCTGACCCATTATTTAAACTTAATTCTGTTAGAATTTATCTAAGGAATACTATTTAAATCTAAGGAATACTTCTCTGGTAATATTTAATTACTTCTTCTGACCCTCCTCTGTTAATCTCATTGCCTTTACCCATTTCTATCTTGTTCATATAATTCATTACCAAGAGTTTTATTAGTCCTTCTGGTACTGATATATAGCCTTATTTGTGTCACTGTTCCTTTCTTACCTTTATTTTTGTCGCAAATTTCTCTTGTGTACAGTCAAAAATTGCAAAAAATGCCTTTTATTTAATTTTCCTTATTCTTTTTCCTTATTCTTAATTTAGCCTTTTAATTATTGTCCTTCCTTATTCTTTTAATCCCTCCCCCCTTGCGCAAGGGAATACCTTGCGCATCATTTGAGAATATTCAAAAGTATGTTTTTGTGCAATAACCTGTCATTCTTACCCCCCTCTGGTACCACCATATAGATTGTTCATAAGGCAATAATCTACATGGTATTGAACAGTCTATATGCTATAACAATTTGTTTGTTATTGAATTTGAACAATTTCCATCTGAGGTGGTCGTTCTATTAGCACCATTTAAAATACATTTAATTAGTCAAATAGCATATTGAATCAAATCATAATTCAAATCATAAATGAAATCAAATATTTGTTAATAGCCAGTGTTAATCTTTCTTTAATTTTCAACTGTAGCCTTAAATTAATTATGTATACCCGTTTTATTGACAAATAACATTCGAGTACCCATTATGATCTATTTTAAAATGTCATTTAGGTCTATTTGTATTTTCCTTCATGACTTGTCTTAATTCGCACTGTGCTATGACAGTTACTTGAATTAGTCGCTTATCATTTATTATTTTCATTTGTTTTCTGATTTTTCATTATCGTTTTTACGTTGTTTTTGATATATTCTTTAATTCAATAATTTTTCTTTCTGGGGTTATCATTAAGTTGCTACTAGTATATTCAATGGCTTTAACATTACATTTAAAGACAGTTTGGTAGATTTTGACTATTGTTTGAACTTGTACTCATCTCTGTTGATTTTCTCTTCTTTGCACAACTCCTTGTAAGTTTCTTATTCTGCAACTTTTCATTTAAAGTTCTTCTTGTCATTTGCTTCTTTTTCCATTCATGTTGATCATTTTGTTAGCCGTCTTAACAGTCATTACATGTTTCACCAGGGTGACTCTTTACGAGCCGTTGCATGGACTTCCCTCGGAGGTGAGGGGGCTGTTACTAGCACAAGCCCTCTTGATCCCTCACTTCCTGTTGTGGCGAGTAGAGGCTTGTTGGTGTGAGTTGTTGCAATTCGCTTTTTCCTTTTCTCTCATTGGCAAGGAAAGGTCATTGTCAGCATGTCCTTGAAACCTCACTCGCTGTTGTGGGGGTTTCCTGGAGTCGTTTGGCGTATTTTAAGTTGAGAGCCATGGACTCAAATGTCAGTTGCTGATCAATGTTCAAGCTTCTTCTGAGATGACAAGGCACTGTCACTGGTTCTTTTTGTTTGAATCGTCCCAGAAACCTTCCTGGAATTGAACTGTTCTCATTTGTGAATGAAACCTTCATTATTTCTGTTAGTTCAGTTAGTGACAACAACAATTTAAATCATCTGCTCATCTGGCCCATTGTCCTTCTTGGTGTCATCTGTAAAATGATCATGTGGGCTGAGTGGTGTTCTGGCCTCTTTTGTGTGTTTTCTGCTCATTAGCAGTAGGGCTTTACCCCTATATTACTTTTTACAATTAGTCAATTCAGCTCAGTTATCTCATTGTTTTGAGTCCCACTATCAGCATACTAGTTATCAGGCATCTTGGACAACACTCAACCCACTTTGCTAAAAGACAAAAGTTACAAGACAATATTTCAGACTTTTGACAAAACGTCAGCTCCTTCATGATATGCTGAAAAGAAAGTCAGATGTGTTATGCTCCATCATGATATTCTGAAAGGAAAGTCAGATTTGTTAGGCGCTGCGCAAAATGTAGTATCATTTTGTTTTCTTTTACAATTTTTTTTCCCATTTTCTTTTTCTATTGTCACTATAGTTTCGACCAGGAAATTAACCAAATCCATCCATGGTCATTATTTTATTGGGCAGAATATGCCCTGTGGGCCCACATATGAAATTTAGATAGAGCTGTAGGCAAAATAATTGATTTGCCTTAGTGTACACCATCTCTCACTCATTCATACTTAATCACTCATGGCCATCACACATTCTTCTTCCACAGGTTGTGCTCTAAATGCGGAACTTATAATTTTAGCTGTGGAATTCCAAAGGTCTGACAGACAACATCACAGCACAGCTACGCACCACTATTCAGAATTGTCAGTTATCTTAATGCTTAGATTAACACCGTTGTTATAATCCCTTTTTTCTTTTTTCAAACTCTAATAGATTAAATATTTCAGAATAATAGACCTTAGTATGGTGCAGTTGAGAGTAAGACAGCCAATTGTAATTTCTCAAATGCATTTTACTTTTTGTTTGGTCTACTTTTTCATATTCTTTTTGTTTTTGCTCATGAGCTTCTTTAAGAATAAAATTGGAGATCTCTGCCTAATCTTGGATCCATGGCCAATAACATTTCCATCTCATTATCCCAGTTTTGACAGCATTTTTAATTTCATATTTTTGGACTTTTGGAGTTATTTATCCTTCTCCAATTTATCTCTATAAAAAATATTAAAACAAGATGGAGTGACCAGTATCATTGTTTTGCAAACAAAAATAATAATTCTTTGACATTTTGTGTCTTTCTTTTTCTTTGCCAGAGAATAATTCTATCATGCTTTTAGCCCTATAGTTGTCTAATATAATAGCCCTCACTATACCAAATCCAGCCTCAGTTTGAACTATTTTGTGAGTTCAGCACCCACTTCTCTGTATTTTCTTTTCTTATAGAGCTGGACTTGTACCTATTGAAAAAGCAGAGAGGGTTAGTTTAGCAGAGAATATAAAGAATTGCCATGAGACCAGTGAATAATCAAAATGAATTAAGTTAATATAATAATGAACTAAATTTGAAGCAGTCTCTAGAGTGTTCATTAGGTTTGTCACACCTGTGTGCCCCGTAAGGGTCAGTTCTTCTGTTTTTAGATCAGTGTTCGTTGACATGTTTTTCAGCCTTGCTGTGACTCAATGGCCATTGCAGAGTGGAATATAGGCTCTGCTGCTTCTCTGTCTCTTCTCAGTTTGGGATTTTGATCAATCCTGTAACAGTTTTGCATCTCAGGATTAGTCTTTGTCTTTAGGAAAAGTCTCAAGTGAAAGATTCACCTTTTCCAGTCTTTCCATTAACTCAGTCTTTTTGGGTCTTTTTGAACTTCAGGAGGGGAGCTGAGAACCCCTCACCCACTCTCTTCTTCTTCTCTGCATTCGTGTCTCTGCATTCATGTCTTTGCCCTTTGCCCTCTTGTTGCTTCCACAGGGCTCTGAATCCATCTGCAATTTGAACACTCAGAGATCTGTATGAATCAAATTGAACTCTTACATATAAGCTATTAGCTCTTTATATACATTCCACTTTTTTACCCTGCATCTTTTCACTGGTTCTTTTATATTAAAAATCTCACTGGTTGACCATAGCAGTTCCCTTATTCTATTAGTAAGCAGTTCTTCATTGCAGGAAAAAGCAATCTAGTTCTGTTTTTATATATCAGCAATAATATAACTCTGATGATCTGAGAATAATTCAATTAAATAATTTTCCCTATCATAAAATCAGACTTCAATCTTTCTTCTATATTTGCATGCTGTGTTCACAATAATCTAGTATGTTTCTCAACAATCATCAAGGAATTCCTCTTATTTTTTACTCTCATCAACTTCTGTAAGGTATTTTTGACTTTTGAAACTTGGTCACTCAATCTTGCTAACCTTCAGCACACTGCACCAGTTATTTTTCTCTTAACACAAACTTATTTATCTGTAATGGAATACTTTTTCCACACTGTCTTCAGGGATAACGAGATACAAATTTTAGACGTCTTCAGATATAATATATAATATATTAAGCACGTGCAATCATATTTATATTCATCTATTAATATTTATCATTACATTTATTGATTAACTATATATCTTATTATTTTAACTTATTTTATACTACTATATTCTGCTAAGCTAATATCTTGAAACAATTGTTTTCCCTTACTTTTCTTTTTTTCTTTTTCTAATACACACCATTTCAGTCCCTTCATTCACAGGTCATTCACACATTCTCTGTCCCTTCAAGCAACCAGGGTCAGAGGTCACTTATTTTCAACCACAGGCACAGTCACACAAGACACAGGATCCCTCAAACACTTAAACACACACACTATTCTGTACTCCCTGTCAGATCTGAACAATACATTAACAGATTCACTAATCAACACAGTGACACTTTTAACTATCCTATATAATTTTAGTAACCTGAGCAGTCCCTCGCATTCGAGGCGGTAACCGTTACTTTAAACCTATAGACTTTTAAAACCTCTATTTTTTCCAGCTTCACCCATAGCAGTCCTTCGTTAAAACTTTGTTTAACAAAGCGGTATCCGTGAGCTAACCATCTGTGCACATGCTATACTTCTCAAAGTAAGCACAGATAAACCACTGATATCCTTTATCAGTAAATACAAATCCTTGCGCCAAACCAGCAGTACCAGTATTCATAAAATCCTCACCGGATTGCATAAATAATGGTGAAACGCTATTGGGAGCTCCCCCGCGCCTTTACAAACTACTTGACATACAAAGACAATGCATGCAATTTTTTCTGACATCAAACATCACTTTTTAAGTTCTTTAAATTTGGAGAAGCTTTTCTTACCACATCCGGGCCACTGGTGACTAACACATACACCTTATTCAAAAGCAAAAACTGCTCACCTCAAAGTACAGCGGCCACTGTTGTCTGTGTGAGTCACCAGCGATCCCTTCGTGGCTCCTTCAGCTCCTAAGCCACGTCCTGCCGGGGTCGCCATTTGTTGTTGTTTAATTATTTTCAGGGAAATGACTTCAAAGATATTTGACATCAGAAAAAATTAGACTTTATTAACAAACAAAGCCGAGTGTCCCTCTGCAGAAAAGACCCTCCAGAAAAATTGCCCAGCAAACGAATATACCCTCTCCTTGTCCCAAACATGGTAATACATTCTATAGGTATTTTGAGAAATAGTTTTGTACCATGTGACATTACTGAAATAGAATTTTCTGCTGTAACAACAGCTTGTGCTCTCAGGTTCCAAAGTCAGCCAAAGTCACCCACAGACAAGGAAATAATAGTGTACAAAAACCAGTTAAATTACTTATTTTCTAAATAATAAAATCTTCAACACTAGGCAACCACTGAAACAGCTGTCCTGTCAGTCAAGTAAACGTCAAATCAGCCTTTTATTAACTTTATTTACTTTCTGTTAACATTGTGGTAATTACGGTTTGTTAAGTTGTTAAGCTCCTGGTAACCCGCGAGAGCACCACAAGTTTATCCTCCATCATCGCACTCTCCGGGCGTTCAAGCAACTAGCTTTCACCACTAAAACGGAAGGCCCGCGAGGCGCAGCAAGCGCATAAACAGCGCGCAGAACGCTCGCTGGAAACCAATTGAAAATAGGCGCCTCTCACTGCAAAAAACGCGTCAGGTGTGATCGGCCCCATTCACTTCACTTTTGCCATTTAACCAGAGCGAATGAGACGAGTGCGCATGTGGTGTTTGTCAACGCGCCTTTGGAGAGAAGTGAAATCGGGAAATTAGTATTGGTACCGTTCAGATATTTCAGTATCGATATTTTTGACAACACCACATTACGCCCAAACCACACCTATGAATAATGAAGCTACTTCAGACCAACCCCTTTTAGATTTGCGCCGGGCGCAAGAGGCATTTATCCCGCCGGGAAAATAGCAACAGCGCCCTAGACCTGCCCACAAAGTTACTTGCGCTTTGCGCTTGACACTTGCGTTTCAGATCATTAAAATAGGGCCCTTAATGTTTTCTTTTATCTTCAGTTGATTTCATCTAAGGCTGTGGCTGGAAGTCAGTTTTAGTTCTTGTGTTTCTCCTTTTTCTGTTCTTGTTGTTTCTCTTTCCTTCAGTGATTCTGCTTGTTGACAGCAGGTGTTCATCATTAATGCCCAATCATCACTTAATTAATCACTTAAGTATCTCATTAACTTTAACTCTGATTCAGAGTTATTTTAACTCTCTGTAGAGAGGGACCAGATGTTCTCTGAGCAGAGTTAATTTAATTTTGGGATTTTGCTATGGCAAGCAGGTGCAGAAGATGGAAGAGGCCTTCCAAGGTCTGGTGAGGTACAGTCAGGCACTGGACTCTCTGCATGGGCTGGTCCCCCGCAGCCTTGATGGCACCATCTACAGGCACCGGTGGGGACGACCTAGACCGGCTGGTCGTGTGCCCGCGGCGTGCCCGATGACACTAAGCAGTTAGCATCGTTTCTCCATGGTAATGCCTCTTTGCTCTTCAAACGGACAAACAAACAGCAGCAGCTACCATTACCACCCGTTCCCCATACTCCAGACATGCTGACCAACAACAACATCCTCTCAGCCTATCAGTCAGGCACACCTGAACGGGGCAACATCCAGTCCCGCCCGTTACCCTCCCCTCCCAAATTCTCAGCTGAGGAAGAGACTCCAGACAGGCCGCACGAGACGACAGAGGAAGGTTGGATGGAGGACTACGATTATGTCCATTTACAGGTACGCTAAAAATTAAATCATCCCAAAATGTTAATTTGTTTCCTTTTTTTTAGAACAAGATCCAGGTGTATGTTCTCAGCCAGCAATATGATCATTGATCTGCGTGTCGACCCTATGTGGGCTGTACCTGTAATCCCCACTGTGTCGAGCCTCAGACCTTCTCATCACTTAATACTTCTCATTTTGAGTCGGACAAAAATGCCTACCGAGTCAGAGTGCTGTATAGAGATGAAACAGGTATAGTTTAGTAGTTTAATTACGGTTATTATAACGTATTTGTCATCTGCTTGTATGTACCCATTATTTATCTGCTTTTCCTCAAAGCCCACATACATCTTTCTTTAGCACCAGCTGTTATGCGTCTGCTGTGTGTTCAAACGTTTTGCTGAAACTGTGCAGATAATATTAATTCTGTTCAGTCACACAGATATCTCTTCATCTTTCAGATGTCATGCAAATGATATTTGTTATTATAAACTGTATGATAATTTAGTATTTTAAAAAACAATGTACATCTGTATTATTTATATATTTTTATTTATTTAATATATTTTTTTAATATATATTAATATATATTTTACCTACAATAATTGTGCAATTTAACTGTCAAAGATATAAATACAGGCACATATGACTTCTGTAATGTCCACAACTGAAAATGGCTGAGTTTCACTGTGATATTTTACTGCCACCCAATGGATTGAATGGAAACTTTTCAGTGCACATTGTTTGAAGTCAAAGAATGGATGGATGGGATGCACATGCACTTTTGTTGTTTTTTAAAGAATGGTGGGAACATTTGCATGCCAGTTGTGACTTCATGTAATAGCAAAGGCTTATCTTATGAATATGAATTTGGTTATGCACAAATAATTTAACATGATCTTGATCTTTTTTTAATCAAATCAAGTTGACACATTTTTGAACATGCATTACAAACTGTAATTTATGGAGCTAAAAGAGTCTCAATAAAGATAAATGCACAAACTGCATTCACATATGCACACACAGGATACACAAATGCACACACATGATTCATAAATACACACACAGGATACACAAATGCGCACAAAATTCACAAATGCACACACAGAATTTAAAAAGCACAGAAGATTCACAAATGCATACAAAATTCAGAAATGCACACAAAATTCATAAATACACACAATTCAGAAATGAAAACAAAATTTACAAATGCACACAAGATTCACAAATGCTCAGGACAAGATTCAGAAATGTAGGCTATTTCTGATGCACACACAAATATATCTTGATTTACAAACTGCTTGCGGTCTGTGAACTTCACTGCATTTGTGTGTGAATTTTGAGACTCCCCTGACTTGGCTCGACACACAAATGCCTTTTTTTAAACAGGGAATGTCCTGTGACCAATCAGATACCTCCCTTGTTTTAGCCAATCACAAGAACGCACCCCACGTGGGGGATTGTTTACTTATAAGCCAATCACATGAAGTGCGGGCGCGGGCGAGAGCGCGACAGCGAGGTGGGTGGAGTTCTGCCAGTTGGTTGAGACCAGAGCCATAGAGAGAATGAGTTGCGACACTCTTTGATGTCGCCGCTATGGCTGTCACGTGGTTCATGTAAGCCCCAATAGTTCTAAAACATACGCTGGCTGTCATGCTCTTCTATGGGACAGACAGCAGCGATTGCATTATTGAACGGTAAATATAAAATAAAACACACACCCAAGTACTTTTTCAGCTGTTATTGCATTTTGTTAATGTCAGTTTTGCATTTGGAGATAAGTTTTAGGCTATATTTTTGGAGGGAAAAGCTCAGTCTTCATGTTCGCATGGGTAGTAGCACTGGCTTTAGCGGCTCTAACTTAACTTTTCCATATCATTAATCTGATGATGGACGTCTCATGATATTTATTTTAGCACAACTGGGCTGTATTAGGCTATTGATTCCCGTGATTTTGCTTATAAATTTTGATTCAGCCATTAGCCTACCTTCATGATCACGCAAAGAGGTCTGCCGTGGTGGTCCGTTCAGAGTTCGCTTAAATATTTTTTATTAAACAATGACAGACAACAAAAATGTGTGCTTGTGTGGGTGTGTGTGAACAAGAAAAACAAAAACCAGGGGCAGGTGATCCACAGGACTGGTGATCCCATAACAATCCTAGAGGTCCAGCATTGTTCTCACAAGCCGCTTCACTCAAGACAATAAAACATAATGAAAAGTTAGTATATCCCAAAAAATTAAATTAAATAAAAGTTGCTATAAAGGTGGTAGTGATTCATTACCGAACTCTTACTGTCACAGCTGACGAAGTCGCACTAGCTAGCAGGCAGTGCTTGAAAATTGGTTGAAACAACCAACATAAAATATAAATAATTAAGCTGTGCATTTACAAATTAAGACCAGTATAAGCATCGCAAAGGGCCTCTGATACAACATAGACAGTTGACAAATCAAAAGAGGTCGATATTTCAGCAACTTAACTCTAGAACAACTCGACGCGCAGCAATGTAAGTGAATGGTGTCCAACGCCAAAATGACAGTGTTTAGAACTATTCCGATCTTCAAATCCCGGAAGTAGGCGGTTAAAAGCGCCGCCATTATTTACAACGGAGGTCTATGGGAGTGTCGCAACTCTTTCTCTCTATGGCTCTGATACTACTCGCCTAAGAAGCCATTTTGAGGTCTCAACCTCAACCAACTGGCAGAACTCCACCCACCTCGCTCTAGCGCTCGCGCCCGCGCCTGCACTTCATGTGATTGGCTTACAAGTAAACAATCCCCCACGTGGGGTGCGTTCTTGTGATTGACTAAAACAAGGGAGGTATCTGATTGGTCACAGATCATTCCCTGTTTAAAAAAAGGCATTTGTGTGTCGAGCCACAAATGCAGTGAAGTTCACAGACCGCAAGCAGTTTGTAAATCAAGATATATTTGTGTGTGCATCAGAAATACATTTCTGAATCTTGTCCTGAGCATTTGTGAATCTTGTGTGCATTTGTGTTTTCATTTCTGAATTGTGTGTGTATTTATGAATTTTGTGTGCATTTCTGAATTTTGTATGCATTTGTGAATCTTCTGTGCTTTTTAAATTCTGTGTGTGCATTTGTGAATTTTGTGCGCATTTGTGTATCCTGTGTGTGTATTTATGAATCATGTGTGTGCATTTGTGTATCCTGTGCGTGCATATGTGAATGCAGTTTGTGCATTTAACTTTATTGAGACTATTTTAGCTCCATAGTAATTCACCCATCTATTCATAGACTGTAAATTATTTTATAAAAAATGTATTTTAACCTTCTTTTACAGGGTAAAGAAGAGTTTGAAAAGAACCAAAGACAGCTGATGGAAAAAGGGAGCATCAAACACAATAAGACTGTGCTGGAACAACAACAGGTATGAGACTATAGTTGCTATAGTATTGAAGACATTTATGCTAACACTTTACAAAAAGGTTCATTAGTTAACAACATTAGTTAACTACATTAGTTAGCATGAACTAATAATTAACTGGACTTATACAGCATTTATTAATCTTTGTTCAGTATTTACTAATTCTTTATTAAAAACTTAACATTAAGTTAACATTAGTTAATGCCCTGTGAACTAACACGAACAAATAATGAACAGCTGTATTTTTATTAACTAACATTAACAAAGATTAATGAACAGCTGTATTTTTATTAATTAACATTAACAAAGATTAACAAATACAGTAACAAATGTTAACTAATGAACCTTATTGTAAAGCGTTACCACATTTATTTACATACTTGCTTACAAAGCCACTTGTTGGACCTTTGAAACATTTAGCTGAGCTTCAGCTTTTTAACATTAGCATTGTTTGAATTTTAGAAACTGTATTTTTTTATATACATTTATTTCCATACATACGTATACTGTATATTTTACAAAAATAAATGATCAAACAATAATTGAAAGAGTTGAAACAGCCCTGTTATATCACATACCAACCACATTATACACTTTTTATTTATTTATTCTATGCCATATATATATAATTTAAAGTGATAGTTCACCTAAAAATGAAAATTCTGTCATCATTTACTCACCCTCAAGTTGTTCCACACCTGGATGAATTTCATCTTCTGCTGAACACAAAAGAAGATATATTGAAGAATATGAGTAACCAAACAGTTAATGGGCCCCATTGACTTCCATAATATGAAAATATATACTGTATATAATGAAAGTCAATGGGGTACATCAACTGTTTGGTTACCGACATTCTTAAAAAAATATCTTCTTTTGTGTTCAGCAGAGAAGAAACCAAGAAAGAAATTCATACAGGTTTGAAACAACTTGAGGGTGAGTAAACGATTTTTGGGTAAATAGGGGTTATGCGGAACATACTTCCGGGTTCTACAAAACGGGTATAACTACTTCCGGTCGTCAGCTACTGAGGTAAACACAGCGTAGGAATGGCGAACTTTTATAGCCGGTGTTTACAGGAGCTACCCATTCTATCCATTTCAGATGTGCATCGTATTGCCAAACGGACGTCCAGAGCCCCGAGTACTCCGTTAGATAAAGGATTTTACGCCTCCTCATTTATTCATGATTATGAAGGTATGTAAGTTAGTATATGTAGCTTTTGCTAATGGCACCCGATGTAGAGTTAGCTAACTATCAGTAAGTTAAGTTTAGACTTGTTGTATGCTATCAGTAGTTTAACCCTTTATATTTGCTTGCAGACGATTAAAACAATCAAATGAAGACTGCATTTTATTTTTTTTATAATTTTTTTTTCTGATACTTAAGCATTCGTGACATTTTAATTAAAACAGAAATAAGAATTGTATTCTAAAAAAGCGAAAAATAAGTTACCTCAGAGATCACCTACCGCTGCAGATGCGTACAGCAGTGCAAACCGGAAATGCTTATACCTGTTTTCCGGTTCGACCGTTGGGCGTTCCGCATAACCCCTATTATCCTGATATAATTATACAAGTAGGCCTATTCAGATGTCATTACTTATACCTACAAATATTACATTTGATATAAATAAACATTTTATTATTCATATATTTATTTATTATGTACAATGTTCTTTATTGTTCATCTGTTAAATGCAATATTATTCACTCGTGTCCCTAACCCACAACAGCTGAAGCAGTTTGAGCGGCTGGAGCAGGAAGTCTCTCGACCAATCAACAATGACATTTCGGGCTGGACTCCGCCCGTATGGATCTGCCTGAAGTGAACATATTGCATAGACTCGCTCCCTCAGTCAAAATTGTATTGCCTACAAAATCGCATCAAGGTAAGATATAAGTGAACATTTGAACCATTGAATATATAGAGGCCTATGTAAGTTTTCTTTTCATATATCATTACATTACGTAAGTTAGCACCCAATACTTGAACAGTTTAAAGTGTAATCCGGCCCAAACCAGTTTAATTTAGCTGGCCATGGTCTTGGCTAAGCCGAAAATACATGTCCTCCAGTAAAAATGTAAAACGTAAAAATGACAATAGCCAATTCTGGCTCCATAGCTGTTTACTTAATTATATCAAATTATCAGGATGGCAGCTGTCCTCTCGCACCGTTGCTTGGTGCTAGGAGCGGTGATCAGGAACACCTGGTTGCGCAATTAGGAAATCCTACGAAGGCTACATGGTGCGTCCTTCGAAGGATGCAGCCTTCACATTGGGACACAGCTTGAGTCTCTGCTTGTGGACTTTTCCTGATCCCGTCTCCTTCTCTTTCTCTTTCTTCTCTCTCCCACTTTGCTTCCGGTCTACTTAAATTCTACTTAAAATAAAACTTTTTGGTGTTTTTGCCTTATATTATGATAGGACAAGTTCCTATCATAATGTAAGGCAAAAACACCAAAAAGTTTTATTTTTTTTAACAATAACACATAAACCTTTACAGACCTCTGGTGAGCTCCGAAGTTGTTAATCGATGGTATATGATTTTGTGGAAGTTATCTGTTCACATTATTTCAGCTTATTTTTTTAAATAACTTTATTTAAAAATGGAATTTGTGTTGAAATACTACATTACCCATGATGCTGTACAGAAAATTCTGCACAAATAGTTTTAGGGTTTACTGCACTTTGTTCATCTTCTATTTGTTTACCAACTGCAGCTAATGCATTTGAAGTCTTGCACATTCGCAGTAAATAATTTATTGTGGATACAGTAAAATAATAAATTAGCAACACATAAAATCAGTTAAGCAACAAGCTAAATAAATCAACTCAAACCAACTTTTGCAGGGTTATCTCCATTGTCAATCGCACTGTCCAAACCTCATTTTGCAGGAAGTCTCTTGAACTTGGTCCTATATGGCATCAAGGATGTTGACACACCCTTTCATTGGTGCATCAGCCCATGATGCACCCTAACATTCTTCCTCTTGATGTTCTTTCTGGTTTGTGGTTTTCACATAATTCTTTCTCTTCTGTTCTTCCGTTTACTCGTAATGTAGCCCTTTTACTAAACATTTAGGGGAGACCGGGGATGAAAGTAACACCTTTTGTTTGAACATCGGTAACTCAGTGGTTGTTTGTGCTAGATTTCTCAAAATTTGATACATGGTAGCCACATTTGTCTGATACAAATATAACACACTTGGACACGTACAACACAATCACAGATTATGTGAGTCAAACACAAAGAGTTCCGTTGTTACAACAGGCTGGGGATAGATGTAACAATGAAAGGTAATTTGCTGAAATACACACAATCTAAATTTATGCAAAAATGTTTTTGAAGAACAAAGAATAATCAGTTTGAATAAAGTAAACAATTTAAAGTAACAAAAAAACATTGTACTGTATTTCTTTAAGGACTTGATATTTAGCACAAAAACTATTGCCGTGTGTGTGTTTGTCTGTAGTCAAGTCAAGTCAAGTCATCTTCATTTATATAGCGCTTTTAACAATGTAGATTGTCTCAAAGCAGCTTTACAGAGATAAGCGTATAATTTAAGGTAACAGAGATTGTTTCGGCTTTACAGCAGAGTTAAGTTATTTCCATCTAAAGTTAGTTTTAATTGATTTGGTTCCGTCGCAATGATCATTTGTTATTAAATTAGGGGCCGCTAAGACGACACCATTCTCTCTACACAGACTTTAAACGCGAACCTATGAGAAACGCTGATGGCGGTCACATGCGCATTTAGAATGGGTTCTATAGTTATGTGCGTTATAATATACGCAGGTTTGGAATTCCCTACAAGCCAAGCCTAAACAAAATACTTGTCTTTCCTTATAAATTTTGATAAGGAATTTTATTTTATTTGTTGCTTTGGGGTAGGACCGCGAGACGAATTTTCCCGACAACGCCTTATCTGTAGAGTGGTAGTGGGATCCTCCATAAGGAGAGACTAGTTGGCACTTCAGCACTGCGTTGTCATCGGTCCAGGTGAAGGTCCTTCGTCAGATCTGGATACGGCCTGGATCCGGCAGGTTGCGGGAAAACCTTGGGATAAACACAGACACTAAAATTAGCGTAGATGCCATTCTTCTCATGATGTAACGAGTACATCAGGTTTTTTGGGAAGTGTTCCCGGTTCCGGCTGACCTAATCTATGCAGCATAACATTAAATTATAGAAGTCTATAATGTATTATGTGAAAGCTAGGTCAAAGAGATGTGTCTTTAATCTGGCTTTGAACTGACAGAGTGTGTCTGCTTCCCGGACAATGGTAGGAAGACTGTTCCAGAGTTTTGGTGCTAAATAGGAAAAGGATCTACCGCCAGCAGTGGATTTTGATATTCTAGGTATAATCAACTGGCCGGAATTTTGAGATCGTAAAAGACGTGACGGACTATAATGCGTTAAGAGCTCGCTCAAGTACTGCGGAGCTAAACCATTCAGTGCTTTGTAAGTAATCAGCAATATTTTAAAATTTATGCGATGTTTAATAGGGAGCCAATGCAGTTTTGACAGAACTGGGCTAATATGGTCATACTTCCTGGTACTGGTAAGAACTCGAGCTGCTGCGTTTTGAACCAGCTGTAGTTTGTTTATTAAGCGTGCAGGGCAACCACCTAGTAGAGCATTACAATAATCTAGCCTTGAGGTCATGAACGCATGAACTAATTGTTCCGCATTTGTCAATGAGAGCATATGACGTAATTTAGATATATTTTTAAGATGGAAAAATGCAGTTTTACAGATACTAGACATGTGACTTTCAAATGAAAGATTGGTATCAAAGAGCACACCCAGGTTCCTAACCGACGACGAAGACTTAACAGAGCAGCCATCAAGTGTTAGACAGTATTCTAGGTTATTACGTGAGGAAGTTTTTTGTCCAATAATTAGAAACTCTGTTTTTTCAGAATTTAGAAGTAGGAAATTACAAGTCATCCAATTTTTTATATCCGCTATGCATTCCGTTAATTTTGTGAATTGATAAGTTTCGTTAGGTTTTGAAGAAATATAGAGCTGAGTATCATCGGCATAACAGTGAAAACTAATTCCATGTTTCCTAATGATATCTCCTAATGCCTGGCTCACACTACAGGAGTTTTAAAATCCTAACCGATTTTGAAATCTGGTTGAAGCACAATCTTTGCAGATTTTCTTCCCCCAAATCTTAAACATGCTCACACTACAAGGTTTGAAAATCGCGGTGCACCACACACTACAAAATGTTATTAAGATTATCGTGCCAGAGGAAGCGTCTCACGTGATCTCACGCAGCAGATCTGAAGTGTAAAATCATGGAAACATATGGGAAATGCATTGCCATGAGACACACACGCATGCACGCACATACACACGCACAGAGACTTTGAACCTACCGGTACTTTGAGTTAAGAGCTTAGATCGGGCCCAAAAAAATCAAGCCCGACCCCTACCCGAGCCCGAGCCCATGCACGTTGTGTCCGAGCCCGGCCCAACACAACACAACACAACACAACACAACACAACACAACACAACACAACACAACACAACACAACACAACACAACACAACACAACACAACACAACACAACACAACACAACACAACACAACACAACACAACACAACACAACACAACACAATAACATAACTGTAATTATGAGCCCGAGCCCGATTTAAACCCGACCATTTTTTTAATACGTGGGCCAGGGGCGGTGCGAGATATTTTTTTAACGAGGGGGTGCTAGATAGCATATAAATACTATTGCAAAAATTGTCCACTTAATATTTAATATTCAATCATTTTAATTGTCACAATTAAAGTAGCCTATTCGTTTTATTAAATTGACCAAGCACAACATTCAGCATTCAATCAAATATTAATTAAAGATTTATTATTAGGCTAATAATGTTAACATAATATACTATCGTTATTTCGGCATAATATGTGTGCGTGCAACAAGCTAGATGTGCATTTTTAAATCCGGTGATGCGTGCATTGATTTTGAAATCCACGCGCTTTTTAACGCGCTTTTTAGTTTCGGTTTCATTACTGAACATGTAACGTTTGTGCCTGCTGACCACAGCGTAATACTTATTTATTTAGCAATAAATAAATGGAGATAAAAACGCATATCGAGTTGAGTCATTTAAAATTATCTCAAGGGAAATTCCTTCAGCACGACAGCCCTGCTGTCTTTTTGACAGCACTGACGTAATCACAATCTTGCTCATCCCGATAAATATCAAACATGTTTGATATGATCGGGGCGAGCCCGATTTGTGTGAGAGCAGATCGGGAGGGGCCAGATTCGATCTGTGAACGCCTCACATTACCAGATAATCTGCGCCGAACATCGGAACCGATCGAGGTCCTCGACAAGATTTTTTTCTCAGATTCTCGGGAGGGGTAAATCGGGCATAAATCGGCCTAAAACTCCTGTAGTGTGAGCCAGGCATAAGGGTAGCATGTACAGAGTGAACAGCAGCGGTCCTAGTACTGAGCCTTGTGGTACGCCATACTGAACTTGTGATCGATTAGACATCTCATCATTTACTGCTACAAACTGATAACGGTCAGATAAGTATGATTTAAACCATGCTAGTGCATTTCCTGTAATGCCAACATAATGTTCTAATCTATTTAAAAGAACGTTGTGGTCGATGGTGTCAAATGCAGCACTAAGATCGAGTAACACTAATAGAGAGATACAACCACGATCGGATGATAAGAGCAAATCATTTGTGACTCTAACGAGAGCTGTTTCGGTACTATGGTACGGTCTAAATCCTGACTGGAAATCCTCGCAGATATCATTTCTTTCAAGAAAGGAACACAGTTGTGAGGATACTGCCTTTTCTAATATCTTTGACAGAAAAGGTAGATTCGAGATCGGCCTGTAATTGACTAATTCTGAAGGATCAAGTTGCGTTTTTTTAACAAGCGGTTTAATCAAAGCCAGCTTAAAGTTTTTTGGTACGTATCCTAGAGACAAAGACGAATTAATGATATTAAGAAGAGGATCTATGACCTCTGGAAGTATTTCTTTCAGTAGCTTAGTCGGTATAGGGTCTAACATACATGTTGTAGATTTAGATGATTTAATGAGTTTAGTAAATTCTTCCTCTCCTATAGCAACGAATAAATCAAATTTTTCCTCAGGGAGACTACAATGCACTGCCTGATGCGATACTGTAGTAGACGGTTGCATAGTTATAATTTTGTCCCTGATATTATCAATCTTATAAGTGAAGAAGTTCATAAAGTCATTACTGCTGTGTTGCTTGGAAACTTCGGTGCTTGAAGCTTTACGCCGGTTTCACACTGCACGCGATAGCAGAGCGTGAGCAGAGCAGGAGCAGTGCGTATGGTGAGCAGGAGCAGGACACGCGCGTTTTGCTTTCACACTGGCAGCGTTTGTCACGCGCGGCTGAACCGCGGGTTGTGTACAGACAGAGTACTCTATAATGGATAAGCTGGCATTGCTTTATTTCGTTTTCAAATACATTTAAGAGAAAGGACTTGTCAAGAAGCTTATTTTATTAATCATTTCATTTATATAACTTTTGGTTCATCTTTGTTTTTATTATTCGGGCAATAAGTTTGTTTTTGGACATTTGTTTTCTTTTTAAATTGCTGTTGGTCATTTGAGTGACTGTTTAAAACACAATAGATATCATCAATGCGCTTTTGGGGTAAAACTGCGGTGTATTTTGGCCTTGATCAATGCGTGTCACTTTAATTCAGCGTAAGCGGCGCGTTAAAAATAGACTGGGCGCCGAAACTATCGCTGCACTGCTGTTCCTGCTCTGCTCCTGCTACGCGCTGCCGCGCCGCTTCTGCGTGCGATGTGAATGCACTCATTGAATAACATGGACGCCGAAAAAAATACGCGCTGCTCACGCGCCGCTGACGCTTGCGGTGTGAAACCGGCGTTATTTTTCGTTAGTTTAGCCACCGTTTCAAATAAATACCTAGGATTATGTTTATTTTCTTCTAATAGGGTTGAAAAATAAGCAGATCTAGCAGCTTTTAAAGCCTCTCTGTAAGTAATTGAGCTCTCTTTCCATGAAATGCGAAATACCTCTAGTTTTGTTTTCTTCCAGTTGCGCTCCATTTTTCTGGCTGCTCTCTTAAGGGCCCGAGTGTGCTCGTTGTACCACGGCGTTGGACTATTTTCTTTAATCTTCTTTAAGCGCAACGGAGCAACTGTGTCTAAAGTGCTGGAAAAGAGAGAGTTAAACGTTTCTGTTGTAATATCTAGTTCTTCTAAGCTATCTGAGATGCTGAGATGATGAAACTGATTAGGAAGATTATTAATAAAGCAATCTTTAGTTGCAGAAGTGATAGGTCTCACATATTTGAAACACGGAGTCGGCTTTGCAGCCTTGGCTAAATGCAAATTACACGAGACTAGATAATGATCTGAGATGTCATCGCTCTGCTGCAGAATTTCAACGGCATCCACATCTATTCCGTGTGATAATATTAGATCTAGAGTATGATTACGACGATGAGTAGGTCCTGACACATGTTGTCTAACTCCAATTGAATTTACAATGTCTTTAAATGCCAATCCCAATGCATCTTTTTCATTATCGATGTGTATATTAAAATCACCAACAATTAGTACTTTATCTGCAGTCAATATTAATTCTGATAGAAAGTCCGCAAATTCTTTGATTAAAGTCTGTATGGTGCCCTGGTGGCCTGTATACAGTAGCCAGCACAAATCTCAAACGTGATTTATCGTTTACACTATATATTTTTACATTAAGCACTAATGCTTCAAAAGAATTATATTTAAAACTTGATTTCTTAGTGGTTTTGAAACTATTACTATAGATTACAGCAACACCACCCCCTTTGCGTTTCAGACGAGGCTCATGTTTATGACAGTAATCTTGCGGAGTGGACTCATTTAAAGTAATGTAATCGTTTGGTTTTAGCCAGGTTTCTGTCAAACACAGCACATCTAGGTTATTATCTGAAATCATATCGTTAACAACGAGTGCTTTTGAAGTAAGCGATCGAATATTCAGCAACCCAAGCTTTAGCATTTGCTCATCTGTATTATAGCTGTTTTTTATTTGTTGAACATCAATTAAATTTTTAATCTTAGTTGGGTTTAAACGTTTTTTGGATTTCCAAGTTCGGGGAACAGACACAGTCTCTATATGATGATATCTAGGTGAAAGAGGCTCTATGTGATGGGATTTATCTGACCTTGGTGACGCGAGGTCGCTAGCAGACAGTCGGTTAAGCCAGTCTGTCTGCTTCCTGACCTGAGCCCCAGATTGTCATGTTTGAGCTCTAAGACTATGAGCCATATTACTAGAGAGAAGAGCAGCACCATCCCAGGAGGGATGAATACCATCTCTTTTCAACAGGTCAGGTTTGCCCCAAAAACTTTTCCAATTGTCTATGAATTCTATATTATTAAGCGGACACCACCGAGACAGCCAACCGTTAAGCGAACATAATCTACTAACTATCTCATCACTCCTGCGAACAGGAAGGGGGCCAGAGCAAATTACAGTCCTTGACATTGTACTTGCAAGTTCACACACCTCTTTAATATTAATTTTGGTGATCTCCGACTGGCGGAGTCGAACATCATTAGTGCCGACATGAATAAAGATCTTAGAGAATTTACGATTAGCATTAGCCAGCACTTTTAAATCTGCTTTGATGTCAGGCGCTCTGGCTCCCGGCAAACATGTGACTATGGTGGTTGGTGTCTCTATTTTCACGTTCCGTGTAATAGAATCGCCAATAACTAGGGCACAATCATTCTCAGTGGGTATTTCACTGAGCGGGGCAAATCGATTTGTTATGGTAATCGGAACGGAAGAGTGGTTTTTAGATCCGCGACTAGAGCGATCCCTCACTGTCACCCATTTGCCCGGCTGCACGGGCTCTACTTCAGCCAGAACCGACTCATGTAAAGTGTGCACTATTCTATGCGCATCCAAAACATCTAAAGCACTAGCACTCTTACTATCCTCAATTAAAGTTTGGATGCGTGTTTCTAATTCTGAAATCTTCTCTGTCAACCTAACTGTCTCCTTACATTTATCACATATAAATCCTATATTGTCGACAGAGAAGCCTATACTAAACATGTGACATGAAGTGCAAGTGACAATAACAGGACAAGATACTCACCGTGTTTGTTGACTGATTCTTACTCACCTGAGCTTTTTATGAACTCAAAGGCGCGGACGCGCGAGAGAAAAATAAATAAATAAAATAGCTGAGCGCACGGGGGCGCGTTAACAGGCTAGCGAATTACTAGCGTTTTGTGCTAGTAGTACTAATAACAAAAGCTAGCGATGTCAGGTTAATCTGAGATGTTGTTGGGTAAAATGTAGTAGTATAAACAACTAGAAATGGTAGTAAAATGATGGTTCAAAACAAAGAAATATATGGCTAAGACGGAGCTTATCGCACCGAATCAAACAAACACACTCACAGCAGGCAGCGAGGCAGACAGGAGCAATCGATCAGACAGCGATCAGTACTGTACTGTATTATTGTCACATAACAGTTCTGTAAAGGACCATAAATCTCCCTATCTCTGAAGTGGGCCGTCTCCTTATCTCCAGCCATAGGGGGCAGTGTGGTCATGGAATACCTTACTAAAAGGGACTCTTACTAAACCTGAGCCAAATGTTAAACCTGAGCTAAAACTCTTTATTTGTTTGTTTTGGTTTATTAATGTTTTTCGCTGAATGCTTAATGTTGACATTGTATTTTTATTGTTGTCTTACAAGAGTGTCAGTTACTTACCTCACATGCTCTTATTTTGAAGTCCGTGAAAGGAAGTTCAGCGGGCGCGCGCGCTGTGTGTATGTTGGCGCACTTTTCATATGACGCACCATTAAATGCTACCTGCTACCAGCGAGTGAAGCGAAACTAATTTAAGGCGGGCGTACACGGTGCGATTTTTGCTGTTTTTACGAGCTCGCAGATAATTTTTTTCACTCGGGAGAAATCGAGTGGAATCGGTGATGCTCGCATGGTCGTGGCTCGCAGCGTGTGAGAGGAATTACGAGCCGAGCACGTTATGAGCACCTCCCCGACCTCCCGATCATCTTTAAACATGTTTAAAAAATTCGGGGAGTCGGCCCGATTTTCACCAGCTGTCCCCTATTTCCAAATTATACACAACCACGTGGGGCTATACCTCAGTGGCAGCAACCATACAGCGTGCGCATACACTGTCTCTCTCCCTCTCTCACACTCTCACACACACACACTTCTCTCAATTAAAATAATAATAATAATAATATTAAATAAAAATAATTAAATACAAATAATAATTCTCTCTCTCTCTCTCTAGTTTTTATGTTGAATGGCTACTGTTCTCTGCTTTACAACAAATCATTTGCACACACATTTCGGTCATTTTTTCTATCTGAAGCTTTGCCATGCAACATTGACGGTCTCTGTGTTTAGCGCGAAAGCTCACGTGATTGCTGCCGGCTCGGGATAAAATTCGTGCAGGACAGTCGTGCCGTGTACCAGCTGCATTGACGCGATTATCAGTTAAACTGACTCGCAACGTGTGCAATATCTCACGACCTCCCGACAGTAGCATAGCCAGGAATCACAATGTGGGTGGGCCCAGAGAAAATCAGGTGGGCACAGCCTAAAATGCATCTGTTATCAAAATAGGCCAACACAACTACACCTGCTTGAATACACCACAGTTTAATCAGAGCACAAGCATGTAAGTCATCATAAGCAGTGTTAATAAAGAACAGAACGATAAGAACAGCATTTCCACTGCGCGCGGCCAGGCCACACCACACACACACGCGCATCTGACAGATGCGAAACAACATCATCAAATCAGCAGCAGGACAGTAGTGGACAGTGTGTAAAAACCAAAAACAATGCTTGGTCATAGTCTGGCTCAGCGGCCACATAAACCACGTTATATAAACAACATTGACTAGGCAACTACATAAACGTAGATTGGCTTACTTTTGATGACTAGCTTATAACAGGAGACGACGGGGCTGGGGGTCGCACACAGTTTTAAATTCGAACACATTATTCTCTGAGTGTAGTGTGTACACTACACACACCGGCGGTGTCTGTCCGCTGCGCCCAGCAACGGCTCAGGACCTTGTTCAAAATCTTGCCGCGTCACAGAGCGCTATTTACATAGTTTTATATTAAATTTACATTTATTTGTCTCAAATCGTAGTTAATGAATCTGACTTCACCCTGGGCTGCAATATACGTTTAGTTTTATATTCATGTACAGAAATCAGCTGCTTGAATTAAATTTGCTGACATTATCGGATTTTCAGGTGAGAGTTGTCCTAGACGCGGCGCTGCGCGTCCAGTGTGCGACCCCCTTAAAGGTGCTGTATGTAGGATCCAGCGGCCTCTAGCGGTGATGTTTCAGATTGCAACAACAGTGCTCGTGCGCGTGCTCAAACTCAAGAGCGCGAACTCACTACCGGCGGCCACACTTTTCAACACAACGGAGAAAGCATCACACAACATGCTGGAAACTCATGTAAACTCCCACTGCAACATTACCATAATAGGCTACTTTTATCAGCTTGACGTAGAACTAATGCTCCATGCTCGTACCATGATAACGTTACATTGACTGTATTTTGCCGACATGTGGTGTTATCTAGCATTATTTTACTAACTATTTGTGTATCTTTCACAATCAGCAATGTCAATATAAGGTCAATGAATGAAAATGAAAACGGTTAGTCAACTAGACTGGACAATTTCAGTGTAACAATAAGACAGTAAGTAATATTACTGTACTGAACATGTCTGGAAATGTGTATTATAAACAATATGATAGTAGTGGGATGAGTGACGTTAGACAGTAGATCTAGAACATAAAAAAAAATATACATCCTAAAGCACCTGCTTTTTGTTATCATGGAACAGTCTTTTGTATTCATTTCATGTCTTATGTATGTTATATTTTACCTTGCTATTTCAAAACGGAGGTCTCTCCACAATTCAAACGCTCTGCCGATGTTGATCCGTGTTTTCGTCCTGAGTCGATCCGATTGACGTTTGGCCTGACGAGCTTCAGCAGATATATATATATATATATATATATATTTTTTTTTTTTTTTTTTTGGAGTTTGTGTTGGAGTCTGTGTTGTGCTGGAGGCAGGTCGTTTTTTGGTGTTATTAGACTCCATGTCGTTAGCTGCAGTGCAGTTGCAATAGACTGTAGGCTCGGGAGCGCGCATGCACGTCACATCCGGTGGATTTCGCAGAAAATCCGACCCGGAGACTTCACATAAAAATAGGAATAATGGCCTTCAGAGGTAATAGCAAAACACGAAAAGTGGATCAATGTAATGTGTGATTACAACTAGGCTTGGGCGGTATTCGAATTTTGATACCGTCAAACCCCCTCCCTATTTTACCGGGGTATACGGTATTACCGTGACTAATTAAAAATTATGACATAATGGGCTCAGACGGCGTCACCAAACTGTTGGTTTGTGCCTACACAGTTCAGAAACTGAATGCCAGATCGGGCAAAAAAAAAAAAAAAATCAAGCCGTGCACGTTGTGTCTGAGTCCGGTCGACGGCATTAACTGTTATTATGAGCCCGAGCCCACCATTATTCAACATAAAACTGTGTGCGTGCAACAAGCAAGAAGTGCCTTTGTAATCCGGTGACGCGTGTCCATTTGATTTTTATTAATAAAACTTTTCTGCAAAGGTGGAAGTTGACGATCGCCATCTCTGTAGTGAGCGCGCATATAGAGAGAAATGCACATCATTGATTAATCAGACTATATTTCTTTTCGTTTTGAATTGTTTCGTTTAAAGAAATTGACGATCACCATCTCCATAGTGAACGATAGAGAGAAATGCACATCATGGATTACAGAGAGTAGGCTAGTCTATTTATTTTCGGTTTGTATGGTTTCGTTTGCTGAAATTGATGATTACATCTCCGTATGAACGCGCCTAGAGAGAAATGCACATCAAATAATCAGAGTGGCCTTTGTCTTTTCGTTTTGAGAAATTGACGATCGCCATCTGAACGCCATAGAGAGAAATGCACATCATGGATTAATCAGAGAGTAGGCTACCCTATATTTCTTTTCGTTTTGAATTGTTTTGTTTAAAGAAATTGACGATCGCCATCTCCATGTTTCGGTGATTTCAATGCAAGTGACCGCGGCATGCCATCGCCCATCATGTCATGATTATATTAAATATATAGGCAATTGGTTGATGAAAAATGTATTAAAATTAAGATACAATTTATACAAAACGAAATTCGTTTTAAAGAGGCCTTTTACAAAACGAAATTTATTGAAGTGGTCAAATCGTCTGACTCCCGATGCATCCCATCTTATTTGTGCTGTTCACTTTTCATAATCAAGAAAGATGGAAAAAATAACATTATAGTATTTTAACAAATACGAAACTTAATGCGCTTATTTAATGAACTCGAGAACAAAATGCATCCTGGCAGCAGTGAGTGGGTGGTAGTTTCGGAGATGCGACATTAGGTTAGAGGTGTTTACATCTCTCGCGGTCACATTTTTATGGAACAATTTACAAATTGCCTCGTCAGTATTTACCGCCTCTCCCTTCTCATTCGGTTGGAACCAGAAATATTACCAAACTGCAACCACACATAAGCATTTTTTAGGCAATAAATAAATTATATATATTATAGGCTATATAAGTGCCGGTAATGACGGTATTGAAACTGATGCCGGTGCTATTTTAAGATCCCGCGGTATCCGATATTACCGTAATACCGCCCAACCCTAATTACAACCCCTTCACAGACGGGCAATAAAAAAAGGATTCATTTTATAAAAAAAGTTACATACAGCACCTTTAAGAGTTGAACACTGCAATGATTTCGTTATAGTCCAACGATTCAGTCAATTCTCCTGAACATCTGCATTAGTGATGGGAAGTCCGGTTCTTTTCCGCGAACCGGTTCTTTCGGACAGTTCGTTTCAATGAACCGGTTCAAAAAACCGGTTCACCAGTTCTTTTACGTCATCACGTAATGACGTCAATTCTATCATCCCGGCGTATAAATATACATTCAAATAAAGGCATTTGTAATCATAACTTCAGTTAAATAATAGTACTCATCGTCATAATCATCTTGGATAGGTTTCTTACATTTACGTTTTGAAAATGAACCCAGTAGGCCCAAGGCAATGCGCAAACGCGGATGTTTTACATGTCTTAAAGTGAATAAACTGGTCTTCATCATTTTTATTTTATTTGTAATTAAATAAACTTACATTTCGCCGCTTAAACTTACATTCGGCCCCTCATTCAAGTCCTTGGTTCACCCGTGCTCATGTAACAGCACAGCACGCAGTTGTTAACCTTTCCTGTTTCTGTTTCCTAACCGTGGTTGGGAGACACAGGGGAGATCCGTCTTCTCCAGGGCCGGAAGTTCTCCTCCCGGGGTTAACTCCCTAAACTTCACGCTGTTTAGTGTGATGGTAGCATATAAAAACAAAGAGGCCGTCTTGCCGAAGAGTTTAGGTGCTTTATTTTTCTAGCTGCACTGAAATACACTGCACATGGACTCGCTAACTACCTGTACTGGTCACCGTGTCACTCTCACACACTCTCATCCGCTGCTTCGCGGGGATCAGACGGGGGAGGGGCGCGCCTCGGACACGCGCACTCACTCACTCTCATTCACACACACACACTGAGCTGTCCTAAACTAAACACATTGGAGACACATCCCACAACACTACCCCCACCATGGACTGGCAATTAACACTAATTCCATTCCATCTAAATGTACTTAGCACACACTCTCTATATCTGTAGGCCTAAAATGTGAAGAGATAGCTGTGTCCCAAATAGTATGTAAATCTAAATGGGTAGGTTATACTAATTTAACAAGTGCCTAAGCAGTGCTAAAAGTTCTAAAGCTCATTCAACAGTGAACACAAGAGTGAAACATAAACGGAAATGCAATAGTCTCTAATAAAACATAAGAGTACATCACCTTTTAAATCCTATTCTTCGGTGACCAGAGGTAATACTGTCTGACTAATACAGTAATAATCAAAACATACATTGGATGCAATAAAGTGCAAGCATGTAAAAGCATTGAAAAACTCTTCTACTTTTTTTTTCCTTTTTTTTTTTTTGAACGTGAAAACAAAAGTGCTTTTTGTAGAAAAAAAAATAAATAATATAGAACAAACTAGACTAGAGTCCAAAAACGTGAACTGTAAAGTCTCTAGTGCAAATATGAACTGTCATGAACTCACTCAGTGACCCAGTCCCCATACCGGGACGGTCCTCGGCGCTGACGTTGGGGTCGAGGTTCGCGCAGAGACTGGTGGTGAGGCTCTTCCACCGCACCCCCACCATGATCAAGTATCACATGGGAAGGAGTGGATGGAAGAGACCCGATCATGTGAGAATTAGCAGCAGGTGGAGTGGACGGCCGGGAGTCGCTGGAACCATCACTCGAGGCAGTAGAGTAGAGGCTGTCCAGACCGAGATCCTCCCGGTCCGCTGGGTGCCCATCCACAGCTGGTGGCAGGATCTCAGAAGGCGTCCAGTTCTGGGATTGGTCCAGGACCCAGGCATTGTCCAAAGGCTCACGGCTGCGGTAGCATTTGAGTTGATCATGGTGGACGACCTTGACCTTAGTTCTGGGGCCCTTTTGGATCCGGTAGACTAGATCGTCTAAATGTCCCATAACAAAGTAAGGTCCTTCGTAGGAGGGGAGGAACTTTTTGACTTTGTTTTTGACATGACGTGTTCCTTTGATGAGATACCACACCGCGTCGCCGACTTTGTACTGTGTGTGGCAAGCGTTTTTGTCGTATTGTCTTTTTGCACGCGTGACTGACTCACCGAGAGCTTCTCGGGTGATGTTGTGAGCTAGTTCCAACCGCTCACGCATTTGTTGCACATACTCAGGGGCGGAAGGTGCATGATCTGAGTCCGGAGGCAAACCAGCTACAAGGTCCACTGGCTCGCTTATTTCACGGCCGAACATCATGAAGTTGGGGGTGAAACCAGTAGCGCTGTGCTTGGTTGCTCTGTACGCCATCACTGCATATGGGATCATCAGGTCCCAATCCCAGTGACAGTGTTCTGCAGTGGAGGCCAGGATCTTTTGGAGGGTGGCGTTAAAACGTTCAACTTGGCCGTCGGACTGCGGTCTGAATGGTGTAGTGTGGGTTTTGTCGATGCCAAACAAACGGCACATTTCTTGGAATACCTCTGATTCAAAGTTGCGCCCTTGGTCGCTGTGCAGACAGTGAGGCATTCCAAAGCGACATACCCATTCAGTTGCTACTACGTTTGCCACTGTCACAGCCTTTTCGTCAGGGATTGGGAACGCTTCAGTCCATTTTGTGAAATACTCCTGTATTACGAGTATATAACTGTTTTTACGTTCTGTCTCATTGAGTGGGCCCATAATGTCCAGTGCAATGCGCTCCATGGGTGCTCCAACTCTGACAGTTCCCATGGGTGCTTGTGGAGTCTTGTGGGGTCTGGCTCTGCATGCGCAGTTTGTACAAGTCCGGCACCAGAGGGCTACATCTTCTCTCATGTGGTACCAGTAGTATCTGGTTTGAAGTCTGGCCACAGTCCTTTCAATACCAAAATGTCCACCTACTGGCCCTTCATGCATTTGGCGCATCACATCGGGTTGCATTTTGCGAGGAAGAACAATTTGAGGATAGAACTGTGTGTCGTCTAAACAGTAAAAGCGGCGTACCAGTACTCCATCTCTGAAGTACAGTCTTCTCCATTGACTCCAGTACGTTTTGGTAGCTGGGCTGCATGGGGAGACTGTGACCCACGGGGGCCGCTCACTGCTGACCTCTAACCAAGCTCTGATTGGTGCAATGTCTGTATCAGCAGCTTGAGCCTGGCGCAACTCCTCCATAGTCCAGCCAAGAAACAGTCTGGTCTCGTTTGTGTTTGTCACATAAATAATCTCTGTTTGTTTTAAAGTGTCTGTGTTGGTAACATTGACAGCGCTTACCCCCACCGGACTCAGCAATAGGGAGCTGGTGTCAGAGTCCAAATCACACTGAATTGCTTGGTGACTTGTGGTTCTCCGCTGCGAGGAAGGGTCCTGCAGATTACAAGGACAGGACTGGCGGCAGGGCCTGCGGGAGAGACTGTCAGCATTTGTGTGCAAGCGACCTGGGCGATGGATGATCTCGAACTCGTACTCCGCTAGCTTCTCAAGCCACCGGGCTAACTGACCTTCCGGCTCTTTCATTCGCGTGAGCCAGCGCAAGCTGCTGTGGTCGGTTCGTACCTTGAAAGGCCTTCCAAGTAGGTATTGCCGAAAATGGGATGTGAAATCGACAATGGCTAGCAGCTCCCGTCTCGTAGTGCAATAGTTCTGTTCAGTTTTGGCTAGTTTACGGCTACCGTACGCCAACACCCGTTCTGTGCCACCCTGCATTTGCGACAGAACAGCGCCGATACCTGAGTCGCTGGCATCGGTGTCCAGGATCATTTCACCATGGTCCAGTGGATAGCCTAAGACAGGGGCTGTGATGAGGTGGTGCTTGAGCGTGTCGAAGGCGGCTTGGTGTTCAGCGTGCCACTGGAAGTGTGCATTCTTCTTTGTCAGGTTATGTAACGGTTCGGCAATGGAGGCAAAGTTTTTCACAAACCTGCGATAGTAGGAGGCGAGGCCAATGAAACGTCTGACCTCTTGGACTGATGTGGGAGTGGGCCAAGCTTGGACTTTGTTGACTTTATTGGGGTCAGTGGCCACACCGTGCTCGGACACAATATGACCTAGATAGACAACTTGACGGCGGAACAGGCAGCATTTGGCTGGTTTCAGTTTGAGATTTGCCTGTTTGAGTCTCTGGAACACTTGGCTCAGTCGCTGCAGCATCTCAGGCACATCCTTGGCCAGCACGATGATGTCGTCCAGATAGACGAGGCAGGTCTCCCACTGCATGCCGGCAAGGACACGGTCCATAAGGCGTTGGAACGTCGCCGGCGCATTACATAAGCCGAACGGCATAACGTTCCATTCAAATAGCCCATTGCGGGTGCAAAAGGCGGCTGCACGGCGGGCCCTTGGTGTTAGCTCAACTTGCCAATAACCTGCAGCAAGATCCAAAGTACTGAACCATTTGGCGGTGGCGAGAGTATCCAGCGTGTCTTGGATGCGGGGTAGCGGGTACGCATCGGTGATGGTGTGGTTGTTAAGTGCCCTGTAGTCTATACAAAGGCGATAAGTCCCATCCTTTTTACGCACCATAACGATCGGTGAGGCCCAACTGCTGTGGCTGCGTGTGGCGATGCCGCTCTGGAGGCCCTCACTGATCTGCCGTTCTGCACTTCGCTGCTTTTCCCCAGCCATGCGACGAGGAGGCTGCTTCACTGGAGGTCCCGGCCGGGTTATGATGTCATGCTGCACAAGACTGGTCCGGCCCAGATCACCAGGTCCCCTGGAAAAGACACTTTCATAGGCACACAACAGGTTAGATAGTTCAAGTTTTTCATTGTCATTAAAGTCAGTGGAACTCTGGGAATAGAGCTCCTGGAGGTGCTCTGGGACTGCAGGGGGGCTGGCTGGAAAGTCTGCCGCTGTGGGGACACTGGCCAAGGGCAGAGCTTCAGCTGGCTGGAGGAGGCCTGCAATGGCACCTTCTTTAATAGTCACAGCCTTATTGCCAGGGTTAAAGAGGCGTAATGGAACGATGTTGGTGGGCTGTGCATTGACTAGGGCTCTGGCAATGAGTACTTTGTGCTTTTCAACGAAGCCTTTGGTGGGGCTAAGCATCATGTCTCCCTGAGCTTCTCTGCAAAAGTGCACGTTGCCCTTGACAAGGTACTCTTGTCCCGCTTCAACCACAACAGTTCTGGCCACTCTTACAGCGTGTGACTTTGGAACAGTTTCTGGGTGAAAGTAGGGCACTTCTTCCCCAAACAGAATTATGCGGTGCCTACCGAAATCAAGGCGGGCCTCAGCTTGGGTGAGGAAAGGATGGCCAAGCAGCACCTCATTGCCCTCTATATCCGCTACAAGGAAGTCCACTTCAACTTGACGGTTGTTGATACTGACCGGTATCTTGGCCTCACCGAGCACTGGCACGTCTCCTGGTCCCACCCCGAGCAAAGTCTCTACGGTGGATGACTGAAGCGGTGGTCTCACGTCTTGGTGAATGGCGTTGTATTGGTGAAGGGGCAGCACGCTCCTCCGCGCTCCACTGTCCAGGACTGCACATACCTCCAGCTCAGATATGCGCATGTGAATGTTCATTTCACGATGCTGGCTTTTAAGGTGGAACACAGTGGTCAGCGGGCTTTCTTTGGCGGCGCTTGAAAAGAAAGTCTTTGTATTTCTTTGAGGGGACGAGCACTGGCTCTGTTTGTGACCCCAACCATTACAGTTATAGCAGCGAATGTCACCCTTTTTAAAGTTCTTGTGCTGCTTTAGTGTTTTTGCAGATGTGCGTGGGACAAAGTGATTGAGTGATGGGCTAACTGCAGAGGTAGTGGTAGTCACAGTCTCATTTTTGTCTCTTTCTCTGACAACAGCAGCCCGGGGCCTGCGTTCAGTGAGGTTGCGGGCCCCTGGCTGCATGATGCTGGTGACATAGGAAGCAGCTCTCTTGGTAGTGTCATGACGGTGAGCTATCTCGTAAGCTTTGGCTAATGTAGCTGGACGTTTTTCTAATAGTCTTTGAACTAGCTCTGCATCCCCCAGGCCGTTTGTGAAAACTTCAACAGCTATAGCGTCTTGCTCAGCCTCTGACCAATCACCATAAGCTATAGCTACTTTTCCATAAATGTCATCTCTGAACACATGAAGCGCCTCACCAGATTTACGCACTCTTTGCCTCAGCTCTACTGCTACAGCCGCTGCATGATCTGAAGAAGGGCCATAAGCAATTTCGAGTTCCTCCAGCAGGCGGCGGTAGTCCCATTTGGACGAACGAGGGTTTCTGTGGACGATGGCGCCTGCAGCTCCGGTGAGGCAGAATTTCAGCTGAATGGCCATTGTTTTGACTGACCAGTGATTTGCCTCTGCGCAGCTCTCAAACCTGTGCAGAAACTCTCTCCACGGTGTGCTGCCGTCGTACTGGCCGGGACGGAGAGTGGGGACTCTCTCTTTGGGGTTATAGTCCTCATCACTGTCCGACAGAGGAGGCTGACGGGACGCAGAGCGGCTCTTATGTGTTGGAGATGAGGGACAGGGCTGGCGCAGTGGGAAATGTCCATGTTTCACAGTCATGTCGGGATTAATAAAAGAATAGGGCATAGGAAGCGTAACGGCTTCAGGTTTGGATATAGCTGGTGTGCTTTGTACAAAACTTCCCATGTGAGCATTGGCAAAGGGATTTGTAACTTCATAGTGCCCCTTAAATGGCATGTCTGGAGCGGGATATGTGAAAATGTGCATGTCTGGCCTTCCCACGGAGCCGTGGCTTTGACTGTTGCCTCTGCAAAAGGGATTTGTGGGCGAAAAATGGGCGGGGCTGTCGAACGGCGCGAACAGATCTTCTCCATTTGCAAGTGTGTTAGTGCAACTTTCATCACACAGGAATGGGTTATAATGTTCGTGTTTTCTCTCAGCCTTGCGTTCATAAGCTTTCACAGTACCTTGACTGTTGTCCTCAACATTGGTTAGCGACATGAACGGGTTTGAGTAGTTAGTTTCTCGTCCGTAAACATCGGAGGGATAACGAGCGGCCGCCATGTTATATTAGTTTAGCCACGCCACTATTACAGTTGTATTACAGTCACTCGGCTTTACTTTTTATTGTCCTTTTATTTTCATTGCTCACCAGTTTAACAACGTGAATGTCCCTTCGTGGTCGCCAGTGTTAACCTTTCCTGTTTCTGTTTCCTAACCGTGGTTGGGAGACACAGGGGAGATCCGTCTTCTCCAGGGCCGGAAGTTCTCCTCCCGGGGTTAACTCCCTAAACTTCACGCTGTTTAGTGTGATGGTAGCATATAAAAACAAAGAGGCCGTCTTGCCGAAGAGTTTAGGTGCTTTATTTTTCTAGCTGCACTGAAATACACTGCACATGGACTCGCTAACTACCTGTACTGGTCACCGTGTCACTCTCACACACTCTCATCCGCTGCTTCGCGGGGATCAGACGGGGGAGGGGCGCGCCTCGGACACGCGCACTCACTCACTCTCATTCACACACACACACTGAGCTGTCCTAAACTAAACACATTGGAGACACATCCCACAACACAGTATATAAACACAGCATCAGTTGGCCAAAAGAAAGTTCGGTTCAGAGACGGTGCGATCACGCATGCGCAGTCTCTCCAGCTCATCGGTTCTCCGTATCGAACGTGTCCGAAAGAAACAGTTCTCGGTTCTGTACTGGTGATCCGAGAACTGCTGCAACAACCAGTTCTTGACTCGAGAACCGTAGCATATGCCTGTGTGTGAGCTGAAAACTACTGAAACCTTACTAGGCTAATTCAGTCGACAAAACTAAAAACTCGATGCATGTCTGACTCCAGTAGGCTATGTTTAATACGTTATGTTTTGATTAACACATTATAAACATTTAATTTGCACCCTTTAAAACCTTGGAAAGAGTTTACGTCAAAAATGTATATCAACTTACTTAGAAATTAAATGATCTGTTCCTGAAAATAATGTTTTAGTATAATAATAAATGTTTAGTTTTATAATCTATTCATTGTTTCCAATCTTTAAAATAATACAGTGAAAAGGTAGTAGCCTATGTGATAAACATGTTTCTAACATGTTTTATTTTGTTACACTTATTGATGTTCAATAAAATACTTAAGAAACATGCATTTCGTCCCTCTGAAAAAATTGCACGCATGCTCAGCTCATCAGCTCATCGGTTCTCCGTATCGAACGTGTCCGAAAGAAACAGTTCTCGGTTCTGTACTGGTGGTCCGAGAACCGCTGTATACCTGTACGTTCGGTAGTGCGCGCATGCTCAGTATCAACTGCTCGTGCTCATCACTTCTCTCAGCACAACATGTCTCAGTTCAGTGAACTGTTGGATTTACTAGAGTAACATATATGCCTATTTCGGGATATTGGTTTATTTTGAGTCGAAGGGACTGTCAGGACTCAGGCATGTCCGAAAGTGAGTAACTTAACTTGTGGATCAGCGCTGACGCAAGACGCGAACTGTTTCGAACGATTCAGTCCGATTTAGTGTACTGGTTCGACCAGTTCACTAAAAAGAACCGGTTCAAAAGAACGATTCGTTCACGAACCGGCCATCACTAATCTGCATTATCTTCCTCCTGTGGTGGCTGGTGGCCGTGGTCTTTTTGACACAAACTTGTTGCTCTGTTTCATTTTAGTTTAACATAACGTTCCTTAGCTAAACTTCAGTGTCCCTCTGTGAAATGTGCTCGTCGTTGTGAAGGGGGGATGGGCTGTTCGCAATCATCCGAGTCTGCGCGCTACGCGGGCATTTCGTCATCACCATGACAACCAAACAAGAATCAAGAAACATTAAGATTTATTTTTATAGGTCAAAATTGTTATAATCGCAACATAATTTCCTAGGCTACCTTGTGAGGCCACTGAGTGACTAGATGGGCCCGTAGCTACGCGAGTGCCTCCCGAGTGTCCGATCCTGGTCCGAACTCGCACCGTGTACGCCCGCCTTTACGGTTACAGAGTCAGACTGAATATAGCTTTACAAACGAGTTGATTTCTACCTCTTAGCTCCTGGCTGATGAAGGGCACAAGGTATCGTTTTTATTTCATTGTCTTCTAACGTTAATTTTTGAGAGACTGTGTTTATTGTATCAATCTCCTCTAAGGTGCTAGTGGGTCGTTAGCATACATGCAGATGGTAAATCAGTGATATGTTATGTAGAGTGTGTGTGTTTGATTGTTACTGTCACATTCATAACAGTGTAGTATTATTGTCCGTTTCTCTAGGTTTAAACGTCCGAGCGATTATTCACAGGAAATTAGGCCCTTATATGGTCATTTTTATGTTTTAGCCTTTTCTCTCTGAATTGAGATCGTCAGCTTTCAAAATATCTCATAGATAAATTAATTTAGTTGTCATTTAGTCCATATTGCATTTTAAAAGGAGATTGTTGCCATTAAAACAATTTATAAATTCATACAGGTCATATGTAACATTATAGCACTTTGAAATAAGCTTGTTAATTGTTAAAAATTCTAAATATTGTTAGATAAATAATTCATATTCATATTTACTATAAGGCATCTATTTGTATGAGCCTGCATAATGCTATGGTGTAGCATTTGGTGTACATTTGCAGTTTATACATTTACGGACATTTGTATACAATTTGCAGTCACATGTCTAATGTTTATTCTTTGTTTGCTTTATTCAGCTCTTACGGTGTTTTGGAAGGTGTTTTTGGAAAATAAATTCTTCTTTAACATCAGTTCTTGAGAGTGAATCGCATCTGTTCAGCCGGGAATGCTACAAGTTCAGTCACTAGTTATGTTGCCATCTAGGGAAAAATAAATAAATCTAATACTTATTTGGTCATAAAATGTACAATGTTGCTTACAGTAACATGCCACTTATCCAGTGAGCTCAAAAGGGTGATGCGAGTGTATGATATTGATGACATCACCACAGCTCTTTTCTGACTTGTCAAACTGACAGTGTTACAACTGACCCCATGTGTTACAACACTCCCTGGTCTCCCCCTACCCCCTAACTCAACATATACAGTTTAAAGCCCGCCGGCCCAAAGTTGCAAGGGTGGTTTTTCAGATCACAGGCGCTTGGGGGGTGTGAGACGACCACCATTCAACCCGAAAAAAGTCATATAACTATTCCAATGACTCCGAAGCTGTACGGTTAAGGTAAAAAAGTTACTTAGTTCACCTTTAAAATAACAAAAATAAATAAATACTGCGCCAAAAGTAATACTACGCTTTTGTTGGTCAATGGCGCAGTCTATTTCAGTTGCCTCAAAATAGCAACACGCCAACAATGTGCTTGAATAAACCTCGTTTTCAGACCAGCACACCCATGGGCGCACAAATAGGTGCAAATGCATTTGCTATTTAAACAATGTGGCACAGGACGTGAAAAAGATAACTGTGTCGGGCTGAAACTAACAAAAAACACTTGCGTTGCGCCTAGTGCTGCATTGCGCCAGATTTATGATATGGCCCATAATGTTCCAACAGGTCTGCTTGATCATTTACCAATGAAGCATATCAAGCGTAGAGTTAGTTCTGGCAGGTCACATTAGTCAAGCTCGCATCAGCTGACCCTCACCTGATCCACATCTACCTATAGGAATACGACACCTGTCACCGTATACATATAAGTTCCTTCAGTATTATCAGCAGCTATCGCGTTTCTCTGGAGCTAATTACCCTCCTCCATCCCCAGCTCCTCCTCTCGCCCAGTCAGGGCGTTCTTGGCATTCTGATTCCCCTTGAATCAGAATAAATTCTCGAAATATGTTGTACTTTAAAATTATAATTAAATATATTTGCAAACTTTCATGTTGGTTCGGTTCTGTTTACCCCAAGGGGGGGTATTGCTGCTCTCCCTGCTCTTATCCATGCTAGGCTGCATGGATGCGCAGGGAGTTCTCGCCCAGAACGGAACCATACCGCCAATCCAAAATGTATGCTAATTGTCAATCGTCCTGACAGAAATTAATAGCCTGACAAGCCAGACCCAAATCAAGATGTTGGGTCTGGGAACACCCCATTGGCAGGGCTCAATCCGAGGGGCGGAATAAACAGTTGTCTTTCAAATTCCCTCTGCACGCAGTAGGATAGCGTTACAACAAACCAGAGCGTTTTCCCACCAGCGGAGCTAGTTGATTGATTAAACTTTTGCCGTATCTGGTCGGCAAAACTCCAAACACATCTTCCTTTTTTATGAATCACTTAAGCGCTGTTCTTTGTTCTTTTCTCAAAGAAAAGCTTAACTCCAAGTCTTCCAGAGTCACGGCCAAAGACGATTTGAAAGGCCTCTGTTAGTCTGTTCGACGGCAGCAGCAGCAGCCATTTTCTTTGTTTTCAAGTAGCAGGGAATTCAGTGGAATCGTCACAACTCTGCCGTCATTATATTAAGCCCACCCACCGACTCTGCACAATGTGATTGGCCTGACTAGAGTTTGTTTTTTCCAGCTCACAAACCAACAGAGAGTTGCTAGACGACACTGGCTGCAAAATAAAATTTGCTGCCGCTAGGGTGCGTCTAGATTTCTAGGCTAGCATATCAATATTAATCAGGAAAATAAGATTCTTATCAAAGTGTTATAAGAATCTTTCAATTGTTATGTTGTGGTGCAAAAATGAGAACACATTTTAACTCAAAATGTCTAGAGTAAGATGAAGGCAGTTTTTAATCAACAGGTGAGTATGTGGAACCAACACATTTAAACAAGTAATTTCTTGACAATTAAAAGTGTTATATAGCTCATTGAATCATTCTCATACTTAATACTGACAACAATGAAACCACTTGAGAGAGAACTGTCAGAAGACTTATTTTTTTGCACAAAAGAGGATACTGGTAAAAGAGGATTACCAAAGCAAAAGTAACAGCTGGTAAAAGCTGTGAGAAGAGTGACTGTTTCATATCACACACATCACACTGCAAGTCGCAACATGCAGAAGTGAAATGCATTGCTGATGTCCACACAGGAACTAACACCTAGCAAAATAAAGCAACATAGACTCCTTAAAACATTTTCCATTTAGTCATAAATGGTAAATGGACTGAATTTATATAGCGCTTTCAACAGACCCATGGCCATCAAAGCGCTTTACATATTGCCTCACATTCACCCATTCATTCACTCATTCATACACCGACGGCGGTGTCAGCCATGCAAGGCGCCATCCAGCTCGTCGGGAGCAGCTCGGGTTAGGTGTCTTGCTCATGGACACCTCGACACTTGGTCAGGTGGAACTGGGGATGGAACCACCAACCTTCTGGTTTGTAGACAACCTACATGAACCACTGAGCCACTGCCGCCCATAGAAACTAATTTTCCCAGGCCCATATTACCAAAAATAGAGTTCTGGTAATCCATACTCTGGTCTCATGAGACCAAATCAATAATTTTGGATCTAACAGCATCCAAGACGTATTACATTGCAAGGGGGAGCCGTGCAGTGAGAAGTTCCTAGTCCCCACAGTGAAGTTCAGTGGTAGTTAAGTTCTTATATAGGGATGAATGAGTGCTGAAGGAGTGAGGAGTTGTGCTAAATTAAAGGTGACATGAATTCACAATTCTCATTCTCCTTATTCCCAGTGTTGTTCAGCACTTTTTAAACATGACAATGACTCTATTCATTCCTTAGTGACAATCCTTCAATTGACATGCATTTCACCTGACCTAACACTATGGGCACCTGTGGGGGATTTTGCAGAGACAAGTTGAGCAACACATAATAACATCAGGACACTCAAGAAGGTCACCCTTCGGGTGTTAAACAAAAGATGTGAAAGCTTTACAACAATGCCAATATTGTCAGAGCAGTATAATATTCAGTAGGCTATATTATATCAGAGCAGTATAAAGTTATGTAGGACATGTACTAGTATATCACACATTTGCTGGATTTTGCAACCCTACATTTAATCAAATTTGGCTAATTACTTATTTTACAGATACTAATTGCATATTTATCACACTGTTTTTATTAATTATGTGCTTAATAGGTTTCAATTTTGTCATCTTTTCACAAATTGTGACATTGATCATTAAGAAATAATACAAAAAAAACTCTTTCTCTATGTGATTATTTACAATGTTATACTTACTCTATTCATGTTGATAAATATGACAATATGTATAAATGGATGCATGTAAATGAAATGCAGTCAGAAGAATGTTGAATTTTGTTTCTCCATCAACAGCATGTGTTCATCTACAGCAAACCACACAAGAACACCAATGAGGAAACAGGGAGTCTTTAAAAGATGGAAGTAAATAATCCAATCAGAAATTTTGAATCATTTCTTTCTGATACATTTTAGAATATTTCCTGAACAGACGGCATAGAGAAAAGGATCCAGACAGCAGTTTAGCAAAGCCAGAGTCTTGCTTGTATCACCATAAACTGTACGAAAGGACTCCAGTCGGCCAGAAACATCTGGATGAGATGTTTTAGTCAGAGTAGTAACTATATCAATCACATTGATGATGTGAACAGGAGTCCAAAACAGAAAGAAAGCCACAACGATGCTGACCACAAGTCTCTTCTTGTAAGTCTTCACGTTTGCCCCCTGATTTCTGGGTTTCTTGTCCTGTGGAGCTTGAGTTAGACTGGAGCTCTTGGCTTTTTGGCTCAAGCCTTTGTGCAACCAGAGATAACATGTTAACATGATCAAAAATGGAATGACGAACCCAAACAGGATCTCAAGAAGCAAAACAGCCACTTCTACAGATCGTGACTCCATTGTCCTCTGACATCTTTGCAATCCATCCTTGTCTTTGAGTCCTTGAGTGAAAAATATTGGTAGGGCAAAAACAAAGGCTAGAATCCAGATGCCAGTCAGATGAAGGCGTCTGTGTCGTCTTTCCAGTCTGTGCAGTAGCTTCCTGTTAGTGACCCTTGACTTGATGACATTGTGATAGCGGTGCACACTCATGGAGGTGACCGTCAGGACACCAACATACAGACTCCAGTGACCCAAGAAGAACAGGATCCTACAAGACCAAAGGCCAAGTTTCCATCCAAACAGTATTCCACACAGCACGACAGGAGCCAAGCAAAGGGTCAAAGCATCAGAGACAGCAAGGTTTAGCATTAGGCTTAAGGTAAAGCTCAAATTTTTGTTCCACTCACGAGCAATGCTGATGATTACTGCGATGTTGCTTGGCAAACCCACTAAACAGCACAAACCCAGAACTACAGCAGGAGCAATCTGTTCTGAACCCACAGCAGTGTTGTTAGATGTGGAATAGAAGCTTACGTTGACCTCCATCATTATCAAAATTCTTTTTGGTCTGGAAAATGCTGAATGTAAGTTATGACTGCTTGAAGAACAGGGGCTATGTCGACTCCTCCCACTTCTGTAAACTAAAACTACAGCTTTGCTCTTATCTCAATCAAGGGAAAAAAAATATTCATTAAAGCTCTCCTTTGACTCGCTAAATATTTGTTCATCTAAACCAAACAATACAATTAAAATAAAAGATACAGGGCCAACATTATGAACTCACACTTCACCCTTAAAGGGGTAATTTGATGCTATTTTAAACGTTCATTATTTTGTTTATTGGATGTAATAGAATAGGTTGACATTTTTCACATACTGTACATTATTGTTGGTTGTTAATCGATGGTATATGATTTTGTTGAAGCCTTCTGTTTGCGTTATTTTTAGCTTATTTGTAAAATAGCTGTATTCTTGTGGTTTGTGGTTTTCAGATGTTTCTACCTCTTTTGTTCTTCCTTTTACTCTTAATGAAGCCCCTTTTGCAAGCTGCAAACATTTACCTCATATGCTTATTTTTTAAATAAAATATATTAAAAATCATCTTATTAAGCTCATAATAATATACAACACCATGGTAATATATCACTACTTATAGGATGTTCTTAATTCTAAGTTTTGCAGTTTTTCTCAATCACTTTGGCTCAATTCTCGAACGAGTTTGTCTCTTTAAACAGTAAGTTCAGATTTCTGAACAATTAGTTTTTGGTTCACAACATATTTGCGTTTCTTATTGATTTTAACAAATTGCATGCGTTTTGGCATATGTATGCAAAAAAGTAAGTACATTGTCTTCAATTTGAACTAGAACTAAATGCAGCCAAACCACAAGAAACCTATTTAGTTTTTTTCCAAGGCCCATATTATCAAAATATAGAATTCTGGTAATCCATACTCTGTGATACTTTGGTCTCTCATGAGTCCAAATCAATAATTTTTGGATCATATATGAATGAATGCATGTATGAACTGCAGTCAGATGAATATTGAATATTGTTTCTCCATCAACAGCATGTGTTCATCTACTGCAAAACACACAAGAACAGTAGGGAGAATTATTTCTTTCTGATACATTTTAGAATATTTTCTGAGTCCAAAACAGAAAGAAAGCCACAACAATGCTGACCACAAGTCTCTTCTTGTAAGTCTTCACGTTTGCCCCCCGATTTCTGGGTTTCTGGTCCTGTGGAGCTTGAGTTAGACTGGAGCTCTTGGCTTTTTGGCTCAAGCCTTTGTGCAACCAGAGATAACATGTTAACATGATCAAAAATGGAATGACGAACCCCAACAGGATCTTAAGAAGCCACTTCTACAGACCGTAACTCCATTGTCCTCTGACATCTTTGCAATCCATCCTTGTCTTTTTATGTTTTTTAGGAAAAACAAAGGCTAGAATCCAGATGCCAGTCAGATGAAGGTGTCTGTGTCGTCTTTCCAGTCTGTGCAGTAGCTTCCTGTTAGTGACCCTTGACTTGATGACATTGTGATAGCGGTGCACACTCATGGAGGTGACCATCAGGACACCAACATACAGACTCCAGTGACCCAAGAAGAACAGGATCCTACAAGACCAAAGGCCAAGTTTCCATCCAAACAGTATTCCACACAGCACGACAGGAGCCAAGCAAAGGGTCAAATTTATTCTGTTACAAGATTAACTATGTCATTATACTGACATGATCTGACATTCTTCTGTCTTAATTGTGTATTTAATTCATTTATTTAACTAGTAAATTAGTTTTATGTCTTTCTGACCCTGTTCCTTTTTCTCTGGGCCACAGGTTTATGATACTCCTCCAATGGCAATGAAAGGCCCACCCAGTAGAGATGGTCCGGAGATCTATGACACTTCACCTAGTGTGGACAAGAGCCAGCTGCACTACCCACAAACGGTAACAATTATTCTTTGTCTCCATGCATGACTGAAACAAATCAATTACACTGTGGTGACCCACAAATAAGACTGAAGGAGACATTCACCAAGGGACTGTACCTTTAAGGGAGAGATGTTATGATTTACAAGTTCCGGGTTAACGTTGTGTTGCTGTTTTGACCTCACTCAGCTGTACAGTGTATTAGTTATATTGAATTGGAGAGTAAAGCTGACTCGACGCATCTCTGTCTCTTGTCTCCTCAATTATTGCACTCCACAACACTCTAGTTTTATGTACATCTTTATTTTGGACATTAATGGAGGTTGCAGACACTTACAAAAAAAAAGTATACTTCAAGTTAATTTTATTAACTAAAGCTCAAGTATATTTTAAGTATATTTTATGTATTAAGTATACTAATATCAATGTACTAGAAGTATACTTGTAAGTGTACTGTTTCAAAACTACTTAGAACTAAATTAGCCTACTTTTAGTGTATAAAAGGGGTTCAGGTGGAAACATTGGACGTATATGGTTCCGGCCAATGATCGGGCCGTAACCATTCTGGTTTCTGCTCCGGGGGACCTCCAAGGACTATTTCGCTTCCTTTTCTTTTGTTTATGTATAAGAAGTACATTTATAAAGTGTCATACTATCATTTGATAGTATTATTTGAAGTGTTTGTTTATGTATATTTGATCTTTTCATATTTGTTGTGTGTAATGGCCATTATGTCTGCGTATCCCCCTTTTTGTGTTAATTGGTGCTGATCACCAATGTATACATTTGTTAATTGTTTCTGTATGGGAGTGGTGTTCTGTGAGAGAACAGGTCCTGTAGTCCCTAGACATCTGTAATTGTTTAAGAGGCAAATGCAGTGACTATGTTTATTTTTTATATATATATTTTTTCCTCTTTACAAATAGTTTGGTTTACCTCAGTTGGGTTAACATTTGCTTTACTTTTGTAACCCCATTCTGTGGAAATAAACCCCTAAACGTTTGCAGTAGCCTGCTGCCTCTGTGTTCTTTTTTCTTGTTCTTCTTTACTGGTCACATCTATCACAATATTTATATTTGAAATATACCTTTAATTGTACTGTAACTCTTTCCATTTTAAAAACATTTTATTCTAGCTTCATGCATCCCTTTTTTATCAACACTTGAATGTGGGTAAGTTTTATATATATATATAAAAAAACAGTGCTACATTTTAAACAAAAAGCAGAGAAAATAGCATTTTCAAAGACTACGACCTCATCGGATTCAGAACGATGATCAAAACATAGATGGAGTAGACGAGTTGGTCCTGTACTTTTTGATCATTTTATTTCCTGTTTGGAATGGAATAACGAGAAATGAAAACCAGATAATTTATTTGTTTTTTAGTTTAGTTAAAAAAATTAAAAATGAGATTTTGGCTTGAGTTTTCATTTTTCGTTTTGTGGTTTACAAATTGGTTTATGGGTTCGATATTTCATTTGCACACGTGGGCGTTGCTGAAACGCCGCTTTCATCTGATTGGTCAAAACGCTCTGCCTTCAGTAGGCCACAAGCTTTTCTTTATGAGTGCGGCACTGACAAATGTACTTTAATAAAATAATGTCTGAAACCAACACACACTGTTAACTACGCACAATATTTGAAGCAAAAATATGTTGCTGGTCACCTAATTCGTGCTGCTGCGACTTCCAAGCGACCCCATTAATGTGAGCCACAGTATATGACAGAATATTTTAGAATGATAGCTATTTCCCATTGATTAATACAGTACAAATAGTTCCGTCTCTTTAAATAAAAGGGAAGTGGAAATAAAAATCAATAATAGACTGAACTGTACCTTATAATATGTCCATAACATTTACCACTCTCGTCTTTAATTTACATCAAAAGGCATACTGTGTTGTGAGGTTTTGAGCCAGCTTTTTCTTCAGCTCTGACTTTGCGTGCAGCCGTGCACGAGCACAAAACCTCACAACACCCTCCCCCTGTCAGTGATTGGTTGGAACACTATTTGTTTTGGTTTTGAGTGTTTGGCTAAACCATTTGTTTTTGTGTGCAGATCTCAGAGCCTAGGCTGCCTACAGAGACTCGGTTTTTTGACGGCATGCTTATGGGGTGGGCAGCTAGCGGATCGTTAGGAAAGATTAGATGAATGTGATAAAAAATATTTTTGGGCCTGAAATCACTGATACCACCTTTAAATGACAAACACATGCATGAATTTCATTCATAAATAGGCCATAGCTGTGTATGAGAAAAAGCTTTACACTTCAAGCTGTACAACTAATTAAAACTTGAACCCTACTTCAAAGTTTGCCACTCTCTAGTTTCTTTTTGAGATATTGTTATTCACACTGGTTTTTGCATTTAATGTTTGTCCATCTGGAACTTTTATTTGTCATGGGCTCTATATTTTAAGATGTAGAAAAAATATGATTCAACAACAAACTCTGTTTTTACTCGGCAAATTTGTATTCCTCTGAAGTAGGCTATAGCAAGTTATCCTGCTTTTTGCCATGGCTTGCTATTCTGCCCAGAATAAACAATATTTTCTCCACACAAGATGTTTAAAAACTCTGCATGTAGTTTTTGTTGAGACGAGCGCATATCTTACAAAGGTTCTGTCTGTCTGAAAAGTTTTGTGAAATATAGCACTAGCAGACAGTGGCGGCGTTTCACAAAAACCTAGAGTATGGCATTCCCTCTGAGCAGGCCTACATAGAACAACGACATTACCGAACGATATAACTCACATTACATACCAAACAAAATGCACGATGCACTATTAACTCAATTACACTATCAATTAAAACTCACAGTGAACATCATTTAATATAAAACACATGTCTTACCTTTTTGTTGCAGTGCAATTTTTATTGCATGAGTGTATCGGTTTGCTGACAACACTACAGTCATTTTTTTTTTTTTTTTTTTTTGCAGCTTCCATTCTCCTGATTGCTATTATTTAATTTCTTCGTTAAAAATACATCTAGGGAAGATTGAATAGACCTGTTTCTTTTCATTTTTACTCAGTATCTGACAGCTAGTGCATATATATCATAACGATCTATCAATAATTGCACACACGTTGTCCTCTGCTTTTGTTCTGACGCTGCGGAGATAATACCGGGAGGAGCCGGGTTCATATGACTTTTAACAACATGAGGCGATCACGAATTAGTGTACAGTTAATAGCAAATTTTTAGGGGGGCTGGGTGGAAATTTAGGGGGGTTAAAGCCCTCTAAAATCTTTAACGAGCATCATCATTAGCTGATGTTTTATCTGAACTCTGACTGCTAGGGTATGGCAACTATATTGTATTGATGTATTTTATTGATGTATTAACATCAAATAACCACTTTTGGACAGTGATGAGATAAGTGCATTATTCTACTTTTTGTTGTTGAAAACTATATCACATGATCATTTTTGCTTCTGTCTTTCTTTGCAACAAATTACGTGCTGTGGTAAAAACTGTCACACAAACCACAAACTCACCAAAAAAAACAAAGTGTCAAACTGCCCAACTAAAGGAAACACAAATAAAGTCAGTCTGGTTAGTAATAAGTGAAGCTGGTAATGCTGTTTGTGGAGTTGTTTAATCCTCCTCTTCTGAGATCTTCAGAGATTTAATGTTTTCTTTTATCTTCAGTTGATTTCATCTAAGGCTGTGGTTGGAAGTCAGTTTTAGTTCTTGTGTTTCTCTTTTTTCTGTTCTTGTTGTTTCTCTTTCCTTCAGTGATTCTGCTTGTTGACAGCAGGTGTTCATCATTAATGCCCAATCATCACTTAATTAATCACTTAAGTATCTCATTAATTTTAACTCTGATTCAGAGTTATTTTAACTCTCTGTTGAGAGGGACCAAATGTTCTCTGAGCAGAGTTAATTTAATTTTGGGATTTCATTTTGGGATTTTGCTATGGCAAGCAGGTGCAGAAGATGGAAGAGGCCCTCCAAGGTCTGGTGAGGTACAGTCAGGCACTGGACTCTCTGCATGGGCTGGTCCCCCGCAGCCTTGATGGCACCATCTACAGGCACCGGTGGGGACGACCTAGACCGGCTGGTCATGTGTGCCCGCGGCGTGCCCGATGACACTAAGCAGTTAGCATCGTTTCTCCATGGTAATGCCTCTTTGCTCTTCAAACGGACAAACAAACAACAGCAGCTACCATTACCACCCGTTCCCCATACTCCAGACATGCTGACCAACAGCAACAACATCTCAGCCTATCAGTCAGGCACACCTGAACGGGGCAACATCCAGTCCCGCCCGTTACCCTCCCCTCCCAAATTCTCAGCTGAGGAAGAGACTCCAGACAGGCCGCACGAGACGACAGAGGAAGGTTGGATTGAGGACTACGATTATGTCCATTTACAGGTACGCTAAAAATTAAATCATCCCAAAATGTTAATTTGTTTCCCTTTGAGAACAAGATCCAGGTGTATGTTCTCAGCCAGCAATATGATCATTGATCTGCGTGTCGACCCTATGTGGGCTGTACCTGTAATCCCCACTGTGGAGCCTCAGACCTTCTCATCAATCACTGTGATTGCATGTGCAGAGCTGCTTTTCCTCAAAGCCCACATACATCTTTCTTTAGCACCAGCTGTTATGCGTCTGCTGTGTGTTCTGTCAAAAGTTTTGCTGAAACTGTGCAGATAAGATTAAGTCACACAGATATCTCTTCATCTTTCAGATGTCATGCAAATTATATTTTTTATTATAAACTGTATGATAATTTAGTATTTTAAAAAAACAAAGTACAACTGCTATTTTATATATATATATATATATATATTTTTTTTTTAATATATATATATATTGCAAAAATAGTATGTGAACACTGTAACTTAACTGGACGGACCATATTTGCTCATTTCTGCTACATTTTTTTTTTACCTACAATAATTGTGCAATTTAACTGTCAAAGATATAAATACAGTATATATCTTTTTGTTTGCAGGTCGCATTTGAAAATGCACTTGGCTGAATAATCAGAGGGGGCACATATGACTTCTGTAATGTCCACAACTGAAAATGGCTGAGATTCACTGTGATATTTTACTGCCACCCAATGGAATGAATGGAAACTTGTCAGGGCACATTGTTTGAAGTCAAAGAATGGATGGATGGGATGCACATGTATTTTGTTGTTTTTTAAAGAATGGTGGGAACAGTTGCATGCTGGTTGTGACTTTGTGTAATAGCAAAGGCTTATCTTATGAATATGAATTTGGTTATGCACAAATAATTTAACATGATCTTGTTCTCTTTTAATCTAATCAAGTTGACACATTTTTGAACATGCATTACAAACTGTAATTCACCCATCTATTCATAGACTGTAAATTATTTATTCATGAAAAATGTATTTTAACCTTCTATTACAGGGTAAAGAAGAGTTTGAAAAGAAACAAAGACAGCTGATGGAAAAAGGGAGCATCAAACACAATAAGACTGTGCTGGAACAACAACAGGTATGAGACTATAGTTGCTATAGCATTGAAGACATTTATGCTAACATTTTACAATAAGGTTCATTAGTTAACAGCATTAGTTAACTACATTAGTTAGCATGAACTAATTAACTGGACTTATACAACATTTATTAATCTTTGTTCAGCATTTACTAATTCTTTATTAAAAAATTAACATTAAGTTAACATTAGTTAATGCACTGTGAACTAACACAAACAAATAACGAACAGCTGTATTTTTATTAACTAACATTAACAAAGATTAACGAACAGCTGTATTTTTATTAACTAACATTAACAAAGATTAACAAATACAGTAACAAATGTTAACTAATGAACCTTATTGTAAAGTGTTACCACATTTATTTACATACTTGCTTACAAAGCCACTTGTTGGGCCTTTGAAACATTTAGCTGAGCTTCAGCTTTTTATTTTTTTTAATATACATTTATTTCCATACATAAGTATACTGTATATTTTACAAAAATAAATGATCAAACAATAATTGAAAGAGTTGAAAGAGCCCTGTTATATCACCTACCAATCACATTATACACTTTTTATTTATTTATTATATGACATATATATAATTTAAATTGATAGTTCACCCAAAAATTAAAATTCTGTCATCATTTACTCACCCTCAAGTTGTTCCACACCTGGATGAATTTCATCTTCTGCTGAACACAAAAGAAGATATATTGAAGAATATAAGTAGCCAACAGTTAATGGGCCCCATTGACTTCCATAGTATGAAAAATATATATATAATTAAAGTCAATGGGGTACATCAACTGTTTGGTTACCGACATTCTTAAAAATATCTTCTTTTGTGTTCAGCAGAAGAAAGAAATTCATAGTTTTGAAACAACTTGAGGGTGAGTAAATGATTTTTTGGTAAATTATCCTGATGTAATTATACAAGTATACAGATGTCATTACTTATACCTAGCCTGGAAAAACCCAGACAAACTTCCGGCAAATTTAGATTTTCTCTGCAAGTAGTCTGGCAAAGAGCCCATTCAAGCCGATTTCTAATCCGTCCAAATCGAGGCACCAATCAGAAACGTTGAGGCGGGCTTTTATGGCGTAGTGTAACTTAGGCGAATTGGGACGCAGCATATGGCTTTACACGACGACGATCGCTCTGATTGGTTTTAGGTCTATCCAATTGCGCCCAGAGGCATTTGAGCGACGTCCGTTGGTGACGCCCCTTTGGAAATGAGTTATTAATGAAGCTTTGCCAGACCATAACTCAGTTACTACTGAGAATGGTCTGGTTTTAACCAGGCTAACTTATACCTACAATTACAAATATTACATTTTATATAAATAATCATTTTATTATTCATCTATTTATTTATATATACAATGTTCTTTATTGTTCATCTGTTAAATGCAATATTATTCACTTGTGTCCCTAACCCACAACAGCTGAAGCAGTTTGAGCGGCTGGAGCAGGAAGTCTCTCGACCAATCAACAATGACATTTTGAGGTGGACTCCGCCCGTATGGATCTGCCTGAAGTGAACATATTGAGTAGACTCGCTCCCTCAGTCAAAATCGAGGAGGCGAGTGTCTGTCCAAATAATCTTCCCTCGTCCACTTGACGAAGTTGAACGCACTTCAAAATGGCGGCGGGGATTCCTCAGAGGGGAAGTGCTTATAGGGAAGTTTGCGACTGTATATCTAAAGTTAAATGAGCCATTCTCCTTATTTACTGTGAGAGTTCAGATGACCCAGATGTACCAATGCAAAGTGACAAAAGCAGTGGAGAACACATCATCCAATTTGGACAACTTTAGAAAACAAGCGTATAGTGAAAAATCAGGAACATTTTCTGACAATTTCATGCCTGTAAGCTCCACGAATGCCTGCTAATGGCTGTACCTCTGGCATGTTTTAGGGAAGTTTGAAACCTTATCATGATATTGTTTGAGATCTGATTATGTTCAAGAGAAGAGTCAATATTCAGTCCTTCAGCCTCTTTTGACCTCGACTGTAGTGCCACTTCCTGCTGGACAGGTGCATCGTGGCAACAACGTCCCGAGAGTTGCTGATTTCATTCTGTCTCTGAGATCTCAGATATCGCATCACATCCAACATAGACTGAGGCGTGCAGTGCACAAGTGTACTATATCCAAAACCAGCTTCCTCCAGTGCATCTGTTTCTGAATGGAGACCTGAACCACCTGCCTCAACCTCCCTCGCCTTGTCTTCTAGCTCCCTGTTGGTTGTATTCTAAATTTAAGAATATGTCAGAAAAAGTAGTTTAATGAAACTTATTAAACTTTTTAAGTACTGCAACATGTTGTTGTGCATATAGTCAAAATCCTTATCCAGCTGATAAAAAATAAAGAAAAAAGAAGCATTTAAGCCAAACGGTGACCTGATGTATGTTGTACTGTTATTCTGTTTTCAAATCTGTGTTCAAGGATTCAAATGATATTGACATATGTTACTGTAAATTGCATAACTAGAAATATATGTTTAATATATTTTCATTAAAAAAAATTTAATTCCAGTCTATCTTGCTATTAATCGTGTTTTTGGTGATACAAGTGTATTTACAAATGTACATCTGTACATTTTTAATTCAAACAGTAATTCACCTAATACAGATGTACACTGACAGTGCAAGCTGACCATTCAACCACATGTCCGGTACTCTTCTGTGGAACTTAACAAGGTTAAACCACCATGCATGTTTCCTTTATTGTTTCTGTCAAGTCAAGTAACTTTCATTTATATATTGCTTTATAAAATACAGATTGTTTCAAAGCAACTTTACAGTGATAACAGGAAAATGATTCAGTGTTGCAAACAGAGTTCATTTTGGCTGTACAGCAGTTTTAAAGAAAATAGTTTCATTGTTCAGCTGAAGTTCTGAGTTAGAGCATTTAGCGTCAGGGTTATTATGAAGCAAGGATGTACAGTGTGTACAGAGACACAATAACTACATGCCTTTCAGTATCATAGAGAAACAGCATTTATAAGACACTATAGCAGCAATTAAATGATTTTTATTACTGTAAAGAGAGAGGAAGGAATCAGGGTGCATAATCATAAACTAGTTAATTGTGCATGGTAGAGATTATCTATACTATTTGTTAATTAAAATAATACAATCTAATAATATTGCAGCTACAAAAATTCATAACAGGGTTGTTTTTATAAATGTTCTACATCTTTCTACAGACTGAAAAACAATGGGGGTTCTACTTACTACACTTTATGACATTCCTTGAAAAAAAAACATAGAGAAAAGGATCCAGACAGCAGTTTAGCAAAGCCAGAGTCTTGCTTGTATCACCATAAACTCTACGGAAGGACTTAAGTCGGGCATAAACATCTGGATGAGATGTTTTAGTCAGAGTAGTAACTATATCAATCACATTGATGATGTGAACAGGAGTCCAAAACAGAAAGAAAGCCACAACGATGCTGACCACAAGTCTCTTCTTGTAAGTCTTCACGTTTGCCCCCTGATTTCTGGGTTTCTGGTCCTGTCGAGCTTGAGTTAGACTGGAGCTCTTGGCTTTTTGGCTCAAGCCTTTGTGCAACCAGAGATAACACGTTAACATGATCAAAAATGGAATGACAAACCCAAACAGGGTCTCAAGAAGCAAAACAGCCACTACTATAGACCGTGACTCCATTGTCCTCTGACATCTTTGCAATCCATCCTTGTCTTTGAGTCCTTTAGTGAAAATTATTGGTAGGGCAAAAACAAAGGCTAGAATCCAGATGCCAGTCAGATGAAGGCGTCTGTGTCGTCTTTCCAGTCTGTGCAGTAGCTTCCTGTTAGTGACCCTTGACTTGATGACATTGTGATAGCGGTGCACACTCATGGAGGTGACCGTCAGGACACCAACATACAGACTCCAGTGACCCAAGAAGAACAGGATCTTACAAGACCAAAGGCCAAGTTTCCATCCAAACAGTATTCCACACAGCACGACAGGAGCCAAGCAAAGGGTCAAAGCATCAGAGACAGCAAGGTTTAGCATTAGGCTTAAGGTAAAGCTCAAATTTTTGTTCCACTCACGAGCAATGCTGATGATTACTGCGATGTTGCTTGGCAAACCCACCAAACAGCACAAACCCAGAACTACAGCAGGAGCAATCTGTTCTGAACCCACAGCAGTGTTGTTAGATGTGGAATTGAAACTTACGTTGAGCTCCATTATGATCAAATTTTTTTTGGTCTGGAAAATGCTGAATGTAAGTTATGACTGCTTGAAGAACAGGGGCTATGTCGACTCCTCCCACTTCTGTAAACTAAAACTACAACTTTGCTCTTATCTCAATCAAGGGAAAAAAAATTATTCATTAAAGCTCCCCTTTGACTCGATATATATATTTTCTTCTAAACCAAACAATGCAATTAAAATAAAAGATACAGAGACAACATTATGAACTCACACTTCACCCTTAAAGGGGTCATATGATGCTATTTTAAACGTTCTTTATTTTGTTTATTGGGTGTAATAGAATAGGTTAACATTTTCACATACTGTACATTATTGTTGGTTGTTAATCGATGGTATATGATTTTGTTGAAGCCTTCTGTTTGCATTAGTTTTAGCTTATTTGTGAAATAGCTGTATTCTTGTGGTTTGTGGTTTTCAGATGTTTCTTCCTCTTCTATTCTACCTTTTACTCTTAATGAAGCCCCTTTTGCAAGCTGCAAACATTTACCTCATATGCTTATTTTTTAAATAAAAAATATTAAAAATCGTCTTAAGCCCATAATAATATGTAACACCATGGTAATATATCACTACTTATAGGATGTTCTTAATTCTAAGTTTTACAGTTTTTCTCAATCACTTTGGCTCAATTCTCGAATGAGTTTGTCTCTCAAAACAGTAAGTTCAGATTTCTGAACAATTAGTTTCTGGTTCACAACATATTTGAATTTCTTATTGACAAACAAATTGCATGCATTTTGGCATATTTATGCAAAAAAGTAAGTACATTGTCTTCAATTTGAACAATAACTAAATGCAGCCAAACCACAAGAAACCTATTTAATTTTTTCCAAGGCCCATATTACCAAAATATAGAATTCTGGTAATTCATACTCTGGGATACTTTGTTCTCTCATGAGACCAAATCAATAATATTATATCATATATGAATGCATGTATGTATGAAATGCAGTCAGATAAATGTCGAATATTGTTTCTCCTTCAACAGCATGTGTTCATCTACTGCAAAACACACAAGAACAGCAGGGAGAATTATTTCTTTCTGATACATTTTAGAATATTTCCTGAACAGACGGCATAGAGAAAAGGATCCAGACAGCAGTTTAGCAAAGCCAGGGTCTTGCTTGTATCACCATAAACTCTACGGAAGGACTTAAGTCGGGCAGAAACATCTGGATGAGATGTTTTAGTCAGAGTAGTAACTATATCAATCACATTAATGATGTGAACAGGAGTCCAAAACAGAAAGAAAGCCACAACGATGCTGACCACAAGTCTCTTCTTGTAAGTCTTCACGTTTGCCCCCTGATTTCTGGGTTTCTGGTCCTGTCGAGCTTGAGTTAGACTGGAGCTCTTGGCTTTTTGGCTCAAGCCTTTGTGCAACCAGAGATAACATGTTAACATGATCAAAAATGGAATGACGAACCCAAACAGGGTCTCAAGAAGCAAAACAGCCACTACTATAGGCCGTGACTCCATTGTCCTCTGACATCTTTGCAATCCATCCTTGTCTTTGAGTCCTTGAGTGAAAAATATTGGTAGGGCAAAAACAAAGGCTAGAATCCAGATGCCAGTCAGATGAAGGCGTCTGTGTCGTCTTTCCAGTCTGTGCAGTAGCTTCCTGTTAGTGACCCTTGACTTGATGACATTGTGATAGCGGTGCACACTCATGGAGGTGACTGTCAGGACACCAACATACAGACTCCAGTGACCCAAGAAGAACAGGATCCTACAAGACCAAAGGCCAAGTTTCCATCCAAACAGTATTCCACACAGCACGACAGGAGTCAAGCAAAGAGGCAAAGCATCAGAGACAGCAAGGTTTAGCATTAGGCTTAAGGTAAAGCTAAAATTTGTGTTCCAGTCACGAGCAATGCTGATGATTACAGCGATATTGCTTGGCAAACCCACCAAACAGCACAAACCCAGAACTACAGCAGGAGCAATCTGTTCTGAACCCACAGCAGTGTTGTTAGATGTGGAATTGAAGCTTACTTTGGGTTCCATCATGATCAAATATTTTGAATCTCTAATGTTAGAAACAAAATATACAAGTTACTCAGAGAACCCCTCCCACGAAACAACATATGCCAAATGGCATGCTCACCTATAGCCAGAAAAATAAACAAAGATCATATATCATAGCCACAAGCAAAGGTTTTAGTAGCACTTTCATAAATAAGTTATTAGCAATATGATAGTATATCATTGTATGACAAAAGATCAGTAGTTACTGTACAAACAAATATGAAAATGTGACTGAAAATTTAATGACAACTCAATTTATATTTACATTAATTAATGATCTGTTTAGAATTATAATGTAAAATTATAAAGTTATAATAAACTAACCAATATTTTTTACATAATATACCTGCAAATTCACAAAATTAAAAACACCTAAGAAAAACATAGCAAGTTAAAATATAGACAACTCACAAATAAATGATGACATTTAAAGGGAAAAATAAAAATAAACCTGTTACACATGAAAAAACAAAAAAAAACAAAAAAAAAACACCACCATTAAAGGGGCTTATTGTATTTTTAGTATATTATTTAACATCAAATATATCATTTTAATATTTTATTTTGGTCAGTTATTTTATTAATAATACCATATTCTGTGCCATCATTTGCCATACAGCATATATCAGTTTAATGCCAAAAAATTCAAATTTTCCTTCATACACATTAACAACAACAGCAAAATATATAAAACAAAGGAAATCTGCATAATCTCAAAGAGAACAATTTATTATAAAAAGCACTGACAAATATACAAAGTTAAAAAAAAAAGTCACTGAAACATTTTTTTTTCTAAAGACATTGTATTCATCACTTAGTTGAACATAAAAATGTAGTTACTTGATGACAAAGTTCAATAACAAAGACTTACAATGCATCTATAAAGGAGAAAAAAAAAATGCACACATTTCTACGCAATGTAATGCCTCACAATGTAAAACCTCGACATCATTGAAAACACCAGCACTTTATCTGTCACCCGTGCCTTCCCATCAGACTGTGCTCACAGAGACAGCCCACAGTCAAGACAAAACTATTTTCTTCTCAGTTGTAGATGAAGTTAAACCTGTGCAGGGGAATGAATAGGTTGAGCAATTAATAATTTGATTTACAACATTAACTCTTTCCCCACCAGTTTTAAAAAAAAAAGTTACCAGCCACTGCCAGGATTTTAGATCATTTTCACAAAACCTATCACAGAATATTTTGTTGCAAGAATATCTGAACATGCACTGTTAAGTATGCAAAAGAACAGAGCCCCAGCTTTTAAACAAAAACTCTTAGCTTTAATTCTAGCTTAAAAGTAAGTTTCATAAAATAAGCAACATTTTGAACAAAAAGCTGAGAAAATCGTGTTTTTGTCAAACATTTACAGGGGCTAGTCAGTGATTTTACTGCCGGCCGAATCCAGGATGTCAGTGTTTTTCTCCCACCACTTGCGTAAAAATCCCCGACCGAATTAGCTACTGTTTTTTGACAAACATCAGGGTCGTGTGGTAATTTACTTGCCATCTGAATCCACATCACTAAGTTTACAAGAAGAAATCAATAAAAAATTCAGTTTAAATCCCTTTTGACCACTGCCGAGCATCAAATGGTTGTGCTTCGCTAGCCTGGGTTACCCCATGCTGCCTTGCTCGCAGTGCGATTTTATTCACGCTGCTAGGCAGCCTGGACACCATGGACCAGATTTTCCCCTCAAAAAGGGAACCAATCACAAAACGGGGAGGGAGCAGCAAGACGATGACGACGTCTATGCGACACACCGAAGCAGTTTGTTTATATCTATGGATCCAACATGGCAGCAGACGCGAAGTTACCTTTCGATCTTGCACAAACGGCAATAGTCGCTGAACGCCATCGTGCACACATGAATCTCTGACCCATCGTCTTCTTCCTCGTCGAATTTCTGTCGCTCTACATACGTCATCTGGTATAATTGAAACGATTGGCTATGAGCTACGTACAGGCGCATTTGATAGACATTCGTAGCGCCCAATAAACGGCTCTGGGCATTCGTAAACCACGCCTCAAATACGAGAAAATGAACATGTGGTTCCCAGACCACGAGATGAGGTCTGACATTAGCCAGGCTAGTACTTCGCTGTAATTTGGATACATTTTAAAGATATAGCACTTTTTTTTTTTTTTTGGAAATACTGGAAAGTATTTACAAGAATGATATTTCACCACTGCTCAAAGGAGAAAGCGAAGAAAAGCATGTAAACATTTGAAATGGGCTGGCATGGCAGCAATTATATACATTAAAAATATTAACCAAGCAGCTTTGTTTATCTCATGTATATAAGAGGCTGTATTAAATTATTTTTGCTAATTTTTAAAATGACATCCACCATTTTGAGATGAAATTCAAGACAGAAAACCATTTTAACTTTAGCGCATCTGTCTTCCTATTTTTAAACAGGAGATTTAAATAATCAAATAATAAATAGGATATTTGCTGTAATTATTTACAGCAGACAACCATGTGACGGACCACGTGAGCAGAGCGTTCCCGGGTCCGTAGAATCACAAAACTCGCTCCTCCACCATGAATAAATCGCCGTCTGAATGCATGAGTTTTATTACTGAGATTTATTTTTACGGACATCCACATGAGAAACAATTATCGTCCGAACAGAGATAAATACTACGTCTGGATTGGATTCAGAACAATGATCAAAACATAGAGTAGATCACTTGTGTCAACATCGCCAATGCTCCACAGTCCTATACCTCATCCTGGGTAGACATTTTATTCAGTAACCTTAGGAGGTTTTGATTTATATGCTGTTTAATGTTTGAAGATTGCGCTATTTTACATATGCATCTGCTTACATATGCTATCACTTTTTTTCTGCTGCTTCGTCGCCTGTGTTTTGATCCTGAGATTTTGTACTATTTCATAAGATGCATTACCCGTCAATGGCGGGGAAAAGAGTTCATTTAATTAGACACCATTTATCTATATTGTTTAAATGATGTGAAGCCTATTCACTAGATGCTTTCATAACCCATCCGATCAGTCTCATATTAAAAGTAACACCTCACCTGCTCAGTAGCTGAGGAAGACTGGAAATAATCGGGCCGTAGCCAGGAGCATTATCATAAAGCTCAAACAAGGGGGCGGCCACCAGCTTGTAGTTCTTTGGCACAGCAAACAATGCTAAAGACACACGACACACAAGTTAAGCTGTATAATCACATTTTACACAAGGTGCATTGAGTAAACAAAACATATTTTGCCCTACCTTTCTCTTGCAGCTGTACTAGAAAAAGCTTCTTATGTTCTTTAGGTTTAGTGATGTGTGCTGGAATATATGGGTACTGTGGAAAGAAACGAGATATGAAGCAAAATCTTAGTGTGCTTGAAAGTGAAAAAATAATTGTTTTATACTGTTGGTGATCCTGTGCGTGGTGTTTGTCTGAGGAAAAAGGAACGGAGTAGTTACCACCTGAGGTGGTTCAAAGTTTGGTCTCCACCAGTTCCCAATACAGTCATCAATGACCCAGTCCTGTTTCACTCCATCCTGACGCCCCAAAATCTTGACAAGAAAATTCAGAATTATTCTCCAATGTATTTTAAATCCATTTCTGCTAGTTTTATTCCATAATATGGCATTTTAAAGTCATACAAGATGGTACGATACTCTGGCCCTGTATACACCTGGTATTAAGATGCGTTTGTCGATCGGATCACAAGTGGGCCACGCTAAATGCAGCTGTAAAACATTTTGAGCTTGTCCACTTTTGACCACTTCCAGAGGTAGTTGAAAACGCATTCGAACCGAGCGCTTTCGTAGTGTGATGTAGTCAACAGCCACAGAAGCCCGCACACTCTCCGCCTACTGGCCTGATCTAATGCGGAAACATTTTGGGAAGCGCACTAGCCATACGGGATTTAAACTTTGTCGGCTATAGACCCAAGTTTGGTTTGAAGATGAAAAATGTACCAAGCACAATGTTCTCTCATCATTCCTGATTTCTAACACACACTCACAGTTGCTCAGCACGGCTATCAGATCAGAAACGAAAGCTGCTGCTCTCCATGTTTTTCCGTCGTCTCCGGTGGCATTCATTTGTAAATTGTGCATGCTTATTTCATCCATTAGATCAAAAGATCTGAAAAAGCCCGTATTTTTACCCGCCTAAAGACCCTCCCCTCCAAGAAATCAGGACAGAAGTGGTTGTAAATGGACAAAAGAGACGGATTAAAACACCAGGCGTAAAAGGGAATGTGTCTCCCTCGTCCACCTGTGATCCGATCGACCGTAGCGTAATACCAGACCAAATCTTAATACCAGGTGTAAGGCCTCTGATAGGAAGTGTTTTTGTCTTGACTTGGTTGATCTTTTATCTCTAAAGTGATTGTAGTCAAAAAATCCTGTAAATGCCATTAATTATTACCATATTAAATACAGTCAGAAAACCAATGATACCTCTGTCATCAGTCGTTTTAACCCCTCCACCTCATCTTCTCCAGGGTTCAACTCACCACCAGGACTGCAAAAACACAATATGTAAACTGTCAGGCACTGACAATAAATGTTACAAGACACATTTTCAACAAATGCAAAATGGATGATCAAATCAATGCAAAGTAAAGCAACACATGATAGCAAAATAATGAACAAAAATGAATAATGAATCATACATAAGGGTAGATACGTTCCTTTTGAAAGGGTTAACCACTAAAACGGCACCTATTTGAATCGATTACATCCACACAAACTCCAGTGAAGCAGTGCCCACTTACAGTTTGAAGAAGGTGGTTCCCAGCTGTAGGAGCAGCACGTGAGGGAGTCTGTGCTCGTGCACGATCAGAACTCCCTCCACTGTCCGCCGCATCCCGATTTTCTCAAACTCCTCCCGCATCCGCTGAAAGCGTGCGGCTACCGAGCTGTCCTTCTCATAGAGCGGCTCCTTAGTGCCGAATGTGTAATTTGTTAAAGGGTATCTGCGAAAAACAAACATCATAATGTTCAGGAGTTCCATCATTTAAACGAGGATATGATAGAACGTTATTGATCCACTATTAACAATATGCGCTCTTGTTAAGGAGCACTTCAACCCCACAAATAAAACAGATAAGAAAACAGTAACTACTGCACATGGAATGGAACACAACAAAAACAGATCCTTGAATCCCGTTTATTTTGTACTATCGATACATGTGCATGTCAATATAAATGTACAAACTACTGGTATTTATGAACAACAGCAGACATTACATCTTTCTGACATTATGTTTTAATGTTATTTATAGTAAATTATGATGCATAGACATACTTTGCTTGTTATATACGTGCAACATTTCAGCCATTAATAAATGATAAATTTTAGCTAGATTTTGTTAACTACCTGTCTAGTGATGTATGTTTATGCTGAGTATTAAAAATAAACATCTATCACGTGTCATTATGCGTAACGTTAGTGATTTGGCTCATGTATTTTACGTTTCGCAACTTCCGTTAAGGGAACATAATAGTGAGAATCGATGCTCCCTGGTTTTCAAGGTGCATTGCGGGAATTTGTAGGGAACTGGAAGGATTCTGCGATTGAGACAGCACTTAAAATGTCCGACTCCCTTATCAGTGCCCTGACTACTGAACTAGGGAGCTGATTGAGACGCACCCAGTGTATTGTTACGTATCCAAACAGCAGTAGGCAGGACGGAGCACTATCAAAATGTCAATGCTCTTTCAAAAAGAAGTTATAAGGGATCGCTGAGCATTAGTTATGAAATTAACGTAACTGCACGTCGTTTGCAGTGGTGAATTCTACTCACAGGTTGATTGTTCTCTCCAGGGTGAGCGGTTTAGCCGGCTGGCTAATGTATTTATTGCCGAACTGATTTACTCCACGAGGCCAACCGGTAGATGATCGATTAGGAGGTACAACTGACATCGTACGATGAATAATATAGTCGCTTCTTAATCTATGCACTAATCACTTTTTTTTTACTGTTGATTGCGATATTAGTGAGATTGAATTGCACAGCCTTGGCGCTCGATGAAAACCGTAATACGGCACTCTGTCTCTGTTGTGAAAGCACATCCGGGACATCGGGCTACTTCCTGTGTTACGACCGTGCATTTTGCTTTACGGCATGTCTGCGAGGCTAATAAATATATTGATAGATAAGTTAATTTTTTTATATTTTCTTTTATATACATGGTTTTATTAACTTACTAAACTTTCTTTCTTGCTCGTTTAATCAGTCTATAGTGTTAAAATATATAAATGAATGTGACTTGATTACATATAGGCTATTTATTAATTTACCATTGCAAGTAATCACATGATGAAATAAGAACCTTCTCAAAATAAACCTTTTAGTTAAACCATTGATTTGTGGTAAAGAATAGCGAAACTAACATTGAATAAAATCTACTTCTAATAGGCTACCGTTATCGCCTTGTTATAAAACAGTACAACAGATATTTCAGTTTACATAGGCCTATATAACTTTGATGTGATCTCTTCATTCGTTTATTTTAAGAAGTAAAATGAGAGATCCTGCATGCTTTTAAAATACGTTTATTGTTTTACACTTTTTGTGTGTACATATTTGTTAACATTATGGTGGTGGGAGTCAGGAACAGACTACATCCAGAATTAATATGCAACATTGGTTTCCTTTCTTGCTTTCGTGCTTTTGTGTCTCGCTGTGTTACTCTACATTCATTTTTTTACTAGTGCAATTAACCACATTATGAAAACAAAGTATACAATGAAAGACTTGCAACCTATGTGAAAAAGCACCCTTCTCAAAATAAACCATTTTATTATTGCGCTTTAGTCAAAAATAAGAGTAGGCCTATAAACTAACACTGAATAAAAGCTATTTCTAATACAGTTATCACTCTTAGTGCAATTTCTTTTATTCCATCATCGTTCCCATCTAAGTCATCATTAGATGTTGCATCCTTGAGAAATCATACAAATCAATGCAGCAAGATTGCTTTTTAGGGAAATCATATAAATCAATGCAACAGTATTGCAATTTTAAAATTCAACACATTTGCAAGAGATCTAGGGTGTTTTGCATTGCTATATGGCTGCCCTGTAATAACAAAGTGCATTATGGTCTCTGAAATGTTATCATATGTCGTGTGTTCATTTGCCCTCATTACATGAGGTTTGGCAGGAACAATAAACACATTCTTTCCTAAAGCCTAAGGCACTGTCATTGTTAGATAGTCTCTAATTGTGTTGTTGGGTTTAAAAAACAGTCAACTGAAAACATCAAATTAGAATACATTGTATAATAATAATTAAAAAATATATATATTTATAATACATAAGTATAGTGCTCGTCTCAAAGGCATGAACAATTGCTGTTTTAGTCATCTTTAGCTACTTAATTAAGAATTCAACCAATGTGGTCAATACATTTGTATCAAATGAGGGCAAATATCACACAATATATCATAAGCGTATCAAAGACAACTATAAATCCTGCAAGGCTAGTCGATCAACTTAAAGATAAATTGAAACAAAAATACTTGATGTCTTAAGAATATGTTCCAGAATATGACTGAGAAGAATACACTAAATTGTGCAAAAAGCAGTGCATTATTTCAGTTTTCTTTCTGTGAGGTCTGATTTTTAACCCCTAGACCTCTCACATTAATACATACATAATATGATTAAACCAGTACTTTTATATGCCTTTAAATATATTGAAATACAAGTGTGTTGCATATATATATTGAAATACAAGTATGTGCTTCATTATAAGGTAAATTTGAACAAAATATGTTGTCTTTTACAGTTAAGTTTTAGGGAAAATTAAAATCACAGCTCCACAAAGCAGAAACTCCAACACACAGAGTAAAGTGCATTCAAACTCGGGCCACAATAATTTATGATGTATTGCATACAGTTCACATGTGTTGTAGTCGTTGGGGAAGGAAATGCCTAATATTGCCTTTCTTTGGCATCTTCAAAATGATCTTGATGTAGCCTGAACTCCTTATTGGCTTTGAGAAAGGTTTATTGTAAATATTCCATCTCCAAAGAGTTGCTCCAAAAGATTCGTAAAAATCCATCTTCCACCAATGGCCTACTAAGTGAATCTTCATGGAGGGCTGGTCGGCACAAGTTTACTTGATATATCACCGCCACATCTACTAGTCAGATAAATTTGAGCCTTCTCTTCTGATGTTGGAATAATATGCAATCCAAGTGTCATGCTTTCAAATGGATCCCTCTTAGAGAAACAATAAACAAGACAACCGTAAGTGTGAGGTAGATTTTAATAGCATAAAACTATACTTCTTAGACAGTAGATTTTAACATCACAGGGATCTTCAGGCTGTTAGTAACTGTTGATCATTACCTGTTCATCTCTCAGGAGGGATCTGTGCTGGCTGTCATATCAGGTCTTCACTGCTCCTCATAGCCAGCGGTCGGGTACGTCTCTCCCTCCTGACCCTGAAACATGTACTGGGACACAGCAGCAGGGATGAGGGCATTAGCCAGCTCCTGCAAATGCACAAATAAATAGTTTCGATTAAAATATAACGGGTACTTGATCATGCAATTATTGAGTCACTTTGAGCCATTATGCGGCTGATTGTGACAGTAAACTCACTGATTTCAGGTTTGGGTCCATTTCTGTGAAGTTCCACTCATTCAAAGGCAGACTAAATGTGAAAGGCTGTGAGAGAGAGTAGAGGTTAATCGAGGTGTGTATGTTACTATGATCCTCTCATTCACTTGTATGTGTGTAAACAGTGCTCTCGCCCTGTAAAGATCTTACATCCATTGCTGCAGCACTGCTTTCCATGCTCTGCTGGTGACTTCTCAGAAGCAGCTGTAAATCCTCCAGGCTCATGTCAACGTTCTCCACGCCATCAGGAATCTCTGGTCTTTAACATGTACACACAAGTTAAACTGAAATGTGAGTGGTGCTTGTCTGTCTAAAACAAAAGTCTTAACTGCGCCAAGCTGTAGATACTGTAGGCCTATTTGTTACTTTGACATGGATGATATATTATACCTCTCCAGCATGGGTCTTTTGGCCCTTCTCTCTCCCAAATTAGATCCTCGGCCCTCTAGGACGGACTGTACCATGGCAACAGGGAGGACGGGGGGTTCAGGGCACACCTCACAGGAGCCGAGTGGCACACCATCTCCTCGTCCCTGCACCCCAGGACTCGCCGGCTCTTCCTTAATCAGCATCAGACACTTTTCCCTAAACAAACAGATCACATATTAATCCAAGGAAAACTAGGGTTCACTTAAATCCATTTGAAAATTGAATACAAAATGTATTATCAAAACCGTTGGTAATCAAACGATTGCATAAAACATTAACAATTTAATTAATCTTTTAAAATGTAATCAAATGAAATGTAAACAATTTTATTTCTTTTTTGTTTCCTGGAAAAGTAATTGTGATATTGTGTGATATTTTTGGGGGGGATTATTAATTAATTAATTAATTAATTAATTAATTAATTATTACTGTGAGAAGTACATTCTACTGTACAATAATATCCTAATATATTTCTGTTATAATTTCTTCAAGTTGAACTGAACTTTTATACAGTAAATTGCATTTTTATGACTGAATTCATTCGGTGAATCCATATGCGTTTTTCGCATTGTGGAAATCAGGGCCCTACTAAACAAATTGGCTAAAGGGATAGTTTGCATTGTTCTCACCCTATATTGTTCCAAACCTGTATGACTTACATAGGCTACTTGTGTGGAACACAAAAGAAGATATTTTGAAGAATGTTTGTGTGACTGTGTCCATAGTCCAAGTCAGTGGGGTCCAAAACAACATGAATATAAAGTAAAATTTTAATGTATGGACAAAAACAGTTTTCATTTTTGGGTGAACTATCCTTTAACCCTGAAGGTCGGCCCACTCACCTTGATTCCTCTGTCTGCATTTGTAAAGCCATGGTGGTGGACTGTGAAATTTCAGTGACATCAGAAATGATTGGCCCTCCTGTCATCACACCGCTAGTGGAGCAGGATGCACTTTCTGTAGATGGCTGGTAGAACATGAGAGAGATTCTGTGTTTGTCATATTTTATTGATCGAGAAAGCCGTCAAAACACCAGTTGTACGAGGCGTGATAGTGAGAAAAATCTTCTCTGTCAGATCCTCAATCTTTAATATGAAAGCTTTCTCACCGACTGGATGTAGAAAGATTCTTGCAAGGACTCCATGGAGTGGCTATGGCTGAATTTGGAGGCAGGAGGGGTGGAGCAGCCATCATCCAGCATGAGAGGACTGAAGAGAAGGAAAAATGCAGCATATCAGTGAAAGAAACCACATTATTATCAATAAGGGTTCAAATACAAAGACCTTATGACTTAGAACTAAAATCCGATTGCGCCCTAGTGGTAAGACAGTGAAAGAAACGTTGGAACAATGTTGTTATTAGTTAGCCACTTAAAAGTTTCAGCGAGGTAAAGAGCTCTGGCTCTTGCCGTCCCTCTTACCCAGTTTGTTCTCATGCGTCACACTAGCTGACGGTGCACCTTTTAATAGAAGGTAGAGGGTCATGCGCTACAATTCAGGTGTGTGCGTGTTTGTGGGTGCGTGTGTGAGGGCAAGAGCTCAGGAGGTCTGACTCAGCATTCAGCTCCATTCATCGCAGCGAGGGCAGTGAATTGTATCAGCTGACTGTTTCCAGCTGAGTTGGCCGTTCCCTCTACTGTGTTTGTGTTGGAGCATCAGGCTGTTGATTGCTATTTTCTGTTTGCTCTTTTTTTTGTTTGTGAATATGTGTCAATACAAAATCCGAGTGCTTCAGATTAGTGTTTGTGTCGAAGTGTGTGTTACAGATGAATGGGTGCACTCACAGCTTTCTCTTCATTCCCACAGTGCTGGGAGTGTTGGACTGCATCTGGCTAAACAGAAACTGAATCAGCTATGGATAGAACAGAGAATCAGAGAGTGATTAAGCATTACTCAGTCACTAAATCAGCACAACAGCATCTATTCCAATAACAGCCAGTGTGGGCACGAGCTGTATTTCTTACCTTGTTCATGACTTTCTGCTGCTGTGTGTGATTCTGCCTCAGTGACACCACCTCCCTCCACAGAACATCATTCTGCCTACAAGATAGATGGATGGATGGATGGATGGATGAATAGATAGATAGATAGATAGATAGATAGATAGATAGATAGATAGATAGATAGATAGATAGATAGATAGATAGATAGATAGATAGATAGATAGATAGATCATTTGTACTACTGAAATGGATTGGTAATTGTTTTGAGGAAGTATTTGGATGGATGGATGGATGGATGGATGGATGGATGGATGGATGGATGGATGGATGGATGGATGGATGGATGGATGGATGGATGGATGGATGGATGGATGGATGGATGGATGGATGGATGGATGGATGGATAGATAGATAGATAGATAGATAGATAGATCATTTGTACTACTGAAATGGATTGGTAATTGTTTTGAGGAAGTATTTGGATGGATGGATGGATGGATGGATGGATGGATGGATGGATGGATGGATGGATGGATGGATGGATGGATGGATGGATGGATGGATGGATGGATGGATGGATGGATGGATGGATGGATGGATAGATAGATAGATAGATAGATAGATAGATAGATGGATAGATGGATAGATAGACAATTTGTACACTACTGAAATGGTAGGTAATTGTTTTGAGAAAGTATTTGTTGATTTCACTCTGATTCGAGTGCAAGGTGGTCTGCAATTTATGTTTTCCTGTTGATGTGGTCCACCATCTGAAAACATTTGAGAACTACTGAAATAGATGATTATTCAGATGAATATATACACACGGGTATATGATCAGACCGCTGGACTCCACCTGTCAGGTGAGCTACTGAATGTTCTATTGAGGCAGCTTAAACAAAACCCCAAACCACTGAGATTCACAATGCAGAGAAGCCGATGAATGAGCCAACTACAGAAGTAGGTGAAAAGTTAGAGGGATAATAGAGGTGAAAAGTCAAGTTGTTGTTTGGGGTTCAATTGCTTTGTTACTAAGGGTGAGGATAAGGCAGTAAATGATGCCATGGGATTAATTGGGTTTGTGTGCAAGATGCGTGTTAAACGTCTTACTGTTTCATATCCTGCATCTGCATCTCCATGTTCTCTTGTTGGCCGCGTAACACCTGCACCTCATACAACAGCTTACTCAAGTCCTCTTGCCGTACTTTGGTCTCCTCGCTTTTCACTATTGACACCTGTGAATACACAAAAACTATCGTGCAGTAATGGGTAAACGAACCTCCACCCTCTCCTCTGTGTGTGTGTGTTTAAGAGCCTCTGACTCCGAGGATGAGAGCGAATAAAACAAGAGTGAGAATCACTTAAAGATGAGACGTCTCACCTTGCGCTTAATGTGCTCAAGCAGATGCTCATGGCCCTGGAGGAAATAGAGGTGCTGGAACTCGGTGTCATCTCGCTCTGGCTTTACCAGCCCGCTCTGCTCAATGTTCACCACCTTCCTGAAGCCGTCTGAGAGAGAAGTGAGAGGTTAGCACAAACACTCCTTCAATCTGGAGTGTCTGAGAGAGTTTTGGTGATGTTTGTCAGCGCAGGCTGATACTTACACATGTTGAGCTGGCGTACAAAGCTTGCCATGTTATTGTGTTTGAAGTATTTGGGCAGAACCTCCTTAGCAAATCTGCCCTGGTCAAAAACATGGAAGCTGGTGCCCGTCTAGAATGAGAGAAAACAAGGCAAAAGGGAAAATACATCTCTGCTTTTATTATAGCACAAAAATAGGTTGCTTGTGTTTATGAGAGGGGAGTCTATTAATGTTCTTCCTCAAGCTTCTCCTGAAAGGCATAGTTTAAATGCAAAACTAAGACAAGATTGTGTTAATCAGAGAGGAGCATGTTGCTTCTTTTTTGCACACACAAGCAGAATGTAAATGATTTTTGATACACAGGATTTTTAGCAAATTAATTAATGTGTTCAATACGGATGATTCATTGCCAAATAAAAATAGATGGCATTTTCACCAGAAGATTATGAATATAAACATTACGCAGTCTCAAAGTATTGATAAAAATTAATTATCTTAAAGAGTTTGCCAATGATTTTTGTGGTTCCGAGTTCAGTCAATAATTATTTTGATTGGCCTTTGATTGGACCTTGGATGCCTTTGATGCCTTTGATGTTCATTTAAAATGAATTTGAAACATTTTCATCTGGATGCAGAATGAATAGCAGAATGAATATAGATAATTTGATGTGTTTCTTATTAATCATTCTGATGACCTATAAGCTAGATCAGCACTAATAATAGTAATAAATCCACCTTCAGTCTTATTTTAAAACTTCATCAACACATTTCCTCAAAGTTCAACACTGATCAACATATTTCCATTATGAAGAATAATATGCTTACACAAGGCATTAATATAAACTGTTAAATGCATGTTGTAAATATACTTTCTCTCAAATAAAATTTCTCTCAAATTTAGTAATTATCAAAGTATTTGCTTAGTTAACAGTATAAATATTTTTTCTACACTAAATTTCAATACCAGACAAATATTTTTAGACATTAAAAATATTTCATATATAGTTTTTCTACTAAAATTCTTTCAAATTTTCCACTGACCCGCTAGAGCTCTCTTACAGCTCTCCTCAGAAAATGTTGAATATATATATATTTCTCTGATATTGCAATTTGGGATAGGAAAATATTTATTTTTAAACAGATACTACTGTTAACCAAGTAAATATATTCCAATATTTTAATAATTTGTTTTAGCTGTAGAAAATGACAAAGTCAGATTATTCAATTTAGTAAGCTTACTATTTTTCACAAACATTATAAAAGGGTCTGTATACGTGTCTATAAATTATAGCTTTGAATACATAAATACAGCTGCCATTTCATTGCAAGGGATCATCATATTTGGAGATTCTTGGCATTCAAATATTAAAAAAATCACTGACTTACATTTCAACTTTTAAATGTGTTTCTCTGGCTATATCTACTCAAGGGCTCACAACAGTCCGACAAAAATTCCATAATTAAATGGTAACGTTGGTTTTCTTCCTGATTTTCTTTCTATTTTAAATCTACACAGTTTATCATCAAATATATCTATCAAATAGGATGCCATCAGGATGAACTCACAGTACTCCAGCAGATCAGATGATTGGTCTCTGGGTCCTCCACAAGAGTCCAGAGTTTAGTGAGGAACGCAGGTACATTGCTAGCGTATGCTCCATCCACACCTATAGAGCCTGGGTTCTCCTGCATGACTACACTTGGACTTGAACAGATGAGTCTAAAAATCCAGAAGTATTTTAGTCCATTTCCAAATCGATGCTCTCTTGGGATGTGCGTTGCTGATGCTGTTCCTCTCTCCTTCTCCTCCTCTCTCTGTGGCCTAGTCATAGGGCCATATTGGTCCCTGCCATTCCCACAGGTCAGAGTCAGCATAAAGCAATGCCCTGCAGCATCACCACTATACCCCCTCACTCAACAAAGGATCCCACAGGAGAACAATACAGACTCACACAAAGCCTAGAATAATGCCACACTGTCACGCCAAACAGCACAATGACCAAACACAACCTGTACAGGAGAGTGTGCTGGGCAGATGTGTGGGGTTTTGTGTGGATTTTTTGTTTGTTTGTTTGTTTAATTGTCATTCATGATGTTAAGGTTGTTGTTTAGAAAAGAAAAAAAAACTGATCGTCTTCAAGAAGTGGAATATTTACAAATACATTATCCACCTGAACGAGTGGTCTGTTTGTCTATGTATGTATGTATCTATGTATGTATATGTATTCATGTATGTATGAATGTATCTATCTATCTATCTATCTATATGTGTGTATGTATCTATATCTATGTATGTTCCATCAACCATCCAACCATCCATCCATCCATCCATCCATCCATCCATCCATCCATCCATCCAACCATCCATCCATCCAACCATCCATCCATCCATCCATCCATCCATCCATCCATCCATCCATCCATCCGTAGCTGTATTGACATGGTAAAAAAAGAAGCTTTACTTTGTCAAATTTAGTCCTATATTTAGTCCTGTATAATACATATACGAATAATACAATAAAAATAAACAAAAATGCTCTACCTTTATCTAACCAGCAGGGTTTTGTTTTATTTTATTTTATTTTATTTTAAAAATAAAATAAAATAAAATAAAATAAAATAAAATAAAATAAAATAAAATAAAATAAAATAAAATAAAATAAATTGCTCTGATTTTATCTAACCAGCAGGGGGACCCATAATCCAGATCTTCAGTATTTTTACCTCTCTACCTCTCATTACCATGCAACACTATCATAATTTTAACAGATAGTTTGTTGTTGTTGTTGTTGTTGTCATAAAACAGCACATGTATACATGCATAGGTATGAAATCCAAAAAGCTAACTTGGTTACTAAAGATTTGGGGTGACGCAAAACTTATCACAGCAATTTCAAAAGGAAAACAGATGGCTGCATTACTATAATTTTCAACGTAATTTTCAATTAACCTATTCTTGAGAAAAAACAGTGGTTCTCAACTCTATAGGCCTTGAATCCATGGTGACAAAGACATTATAAATGCTTCCGTAGTCATTCAGGTCAAAGCCCGATTCAGTTTAACATGATTAGTGGCTGACGCATGCAAAATTAAAACCACTGGTCAGCATCTGTACATGCTAAACAGGTCATAGGCCTTCATGACGACTTACTTCATTTTCAAGCTGTAGCATTGTCACCTCAAGTTATTTAAAGGGGTTCGTTTAGAGAAATCTCATGCACATCCTGTAGTTAATGAGTGAAGATTCAGCAGTAATTTCAGGAGTCTACATCAGCAGCAATAAGTAATTGTTCCCATGTATCACATTCCACTAGGTACATTTTAATTAGTGTTGCAGGAAGAAGGAAGTGTTTGATTTGCATGAGGATGCGCACATCTGTCAGGTTTTTTGTCATGTGGGAGGTGTGTCTGTGTTTTTGTGTGTATACCCACTAGGTTGTTGTTAGCATTAACAATAGGCAAGGCTTTTTAGTTGCTAGGCATTTACAAAATAATATTTTTTAAGTAGACTAATTAGACTCAATTATCTTTAGCAATTTCCATCTTAGTAACAATTTTCCCCATCTCCTGAAGTAATCCTGCATCTTTACAAGAGCATTTATTGTAGCCTACTCTCTTCTTCTGTTTCTGAGATAAATCACAGTCAAGATATTGACTCCTCACTGTAAAAACCAATATTGGCAGTACTAATGTTAACGCTAGCCGACCTGCATGGCAAACTGCATCTACATATCTGTAATTACATCTATACTGTCCTTAATGTCATGTGGCCAAGTTTGAATTTACGAAATTACGTTTGTTAGGTCATTATCAAAATGTATTAGTCATGAAAACGCAAAAGGCATAATTTTAGCATTATATATATATATATATATATATATATATATATATATATATATATATATATATATATATATATATATATATATATATATATATAATAATTTTACTATTTTGTTTTGCATGTTTAAAATTTTCAATTTTGAGTTTTACAATTATTTATTTGTTTTGTTTTTTAGGTTTTAAGCATTAGTGCAATGTCCAACAATTGTACAAAAAGCGAATTAAAATAAGCTAATAAAAAAAATGTAATGGATAATATAAATAATTTAAGAACAATGCATGATTTCCCTTGTTTGTTTTGTGTCATTGGTGTAATCAATGTTGAAAATCTCTTTTAAAAATACCAAAATTTGTGGGAAAGTACTTTCAAAGTCAAAGTTCAGAGTAGGAAGAAGCTTGTTCAAATCTTATGGTGATTTTCCCATCATTTCATTTCTGGTCATTTAAACGCCATTGGTTTCACAAGCCTAATTTGTGCAATAAAATAAAATAATAAAGAACAAAAGTCAAGTTGTCCTTTATAATTAGTTATAATATCAATATATTAATAAATAAATGCAATCAGCTTTCAAAACGCCAACATTTTGTAAGTCTGAAATGTCAGAATCCAGTCATAATTTACAAATCACATAATGAAATGTTGATAAATATTTTCAGTTTGGACTCAAATCCCTAATCTGCCACAGTGCGTCATGTAAGCATCGCAGGGCCTCGAAATCACTGGCCCGAGGGTCAAAGAGCACATGATGTAGGATTTAAAGCAGCCATAAGTGACTGCAGCTGCGAGGTCAATCATGATCTTGTTATTAATAAAGTTGAGAGCCGGGATTAAACGAATGAACTGGTGGCCTCGGTTTGAACAGCCAAGGTTGCAACGCAGCTGCGTTTATGCAGCTTTATGCTAATGCTAATCTGACCAAACATATAATCCATTAGTGATTAAACACTACGAGGAATTTGTACCATGGACACATGTCGGTCCATATCCTTTTAAAATCTACTTGGACATAGAAATGGATAAAATGAATAGTTAATAATCAAACAGAAATAACTTAATTCATTAAATACTTGTAAGATGCAGTGGTGACCCTGAGGGTTTGTCAAAACAGATTACAGAAGACAGAGATGAGAAATATGAGGGTGGTGAGAGAGAGAGAGAGAGAGAGAGAGAGAGAGAGAGAGAGAGAGAGAGAGAGAGAGAGAGAGAGAGAGAGAGAGAGAGAGAGAGAGAGAGAGAGAGAGAGAGAGAGAGAGAGAGAGAGAGAGAGAGAGAGAGAGAGAGAGAGAGAGAGAGAGAGAGAGAGAGAGAGAGAGAGAGAGAGAGAGAGAGAGAGAGAGAGAGAGAGAGAGAGAGAGAGAGAGAGAGAGGAAGTGTGTCCAATCACTTTTTTGACGTTTAACTTCAGGTGGAATAAGGTCATAAGTGAGATCAAAGCCACACGCTCTGAAAAAGAGAATCAAATTATTCATATCTAAAACTAGTGCTGCATTAATTGTATAAATAATACAGGAAAGTTGTGAAATATTTCAAATGTAATTTATTCCTGTGATGGCAAAGCTAAATTTCCAGCATCATTACTCAAGTATTCAGTGTCACATGATCCTAATCATTCTAATATGCTGCTTTGCTGCTCAAGAAACATTTCTTATTATTATCAATGTTGAAAACAGCTGTGCTGTTTAATGTTTGTGTGAAAACCAAGATAGGATTATTTGGTGCATAGAAAGTTCAAAAGAACAGCATTTATTTGAAATTTTTGTACCATAATACATGTTTTTACTTTACTGTCACGTTTGATTATTTCTATATGTCCTTGCAAATTAGCAGTGTCAATTTCTAAAAATCTTACGAATTTCTACATTTTGAATGGTGGTGAGTATAAACAGATTCACAGATTTGAAAGGTACCTCATTTCACACAGCTTTTTGAGAAGACAGGTGGACATCCCTTGTCCGACTTTCTCCTGCTGACTTGAAAACATGCAAAATAGCATAGCAGTGCATTCAACTGCCCCATTATGCTTGAATATGACCTTTTATGCAGTGTGTAATATAGCTGTTTGTAAATGTAAAATGTCTGCAAAGTTTTCAATATCACAGTGCAAAACAAATAAAGTTATTATTGTCTTCTAAAAGAAAGAACCGATTCTGAACTTCTGAAACGAGTCATCAGCAATTTCAGTTTCACTTCCTGTGGTGTCACTGAAAACTTCAACTTAAACACTTCTGATTGGTCACTATTTTCAACAGAAATGCCTGTGATTGGCTATAATACTCAACACTGCAAAAATCACGTTGTAAATAGACACATTTGCAGCGGCCTTGTTACATAACACAAATATAACAACCAGATTGCTTTAAAGGGGACCTATTATGCAAAATTCACTTTTTCATGGTGTTTGAACATAAATGTGTGTTGGCAGTGTGTGTACATAACCACCTTATAATGGTAAAAATCCACCTAATCCCCATAAATCATAAGCAGTGTCTCTGAACAAGCGTTTGCAGGTTGTAGATTTTGAGACAGGCCCCGCCCACGAGGGATGACGGACTCTGCCCTATTAGCATAGACCCCGCCCTGAGAGAGCTGTACACAGTTCGCCATGTTAATCTCCTATCCAGAGCATTTCAAGGGATGGTTCGGAGTAAAATCAACCTAGGGTCCTTTGCACCATGACCTCGAACCAAACACCCCCCCAGAAGCTTTTTTTCCCCTTGGTCAAACATTATTAAAGTTAGAGCTTATTTAGAGATATCAGCCGAATGGCTTAGTGCAGGCGCTAATCGATCCTAGGATGTATCTTGTAAATTACCCCACTAATAATGCCCAGAATGGTACAGTAGAACAAATAGGTTATGTACTCATAAAACAAGGCATTGGGAAGTTTGTAAGTACATCTGGAGTTTATTTAAATAACACTTGCCTGATGGTTCATGCTACTGCTAACCCAGATGTCGAGGTCACTTCAGTGATTTGGGCAAAGGCATGCAGCCACTTTAGGTCAAAAGGACACTAACATGTTTGTAAGGTTTATAGTTCTTCGGTGTTTTAAACAAACCAATTGATTCCTATGATATAGGACTCCTATGATTTCTCGATAACAAATGAAATTCAAATGGATGACCACATTAGGTGGAATCATCGAAGGATATAAAAAAATGGCTAAAGCTGACCCTTGATTTTACTTAGTACATATACATATATACAACAGTATTATAATTTAAACCACTGTTTTTTGAATTGCCTCATGAAGCGGCATGCACAATCTCAATATGATTCTGTCTGAAAAAAAAGTCAATGCATGAAATTAGATCTATTTACTGTAATAGACAAGTCTGCTCTGTTTGATTAACCAGGGTAATGTAGGTTACTGTGTGCTGTGATTATTGATTAATCTGGCTGATGATAAATCTGAAGTGTGTAATTTCAAGTGTGCTCCCTAGAATAACAAAATGTCATGGTTTACCATATTGCTAGCATGATTTACCATGGTTTACCACGTGATTTTGCATGATTTAGCATGACCATGGATGGATAGATAGATCATCAAGATTAGTTAAGAAAGAAAGAAAGAAAGAAAGATTAGTTAGAAAGAAAGAACGATTAGTTAGAAAGAAAGAAAGATTAGTTAGAAAGAAAGAAAGAAAGTCTTGTTCAGAGACACTGCTTATGATTTATGGGGATTAGGTGGATGTTATGTTTCGGCTCTTGTCTGCGCTTCAGAGAGCATCTCAAGCTGCTAAACTGCTGGAAAGTTTTCAGGCCAAGGACACTGAACGATTTAGGCTATTTGAAACTATTAACGTAGGTTTTTTTTTTGTAATTGTATAAAATCAATATCGTGCTGCTGTTCAGGAAAGCACTCTTCCTCCTCTGATATTTTGCTTATAACTATGTATAGCAAATTATTTTCACGGATCCCCTGGCACTTGAGAACTGCTGGTCTACACAGAAGAAAGCCCTGTCGGTACGGGTTGTGTCGAGCCATTAGTTAGTCTGGTTGTTTGATGAGAAAAAGATGAAATGTAGTAAGTTGCAATAGGCCTAAACGCGTTAAGAATCCGTACAACTGGAGCAGCAGAGGACAATTATTAGAATATTAGTTTTCTCAATTTTCTACTCTTAATATTAAACAAACAAAAAATTACTGGTTTTCAAACAGGTTATAACCAAACACTCCCGCATTCACCGTTGTGAACATAAAATGTATGTTAACTTCGCGGTTCAACTTTGACTCAAATTATGTGCTAATAATTAATTTATATTTGTTATATAAAACATATATACTGTATATATATATATATATATATATATATATATATATATATATATTGGGCATCCACTATATCTTGTTGTTGTCTTTGTGTATTTTTGTAGCTTTCTTACTCTCCCTCTCTTTATTTCCTTGCTAGCTGCTTCTAGCTCAAGTGGTTCTCTGGCTGTGTTTTATTCAGGAGGCAACTGAATGACAGAGACGCTTTTGTGGTCTAAGCCTCCTGTCTGCTCGATCTCCCCTCCTCTCTCTCTGCATGTGCATTATTCAGAGACATTGCTGGTAAGAGCCAAGTCCCCAAAGTAACATTCCTTCTACTCCACAGAGCTGCTCCTAAACCTCAGCCGCCTCTCAGACACCCGAAAGCACAGTGGCTGAAACAGCTAATCTCTTTTTATTCATGGAGATGTAAAAGTTGGAGCAACACATATAATATCAGTGGCGGACTGCTGAACACGATGGTTCGGGACATGTTTTGAAAGTGCTGTTACTGGGGATTTCAAAACAGATGGTTTCCTTCTCTGGTGTAAACAGAAAACAAAAGTACCATAACACTTTTTTGTCATTTTTTACAAAATGTTCAGCTTACAGCTTTGAAATTTAGCCTCAAACATCTGGACTTGTCAGCAGACATTACCAGTGTCAATTGTATTTTTAACTGAATCACACTGGATACAATTCATTTACATTGGTTACATTCATAACATTTATGCGGTATGTATTGGGATGTGTGATAAATGTGTCATGGGATGTGTGGAGATGAACCCAATTGCAGACAGTGGTCACAGCAACACAGTTTATTGTACAAATAACAGGGAAAACAAAGCCCACGAGGGGGCAAAACAGGACAAGACAGGACTATGAATACTAACTAGACTATGACATAGACTTGACGTAACTAGACTACAAATTAACAGCAAATACAGGATCAGAACTTCACTGGACAGGAATACTCAAAGTGATCACACAAAGTATGAAATTGATCGACAATGAACCGAGACAAGACAGCAGACATGAGGGGATTAAATAGGGAACAAATAATCAGGAACACAGGTGATAATGGGTAAAGCAATAATGACAAAACGAGGATAACAAGGGGGCGGGGCTAGGGGACGAGACAACGCAAGCACATGGCCAAACAAATGGCCATGTGCTGCACATGAAACATGGGCCTGTCATGATTCTGCCGCAAGACAAGAGAAAAATCAAAGACAAGAAGGCAGAATCATGACAGAACCCCTCCCCTAAGGAGCGGCTTCCAGACGCTCCCTAAGGGAACACTAAACACGTGACATGACAGACTGAGACAAGGACACAAACCAACAAAACATGACAAACAACAACAACGGCAAACATGAATAAACAATGACAGGATTGGGGTGAAAAATCAAAAACAACAAACAAGGCAGGGGAGGTGGAGACAACACAGAGTTCATGGGGGGCAGTCCAGGGTGGATGGGAGGACTGGGGGGGAAACACAAAGTCCTTAGGGGGCAGTCCAGGGTGGATGGGTGGACTAGGGGTCTTGGGTGGACAGGACGAGGGCTGACGGCGAGGGGTCCGGGCAGACATGGATGGGGACACACGAGGGGATGACTTGGGGGAAACAGTCCGAGGCTGGGAACTCACAGGGGTGCTATCTGACAGAGGAACAGAAACAAAGCAGCGGGACAGGAATCTTGACGGGGGACACAGGAGGCGACACAACAGGAGATAAGACAGGGGATACTGCGGGTGACGATGGAACAGAAACGAAAACAGAGCTCCCCGAAGACGGCTCAGAATTAACGCTCCCCATCACAGAATCGGGGAGATCGTCGTCAGCAGCCAACTGGGGTACGGCGCTCACGGCAGCCGACTGGGGTACGGCGCTCACGGTGCACTTAGAATCAGTGGACTCAGGACAAGATTTGACTGACTTGATGGGGACTTCAAGAATCTGGACAAGACGTTTAAGGTATTCAGACATTGTCTCGGCAGCGACGAGGACAGGCATCTTCTGATGAGCAGAAACCGACCGCAAGACAGCTTCAGCAGCTGAACCGACCGCTTCTCTCTCTGCAGCGCTTGCAGGAGCGGGCTCTGGAGCAGCGCTTGCAGGAGCGGGCTCTGGAGCAGCGCTTGCAGGAGCGGGCTCTGGAGCAGCGCTTGCAGGAGCGGGCTCTGGAGCAGCGCTTGCAGGAGCGGGCTCTGGAGCAGCGCTTGCAGGAGCGGGCTCTGGAGCAGCGCTTGCAGGAGCGGGCTCTGGAGCAGCGCTTGCAGGAGCGGGCTCTGGAGCAGCGCTTGCAGGAGCGGGCTCTGGAGCAGCGCTTGCAGGAGCGGGCTCTGGAGCAGCGCTTGCAGGAGCGGGCTCTGGAGCAGCGCTTGCAGGAGCGGGCTCTGGAGCAGCGCTTGCAGGAGCGGGCTCTGGAGCAGCGCTTGCAGGAGCGGGCTCTGGAGCAGCGCTTGCAGGAGCGGGCTCTGGAGCAGCGCTTGCAGGAGCGGGCTCTGGAGCAGCGCTTGCAGGAGCGGGCTCTGGAGCAGCGCTTGCAGGAGCGGGCTCTGGAGCAGCGCTTGCAGGAGCGGGCTCTGGAGCAGCGCTTGCAGGAGCGGGCTCTGGAGCAGCGCTTGCAGGAGCGGGCTCTGGAGCAGCGCTTGCAGGAGCGGGCTCTGGAGCAGCGCTTGCAGGAGCGGGCTCTGGAGCAGCGCTTGCAGGAGCGGGCTCTGGAGCAGCGCTTGCAGGAGCGGGCTCTGGAGCAGCGCTTGCAGGAGCGGGCTCTGGAGCAGCGCTTGCAGGAGCGGGCTCTGGAGCAGCGCTTGCAGGAGCGGGCTCTGGAGCAGCGCTTGCAGGAGCGGGCTCTGGAGCAGCGCTTGCAGGAGCGGGCTCTGGAGCAGCGCTTGCAGGAGCGGGCTCTGGAGCAGCGCTTGCAGGAGCGGGCTCTGGAGCAGCGCTTGCAGGAGCGGGCTCTGGAGCAGCGCTTGCAGGAGCGGGCTCTGGAGCAGCGCTTGCAGGAGCGGGCTCTGGAGCAGCGCTTGCAGGAGCGGGCTCTGGAGCAGCGCTTGCAGGAGCGGGCTCTGGAGCAGCGCTTGCAGGAGCGGGCTCTGGAGCAGCGCTTGCAGGAGCGGGCTCTGGAGCAGCGCTTGCAGGAGCGGGCTCTGGAGCAGCGCTTGCAGGAGTTTACCATGGAGAACAATGGGAGCAGAAGGGGCCTCAGGAGAAGTGGAACCAGCCGGATCACCAAGGGCAACAACGGCCAAGACACGACCCTCCGGGATCACAGGCAGCGAGACGGATGGAGAGAAGACGGAGCCCCGCAACTCCCTTCGTGACAGGCCGTCCACCATGTCAGAAAACGGGCGATCTATCAACCTCTCCCGTTCAGCCAGAGGAGGAGGAGCGTTGAGACCCGCTATGAAGTAGCGGTTGAGAAGGATATCAGGGAGGAAGAGCCGCTTCTCATTCGCGACCCGGGCATACTCCCTTATCGAAAGCTCTCCCTGGGAGGGGATCGGGAGTTTGCCCCTCTTCGAGTCGGCGATGGTCCTGTGCCACCACTCCTTAAGAAGGTCCGACTGAGACTCGACGGGCGAGGACCTTCTGTCTGCTGGGTTCGAAGGCGGTCGGTTCATTCTGTCATGGGATGTGTGGAGATGAACCCAATTGCAGACAGTGGTCACAGCAACACAGTTTATTGTAGAAATAACAGGGAAAACAAAGCCCACAAGGGGGCAAAACAGGACAAGACAGGACTTTGAATACTAACTAGACTATGACATAGACTTGACGTAACTAGACTACAAATTAACAGCAAATACAGGATCAGAACTTCACTGGACAGGAATACTCACAAAGTGATCACACAAAGTATGAAATTGATCGACAATGATCCGACACAAGACAGCAGACATGAGGGGATTAAATAGGGAACAAATAATCAGGAACACAGGTGATAATGGGTAAAGCAATAATGACAAAACGAGGATAACAAGGGGGCGGGGCTAGGGGACGAGACAACGCAAGCACATGGCCAAACAAATGGCCATGTGCTGCACATGAAACATGGGCCTGTCATGATTCTGCCGCAAGACAAGAGAAAATCAAAGACAAGAAGGCAGAATCATGACAAAATGTAACAATGAATAAGACCTAATATGTAATATATGTCTTTAATGTGTAAAAAAATATATATATATGGTTAAAAACAAAACATCATCAAACACAAATTCAGATTATGAATGATGGAGAAGTAAACAAGCAGCAAACAAATAAGCAAGAAAAATACATAAACGTTAAATCACTAAATGCACATTTGAATGTATATCAACGTCAGTGAAATAAAAATATAACTTTAAAATCTACTCCTGAATACACACTTTAATATTTTCTGAAGAGACATGATCGCTTTATATGATGAACAGATTTAATTTAGGCTTTTATTCACATACAGAGAGGAGAACAAGTATTTGATACACTGCTGATTTTGCAGGTTTTCCGACTTACAAAGCATGTAGAGGTCTGTAATTTTAATCATAGGTACACTTCAACTGTGAGAGACGGAATCTAAAACAAAAATCCAGAAAATCACATTGTATGATTTTTAAATAATTAATTTGCATTTTATTGCGTGACATAAGTATTTGATCACCTACCAACCAGTAAGAATTCCGGCTCTCACAGACCTGTTAGTTTTTCTTTAAGAAGCCCTCCTGTTCTCCACTCATTACCTGTATTAACTGCACCTGTTTGAACTCATTACCTGTATAAAAGACACCTGTCCACACACTCAATCAAACAGACTCCAACCTCTCCACAATGGCCAAGACCAGAGAGCTGTGTAAGGACATCAGGGAGAAAATTGTAGACCTGCACAAGGCTGGGATGGGCTACATGACAATAGGCAAGCAGCTTGGTGAGAAGGCAACAACTGTTGGCGCAATTATAAGAAAATGGAAGAAGTTCAAGATGACGGTCAATCTCCCTTGGTCTGGGGCACCATGCAAGATCTCACCTCGTGGGGCATCAATGATCATGAGGAAGGTGAGGGATCAGCCCAGAACTACACGTCAGGACCTGGTCAATGACCTGAAGAGAGCTGGGATCACAGTCTCAAAGAAAACCATTAGTAACACACTACGCCGTTATGGATTAAAATCCTGCAGCGCACGCAAGGTCCCCCTGCTCAAGCTAGCGCATGTCCAGGCCCGTCTGAAGTTTGCCAATGACCATCTGGATGATCCAGAGGAGGAATGGGAGAAGGTCATGTGGTCTGATGAGACAAAAATAGAGCTTTTTGGTCTTAACTCCACTCGCCGTGTTTGGAGGAAGAAGGATGAGTACAACCCCAAGAACACCATCCCAACCGTGAAGCATGGAGGTGGAAACATCATTCTTTGGGGATGCTTTTCTGCAAAGGGGACAGGACGACTGCACCGTATTGAGGAGAGGATGGATGGGGCCATGTATCGCGAGATCTTGGCCAACAACCTCCTTCCCTCAGTAAGAGCATTGAAAATGGGTCGTGACTGGGTCTTCCAGCATGACAACGACCCGAAACACACAGCCAGGGCAACTAAGGAGTGGCTCCGTAAGAAGCATCTCAAGGTCCTGGAGTGGCCTAGCCAGTCTCCAGACCTGAACCCAATAGAAAATATTTGGAGGGAGCTGAAAGTCCGTATTGCCAAGCGACAGCCCCGAAACCTGAAGGATCTGGAGAAGGTCTGTATGGAGGAGTGGGCCAAAATCCCTGCTGCAGTGTGTGCAAACCTGGTCAAGAACTACAGGAAACGTATGATCTCTGTAATTGCAAACAAAGGTTTCTCTACCAGATATTAAGTTCTGCTTTTCTGATGTATCAAATACTTATGTCATGCAATAAAATGCAAATTAATTACTTTATTCTGGATTTTTGTTTTAGATTCCGTCACTCACAGTTGAAGAGTACCTATGATAAAAATTACAGACTTCTACATGCATTGTAAGTGGGAAAACCTGCAAAATCGGCAGTGTATCAAATACTTGTTCTCCCCACTGTACAAACATTCATCAACGCACACATCAGATATGATAAATGGAGGCTCAAGCATGTTTGCTTGACATGCGAGAACCAATGAGGTTCACTCTCGCGTTACGCAGCACATTTGAGCTTCTACAAGAACTGGTGAGATTTGTTCTCACGCGTCAAACAAGTACGGTTAAGCTTCTGTTTATGTTCGCTGATCAATGTTTATGTGAATAAAAGCCTAAATCTGTTCATCATATAAAGCGATCGAGTCTCTTCAGAAAATTTGGACTAAACCTCTCGATTCATATGGATTAGTTTTACAATCTCTTTATGAACTTTTTGAAGCAACAAAGTGGTAGTTGCGTGGACTGTCAATAGAGGAACAGAAAGCTCTCAGATTTAATTTCAAATATCTAGCGAAAGTGTTACAGGTTTGGAACAACGTGAGGGTATGTAATTTTTGAAGTTTTTCATTTTTGGGTGAACTAACCCTTTAAATATAAGCTGGGTTGTACTCTATGCAATTTTCATATCCCAGTTTTTAGGCAAAACATGCACACAACCCATTTTTCTGCTGCCCTAGATGAAGTGGTTACATTCATGGCATATATATATATATATATATATATATATATATATATATATATATATATATATATATATATATATATATATATATATATATATATATATATATATATATATATATATATATACACTCACCTAAAGGATTATTAGGAACACCATACTAATACTGTGTTTGACCCCCTTTCACCTTCAGAACTGCCTTAATTCTACGTGGCATTGATTCAACAAGGTGCTGAAAGCATTCTTTAGAAATGTTGATAGGATAGCATCTTGCAGTTGATGGAGATTTGTGGGATGCACATCCAGGGCACAAAGCTCCCGTTCCACCACATCCCAAAGATGCTCTATTGGGTTGAGATCTGGTGACTGTGGAGGCCATTTTAGTACAGTGAACTCACTGTCATGTTCAAGAAACCAATTTGAAATGATTCGAGCTTTGTGACATGGTGCATTATCCTGCTGGAAGTAGCCATCAGAGGATGGGTACATGGTGGTCATAAAGGGATGGACATGGTCAGAAACAATGCTCAGGTAGGCCGTGGCATTTAAACGATGCCCAATTGGCACTAAGGGGCCTAAAGTGTGCCAAGAAAACATCCCCCACACCATTACACCACCACCACCAGCCTGCACAGTGGTAACAAGGCATGATGGATCCATGTTCTCATTCTGTTTACGCCAAATTCTGACTCTACCATCTGAATGTCTCAACAGAAATCGAGACTCATCAAACCAGGTAACATTTTTCCAGTCTTCAACTATCCAATTTTGGTGAGCTTGTGCAAATTGTAGCCTCTTTTTCCTATTTGTAGTGGAGATGAGTGGTAACCGGTGGGGTCTTCTGCTGTTGTAGCCCATCCGCCTCAAGGTTGTGTGTGTTGTGGCTTCACAAATGCTTTGCTGCATACCTCGGTTGTAACGAGTGGTTACTTCAGTGAAAGTTGCTCTTCTATCAGCTTGAAGTTGGCCCATTCTCCTCTGACCTCTAGCATCAACAAGGCATTTTCGCCCACAGGACTGCCGCATACTGGATGTTTTTCCCTTTTCACACCATTCTTTGTAAACCCTAGAAATGGTTGTGCGTGAAAATCCCAGTAACTGAGCAGATTGTGAAATACTCAGACCGGCCCGTCTAGCACCAACAACCATGCCACGCTCAAAATTTCTTTAATCACCTTTCTTTCCCATTCTGACATTCAGTTTGGAGTTCAGGAGATTGTCTTGACCAGGACCACACCCCTAAATGCATTGAAGCAACTGCCATGTGATTGGTTGATTAGATAATTGCATTAATGAGAAATTGAACAGGTGTTCCTAATAATCCTTTGGGTGAGTGTATATATAAATAAACATATTTGAGGATCATAGATTGCCATCCTTTTCTAATGAAGTAGAGTAATGAATTATGTGTGTACAGACCTGAAGTCTCTATAGTTTTCAATAATCCTTTTAAAAGAACATTCTTGGACCAATTCAACTTAAGCACAATCGTAAGGATTTGTGGCATATTCATTATCCACTTCCAGCTTTTCTTTAAACTATACATGATTTTATATATATATATATATAAATAAAGCTAAATAATAAACTCATATTTAAGTGTATAAACTGCTATGACATTTATATCTAAATTAAATTGTTCTCTCTTTGTTCCTCTCTTTATATCTGAGTAGTTGCCCAGCAAGGACTAAATGGTGACAATGTGTTCCTGGAAACACAGAGGATTGAGATAAGCTATTCCATGTAAGCCAGATCACTAAAGCAACGAGAGCCCATGACAACACTTGTTTCAACATCTTGTCACCTGATCTGACCAGATCAGAGGCCTTCCTTCCCTAAAGAGAAGTGCAATTTTTGTCTATAAAGCGGTCTTAAATCTCAGAACCCTGCAGAACACATTGCATTCAATTGGGAAATGATTGCTCATTGAATACTCCATTAAATTAAAGCTTTTGGGAGCTTTTTAGAAGATACTGGCCATTACTGTGGCATCTTCATGTGGGTGGTTTTGAACATGTAGAATAAGCGAATATGAAAAAGTGTGTTTTTTATTAAAATAATGGTATTAAGTGAACTGCAGTACATTGTATTGAATCAGTTATTTTTGAAGAGTGTAAATGGCAGGGACACATATGCTGTCATGTGCTAATGCCGAACGTCCAATCATTTGCTTCCAGTGTTTCATGGGATTAGAGTGGATTTATTGTAAATGACTGTAATTTCTAAAAGGCTTGAGAGATTATAAAGAATGTAGACATGACAATTTCATTTTATCACCAAAAAACAAGACCTGCATGTTGTATGTTTAATGCATAATATTATCATAATATCAGGCCTACTAATACATTTGTCACATACCGTATATAAATTCAAATGCAAATTTTAAAGTGCAACACCTCTGATCAAAGTCACTTTGAATGGGACTTCATGGCTCTAAATTTACAGCACATTTAACACTATTGGCTATAGTGCATTACATAAGTACTGTTAATTACATTTCACTTAAAGGAAACTTTAGGATTTCTCTTTTTTCTGTAATTTAATTACAGTTACTTCTTATGTAGTTGCATTACTGTATGGACTATAGAACAGTTTTGTATAAAACAATATTGGATTTAACATCAAACATTGTGTTTTTAAATGTAACCTTCTCCCTTTAAATACTTTGGTCAGTTCTGTCAGGGAATACCAGACTCAGAGACAAGAGAGTTAGTTCAACCCAAACAGGTATTTATTGAAACAGATAATATGATCAATGCAAGCAGGTGAGTAATAGATTTGAACAGATGTACGGAATAACAGAGTCTTTCTTTACCAGGTTTCAGTGCCATAGACAGTGACTGGAACATGATGGAGAGCACACACTTCTTCGCTGACAGTGGTAGCAGCCAGGTAAGTGGAGTTCACAGGACAGGAGATCGTTGGAGTATCACAGGTAGATATTAGGATTCTTATAGAGATCGCTGGAGTATCATATGAGACTTCCAAGGAGAGTAGAGCCAGTAAGGAGTCAGTAATCCACATTGAAGACCAGGATGAGTGACTGTGTGGTGTGTGCTCTTGTACTGTTGTACCGATGTGCTGATGAGAGACAGATGCAGGGGATCAGAACTCGGGTGAGAGTGTGGGTGTGCGTGAACCCGTGACAAGTTCAAGAATAATTTATGCAAATTCATATCATTTATTTGAAAGATTTAAAAGAGCAATTTCATGTCTATCCTTGTATTGTTCAACTGGTCGAGGTTGAGATGGGATTTAGAAAGTAATAAGTAATGTAATATTTTGTAGACTGAGTAATTACAGTAATCTAATTACACTGTTGAAGATGTAATTAGTAGTAAATAAGTTTTTAGAGTAACACACCCAACAATGATTTTTCATGAGAATTCTCATTTCTGTATCTTAGTAGATACACTCTCAGAAAAAATGGCACAAAATCACTGGGACTCTACCTTTTAAAAAGGTACAAATATATACATTTGAGGTACTATGCACTCTTTGTGCACAAAGGTGAACCTTTTGAAAGGGTACATACCACCCCAGTGACAGCTTAAACCTTTTTTTTTCCTGAGAGTGTACGTTTTACACGACTATAATGTACAGGGCCGGCCCGAGGCATAAGCGAACTAAGCGGCTGCTTGGGGCCCCCTCGCCACCAGGGGGCCCCCCAAGCGAGTTTTTTTTTTTTTTTTTTACATATTAATTAACTTAAACAAAAGACATAAATGAATGAATGGATTAATAATTCAAGACAAGAAAATTCTGATTTCATGATCAGTACTGCCTACAACTGGTGCAGTGACTGCCAGTGTTTGAGTCATGCGCATAACCTTGCGTGCACAGACAATTCGTGCGAAAAGTCACGGTAATGTTAAGCCATGTCACAAAAATTTGATTTGATCAATGATTTATCCTTTAAGTTTAATGATATTCAGAACAGAACAAGGATAAAAAATAACTATAAACAAGCCAAAACGAATTAATTTAAAGCGAAAGTGAAAGCGGCGTTGGGCTCACGTATCTCTCTCATTAGAATCAAAATGTTTCAACATTCGCGATGGATTTGGATGGCAAACTATTCTTTATTATAGGCTTCTTTGTACTTCACCCACGTTCCAATATCGAAGAAAAAAAAAAATCTCTTCACATGCGCAAAAATGTGCTTGAAATCCAATCGAGGGAAAAAATCATTCTCTTCACATGCGCAAAAATGTGCTTGGAAACATCACAGTGGAGCGGTGCTTAGGCTGCGCAGCGTTGAATGGTACGAATTAGGCTATACTGACTATTTAAACAGAGCAGTGTAATTTTTATATGTTAGGTTGACTATTTTTTTTATTATATTTTATTACGGCTATAACGAACAGGCTGCGATATCATTGCAATGCTATGTTGTGTGTCTGTGTGTGTGTGTGTGTGTGTGTGTGTGTGAGGCGCGGACGCGATCGAACAGTGGAAACATAAAAACATACTCCGTCATGTTCATACAAGACATCATTCAAACTGCAAAGTGTTGCAAAACGTTGGAGGATATTTTGCAAATTATAATTTTTTATGTTTTGTGACAATTTGTTTTCAGAAGTTTCAAAGAGTTAGTAAAAGAGTAAAGAAAAAGTTAAAACATTTTTATTTAAGTATATCTATTTTTTATTAAGTATTTATTTTGTATTAATACATAACCTCATTGTATTAATTTATAATGTAACATTATAGAGTGACATTGTGTCAATAATCGTCAAGCACAGCACAGGTGACTCAGCGTGTTGGGAGGGGGCCCCCAAATCAAATTCTGCTTAGGGCCCCCAAAAGGCTCGGGCCGGCTCTGATAATGTACTTAAAGGAGTAGTTCACTTTAAGATGAAAATTCTGTCATCATATCACCCTCATGTTGTTTCAAACCTGTATGAATTTCTTTCTTCTGCTGAACAGAAAGGAATATATTTAGAAGAATATCAGTAACCAGGCAGTTTCTGGGTCCCATTGACTTCCATAGTAGGAAAAAAATATACTATGGAAGTCAATGGGACCCAGAAACTGTCTGGTTACTGATATTCTTCTAAATATCTTCCTTTCTGTTCAGCAGAAGAAAGAAATTCATACAGGTTTGAAACAACATGAAGGTGAGTATATGATGACAGAATTTTCATTTTAAAGTGAACTATTCCTTTAAAATTGAAAAAATTTTCCTTTGGATTTTTTTGCGCACAGACGACAATACGGTGTCAAAATGAACCCAGTTCACACAGAGCTGCAAAAACGATTAAAACCGCTGTATTGTGCTGCCAGGCCAGTAGTTGGCGATGACACTTTGTAAAGAAACACTACGTGCCTATAGACTGAACATGTATAGGCTTAAGTATGAGCATGATTCAAAAACTGTGTTTTAGGCCCCCAGAACGCCGTTGTGTCGTGTTGTGCACAAAAGGCTAATTTTTAAAGTAACTTTGTTCTTGACAATTTTTTTATTTATTTAAGCGGTACACTCAAAAAATTTATTTTAGCTCTTTGTTCAATTTCATTAATTAAAATGAGCATATACAACACAAACCTTCGTAGAAATGATTCCAGCTTAATTTCATTAAATGTAATCAATGTAATTTTTAAAAAATTTGGTTTACCAAATTTTTTTTAATTGAGTCAACATGAATATTTTTCGTTCGTCTTAACCGGATGTCACTCAAAAAAAGAATTTTGGCCTCTTGTTAAAATAATTAATTACAATAAGCAAAAGTAACACGATTGTTTAATATTGTCACAACTTAATTTAAATGTGTTCAATCAACCTAATTCATTTGTGTGAAAACTACATGAATCATTGTTGTTGACATCTAACTGGGCAGTGGATCTGTAGTTCCCAGCATGCTTTGCAAGGGACTGCATTAAGAGGGTAAATTTAGGGAAAAAGTGTTATTTTATGTGTTTTTCAGTAAATGGAAAGATGTTGTTAGTTAATGTTAGTGTTTAATGTTCAGTTATGTTAGAAACTTAGAGGACTTTCTGTAATGTTTTTGAATTTTGTGGTTACCATTTTGCAGAAGAGTGGCGACTGTGTTTAGGCTGTGGGCTCAGTATTATATGTGCATCAAACCTCGTGTTCAGGCTGTGGGCACTCAGTATACACCGTGTAAACCTCGCTCACAGACCTGCACAAGTAATAATTCAATTGAACACTAGTAGTGTCTATGATTAGAAGTGACCATAGAGTCAAATTAACTAAAATTATAATGTTGGTTATTTAAGGCAGGATAAAAACTAAATGTAGTTAACCTGACAAAACTTTATCTAGCAGGAATGACTAAATTAATTTAAATTCATACAACAAGATTACAACAAATTATTTCAAACTATTTCGATTTTGTTGGAAAAATGTAATTCAATTTCGTGGAAAACCTTTCCTTAATTTAATTAAGTTCGTTAAACAGATTATTTTTTTGAGTGTATACTTCGCTTTGAACTACTTTTATCTGATGCATGTGAATATGGAAATATTATATTAAAGTCTGAGACAACGCACAAAAAACAGTGAATTACAGATGCTTTAACAAAATACGTTACAACAATCACTAGTCGCCCCAGTCATGCATTAGAACAGGGTTTTTTAGTATTTTAGATGCCACAGACCCCCAGCTATGATCATCCTCATGTGAGGAACCCCCTTTACTTTTTTAATGAAATAATTGCTTGCCAAATAGTGTACTGAACTTGAGACGACTGTTCAACACAATAAGACATTTTCTTTCAGATAGGCCATGATTAAACAGCTTGAAAACTGGTTGATTTGAGTGTGAGCCTAAGTTTCTCAGTATATTTCAAACAAGGACAAACACTGCAATGGTGCTCTGTGGGTTTTCATGTGATTCAGTATGTCGTGCTTTTGCTTAGTGTCTTCCTTCTTGATGAAATGAAATAATGTTTAGTGACAAAGTCTCTTAATGTGGCCTGTCAGTCGCTGTGAGACTGGGTCTAGCTAGCGTGAATTAAATCCTTTCACATCTTTCGATGTGTTGCTAGACACCTTTTTTTTTAGTCTCTCTCCCTATTTCATGTGCATTTTTTTGTATCATAAGCTCTTTATCCACCCCCACCTTTCTGGACGAGACATCCTGTGCATGAAGGAATTATATGTTTCTGTGTAAAAGCTGAACTAGTTGGTAAATTCCTGACCATCATGACGTTTGTACTGAAATCTGGCTTTGCTACACAGGACGATGTAATGTCCTCTGATAGAATAACACTGAAGGAACTGAAAGTCAACAGTTAGAGGATGTCATAAATCTGTGTGCTTAAAGTGACATATTTCTTGAGTTTCAAAGTCTGAAGTGTAAACCAAATGCATGTGTATCAAGGCTCATTTAAAAAAAAAAAAGTCTGACAGGCAGGGTTTTACCAGCTTGAACTTTCAGTTTCATACATGAATCACAAAAAACAGTAAAACTGTACTTAACATATTTCCTGTAAATGATCTGAATTGAAATTTCATGTCAGCTTATTTATTTTAACATAATAGAGATTTTGTAAAGTAATTTATTTTGGAGGTCACTATCTTTTAAATAAACAAATCTTCGTTATGTCCATTTTACAGAGCTTATAAGACAATCAAAATACATTCCCACCCATACAGAAATGTAATATGTACATACTGTATATGTTTTCACTCTATATGAGCATATTTGATATATGGATATTTGATATATGACACGTATATGTCAATATATTTATTTTACAAACATTCATATATATTATATGGGATGAATGTATATGCATATGGGATTGGTCACATTTCTAATAGGTTTCATATATGGCTTTACATATATGTACATGTTTACACTCAATAATATGTCTATGTATTATCACTCTAAAAAATGCTGGGCTGTTTCAACCCAACTTTGGGTCAAATATGGACAAACCCAGCCATTGGGTTAAATTTTTAAATTACATTTTTAACCCAACGTTTGGGTTTGTCCATATTTGACCCAAAATTGGGTTAAAACAACCCAGCATTTTTTAGAGTGTATATATATGGGATACATTTATGTCAATATATGGAGTTGTTCCAATTTCTAATCGGTTTCATATAGCTGCGAATATGATTTATTTCATATATGAGACATAGTATGTCAAAATGTGTTTTATAAATACATACATTTATATTAATTAAAATTATGTCAATATATGGAATCGTTCCAATTTCTAAAAGGTTTTTACTTTATATGAGCATAGTCTATATATTGATATTTCATATATATACATATATTACATTTCGTCATAGGCAACTGTAATTTTTAAAGAGAAAGTTTGTGCATCTTTATGTTAATTTCTTGATTTCATCAGTCAATTTCAAAGGCCAACAAAGAATGTTTTCCTTTTAAATCTTTGAACTTTAAATATATATATTTTTCTTTCACAGGAGTACTTTCTGGCTAGATACGTCAGCTTTTATGTGAAATATCCATTCTAGACTATATTGGCATTCCTCAGTACTAATCTGAAAGGCAACTCAGTGTGAGACAGAGACATGTCTCACTCTGGGTTGCCTTTCAGATTATACCATTTAATTTATCCGTCTCTGTATGTGTTATATATGGAGTTATGAGTTCTAGCGCATGGTGTCTCATAAAGCAGTCCTTCTCCAGAGAATTGCTAAGACAACCAGTGAAACTGCCACCTGGTGCTCATCAATGTCAAGGGCACCTGGTGGAGCTCTATTAAAAAAAAAGAAAGTCTGGTGCCTCCTTTAGAACCGCTGGTTTATTTATAAAATACTTCAGGAAGTTCCCTTGACAAAATTAAGTAACTGGAAAGATATTGGTGATGCTATTCTTTTGGAATTTCAGGAGGTTAATCAGATATCATTTCAGTCAAGTGCTACAGAGAGAATTGGAGAAAGCAAAACTGACTGTATTGACAGTAGAGGGAGGTCAATATCAAATCACTAGTGTATATATAAATATGGAATGGTATGCAGAAAATTATCCCATTACCTAAAAGATGTCAGTAAAATAACTAACATGCTGATCAGCCCTATAGCCTCTGTAAACAATACAATTAAAAAAGTGTGTTTTTGTTTAGCCAATCATAAGGCTGTGATGCGCCTTCTGCCTGTCACTCATTTTGCTTGTTCACAACTGACAGTCCATATATGGAAAGGCAGAAACTAGAGCGCAATAGATTAAAATGATTTTATGCAGTTTAGAGGAAGCAAAATATATGAGCATAATTTATCATTTGTCATCAATGGCTTACAGAGCCATAAAAGTAATCCATAAGGCTCCAGGGGGGTTAATAAAGGTCAAAGGTCACTCTTCCACCAGAACTAGACTTTCATACAGCTGTTACCGGAAGCCAGTGATTATAGTTTATAAAGTTATGGATATTTTTCTTACAAAAACTCATCGCTTTGCTTCAGAAGGCCTTTATTAGCCCCCTGGAGCCGTACGGATTACTTTTATGATGGATGGATGTGCTTTTTTCGGGCTTCAAAATCTAAGGTACCATTCACTCCCGTTATAAAGCTGGGAAAAGCCAGGATATTTTTTAATAGAGCTCCAATTGTGTTTGGCTGAAAGAAGAAACTCATATACACCTAGGATGACACCTAGTAAATTATGGGATCATTTTCATTTTTGGGTGAACTAACCCTTTAATTCGGTGTTATTAAGTTTAGTGAAAGATCTAGAATGGCTAACATCAGTTGACCATCACAAATTAAACGTAGTGGTAAAACCATATACAGTGGCCACAAAAATGTGTACACTTAAATCACACTTTAAATGTTTGAATATCTTTTTATACAGCCAATGTCAAACCGTGCTGCATTTGTTTTAATGATAAAAGCACTTTCGTGCAAAATGTTTTTCACAAACACTTTCATGTAAAACATTTCACAAATAAATCTTTTTTTTATATTTTTTTTTATCAAACGTTAGGGTAATTTGATGGGAAATGACTAAAGCATCCTTCAAACTAGCTCTGGAAAGTGACGTTAGTTCTTACATCATTTGTTTACAGAAACTTTTCTAGAAATGTCAAACTACTTTTAGGGCCACTGTATATTCACAAGTCTTGATGATAAGAAAACAGACTGTATCCAAAAGATGGGAACATAATTTGCATACAGACAGGAAGCTAAATGGTAAGTCTTCTTGGTTCAGTCACACCAAAACAGAGCTGGTGCTTTGAAGACTGTAGAGATGATTGTGATCTTCAGTTGGAGCTCCAAAGCCTTCGCTTCTGTCAGTCACTTGACTGTGTCTAAAATTGACTCCTTCAAGGTCTTGCAAACCATAATCATACAGGGCCTTAAATGGAAGACGAACCCTGACTCTGTTGTAGAAAAGTCTCAACGGAGGATTTCCTTTCCTTTCAGCTACAACTGAGCAAATTCAATTTGGTGCAGGATTTGATGGTTCAGTTCAAGAAGGCAATCATCAAGTTCAACACCTCCTGGGGTCAGTCCGTGCAAGGGAGACAAAAGGCTTCAACGCATTATTTGTTCAGCAGAAAGAGTTTTTGAGCACTACTCTGAAGAACAAAACTGTTTATCCCTTTCCATTTCTGTTAATGTTCATTAAGTGCATTTGGGGCTTTAAAACATTTTTGATGACCTCTAGCACTACCCCTACCTAGGCCATTTACCTGTAAAATTTGGAGAGTCTGGTCATATAGTACATTTAGCTATTTATATTGAGCTTCATTGCAATTCATACAAAACCAATACATGAAGAACACTTCATCTTACATACAGTACACTTTCATCTCTCTCAGTCTCTACACTGCACAACTAGTGTGTTTATATGGTTACTGAATTTCCACTGTTATATTTGTGAACAACATACCAAGTAAACTGCCTCATAAAGGCAAATTTCATGAGTTAACTCAGTTCTGACTTTTACACCAGTGAGAATCTTGTGTTAGTTTGTAGCCTGAGAGTTTCCCTTCTCTCATGCCACATCCTGACAGTCATCATGGCATAAAAAAACCTCAAGCAAACTCCATTACAGCTAATCGCACTATAACTATAAGACATAAACAGACATATAATGATAGAACATGAACATTGAAGTTATTGCAATCCCAATTCTGTTTCACATTGTTGAATTTCCCTTGCCTCGCACTCTTTCTTTTTTCATTTTCACACTTTAATCTTTCTTCTGAATGTAGTCTCTTTGCATTAAAACCAAAAAAAAAAAAAAAGCCGCTCTGTTACATTTTTAGCTTGTTGGTCTAACTAAATAAAATTATTGCACACATTTCCACAAGTGTTGAATAGATTGATTTGAACTTAAGCTGGGGTAGTTGTACTGATGTTAACCTTAATTCAATGTGATCACACCAATTTCACATGATGTATTCTGTGAGCATTCCCTGAATATAATTCACTCTTGTTGACCAAAGCAGTGCTGTCCCTGGTCAAAATGGTGCCCTGTACAGAGTTGTTTTTTTAATGATTACTGTGGTGAAGAGGTGAGTTTATGCTTAAGTTGAGCTGTAATATGCAAATAAATTGAATAAACAAGCAATTTGATTTCATTTGACATACAGTGCTATGCATAAGTTTAGACACCCATGCTAAAGTTGACTAAAAAGAGGAATAAAAAATCATCTTTTGGAAATTGAACTTAATGCCTTAATTTAAAAAATTAGGAAAAATCCAACCTTTAAGGACACCAATTTTCTTTGTGAATGAATAATGTATCGTAAAAAAATAAATGTTCTTCCTTAAAATACAGGGTGCATAAGTTTGGACACCCTTATGTTAAATTCCCATAGAGCCAGGCAGATTTTAATTTTTAAAGGCCAGTTACTTCATGGATCCAGGATACTATGCATCCTGATAAAGTTCCCATGGCCTTTGGAATTAAAATATCCCCACATCATCACATAGCCTTCACCATACCTAGAAATTGGCATGGAGTACTTTACATAAGATCATCTCTCAATGCAAATCAAACTAGCTATTAGGCTAACTGAAATAAAACCATGCCAATCTCTAGGTATGGTGAAGGCTATGTGATGATGTGGGGCTATTTTAATTCCAAATGCCAAGGGAACTTTATCAGGATGCATAGTATCCTGGATCCATGAAGTAACTGGCCTTTAAAAATAAAAATCTGCCTGGCTCTATGGGAATTTAACATAAGGGTGTCCAAACTTATGCACCCTGTATTTTAAGGAAGAACATTTATTTTTTTACGATACATTATTCATTCACAAAGAAAATTGGTGTCCTTAAAGGTTGGATTTTTCCTAATTTTTTAAATTAAGGCATTAAGTTCAGTTTACAAAAGATGATTTTTTATTCCTCTTTTTAGTCAACTTTAGTATGGGTGTCTAAACTTATGCATAGCACTGTATTACAAATTTAGTGCAAATAACAAATAAGTAGAAATTTTAGTTAAGTAAACTGAGCAAACAGCCAAAATAATTTGTGCAATTTTCAACAAGATCACTAACAACAACTGAAAGAAGTTCTGTTTATAAAGGTCTTTAGAATTAGCATTAATGTATGATAACATAATCATCTTTAGAGTGTCATTGTGGTTTAACTAGTCTCACAATCATGTAGACCCTTATTCATTCATAATTATGCTCTTGGTATTCTTGCATCAGATCAGATGCAATGATTGTGTAAAGTTGTAATGGTCACTGTGTCATTCCTTCCACTCTGTGTTTCTGATGATTCATTTTTTTTTTTAGAACACTATCAAAACCAGAACATTTGTTATCTTCCTTATCATCATTTTGTAATGAATGCTAATGAAACAATGGGATTGTAATGAGTTGAATGCTTATACATCTGCTTTTCAAAAACAATTGATTGCATTACCTCTGACCCTTTGCTTTGATCCCACCACCCCCTTCTTTTTTGGGTGACTCCAATTTTCCTTTTCCAATGGCAGTGATAGTAACACCCTAAAATACTGGCGTTATTTGGTGGTTGATCTCCACTGTAAGATAATTCAAATGTTGTCAGGAAACGAATGGCAGTGTGATGGATGCATGTTTGCTGCAAATAGCCACAAAACGATGTCATATTTAGTATTTTTCAGTTTATCGTTAATGTAAAAAAGTATATGGCTGCTATAAAACTCAATATATGTCCTGTTTTCACAGAGTAATAAAGTAACTCATGGAGTGTGAAATGCACCCGAAGAAGCTCTTTTCTTTTTCTTTTTAGATTTAGAGCTGGAGTACTAATATATCATACTATTGAACATTTGTGACTACAGTCATTTAGTTTCATTTCAGGCTGTGTGCAGATTTCACTTTCAGGTAACGGATTATAGGAAATTAGAAGAACTGATTCTAGTCTGCTGTCTCGCTTCCGTCTCTACCTATTTTCTCACGACTTGTTTAGATAGGCTACAAAAACAATATAACAGGTCAGTGTCTGGCACATTGACATCCATCAGACTAAAAATTATCTTAGCATTCAAATTTTCAACCCTTCTTGATCTCTATTTTAAACAGATAAACAAAGGAAAAGCATTCGCATGACATGTATTTGTAGTGAAGTTGAGCATGTCAGCAGTTGGCTTACGAACGCTGAAAACAAGCCTGGGCAAACTGCTTCGTACAGGTGCGTGGGAGGATATCCACTGCCAGATTCACAGATTCAATCACTCCTACCACTGTCTCTCTCACCTCTTCTCTGTCTTGTAGGAGAATAACTGTTAGATCACATCAAGACACCAGTATGCTCCATGAAGACCAGGAGTCAAAGTTGAAGTTCAATCAGTTGACACAGAGTTTACTGAAGACACATGCTGACTAAACTGACCTGTCAATCATCTTGTCAAAGATAAAATCCTCCACATTTAATTATGGAGCAACATGCAATAGCACGTTGATCTGCTAGTCACGGGTCTTTCATGCGGAGACTCTCCTCATATTCATGCATAACAATGCATTTAAAAGTTAATGGCCAAAAGGATCTTTATAAAAGTTCACATTGTTGTTGCAGATGAAATATAACACGGATTACATTACATAAATATTTTTTTTATCAGCTTAAATGTTAATTATTAGTCACTCAAACCCCTTTATCTAATCTCTCAACCATCGGTCGCGCACATCCGCCATGTTTTGTAGTTTTCTTTAAACTTTTTACTTGTGTTTGTAGTTCTGAACTGGATCACTGAGGCCCTGTCCCAAATCGCGCACTTCATGTGGACTTGAATTGCGCGTGCTCGCCGAGTCTACGAGTCCTTAGACCGTCCCATTCAGCATTTTAACGCTCTGAAGTGTGCTCAGCAGCGCCCCCTTTGTACCCTTGAAGCGGTCTTCCGCGAAGCCCGCATAGATGCAGGCTCCACGCACTTTAACTACCCAGGAATCCTTGCGAAAGGCCAATCAGACAACGGATGGGAGGAGATTTCGCTCACGGATAATTGTTGACATGGCTGAGAAGAAAATATTACGGTTTTTATTACCTAGATGTATATTTTACTAGTTGTTACCTGCAGTTTATACAAACATTATGGTCATCGAGCAGTGGTTGATGTCTCAAACATAATAATTGTGTGTTGAATAATACGATCACATTATAATTCATTAAATAAATAGAACCAAATGTCAGGGCTTTACTGAGTCATATGTAAACATAGTATGAATATTGAAACCTGTAAATTCATCTGAAACTCATGCACATTTTCATTATGTGTTAAAATTGTAATCTTAGTTCAAATGGAACATTATGTATTATTATGTAGCTAGCTACAACTGTATACATCTTTTAAATAAGCATGATGTATCTATTGTCTAATGCTCAGGTGATATGCACAATATAAAAATATAGAACTGTAAAATTAAGCTGTGTAGTTGACATGGAGATAAGACGTCGGGAGCGCAAAAACGTGATTTCTCCTGTCCAACAACAACCAGGCCGTTATTTCCGGCGTGACGATCGAGTCTGTCCCAAAACTACCTCTCAATGCGCCCTCGTGGACTCGCGCCAAGGGCCCTATAGGTCTGCACTACATTACGTCACCAAAGTGTGGACTCTGAGGAAGTCCACAAGTCCGGAGTGTGCCATTTGGGACAGGGCCTGAATATTAGCTGTTATAGTGAGCAGGGATCCACACTTCGAAAATCCAACGGAAATATAGTAGGCCATCCGGGGACTTCTGGCATATTCCTTCAACATACTATGCTTTGGGACACACTTATTTTCATCTCACATACTGTTTAGGATGGATAGTATGGACAGACGCAGGGAAAGTTCTCCACACTACCATATAGACTTTCTGCCACACCCTTTATTTCTCGTTACCAACCCCCCTTGTGTAGTCCTCGTTTGCTTGATTCTGATCCTCATGTGCTCTGCTCCCTTTATATTTTGCTCCTTTGCCTCATATCTTTTCTGGTTTGTTGCATGCATGCATTGCATGCATTTTAGCTTACCTGTGTCTACGGGTCTTGTTAGACACTGACAAGTTTAGTCTTGTATTATTTCCTTTTGGTTTTTCTAGGGTTTCTTCGTTCCTGTTTGATTGCTAAGTCTAGTCAGGATCTTTCTTTTTTCTCTAGTTCTCCCAAGCCTTATTTGTTGGTTCTCTCTTGATTTATTGTTGTCTGTTTTCCCCCCTCTCTAGTTTCCCTTTTTCTTAAAAAAAAAAAAGTTTATTTCTTGTGTTTATTACTTTTATTTTCTTCTGCAAACTCATTTGCAAATGTTTAGGTTCTTTATTTTTTTCCTCTAGTTTGCTTATGTTTTTATTTATCTCTTGTCTTGCTGGTCCCTGCCCTGCTTCCTGTTCTGTTGACTCTCCCAGCCTGGCAGCTAGTCTGATGCTACGTCAAGTCTCACCACCAAATGTCAAGCCTCTGGTTCCCTCAGCCGCTGGCTAGTCTCCATCGGTGTCTGGTGCGGTCTTACCCCCAACCAGCCTGTTTCTCCATTGTGTGCCCTGCTATTACGGTTTGGACTGTTTCCCTCCTCAGTTCCTATGCCTTAATTGTCAACCGTGCATAAATCTTGTCATTTCTCATCTCTGCGTTTGGGTCTTTTCTAACTCAGAACCCTGACAGCCACATGCTTCTAATAATAATAAACACTTGCAAGCACAATTAGATAAAACATTTTCCCTTCAAGGCTTTGTTTCATCAAGACATTCCCAGGAACAGAATATGAAAACTACATCCCCACAGAGCAATGATACAAATTTCAACACATGATTCACCGGCATAGTTTAACATATAGTGACAAACTGTGCTATAAATCTTAAAAAGAATTACACATGCTAAGTATGCATATGTGTTAGTGGATAAATTGTTGACCTTCATGACCTTAAACACAGTTGTCTTTCATATCTCATACAGCTATCATTAGAAAAGCAGAATAAAGTTCAAACGGACAATACTCTTTCTGCAAAAAAAAATAACTCTTGATTAATTTGGTTGTATAAGCAAATTAATTAATTACAGAACAAGCACATATTTATTCTCTGGAAGCCGGGGGAAATGAGTAAACACTGTTACTGTATTCCTGACATGGGTCAGACCCTCAATCACCTCTCAGATTCAGACATTGCCTAAATGCCAGAATTGATACACTGGTTTCCAATTCATTAAGAAGAAAAATTGTAAATCGACCCCTTCAGTCTTATCCTTTTTGGTCTCTCTCTCCTCCCTTCCTTCCTTTCCTTTTCAAATCAAGTCAAATCAAATCAACAAAGCCTCACTGGCCTAATTGTCAATAATAGAATATTATTGCAAAGCATCTGAATGGTTGCTATAGTGGCAGATACATTTATTTTTAAGATGATCCTTTAGAAATATTTCTGGGCATATTTTTTCAGCAGTGTGATATCACCAAGTCATAATAGCAAATTACTTTCAATACTGACAATATCACACCACTGAGTTTGTGTGTAATGTGTGAATAGACACCCCTCTACAGTTCAATGGGTCGATTCAAGCCAAATGAAATGCTTATAATTGAAACTGGTGTGTTTATATTTTGCTTTTTAAATTCCTCAGTTTAAATAATAATAATTGACTGTAATAGAATATTTGACCTGTAATGAAAATACTTTATTTAGCATTGATCGACCCAGACAATTAAATCAGCTCATGTCTATAAACAGGGGACTGGAAAGTGTTGACCGAGGCAGTTAAATTGAAATACGCAGGCAATCAAATTGGAATAGGACTTCCATTCTCAATTCCATGCTCATTAGATTATACAGACCATTTAGACTATACTCGCGCTCATGGGTTTATATCATAGTTTTAGTGTAGGATGGGAGTTTTGGAACAGGAGAATACTGTGCCACTTGAATTTTTAATGCATATTGATATTCTAGCAGAGGGATCCAAAAGGCTGCTGCACACCTGGTTTGGCTGACTCAGAGATCCCGTTTCTTTATGTAATCTTTCCTGTCTTCTTTTTTCACCTGGTAAAGTTAAAATCCCATGTCTTAACGTGCTTTCTCACACAACGGTCCTTCAAATCTATTTAAATGCATTTTACCATTCTCTAAATGTGGTTTAAATTGGGCAGTCTTAAAACATTATGGACCTCGTTGACACCTGTATTTAGCATTCTCCACTGTCTGATGCAGCAAAATGTATCTTAATATTTGGTGTAAACAGGGCACTAAATATAGGTTTCAACATGGTTTTCAAATGTTTTAGTGACGACAAATGTAAAATTAGCAGTAGGCCAGTAGGCCAAATAAAGGCTAAAAAAACATCATAGGCTCATTGGAAAATTAAAACTAAAATTTTTCCAAAACTCAAAAAACATATTTATAGATGCCATTAACTACATTTTCTAGCTAAAATGAACACTAGAGGCAGTAAAACACAAATAACCTTTAGGCTTATTCCTTTTCTTATTTTTGCGGGGTTTCTTGCACAATACTTTGTTATAACCTCAAAACACTATAGCTACCCTAGTGCATGATTTGTAAACTAAATATTTTGTAGTTTGCATTATATAACCAGCTCCATATGTAGCCTATGGATTTTCTGACGTAAACTCGGATAGGCTATCTCCAGATATGTCCCGTAAAACAATAGTCACGATAAAATACATATTTTGACGTACATGTCCAAGTGAAACAGCTTCTTGAATGTGACTTGATTTTCTCTATTGGGAATTGATTGGATAATTGTAATTGTTTGCTAACTGCTGAGATCTCATGTGTGACAAGTTGCCGAATGGGCCCTTGCGGCTGTGCACACGTCATCAGATGTATTTTTTTATTAGAGATTACGAGGGCACATTAATAAAAAAAAAGTATGTGCACAAAAAATCATTTATAATAGGTCTAAAAAAAATTCTATATTTTATATATAATATATATATTTGTGTGTGTGTGTGTGTGTGTGTGTGTGTGTATTTATAAAACGGTTAGTTCCAGTCCTTGATTCTGATTGGTCAATAGCTGTATTTTATTCACACTGCAATTACCTCTTCACCCAACGGTTCTATGCATCACTACACAACAACGCTAGCAACCACGCTTAGCAATTAAACATATATTTGTTCTCATTGTAGAGTATTGTGAGAGATAAGTGAGTGTACCTGCATTTACAGTAGATCTTCCTTCAGGTCAGTCCTATATTCGTAATAAAAAATCTGTTTGAATGTATGCTGCAATATATTGTCCTTTTAACAGTAAAGGGGTTTTTCCGCCCTGACACGTGTCATTTGTCACTTGCGTCTTGCTTCTACGTATTCACCATAGACAGTATAAGAAATGGACACAGCGACCCCATTGGATTCAATGGAGAAAAGTGAAGTCAATTAGAAGCACTCACTTTCTGATGGCTGAGATGTGACGTGAGCAACCTGTCTGTCTTCTAGTAGCTGTGCCAAGAGAAATCTGAATCTTTCTCTTCCGAAACTTGCAGAGGCGGAGAGTGTGAGTAGGAGGTGTCCATGAGCTAGGAGCAGGAGAAACTTTTGCTAAGTATTCTGATTAATTATTTTGTCATTTTGCCTCCACGTCCCCCCGAATGCCCGCGAGCTTCTCCTCCTGTCCATACGGTAATTTCTCTACTGTGTGACAGAGAGTCGCGTGGTTATGACGCAATCGTTAGCCTATTTTTACAAAAACTGCTTCTACAGGGCCATAACGTAAGAAACAAAGTAATGGAGCCTTTTATACATTTTCGTGTTTCTTTAGAAATAAATAATGGACAAATGGAGTCTTTAAACGCCTAAGATGTAAAGTTATTCGCTGTCAAAGTGACGCCAAAATGAATGGGAGTCAATGGAATGCTAACAGCAGGTGATGGTCTGCTAATCATTGGCGGCCCCCGGGGAAGCTTCAGTTTTTTTCTGAAAGATTACCCCCCTGGTATTCACAACCAGTTTTTCCTTTCAATATAAAAGTATTTTCTACTGACTGACTCACTGCCATCTAACGGCGAAATAATGTAACTTCTGTTGCTGTTCATGGTCAGGAACTATTTTTTTCCAGCGGAAGGAAGGCTTTTAGTGACTTTACTTCATTAAAGTTGGACTTATACATATTTTTGGCTTTAATATATGTATTGTGTGGTAACTGTTTTATAAAAGCAATAAAGTACTCGAGGCTAGTGCTGTATCGTGAATAAGTCACTCACTTGCAGGCCTATATAAATATACATGTACATATGAATTAGTGCTGGGCAAAGATTAATCGCGATTAATCGCATCCAAAATAAAAGTTTGTGTTTGCATAATATATGTGTGTGTACTGTGTATAATTATTTTGTATATATAAATACACACATATTCATGTATTTATTTAAGAAATATTTGCATGTATATACTGTATATATATTTATACATAATTTATATTATATATAAATATAAATAATTTATATTTAAATAAAAATTCTTAAATATATACATGCATATGTGTGTATTTATATATATAAAATAATTATACACAGTACACACACACATATATTATGCAAACACAAACTTTTATTTTGGATGCGATTAATCGCGATTAATCTTTGCCTAGCACTATACACACACACACACACACACACACACACATATATATGTGTACATACATACGTAAGGACATGTATATTTATGTAGGCCTATGTTCAACGCAAATTGTAAATTAGCATCACTTAGCTAAATGTCAATTATCCAATATAGGCTACAGTATACAGTATAGGCCTATATGATTGTGTGTGTGTGTGTGTGTGTTTGTGTGTGTGTAAAAATACCTTCAGCCTACATTTAAAGTTGAATTATTGTAACTATATTCGACTCTCCTGAAAGTCATTGTACAATTTGCATACTGCCTTTGTTAAATAATAACGTAGGCTACTTTGCAAAAGATTAAGACCCTTTTGAAATTTTCAATTGCAATTTTGTTTTTAATTTCGTGTCAATATAAGCATTTCCCATTCTCATCAAATTTCTAGTCATCTGGCGTTGCTGTTACAGGTTGTCAACGCTAGGATAATGGCCACACCTTTCTGTGATTCTTCCTATGGCCAGGGCCCGCTCATCGGCTTTAAATCATCCGCTCCCCACAGAAACACAACACTGATCCCTTAGTCGTGCTCACACACCGTTTAACAGCGGTCGCGTTGCGTGAAATACCAAGAGAAGCGCATTTATTCCGCCTGCAGATAACGGTATAAATCTAGCTGTAGTTAGCGGTGCGCGATTCGAATGCTCGCTCGTGCGCGCGCGCTCGCTCTGTCTCTCTCCTTCTGTGCTCCTGACGTCAGCGAGATTGTCTGAGAGCGTCGAGCCCAGCGCGTTCTCTCTCTCCATACTGACCCTCCATTGTGAGCACGCTAACGATGCCAGCGCTCGCAGCAGTCGCCGCCGCCGCCCAGTAGAGACCTCCCAGCCCGAGGACCGAGCACTACGACCCCGTTACACAGACCGAGAGCGCGCGCCAGAGACTTATGTTCCAGCCCAACGTTGTCTTTTGCGGGATTTAATGCTCTAGCTAGTCGCCGACAGGGAGAGAGAGAGAGAGAGAGAGTGTGTGTGTGAGAGAGAGAGAGAGGGATAGGGACAGCCATAGAGAGGAATAAGGAAGAAACACCGAGGATATTTCTCACCCGGACCATTTTGGAGATAAAAAGAGCCGAGGTTTATCTAGTCATGGGATGTACACTGAGCGCAGAGGAAAGAGCGGCTCTGGACAGGAGCAAAGCCATCGAGAAAAACCTTAAAGAAGACGGAATCACTGCTGCTAAAGATGTGAAATTGCTCCTGCTAGGTAATGCGGAGTGGAGCCCTTCAAATCTAGCTGTATCCTACACATCGCAGTGTCTCATCCGATGATCAATGCACATGTATGGGATCTCTTCATTGTGACAGGCGATCTTATTCCCTTGTGTCTGTCTCTTCTCCACAGGGGCCGGGGAATCTGGGAAAAGTACCATCGTGAAACAGATGAAGTAAGTGGCATGTTTTAAATGACATCCATCAGTCAGTGTGCGCTGTGTGAGACACTCGAAACCACCCACCCACACACACACTCACACACACCCTTTATTGCTTGATGGCGAATTCTTAGGTCCGCCATATTTTCAAGGAGTTCATTCTCCACTAGCGTGTTACATACATTGTAGCAATGACATGATGATGATCTGGTGTAACAGATCCGCAGTATGTATATTAGTGGGTTCGGGAAGACGAGGCGGAGTCGATGTGCTGTTCACGAAAATGGTGCTGAAAGTCAACTGGGGGACCGTGTTTCCTAGTTAATGCTCTATTGGCGTCCACTGACACACTCCACCCCGTTTTCACTTCATCCTGTGGACATTTACGGATGTCTCTGATGTCTTCCTGTGCATTTGTTGATATGACAAACGTCATAAATCAATCAAATACAGGCATTAAGGTTTATAGGATATATATATATATATATATATATATATATATATATATATATATATATATATATATATATATATATATATTCTACAATCAAATGGTTGTGTTTCAGATTTGCAGCATCACTTTAGAGATTCATATTCTTTTACCTATAGCCTTACTGATTTGACCCATATTTGACTTTTTTTGACCATATTTACACTTTTCTGCTTAACTAGTTAGAGGTTCTTCAGTATTGGTTTCTTCAGTATTAAATGGCGTCCCCTTAAAATACCGTTTGCAAGCTTTTACATATCAACCATTCATTTTCAATTAAGAGTTTGCTCTAAAATAAATTTGAAGCCATTTACATTCACATAAATAACTAGCCTACATAATAAAACATAAGCTAATTCATTTATTCATAATGCGGGTTGTGTTGTAGTGTTTATAGTATTGTGTCAAAAAGAAGGAATAAAACAATTAAAAAAGGTTTTATTTAGCTCTTGTAAAAGTAAATATATACCCCCCCCCCCCACACACACACTATCAGTTGGTTTATACTATTCAGTTAATAGGGTGTTAAGAGCCTTCTGTTGGTTGAGAATGGTGAAGGCAGAGCTTATATGGCAAATGGTGCCTGGAGATAATGCTGTCGGCTGTGTGTGCATGGCGTTGGTGCAACATGAACAGGCCTTCATGCTTTTTGTAGTCTGTGTTGGGTTGATGCTCATATGAGGGAAGAAGGTTTGACACCCAACCAGCTCAACTTCCTCACGGCCATTTTTATGCACTGACGTCCTCTTTACGCTTCACTGAAACCGATCTGTTCATCTACCTTGTGGTTTGGATGTCATATGCTCATTTGAATTGAATCTTAAATGCAGCTCCTGTAATTAGCCTATATTTGACTCGTTTTGGAATAATCTATTTTTTTATAGTCACTCACTGTCTCCATCTGGACATGGTGTGTGTTATAGAATTCATATAGGCTAATGATGAATGCTTACTGATAATTAGACGTTATAATGTAAGTGCTGCAAGGGAGATTTTTAAACGTCGAGCTGTAGCAAGCGCAGTTTATTGCTCAGTGCAAAGCTTTCGATGAAGAAACGCATCCATTCTCAAAGGTGTGCACGAGCCCTGCCTTTGTCGAATCCAAATCTGTAGCCCTTTGAAAATGGCATTGTATGGGCTATCTGGTCTGGCTATGCTATTATATCACGGTGTTTTTGCAATGCGATGCAAAGCAATTGTTATGGAAAATGAACGTAATTAGCTCGGAAATGTTGTGAAATTGTACATCGGAGGATTTCAGGCGGGTTCAGTGGTGGACAGCGCCCAGCAGAGTCTTTTTCTGTGATCGGCTTTCTTCGGCTAGTTTCGGTTTTCTCCGTCGTTAAGAGCTTTGAACCTGCGGCGAGAGGGAAAACAGGGGATGGATTTGTGCGTCTTGTGCTCAGGGAGAGATGCATCCACCTACTTCGATTCTTTTGTATTATATTGTGTGTGAATGTTTTACAATGCTTAACTTGGAAATAATAAATACAACGCTTAACTTGGGACAATGGCAAAATAAGCTAAATCAGCTGACGAGCTGAGGAAGAAATTTGCGCGGCAAAAATGCAAATGTAAATACCTCAGATATTTAAATTTGTGGGTGCATAAAATGTCCCCACAGTGAGTGAATTCCTCTAATGAAGGATTTGATAGTTTTCAATATAGCCTAGTCTAGCATAGTGTTTGTGTTATGATATATTTTTATTCAGATGGAGAATTTCTAATATATCTGACGGGGTGTATATTGCAAGTTGAGTTTGAGGATAGCCTATGGAGAAACCAAAATTTCAAATTGCTTGGTCAGCTGAACAAAGTAATGACAGTATTCACCACTGTGCTTTTAAGCCATTGTAGCTAATGCCTCAGGCATATTTCTAAGTCATCCAAAGAGTGATGAATCTTTCCTCTCTAAGGATTCATTGTTGCTCTTATGTGCTTAATTGGGTAATAAGAGTGTCTCATGATGGAGCTGGTTAAACTGTTTGGCTCCTGAAGGAGTGGAATATGCAGCTCTGGGCTTCTAACTGTAATACGCCGTGAATTAGTTGTTTTTCTTGGGCTTTTTATGAGCTTAACTAGATCATTAAATGTTCCGCCACTGTCACTTACTTGAAATGCTTTTTAGGATATTGCAGCTTTAATATAATGTATTGCATTTAATGTATTTGTAATCATGTTGCATTGCTAAGTGCGTACAATAAAATGCAATTTTACAATCTGTTATATGTTATTAGAATCCAGAACAAACCAATTAAAATTCCAGTGGCATTCTTATATGTCTCTTAAGATATATAATTTTTTTGCTCTAATGTGAAAGAGCCGATCTCTATATGGTTGGCAGAGTTGATTTTATCATGTCTTCAAGCTTCCCCAGAGATAACGGTTAAGTATAAGCATATAAGCCTAAATATGTCATGACATGTTTCAGGAAATGTTAAGTGTATGCGATAAAATCAGAGCTATGTTGAATCTAGATCAGTGGTTTTGGTCTGGCCTTGTTAAGGCATATAAGACAAAACCGAACCACAACATTTACATTGCAGCAAGATAATCGGAACACTGTGTGTTAGATGGTTTCTAGCCTTAAGTTAAACAGTATTCTGTATTGCATGGCTTGAAAAGTGCGGATTAGACGAGGAGGTGTGCACTTAACATGTCAGTGTAAACCAGGGAACTGGGTGATGTGTGAAAGATGGTGAGAGAGAGAGGGCGCAGCATGAGGAGGGGAGATGTTGGTAAACCCTGTGATTATGGTGTAGTCCTTTAGGCAGGCAACAGTGCTTCCATCTGCTTTATTAGTTCAGTGTGAGAGGGGAGTGTTTAAGTGTGTGCAGGCTGCTCTCAGTATCTGATCACATCACACATACACGGCGCTCTCTCTCTTTTTCTCTGTTCCTGCGGTCATCGTCCTGGCACCTAGTCCTATGGGAATGAAATATAAGCAATTGAAGATGTATTTTGTGTGTTCGGGGGAGAGTATATGGTGATGGAGAACAGTTTTATAGACCCTGGAGACGGAGCTGTGTGTGTCATCATCGTGCATGTCACTTCTTCACCCACGCGTGTCATGCATGGATGATCAAAAGCCTTCAGAAAGCAGATAAAATGTATATATACGAAAAGTTATATGGTATGATGTGTGCACGATTGTGGCATATTAAAGCAGTTTGTATGTCGTCAGGTCCCTGATCTGATTCTTGTTTATAAGCCTGTTAAACATAGACTAGGTGTTGCACTGACTATAGTTGAATATTTATATTAATACTTATTTTGTACACTGCCATTTAAAAGTTTGGGGTCAGTAAGATTTATTTGGAAATAAATGTATACTTTTATATATAACTAGGATGCATTAAATTGATCAAAAGTGTCAGTAAAGACATTTGTAATATGATAAATCAAATTTATTTCAAATATATGCTGTTCTTTTGAATTATCTATTCATCAAAGAATCCTTAAAAATGTATCACAGCTTTCACAAAAATATTAATCAGCACAACTGTTTTCAACATAGATTAAATAGGAAATCTTTTTTGAACACCAAATCAGAAGATTTCTGAAGCATCATGTTACACTGAAGACTACTGAATAACGCCAAAGATTTTAAATATAGAAAGACGGGGAACTCATATTACTTAAGAATGGGAGAAAGTGCAGCGTGCAGTTTGGCGAAATAAGTCCTGCCTTCTAAAGAAAAAGTCAACTGCTGACAATTGCAGCTTTGCCATCACAGGAAAAAATACATTTAAAATATATAAAAATATAAAACAGATGTTTAATAATATTTCACAGTCTTACTGTTTTTTAACTAGTAAATATGTTCAAAAACATAAGAACTTACCATCCCCAAACTTTTGAATGGTATTGGTGTGTAGCCTAGTAAACTGTCAAACTATATTATTATGAAGTGACTATAAAGTGAATTTAGAGTGAAAATACAAGTCAAAATTCTTGCAACCTGCCCTGATACTAATCAAGTGTCAGGGCGTGAGAGAAACTGAAAGCGAATGGGACATGACAATGCACTCTGAATCTACTAATGGGTGATAAGAAGAAACCTCAATAACACACTCTATGTGAATAATGTTGGATTTGCCAAAACCCGCTGATGCTGTAATATTCTAAGTCAGATAAGATAAACATTTACTGGATTACTACTTTTCTGGACAACTAGCTGTGTAGTAAAAATGAAATCCTTATTTAGACTATTTTACCATCTGATCATCAAGTGGTTTATTGTCTAATCTGTGAACTGTAATCCAAGGCCACTCGTCATATTATCCTTTAAAAGCGGACTTCTGCTGCTGGATAGACCGGATAGGATTAAAAATGTTTGTTTTTTCTAAAGTGATCTCTGCAGCATGCAATATGCCAGGCAGTCCTGTAGCTGGCTAATTGAAGGGTTGAAGCAGAGGACCCAGCTGTTCAGTTTTACTCCATCTGTACATCCATGAAGCTAAACTGTGGCCATGCACTCGAGTAGCAGAGCACGAAACATTATGTCTCTAGTGTCTAGAGGTTGACATGTGTTGAGTGATTGGTGTCTGATGAAGGTTTAGATGAAGAATTCTGTAAGATACTGCAATACAGCTAAAATTAGAGTGTTTCACTTCCCCTAGAAGAAAGACTTCAGCTCTACAGCATTGTAAGTTTGAATTGCGACATTCTAGAGCTAAGAATTTATTTATTTATTTTGTTTTTTTAATAAAGTAAAATACCTTTTATGTAAAAATATGTATATAGTGGCCACTAATTAATTCGTTCCCACAGCTGATTACGTCAGCACCAGCACGTTTGACTAATTCGTTCTCATTTTAAGTAAATCGTGTGCACAATATTAGTTTCCTCATTTTATTCAATCTTGGCCACGTTGAAATATATAAATACAAGTATGGACTCAGTATACTGTACTATTTTTTGCTGATATGATTTTGATGATCTGGATTACCTTACTTACACTCGTAATTCAATAAATGTAATCTTTCATAGTGAACTTTATATAATATTGTGATGCCTAAATTTGCCTGTAGCATTTAAAAGATCTGAATGTAGTGTTTTCCTTTTATTTATTTAAATTAAAATTTTACTAATTTTATTTTAAAAATGAAAATATACAAATATACAAAATCATACAAATTCTGCATTTTGCTTTCTTTTTTAGCCTTTTAAGTGTAGTATGTGTATGCTCTGACCTACTGAACTCCCTGCACATTTTGTATTGTTCAAAGCTTCATAGCAGATGTAAGTTGAAGAGGGCTGTTTGGGTGAAAACCCATTTTAATGCAAAGAAAGGAAATTAGCATTGACACAAAGCACCCTTGCTTGTGTCTGCAGCACTGCTGGCCCTGTTATTACCACCTGCAATAGTGTGCAGTATGCAGATACAGATTTACGTCTGATTGTCCATTGGGAGTTCTTCCTATAGGTAGATTATATATTTTAAAGTATCAAGTGCAGTGGGTTTGGGTGGGGCTGTGAGTGGGACCATAGTGTGTGTGTGTGTGTTTGGGGAAGTCACTATATAAAAAAAGTCACTCTGAATCACTATAAAAAAGGGAAGGAGCTCTGATGAAACACACAGGCCGGTGAAATGAACAGTACAAATGAGAGTTTCCCCGTCCATTTTTGCTTCTCTCTCTGTCGGTGATCTTTTGACTGTCTGTCTGACACTCTGTCCGACACTCTGTCCCTCTGTAATAGAGGGGTTTTTATGTGTCCAGCTGATGTGATTGGAGTTGACTGAGCACAGGGAGAACAAACGGTTCTCATGTGTTGATTTCCCAGAGCTTTGACTGTAATACTCTGGCATGATCCCCTCTGGCTCGGCCCGCAGACACAGTGTGACTGAACAATGCACACCTCAATTCTTTATGAGATGGAGATGATTTTAAATGAGTGTATTTGTTTATATACTGTACCATGGCAGCATGTATTTTGCATCTGATTTGTGAACGCTACTGGGTAGTATGCAAAGTTATCAAACCTACATGCAACATTCAGATCTTCTATACCATGGTTTTTATTGTAAACTGGTCAATTTTTGTATTCTTTAATGTAACTACTAATTTGGTTTGAGAATATTTGAGAGTATTGATGCTGTATTGAGATATAAAATAGCACAATATTTGTGAATAAAACCCCACTTTTTGTTACATCCACGGTCCTGGCTTATAGAGCCATGTATCTGGGTTTCTACTTAAGAGACTGCGCAGTAACTTTATTCTCACTTCTTGTGAGTAAAAAACACAGGTAGAGAGGAAGTGTTCAGCTCAGGCAAAAAAAAAAAAAGTGTCTATTTTTCTTGCTCAGTCACACACTCAAGCAGATTTCTCTTTAGGGCAGTGAGAGTCGATGCCTGAGTTGGGCCGGAGAGTGGGAAACATTGGGGCTGGAATGTCAAGTGTTTCCCTGAACCCCTCAGTGACCCCTTGTTCTCCCTCCGGTTCTTTTTTTCCTTTTGGTCTCTCTGTGGTGGGTCCATATGTACTTGCCGTGTAGGGAGTTCTGGCTGACCCATGTACTGGTGATCAAACAAAGGGCCTTTGTCTTAGTGAGGTGTTTGTGTTGGGCCATAATGCAGGTCCTAGGCCAGCCCCTTCAACACCAACACAAAAGAGCTTTATTGGGGAGGCAGTCAGGGTGGTTCTGCTCATCTGATCTGAGGTCAGCTGATTTACAGCATGGCAGTGCAATGTGAACTCCACTTATGGTCCAATTACATAATGTGTATCTGGATCAGATTGTGGCGTAGTCCTTAACTCTTAAAACAAAAAAAGTTTTTTTTCTAGCTTCATGCATTCTTTTTTATTATTAACACTTGTGTGGGTAAGTAAAAGCAACATTTTATAAAACTGAGAAAATCCAAATTTTTTCAAAGACTACAACGTGCATAAACAATGCTTTCATCACTTGTTTCTGCTTCCTCCAGTATTCTTTCAGAAGATGCGTAATAGTGCCCCTACCGTATAACAGTGAAAACACCGAAAGCCGGAAAATGTGGGAAAAGAGTTAATTAAAAATATACTAAATAAGAAGGGATGCAACAAAATATGATATACTTTTATTATATAAATAGCATGCATATTAATATGTAATTTATTCCTGTGATGGCAAAGCTATATTTTCAGCAGCCATTACTCCAGTCTTCAGTGTTATATTAAATAAATTAGTCTGTTATGCTGATTTTAAGTTGCTGATTAAGTTTTTTTTATTGTTATTATCAATGTTAAAAACAGTGCCGATTAATATTTTTGCTGAAACCTTGATAGATATTTTTTTCAGGATTCTTTGATGAATGAAAAGTTTAAAAGAACAGCATTTATTTGAAATAGAAATCTTACTACTTGTATAATTTATTTATATTTTTACATATATCTTTTCCATACAATGATTCTATATAATGCTCATACTGTCCACAAGCTGTGAATAGCTACTATAAAAAAACATAAAAGTCTGTACAACTTGTGTGATGTATTCCAAGCCTTGAGACGCCATACGATTTTTTTTTAAGATTTTGTGTGAGGAAAAAGAGCCAATGTACTTATACTGTATGGAGAAGATCTATGTGAAGATTCTTTAATTGTTTTGTTTGTATTTTACCGTAAAATAAAAGCATACAGGTTTGGAATGACATGAGGGGGTGGGTCATTTTAACAGAATTACAATTTTCAAGTGAAGTGTTCCTTTAAATGTTAGAATGTCACATACTTTTATCTTTCACACCTAGCTGTGTGCAAATCATTTTCTTATTTGCAAGTGTTAGTGGGATACTGGTGAAAAGTGTGTTGTGGGGTGATGTGAGTGAGGAGTGTTAATTGCATCCTGCTGTGACTGTGTTTTGCCATTTGTGTATCATTGTAACCTTTACCTGGTGACTGCAAATAGAATTGGTCTGTCTGCTGGTTGTTTCCAGCAACCTTCGGCCCTGGGGAGCCGACACGTGCACACACACACACACACACACACACACACACACACACACACACACACACACACACACACACACACACAGAAACGCAAATGAAGCTTGGGTATTACACAAGCAACTTTTAATTAAGGTATAATTGTAGATTCAGTAGGGACTCCGCCTGTGGCCTTTTGTTCACACACCGAGTGGAGCATTTCTGCTTTTGCAGTGTTCGCTTCCTTTTTACTGACTGAAAAGTACAGATGTTGCCCCATCATTTTACGGTATCACACGTAACATCATTTGTCAGGAACAGCTGATGGTTTACAGTGAATGATGTGTGAAATCGTTGTCCATAAGTAACGGTCAGTGCTTTCAGCTGCTTCGTGCATGTTCCTCTGGCGAATGTTAAGAATGTGCTGCCTCATTTCATTTACCCGTATGCATTCCCTCCCTCTTTTCTTCACTCTGTTGCCATGGAGATGACAATGGCTGCCATAATTGAAGGATGACAAATGACCCAGAGTAGATAAGGGGGAGGGGGAGTTACTGCGATCCATGAATCAGAAGAAAAGTGGGAGTGAATCGGGGTTGGCCGTTGGGAGCGTACAGGATGATGGCTAAACATATCTGGGTGTGAGTAATATTATGTATTCACAACCAGTCCATAATAATCTGCTAGACTGGTAGTATTAACATTATGCTGCTTTTAAGCAACATGAAATTAAAATCGACCCAGTTTACTTTCTTAATAAATGACTGGTATGATTCATCAGTGCGTAGAATTCAAAAGCTTACATCAAAATGTTAATGTAAATTTCTCCACTTATGAAATTACTTTTCATTTCTGCTTATATAACTAAGGCTGAGTGGGTGTAGAGAAAGTAATATTAGGTAGTAGGTATAAAGGGACACATTTTCAGGCTAATCAATCAAATCATATAGAATGCTCTACATGGGCAACAACTCAGTGTGCAACACACACACACACACACACACACACACACACACACACACACACACACACACACACACACACACACACACACACACACACACACACACACACACACACACACACACACACACACACACACACACAGCCTTGTGTAATTGCTTTTCAAAAACCTACCCTGTTAAAGCTTGCTTTTGACATAACTCTGCAAGAAAGGCGGAGAGAGAAAGTGAGATGATAGGGAAGGAAGAGAAAGAGGAAGGGACATACAGACCCATCATACTCAGTTTGTTGTTTCATAATTGTAATTACGCCCTGTAGTTTCCCTTTTCTTTGACAAGCATTTCTGTGAATTGATCCAATAGAAAATGACTCGCATACATCTGGGCACAGCAGAAGAGATGGGCAGCCTACATGTTGGGCAGATGTTAGGCTTTAACAGGGAAGGGTTGACCTGCGAACTCTCTGTGTGATTGAGAAAGCGAAGCCTTGATTATTATTGTTATAAATAGATGTCCCTCCCGGTGTTTAGTGGGATAAGTGGCCATGTCCGGAGGGTGATGACAGAAACAGCACTCAAAAACAGCATCAGGACAAAGGATTCTCTTACAGATGACATGAGCCAGCAATGGGAGATAGGAGCAAGAGGTAGTGTGGGCCGTTGAGTGTGTGTGTGTGTGCGTGAGAGTTTTTTCTATTTTGGCTACCGGTGTGTACTCTTGAGAACCTTTAAATCACATTCCACCTCACTACTTTAAAATAAAACCTTGTAAACATTCAGATCTGTGACTTGCTCTATAGATCGTCTTCTCTTAACCTCTCTGATCTGATAAATGGAGTTCCATCTAAACCAAAGGTCAGGAGGAGCATGTTTATTTAGTCCTGTCCATCACAATGTATGTGTACTTCATTCATATGACTTTTCGTGGCATCACTCGACCATTCTAAATTCATTAGGACAGCCAAAAACATTTACCTTAAAGCATTAGTTTACCAAAAATATTGTCATATCAGACTCATATTACTTTCTTTCATGTTATAGAAATTACATAGCAGAATGTTCATGCTGCGCTTTTTCATACAGTGAAACTGGATGGTAGTCCCCCAAAAAATGACAACACCATAAAAAAAAAAAAAGTTCTTCACTTTCAGTGTAGTTTTAGTACTATTTACATACTTATATATTTTTTATTAAAGGGGTGGTTGATTATGATTTCACTCTTTTAACTTTAATTAGTGTGTAATGTTGCTGTTTGAGCATAAACAACATCTGCAAAGTTACAATGTTCAAAGTTCAAAGCAAAGGGAGATATTTGCTTTTAAAGAAATCGTTTTTTAAGGACTACAACAAACAGCTGGTAGAGACTACACAACATTCCTCCCGGTTAGTGACATCACAAACCCTAAAATTTACATAAACCCCACCCCCGGGAACGTGATTTATAGATCATCAAGACAGAATATGCTAATCAATGACTAGAAGTTAACTACACATAAGCTACATAAATTCATCAACTAACCATTCAGAAATGTCCTGTTGCTTCTACATGTTGTCACCTCTTTTTGAGTCTCTCCATCATTGTCTGAGTCCGGTTTGAACATAAAAGGCTAAAAGTTTTTGAAATTTTCAGTGCATGTTGGTGTGAGTGCAAGCTCTTGAAGCTCCGCCCTCTGTGCCGGGAGCAGCAGCTCATTTGCATTTAAAGGAACAGACACAAAACGGTGCGTTTTTGCTCACCCTCAAAAATGCTATATAAAAATATCTGTGGGGCATTTTAAGCTAAAACTTCACACAGTCTTTTAAAAATATTTCTATGTAGTTTAAATGTATTTTTATTTCAGTTTTAGTTTTAGTAATTTTAGTACTTCTACTTAATCTACACTTATTTATTGCTGTTTAAAATCTTTAATAAAGTTTTTCATAGAATATATTTTCATTTTATTTTTTCGCTTGTTTCTGAAAACAATTTTTACCGAAAATGATTTTTAAACTTTTTAATTTTGATTTTAGTTAACTAAAAACTAAACAAACACTCAACAAACATTAAGTTCTGTTTCTCACAGAGAAGCTATTTAATGGCTTCAGAAGTATTGAAATATAGTGCAAAAGCTATGTGGACTATGTTCTCTTTTTCTTTTTAAAGCTTTACAGTCCCAGTCCCCATTTACTCACATTATATGGAAAAGGGAAATTCTTCTAATCCATTATTTTCGTGTTGTATGGAAGTAAGAAATTCATATGGGCTTGGAACAACATGAAGAAAAAGTTATACAGGTTTGAAATGACTCGAACATTTTGAATTAATCCTTTAAATCACTCAGCTATTCGTAGTACTGCACATGCTCTTCACGTTGATGAATGCCGCAATGATTTGTCCCTTTGTGCGAATAAGGTTGAGTGTACTCAAACCAAGTTACAGGTCACAGAGCGCAGTTGGCGCGATTATGTAATAACCTCAGCAGGAGCTCGTGCTGGCCAGATCCTCCACCTCTCAGGACACATACACAAACACATACCTTACAGAGAGCCGCGAGATGTGGGAAATTAGTCTTCATGCATGAATGCCATAAGTTTTCCAATCTGAGATGATCCTTTCTCTCACTCTGTTCTCTCTCTTCTTTAATGAGCTGTTCTATAATAAGTTCATCTGAAGGAAAGGTTGCTGTAATGATGTCTGTCCTCCGCCCACATGCTGGCTTTCAGAGATCAGCCCTTATCAGTGGAGAGGAGAAGATGAAAATGACTGTTAACCTCACACAAACTTTCCAAGAAACTCCCTCGTCTTCTCTCTTCTTGTAACAACTCTTCATTATCCTCTTTTTCATGTGGGTCCTAAAACTTGATCCCCGAAGCTGTTAGAACTTATTTTGACGGGGCTCTTATGCCTATGTGGGAATGTTTGGTTCTCTGGTGGTTTTTGCTGCTCATTAGACAATAGGGTGAACTTTCTACCATAATTTAAGTGGCTGGGCTTGTATTATGATATTAGCTTAATATTTGGACAAACAAAATACACTCACTGTTCTTCGCTTGCATTAAGACTTTCATAAAACTTGCGTTTATGTAGGCTATGTGTTGAGTCGACCCTTTAACAAAGGAAAAACAAATTGTTACCCATATTTGATGAATAGAAAGTTCAAAAGAACAACGTTTATTTGAAACCGAATTTTCTTTACTGTCACTTTTGCTCAATTTAATGCATTCTCACTGAATAAAAGTATTAATTTCTTAAAAAAAAAGACCCAACACTAGAGCTGCATGATTCTGGATAAATTAAGAATCACGACTTTTTTGTTTAAAATAGAGATCATGGTTCTCCCATGATTCTGGACATATAACTAAACAAAACAACATGTAATTTACTACAGGTTCTGACAAAATTTTAATTGCTGCAGTCTATTTAAACATATTTAATTAATTTGAATCAATTATTTAAAAAGATTGGGTTGAATGAATGATTCAATGACTCAATCATATAGACATCTTTTGTTTTATTACTGGATTTATCAACATTTTTAGATGAATCTCTTGAATTAATGTTTCAATGACGAATACATTTATGTCACTTGTCGCCACCTACTGGTGTAACGATGGAATTGATACAATCTTTATTTGAAGCATTAAGTTACAACTTATTTCCTCTACTTTGATTGCTATACCGTAGACATCAGTGTTTATATCTGAACTATAAACTTTTATCCAATACAGTTCTACCCCAAACTTTTGAACAATTGTGTATTTCAAACATGTATGTCTACATTTGTTACATTTAAATCAGGTAAGCATTTTGTAATGTAATAGTATGTGTTAAAGGTGTTATTGAAAGCGTTATCAAGAAAATCTGGCTTTTCTCTATAACGGTCCCTGAAGGGGTCTGGATAAACGTTTAAGTTCTCTGTTTTATAAGATTATAACAGTCCTAGACTGAACCACTTTTTTATGTTCCTTTTTATGTATTGCATACATTTTTGAAGACACCCATGAGGAAGTGACTATCTATCTATACATGCATATATTCTGATCAGGAAGTACTCATTGTTCTGTTTACATTATACTCAAGTGTCTTTGTCTGACCATAAATGTAAGCTTAGAGCTGAGGACAGAGATGTAAACATACTAGGGCTTGCACAACGACAGGTTTTTACTAGTTGACTAGCTGTCCAGAAAAGTAGTCAGCTAGTTGACATGCAGCATCAGAGGTATTTTGTTGTTTTTGGCAAGTCCAGCGCTCATTCATGCTGGCTGCATTGTCATGTCGGTGCAAAAACCCCATCTTGCCCCATTCGCTTGTGTCTCTCAGTTTCAGGGCGGATTGCAACGATTTTGTATGCAAGCTCCATATCAGATTGTTTATAGCTGCAAGATCACGCCGAACGAAGTGAGTGCATGTTAGATCAGGAATGTTAAGAGAACATTGTGCTTGCTATGTTTTTCGTCTTCAAACTAAACTTGGGTCTTCAGCCAACAACGTTTAAATCCAGTGTGGCTAGCGCGCTTCCCATAACGTTTACGCATTAAGTCAGTAGGCGAGGGTAGGCCGTCTTTTATGGCTGTTCGGAAGCATTCGACCACATGTGTGTCTACACTACGAACTCAAACCGATCAAATGCGTTATCAACTACTTCTGGAAGTGGTCAAAACTGGACAAGCTCAAAACATTTTAGACCCCATTTACACCTGTAATTAGCATCGTCCACTTGTGATCCGATCGACCATAGTGCATCTTAATACCAGGTGTAAACAAGGCCTTAAACAGTGTGCATGGTTCAGGTCTACCCCACGTTATGGGGACAAAATGTCCCAACAAAGATGGCAATATCCGAAATCCTTTTTGGCCCCCATGAGGAAAACAACTTCTAAATCATAATAAGAGATGTTTTTTTGAAAATGTAAAAATGCTTTAGTTTTTTTTTTAAGGTTTAAAAACGTAAGGTTTAGGCCCAATTAGGGCTGGGCGATAAAACGATAACGATAATTATCGCGATAGAATTTTTCTCGATAAAACGATATAAAGAGGTCGATAAATATTCGATAATGTTTATGCGCCAAAAGCGGACCGAAACTCATTTGAACCGCGCGCCACACGGACCGTTTATCCGCTCGGCTCAAAGTCCAAACGGCAGCGCGAGCGCGAGCTCACTAGAGCCGATGCGTTTACTCTGATCGCTCTCGTCACGAGATCCAGTGAGAAGTGCTTGAATTCAGCGAAGAACACAATGTCTCAGTGATTTAAACCAGTTTAAAGGCAGATAAAACAGCGCTGACAAACAGGAGAAACACTGTGCGCAACGATACAGTCAGAAGGCTTTTCCGTCTACAAATTCCCATCATTTACCATGGATTTACTGTAACGTTACCCTAGTAATATTAACTGCACCATGAAATGTGGGATATACATATTGAATTGTATTACATTATTAATGTAGACAATGTATTAAAGGACTAATGGAATATAATTACAGTATTTAATAATGTATTTAGGCTACTGTTTTTCATACAAATACCATAGAAACCATAAAGTTACATTTTGCCATGATAGTGAGGTGCTACAGGGTATGCCTGGTTTCATCTGTGGTTGTCATGATCTAAATGCATGATACTGGATGACCAATGGTTAAGTTTAATAAAACTCAAACAGTCAGAATATTACATTTTACCAAAAAAAAAAAAAAAAAAAAAAAAAAAAAAAAGCACATGCAGAAAATAAGAAATTGTCCAATAAATATAGGAAAAATGACAAATGTTTGAATGTTCTACCTCAGATTTGTGAAATGTTCACCTGTTTGGCAAGTGTTTGTCATGATATGTTCTGACAATAAAGAGTAGTTTAAAACGCCTCGGTTACGACTGTAACCTCGGTTCCCTGAAGAGGGAACGAGCGTTGCGTCGAGAATGACGCTATGGGGAACGCTTTGCGTGATGACGTCTTGAAGCACATGTAAAATCAGTCCAATGGTGTGGCGGAACGTCAGAGGCGGGTGACGTCACGTACCAGGAAGCTATAAAAGCCGGCCCGAAACAGAAAACGAAAGCTTCGTAAAAGTCTGAAGTCGAGCTGACAGGCATGAAGGAGATATGGCAAGGCGACGCAACGCTCGTTCCCTCTTCAGGGAACCGAGGTTACAGTCGTAACCGAGGCGTTCCCTTTCAAGGGAACTCCCGTTGCGTCGAGAATGACGCTATGGGGAACGTCTATACCAACGCCTCCATAGCTACGAATGTCTGTCCTGTGTGTAATCTAATAGAGCAGCACTAGGATGACAAAACATGAGACCCTGGAGCAGAGTCTAGATCCAGAGAGTAGAACCTGACGAAAGTGTGCGGTGAGGACCAGCCTGCCGCATCACAAACGTCCTGTAACGAAACTCCTGATATAAGGGCCTTAGAGGCCGCCATACTCCTCGTAGAGTGCGACCGGACAGCCAAAGGAGAAGGCTGTCCAGCCACCTCATAAGCAAGTGAGATAGTCTCAACCACCCACTGCTCATTCTTTGCTTAGACACTGGACCTCCCTTTTTAGGGGAGCAAATGTCACTTTTACGCCACAGGGCAGCTCTGTGGACATACGCGTCTAACGCCCGAACAGGGCAAGCAAATTATTAGCCTCCTGGTCCGATTTCGAAAGGGAGGAGGACCTCCAAGTGCCACGAGGGAAACGAGATACCAAAGGGGTCTTTCCCCACAGACATTCCACCCAAAGGAATGTGGTAAGCACCTAAGGCCGCCACATAAACCTTTAAGGTGGACGGGGTCAGACCTGCAGTGAACCGGTCCTGCAGGAACTCCAGAACTGTACCAATTGGGCAGTTGACTGGATCCAACCGACGGTCACTACACAAAGAGGTGAATACTCTCCAGTTCAGGGCATAAAGTTTCCTCGTGGAGGGAGCTCTGGACTGTAGAATGGTCTCAACAACCTCAGTTGAGAGACCTGACTCTATGAGCTGGGCCCCCTCAGAGGCCAAGCCCACAGGTTCCACAGTTCTGGGCGGGGGTGAAATATCGAGCCCTCCGCCTGGGACAGAAGGTCCCTCCTGACGGGTAGCTCCAGAGGAGGCCCGTCGAGGAGCGACACAAGATCGGGAAACCATACTCTGCCCGGCCAGCGCGGGGCTATAAGAAGCAGGCAAACCCGGTCCCTGCGAACTCTCTCCAGAACTCCCGGGAGCAGAGCAACTGGGGGAAAAGCGTACAGACGTAGCCTCGGCCACGTCTGCACCATAGCATCCAGTCCAAAGGAGCTGGATGCGTGAGGGAGAACCAAAGTGGACAGTGAGACGTCTCTCGAGACGCAAACAGACCCACTTATAAATTCCATATCAGCTCCACCACCTCGGGGGTGGAGCCACCATTCCCCGGGCCTCGGCCCCTGTCTCGACAGAGTGTCTGCTACTATATTTTGGACCCCGGGGATGTAGGCTGCCTTGAGTGACAGCAACTTCCCCTGGGACCACAAGAGGATATGGCGTGCCAGCGCAAACCCCCTTGATATAGGCGACTACCGACGTGTTGTCCGTATGTACTACACATGGTGTCCCCTGAGACCTGTGATAAAGCTCCTCAGAGCCCGGAAGACAGCTAACATCTCTAGGCGATTGATATGCCAGGAACGATGATGGTCTTCCCACAGACCTTGAGATGAGCGACCCTCAGGATCGCTCCCCAACCCGTGAGGGAAGCATCCGTCGTTAGCAGTTTGCGACGACAAGGAGCTCCCCGCACTGGGCCCTGGGACAGGAACCAAGGTTTCTTCCACATAACCAAGGCACGTAGGCATCACCGCGTGACCTTGATTGTGCGAAATGGGTTGCCCCTCGGGGAAAAACCCTCTGGTCCTGAGCCACCACTGCAGGGGCCTCATGTGCAGCAGTCCAAAAGGTATCCCGTTGGAAGCTGCTGCCATGAGACCCAACAGTCTCTGGAACTGTTTGACAGTGAGTAGCTGGCCTAGCTCTACACTTCTCACAGCTGCCAGGATCGAAGCGTGGCGATGACAGGCGCGCCTGCATCGACACTGAATCCCAAACCACGCCTAAAAAAGTGGTCCTCTGGAGTGGAGAAAGCACACTCTTCTTGGCGTTCAGCCGTAACCCCAACTCTTTCATATGGGCGAGAACAACATCTCGATGTTGAACCGCCATCTAATGCGACTGAGCTAAAATCAACCAATCGTCGATGTAGTTCGTGATGCGAATACCCCGGAGGCGCAGAGGCGCCAGAGCTGCATCCACGCATTTGGTGAAAGTGCGGGGTGATAAAGCCAGGCCGAATGGAAGAACTCGATATTGGTATGCTTTGCCCCCGAAAGCAAACCTCAGGAACTTCCAATGTCACGGACGGATGGAAATATGCGTCCTTGAGGTCTATCGTGACAAACCAGTCCTCGGACTAATCTGTGGCACGATTGTCTCAATGTTAACATTTTGAACTTGAGCTGCATGCCAACTCGAAGACCTAAAATGGGACGCAATCCCCCGTCCTACTTTGGAACTATGAAGTACCGGCTGTAAAACCCGGTTTCCCTGTTGGAGGGAGGTACATATTCTATGGCCCCTTTCTCTAACAGAGTGTTTACTTCCTGTTCCATAACCAGAACCTGCTCGGGGCCCACCATTGTGGGCAGGACCCCCATAAACCGCGGTGGGCGTTACTAGAATTGTATCTAATACCCTTTTTCCACGGTCTGCAGGACCCAACGAGAAACATTTGACAGTAGCTTCCACGCTGTCAAAGATTCTACTAGAGGTACCAGTCTCTCGAGACTGGTTTCTGGATTTTGTTGCTGTTGAGTAGTCGGTTCGTCGCCCTGTAACGGCGCACCGGCAGGGAACGACCAAACAGACTGCTCTAGCACCCTCCTCAGAGGGGGCGGGCATCCCGAGGCCACTACGTTTCCGGGTGGACCTTGAGATATGTGCTCGCCGGAGACCGCTGCGCCCTGTAACACCGGAGGCGGCAGGGTTGGCAGAACGGTCCCCTGAGGGCACCGAAGAGAGACGGCACCGTATTTTTCTCCTGCTGTTGAGCAGTCGGTTCGTCGCCCTGTAACGGCGCACCGGCAGGGAACGACCAAACAGACTGCTCTAGCACCCTCCTCAGAGGGGGCGGGCATCCCGAGGCCACTACGTTTCCGGGTGGACCTTGAGATATGTGCTCGCCGGAGACCGCTGCGCCCTGTAACGCCAGAGGCGGCAGGGTTGGCAGAACGGTCCCCTGAGGGCACCGAAGAGAGACGGGCACCGTGAAAAGAGGTGTTAACCGCTCTGCTTCGGGGGGACTACCCTCATTTGCCCTGAGCCCTCAGACATCAGGACTTTTTCCCAGCAGCCTTCTTGGCGGTAATAACGGTCCGCAGATCCGTTTTACCCCTCGAAGACTGCTGGGTTTGAGAGCGCCCTCCGTGTCCCCGAGATTTTTGTGGGGGAGCACGGGAGGAAACGCTCTGTTTCTGAGTGGCGCGGTGCTCAGCGCTCTTTTTAGAGGAGTGAGGCTGCTCCCGCTCAGCAGCCTCATAGAAAGAACGGCGGGGGAGAAGTTTCTGAAGTGCAGCTGCCTGTTTTGAAGCTTCTTGTGACTTCGCTACAGCACTATTAACTGCGTCTCCAAATAACCCTTGCGTGGATACTGGTGCATCTAAAAGAACATGTTTTTCTTTGTCCTTTATGTCACTTAAGTTAAGCCACAGATGCCTCTCAGTGGCCACCAGGGCTGCCATAGAGCGGCCGATGGATTTAGCCGTCTCCTTGGTGGCCCTGAGAGACAAATCCGTGGCTCTACGCAGTTCAGACACCGTATCAGCACTAATACCCCCGCCCTCCTCAAAATCACCCAATAACTCAGCCTGGTAAGCCTGCATTATGGACATTGTATGTAAACACGCTGCAGCTTGACCGGCGGCGGCATAAGCTTTATGAACCAGGGAAGAAGTAACTTTTACTGGCTTGGATGGAAGTGCAGGAGCCTTCAGAGAAGATGCCGTTGCTGGAGAGAGATAGCTCGCGAGCGTCTCTTCCACCTTCGGCATCTCCCCATAACCATGCTCTTTATAATTGTGAATGGATGAATAGTGTGATGTTTGTGCAGTATACACTCGATATGACACTGGTTTCGCCCACGATCTCGACACCTCGGTGTGGAGATCGGGGAAAAACGGCAGGCTCCTGCGCTGGGGCTGCGCACGAGATGGCAGGAAGCGTTCGTCGAGCTTACTTTTCGAACGAACGTCCTGCCTATCTTCTGGCCACTCAATAGACAGTCTGTCAACAGCTCTAGTAATGACATCGAGCAGTTCCTCAAACGCATGAGACTGAGGTGGCGAATCCTCAGACTCAGCTACAATACTCACAACATCCAACTCCTCAGAGCTGGATAGTTGCAGTACTGGTACCTCTATCGGGGGGGAAGAAACCGCAGCGCGTGCTTCCACACCCTGATAAGAGGCACTGGATCTATCAGACGGATGCTGAGATAAGGCAGAGCCCGTCTCAACATCCACTGATAAATCCATCTGTGAACCCCAGGTCTGAGATCGACGCCGTGCCTCGGCAGCGGCGGGACCCGAGCCCTGGGGAGCGTGGTCGGGATTGAACCGAGCCAAGCGGGATCGGAGCGTACGCAATGGAAGCGCACAGCAATGCACACAGTCACCACCCTCGAGTGCTGACTGGGCATGCTCCTCTCCCAAACAAACAACACAAAGAGTGTGTGTGTCACCTCCCGTTAAATAACGCGGGCAGGGATGGACACACACTCTAAACTGCTGCTCGCTCGCCATACTGAATATATATATATATATGATATAGACAGACAACACCAAATATACAGACAGATTTCACACAGAGCGCAACTGAAGACTCAGAAAGCTTTCGTTTTCTGTTTCGGGCCGGCTTTTATAGCTTCCTGGTACGTGACGTCACCCGCCTCTGACGTTCCGCCACACCATTGGACTGATTTTACATGTGCTTCAAGACGTCATCACGCAAAGCGTTCCCCATAGCGTCATTCTCGACGCAACGGGAGTTCCCTTGAAAGGGAACCACAGTTAACGCTCTGGTTTCTACAACTTTCATTTAGGAGCAAAAATCTGCCTTTAAACTTGAAAGAAATAAAGATTTGACTTTTATCGTGATAATTATCGATATCGACTGATATAAAAAAAATTATCGTGATATTTTTTTTGGGCCATATCGCCCAGCCCTAGGCCCAATCCCAATTCTCTGTCTTATCCCTTCCCCTAACCCCCTGAGTTTTGCATCGTTAAAGTGAGACGTGCAAAACTAAGGGGGTTAGGGGAAGGGGTAAGACAGAGAATTGGGATTGGGCCTTAGTGTTAGGTGATTATAATAAAACAGTTTGTACAGTATTAAAAAAAATTATGTCTATGGAAAGTCCCCATAGAACATGAAAACCCAACATGAGTGTGTGTGTGTGTTTGTGTGTGTGTGTGTGTGTGTGTGTGTGTGTGTGTGTCAGGCCCTTGGTCTTTGCCAGGTCGACTGGAATAGGAGCCCTCTGAGTGTCTACTTTCAGTTTCTCACATTTGAAACAGATCAATGTTTCCATCCTCTCGCGGGAATCAAAAACCGATGTCCTTATTTATATTGCGACTTTCAAAAGACCCTAAACATTTGTTATTTTTATCACCTGAGTTATTTAGTGGTCATCTGAGAAAAGTGAAAGAGTGAGAGTGACAGACAGACAGAGAGATTTTGGGAATGGCCATACAATCTCACTGGTTTTTATTGGTTTGCTAGCACCAGCTGTTAATTGCTCATAATGGAAATGTATTTTATATATATATATATATATATATGAAGAGTTCAGATGCAAAAGCCTCTAAGTGCCATCTGAAATTTTCTTCTTGAATGATAATTTTTATCAAGCTCGTATATTTAAGTTCAGTAATTTCACTTAAATGACAATTAATAGGTAATTTTCATTGGCATTTAATTGAAATTACTGAACTTAAATATACGAGCTTGATAAAAATGATCATTCTAGAAGAAAATTCATATTTTATTTTTAGCTTTTTTTTGTGTTATTGTGATTTAAATTCATTTTAATAGAAGCACCAGAAAATGTGTATTTCAGTATATTCTAGAACTTTTTTAAGGGCTAAGAAAGTAATCATGATTTAATCTCTTTATTATTTTTGTAGTTTACCACGAGTGGCATTAATAAAACATCATCTATCGTACATTTTTTTTTTATTCCTTAACAAAGACACTGAATGGTTTAAAACTGAATGCGATTCACTTTGTATTTTACACTTTGTACACAAACTGAGCTACCAAATTAAGCATTATTATAAACTACAAAAGTTTATTATGATTAATTACTTTACAAAATTGTATATAAGATAATAAAATATTAAACAATGTTACTGGTGCTTCTATAAAATGAATTGTAAACTGGTTTAGAACTATAATTTCACAGTAAGAGTGGTTTTGGTTGAACTAAGTGCAATGCTGAGCTAATGATAGACAGGTAGCAGCCTTCAGGTCACCTGGGATTATGTGTGTGTGTGTGTGTGTGTGTGTGTGTGTGTGTGTGTGTGTGTGTGTGTGTGCGTGCGTGCGTGCGTGCGTGCGTGCATACAAGTGGTCAAAAATATCATCCCCAAACACATGCTTCATCACACCTCTCTCTGGCACCAGTCTAATAAACCAGTGTGATGTCTGGGTCTGCATAATGCCAGGCTTTGCCAGTCTGTCTGGCTTTATCTCATGCCGCACTAACACCATTTACTAAGACCAGCCGAGCACTGATGTGATAATTCATTGGCTTTCGCTTTCAGGCCAGACAATGCCATTATCCATCAAAGAAATGCATATAATATTATTTGAAAAGGGGGGGTCAAAGCCTCATGATCTAAAAATGACTTACCATCTTTCAGTATTGCAGAACTGACAGATGTCCAAACCTAATTTCAGCTAAATCAATTGAATTAGGGGTTTTAGCCACAGTAACCTAGTGCCATTGGGGCCCCCCTTTGTGGTTTGGCTCCAGCGGGGTCATATTCTCTGTGAGAAACCCGTCCCTGCTGTTCTGAATGCTCTACTTTCCGCAGATCAAAGTCAGGCATGCTGTCTATCGCAAAAAATAACACCATTTTATTGTAGCTAATGAGGTTCAAGTATTAAATGTGAGAGTGAGTGAGGGAAAATGCATCTAATAAGAGACAGTAAAACCCACGACAATGTACAACATAACTTAGGAATCAGGAGGATGTCTACATAGGACACGCTGCACTCCAACACAATGTTGGATGATAGAGACACAACTAATGGTGTAATCCACAGAACATGATGATTAATGCCCCCTCCTCATCACAAAACTCCATCTTCCACTGGTTTTTCAGTAGCACAAAATGAAGAAACAATAGCTATAATAGTTACAGTAGTAGTCAACTAATAAAATCATTAATCATTCATCAATTGTATTTATCATTTAGAAGGCACTCGACATGTGGCTTTTGACATGCGTAGATATGAATGTATACTAATTAAAAAGATAAACTATTTATCACTAGAATGCCTGTGTGAATGCGTCATCCAGACTTTACAGGTACTTGATTGCTTTTTCAAATGTTTTGCATTACATAATGTACTGGCAGCATTAACAAAATATTGCAACATTTTTTTTTTTTACTGACTGACTGACTGACTGACTGACTGACACATTAGGTGAAATCAGCTACTGTCAAATATACTGATCTGGAAGGGAGTTTTTTTTTTTTTTTTTTTTTTTGAAAGTGAGTGTTGCCAATAGGTTGTAGAAACTATTGGATAATGTGTGTGTATATATGAGATGCCAACAATACTTGAACCACTACCTATTTTACCCAGAATGTTAGTTATGGTAGTCACAAGATATACAATGAATGGAAGCAAAAATAAATGAGGAGAAACATTGTGAGAAAAAAATAATAGATTTATGGATTGTAGAGGTTGTGTGACACATTGCTTGATTTGAATGAGATTAAAATAGCAAAATATGTTTGCGTAAACGAATCTAGTCTGAATAGCATTCAGTTTTAGGGTGTATTCACACCAGGAAAGTCCTATAGTTCACTTGCTTTGGTCCGGACCAAATACAATGTTGATTTTTTATTTTTTTTTGGTATGGTTCGCTTTCACACTGCTCTTTTTGCAAGTGAACCAAAATTTGTAAAGTATAGAGATATTTCGTAATGCAATATTTGTTCTTTTACTGATTTGGTGTTATTCTCTAAAAACGCAATATTTAGAAACTAATGAGCATCATATGATACAATGTCATCTCTATGATGTTGTAATTAGGATTTTGCGAAGATGTGCTGGCGGAGAGAGCATGCTCTTAACTGAAAAAGTTCAAACATTATTAAAAACAAGTGAACAGTCAGTAATAAAATGAGAACAAATACACAAATTACAAGCAGAGATAAATACTAAATAACAAAGTTTCAAAGTCTAACAGTAGTATTCAGGTAGGCTACAGAAATTATTAAGCCTAAATGTAAAATAACACTATTTGTTCACTGAAGAAATGAAATATAGTTTCATCTTTCTTAAAGTTGTATTTTGTTATTTTATTAATATTAATAATGACACAGAGAAACGTAGGAATATTGAGTGTCTGCTGTCACTTTAAGACCAAATGCATGGACCGAAAAAAATTACAAACAATAACTATGACATAACCGAGAAAATACTTGATGAGTTTTTAACATAATTTGTGTGCATTTGTGTCCGTGTCAAGGGCAAGGAAACGCAAAAGAGGAATCAATTCAGTGTTCGAGCGCTGTCTGAAACGCGTCTCTCTCTCTCTCTCTCTCTCTCTCTTGCAATTGGGTCGGTCCGCACCCGAGTGCGATTGCTGTATTCACACCTGCCCATAAGATTCGCACCACGGGGGGAAACGACCTTGAGTTAGATTTAATCGAACCAAACAAGTCAGGTGTGAATACACCCTTACATTAAAAAGATTATAATCTTATCGTTTGTTTTTGGTCCTCTTGGTCTCATGAAGTTGAGTGCCTCTGATTTAGATCACGTTACATCTAATTGTCTCTCACTGACTTTATGAATTATGCACAAAATTAACTGTAATGGCGTTAAAGTAAACTTTATTTAAATTGTTCAATACTGAGAGCAGGGTAGGACAGCCGCATGGCGGATCAGCAGTCCCGTTGAAGCCGTGACACACAGACAACAAGACATATTGCATCACTACCTGTACATGCTTGAACATCACTATGTTTGCTTTCTATCTCCACACACACACACACACACACACACACACACACACACACACACACACACACACACACAAACTGCATGCTCTCTAACATGGCTTCTGTTATGTGTGTAGGATTATCCATGAGGACGGTTTCTCTGGTGATGATGTGAAGCAGTACAAGCCAGTGGTCTTCAGCAACACCATCCAGTCTCTGGCCGCTATCGTGCGTGCCATGGACACACTGGGGCTGGAGTACGGAGACAAGGAGCGTAAAGTGAGTTCAACACAAACCCTGATAAGCTGAAACACTCATTAAAGAGTGGCATTAAAGAGTGGCATTCCCATTGTGATTATAACCTTATGGATTATAATTAAAACACTTATGATCAGCTGTAATTTCACTTTACTTTAAAGCAAGACCGAAGAACATTTACACAAGACAAATATATACTGTTCTGTGTAAGATGATTCAGGAAAATCAGATGACATGGGTAAATGACAGTGGCTTGTAGCCTTAGCTTTATAGTTCCTGTGGCTGTAACTATGAGCTATAATGAATTGAACTCACAACTCAGTAAGGATACAAAATGGTTTTAAAGAGACCTTTAAACCTTTTTACATTTGGTTTGGTTTTTAATAGGAATATTCCAGGTTCATTTTATTTCATTTTCTTAAAAAAAATAGAGGTGAGCACTTGCAATGAGATTAAATGGGGCAATGCAATGTGAAGATAGTTTATAATAATATTAATTTATATACAATAGTGAATATATAATATAATATAGTAATTATTGAAACATTTTGTATTATTGTCAAAACTTATTGTAATTTTTGAGCTGTAGAGCTGTTTAAATCATTTTTACAGTTGTTTTACGGTTTATGGTATTGCGTTATCATGGCAACAAAGTTGTAAAATTGGATCTAGTTTTATACAGGTTCGTAAGTTTTTTCTTCCTCCAATCATGATTCACATTAAAGGGATAACATTTTTGTCATTTACTCACACTCAAGTTGTTCCAAACCTGTATGATTTTTTTCTTCTTCTGATCATAAAAGAAGATATTTTGAAGAATGTCTGTAATCAAACAGTTGACGGTAGCCATTGACGTCCATAGTATATATTTTTTCTTACTATGGAACTCAATGGCTACCGTCAACTGTTTGGTTACCAAAATTCTTTAAAATATCTTATTTTGTGTTCAACAGTAGACAGAACCTCATACAGGTTTAGAACAACTGGAGGGCGAGTAAATGACCATTCCTTTAGCACACATTTTGTTTACATCTTTGGCTATACTGTTGAAACATTGAGCGTTTTGATTACATTATGCCACAATTGTCAATGGATATTATATTAACTTATACTGAACCTGGAATGTTCCTTTAATAATAAAAAAAAATCATTCTACTAAAGACTCTATGCATTGAACACACAACCAGTAATCTAATCTAAAGGAAAACAGATGTGGTAAACATTGATAGACTCCAGCCACAGCAGATATCGTTTCCCTCCCCTTAATACATAAGTAAAATGGTTTGGCTCTGATGGGAAGCTTCATCTTAAGATTCCTCTGCTAATGCATTCTATCAGTGACAATATAAGACTCATAATCCCATTGTGCCCTTTCCCAAAAGCTTTCTCACTATAATGTCAGTGAACTCATTGACCTTTAGCAGGAAGAAATGTTTCACTTTAATCAAACCAAAGCTATCAGTATGGAGGGAACAGTCATCTGAAATATCCATCGATTTGAGATATTTTCTCTTGTGAGAAATAGACCACGTCTTCATTTCCAGGTTGAGTTACACCTCAGGAAGCTGGCCTTGAAGGGCATCAGATCTGTGTACCTAATAAGAGAGGTTACAGATAGCAATGTGGCATAATGTGTAAGTGTGTTTGAATGTGACTACTGGGCCCACATGGAACCGGACTTTTCTGCTTTTTCTGTTTCATTTGCTGGTTTTTGTTAGGGAGAAGCACAATTTGGCACAATTATGACTTAAACAGATAAAGGAATATTGCAGTTAAGGGACTATTCTGGGTTCAGTACAAGTTAAGCTAATTCCACAGCATTTGTGACAGCATTTGTTGATTATCTAAAAAAAAGAAGAGAAAATAGTAAAGCAAAACCCAAAGTAAAGTTATAACCAAGTAAACTTGGATATAACTTTACAAAAAATGTTATTAAGCAATTACATTTTTTTAATGAAAATTTTAATATATATATTTTTTCACACTAGAATCATGTTGTCACACACACATATTGTTTATGTTTTTTGGCTATAAACGGTTGAAACCGTTTATGGATTGGCCCTGTTCACTTCCATCGTAAGTGCTTCATGATAAACCAGATTTTTGCCTTTTTTAAAGAAAAGGAATGACCTTCTTCATTCTTTTGGTAATCAAATGTTGTCAACAGTGCTTAACTTGTACTGAACCCAGAACATTCCTCTTATACAGCCCTGAGCGAATTCTTCATAGATCCTTCAGAGTTCTTTGTGCACCAATTCCATGTGGGCTGAGTTCTGTCTATTGCCAATGGTGGGATTGATCAGAATGGTATACAGTATGTGATGTGTTCCAAAGCTATAGAGAGAGGATCCTATATGACACTTTCCTCATTGTAAATCGCTAAATGACTTAATGTTAGTGCATACAGTATGTATACGTTATTCCTGAGAACAGATCACTTACACGCATCCACATGAACTCTTCAGCCCTCTGTTCCTTCAGGCTGTGGAGGCCAGCCGGCTCACACATTTTAAATCTGAAGTGTGAAGCTTTTATTGAAACAACCTAGCCTCTATAGATCTGTTTGCCCTTTCTTTCTTTCTTTCTGTCTTTCTGTCTTTCTCTCTCTTTCAGTGTGTTTCTTGCTTTTATACCTTCTCAGCTTCCCTCTTTCACTCTCTCTCTCACTGATCTGTTGGTCTGTGTATGCACAGGCACAACCCTCTCTCCTTCATATCTCCCTTCTCATATCTCCTCTTCTCTCTCACCAATCTGGCCCTGTTGCCATGACAACCTCATGTTTCGTCTCTCTCTCTCAATGCATTCCACAAGTCTGTGTCCATGGGCAATGTCACTTGCATTGCACTCTGCCCAGCACCAAAGAGGCAACAATCTCATGTGACCATACACGCAGTGTGTGTGACCAGAATGAAAAGTGTCCAAACACACACTCAAAAGCTCTATATAGAGAGACTTGAGTTGCAATACATTTAATTTGAGTTTGACGCTATCATGTTGCTAAGATAACTGTGTGAAGCCTAAAATAAAAAGACCGAAATATTGGGAAAAATTGTTATGTAATTGTTGATTATAAAATATTTTATTATATTATGTATTATTTTATTATTAAATGTATTGTATTATTAATATTATTTGTTAGATAATTTTGTTATAATAAAATAATCAATATTACACCAATCTATATTAATATTATTTGTTAGATAATTTTGTTATAATAAAATAATCAATATTACACCAATCTATGTTTAGCAATAATTTTAATATTGAGTGAAACATAAGTTGACATTTTTGTAACCATTTTATAATCTGCCATCTTGGGTTTATATTTACACCCTGCTCCAGTGTTGTTATTGTTAACTAAAAACTATTAAAAATCTTTTTTTGTTTATTGAAATGAAGCTGAAATAAAAAAGCCTGGTCTCATTGTTAATACGTAGGTACATTTGTACATTTACAGGCTGTACAATTGTTGTACGTTTGAATAGATGCTGAAACTTGCGATATGGACGTATTGGGGCAACATTTAATCATAAACATTATGACGTATTTAAGAAAATGTAAAATTTTTACGAATCTTTTATATCATAGATATTTGTATAATTGCCCTTTTTATCATTTTATGGATACATTTTAGATCCCTTAACCCTACCCCAAACCTAAACATGACCATTTTATAGAGCCTACCCATTCTTAAAAATATGTAGTTATAAAGAAAAACATAACAGATAATTGTAATAATACTAATTTATTTATTGCAAAAATGTCAAAAGCGGTTCCAAAAGTAGTTCAAATGACGATGTGTTGCAGTCGTGGTATATAACAGTTATGTAACAGATTTGTATGATTAAAAGCCGAATTTAAGTTCTCTCTGAAAGTCTTATCCCGGTGCACATTTCTCATTTAAATGCACATCAACAGAAACACGGCATGTCACAATCTGTGAATACTCATGAGATCACGTTGAATAAAATAAATAAAAATAAAATAAATAAAAATAAAGGCTTTCTCAAAATATTATAATAATATCTCAATAATACTAAAATAACACTGCTCAATTCATAGGTTTTTATAATATGTATAGGTATTACCATCCTGTCTCTGTAATTTTGGAAAAGAGCATGTATCTGCCTCATGCCTTTCTATAAATCTGTACACACTTTTCTACAAAACACCCTGTCTAGGCTTACCACACATTTGCCAGCGTCATCGATTGATGCCGGTATCTGGATATGTTATACTACGCTCTGTGATAATTTGTTACAGGAGTCAATTTTCAGGAGCTGCTGTCTATTTTTATATGTTCTGCATATATGTACACATGACACACATATTCCATGTACATTCTTGTCATGTCTCTATACATGCAGCTGTCCTGGTAATCACCCAGGATCCTTTTTCTTTGTAGTGTAATAGTGGATGATGCTATGGCCTGGGGCAGAAAGTCCATTCATCCTAGTTTGATTCAGAGCTCACCACAGCTCACTCATACAGCTCATCTCATTGCTGCCATGCTTATGGTCCTCTACATTACAGCAAAATGGCTGCCGTTCTGAGCGGAATGGGTTCCATAAGGAGTTCCAACATGTTGGTGTGACCTTGCCAGGGTTCCACACATCCTGAGCCACACTACGACTGATAATATAAATGGCAGTCTGTGGTGGGCAAGGGCCGTGAGCCCAGTGCCTGGCACCCAGATGGACACAGATGGGCTTTGCCATTCAAGCCCTCTGCTTTGACTGCAGCATCATGACGAAGCGAGTAAAAAACTCTACAAACCCAATTGGGTGTCACTAGACTACGTGCTAAATGCATGCAAATTTATATTCAAAAATGCCCCAAAATAGAACTGAGCTTTAGGATTGCAGTCAGAATTAGGAGTGTTTGCTCATGGAATGACTTTGAGTGAGAGACGGAAGTGAAAAGCTCTAAATTTAAAGTGATTTATCTCGCATTAGTGCTGACACTCTGGTGACAGCTCTCCTCTCTGGACATTTCTATTACTTATTTTCTTATAACGATAAATATGTGCTTGCAGAATCAATTTAATGCATATTAAGTGTTTTTTGGGTTATACAAAGAGTTATTTTATGGATCGGGTGCTGCAGTGTGTGAAAAATCTGTTCTTTCAGGCAAAACTGATTGGATGCGGACAGTCACTCATATGAATTGCTGTCTGTGGCCAGTTGGAATATATCGACAAACAGTGGCTTTTAAAGTATTGAGACACATTAATGATGCTTTGTTTTTCCTTTAAAATTAATGGAAATCCCATAGGTGGCTTTTAAAGTAGTTCATGACTTGAGGCAAACAGGCATCCTTTGTGTTTAGTTTGAGTAGGGCTGCACGATTTATTGTATTTTAATCATGATCACGATTCCTGCCTCTCTTGATTAATTAAGCATAATTGGCCTGCTGTTTATTTATTTAGATTTTTTTATTTATTTGACATTTGTTATCTTGCATTGTTAATAACAAACCTCCACAAGCTTTCATGCTTTGAGTTGCCAGATGCCACGAGTTTAAATCTCTTAGTCAGAGCTTTTCACTTAAATGGGTGCATTTTTCCACCTAGTGTTTTACCTATCTTCCCAACCTGGCGAACTTGCACATGTGCTCTCTCTGCGCTGCAACAAAAGCTCTGATAATCACAGACAAACATGTATGTTGGAGTTTAGCGATCTCCATTTAAATATTCTGCTCAAATGAAAGTGTAATACAGCCAGTCTGTGTTTCTCTATGAGGCTGCTCGTATTATTTACTGCAACTACTGTAAATCTGTGAGCAGTGACAAACAAGTAATTCCAAACATTAATCTCGACTATATTGTTTACGGTTGTGGTCGCTGAATAAATGCACTTACCATGTGCTATAATACAAAGTATTTTTGTTGTTTTAATAGGAAAACATTAACATTATTATTGAATATTATTTGGAATTACGTTTAAGCTTTTGAGAGAATCTTTTTAAAGTTTAATTAGTTTTCATAATTTAGAAAGTGTTGCATTTATATGATAAATGTAAAAAATCAGGAAACTACAGTAGATGAGGTTAAATAAACCCTGCATATGAGTTGACTTACTCTTGATTTGTGTTTTTGTGAAAGTGCAATAATTCTGATGTAAAATGTAAAAAGAAATGTCTCAAATGAGAACAATTATGATTAATAATCGTGATTATCATTTTTGAGCAAACAATAGTGATTATCAGTTTAACCATTATCGTGCTGTCCTAAGTTTTGTTTTAAATCCTTCATTGCTCTCTATGCAAACTGTCACTGGGGTATTTGGTAGTTTATTTTGTATAGTCTGCAGGCTTCTCTGCGTATGTCACTGAGGGAAAACAGTTGAGGAATAAGGAAGAGAGGGTGCTGGCACCAGAATATTCCCTGCAGTCCCGGCAACGCCCCAGTGGTGCTTACGCTCCCACTCATTATCCAGAGAAAACTCATATGAACAGCCTCATCATCAGCTAATAGTCTTAATGTAAGGCTGACCTGGAATTAATTTTGATTAAAGATTTAAAAAATATTGATGCCCAAGGATAAATAATTTATAACAAATACTGTAATATTCCATAAAAACAAGAATTGTCCATTTTGATTTCATGGTGACTTTAAGATAAGCAGTTTAAGGAGAAAATAAACTCCAGTTTGACATACACAATATTTTAGTGTTCTGCTTGAGATACCCACATCCTGTACTCCACAAATTTCTTTCTAAAATGTTGTGCAGTTTCATTTAGTGACTTTAGGTAAAAACATTAGTATAGATTTTATAGACTAACAGTGGCCATGGAAGTAGTAAGTAGTATGAGTTGGGAGTTCTCCTGCCATTATATAGTAATAAATTCGCATTTAAAGATCCCGAATGTGAAAATATTTGCATATTAGGTGCTCTTTTTGGTCCAGGTCACCCTGCATTTTGGTACGTTCTTTGTGAAGTTGTTGTAGACAGCCTGTACCATTGCTAAAAATCAGAGGGGAAGGTTGACGTATTTATAGGATGTGTAAATTAATTTTGCGTGAGGCAGAACGAGAGCCCTCCAGAATTATTAACAGATATCTATCCCAGCAGATTACACCGCAGCCTCCATTTTAATTGAGACTTTAATTGAGAATTTATGTCATGTCTCTGGTGCTTGGATTTAGTAAAAGGATGACTGGGTCCCTTCTCCCCAGCCTTACAGCTCATCTACACAGATCCCAAATATAATTATTTCTGATGCATTTTAATTATATATTGGGTTAATCAGTTTACCTAAGTGAATCTTTACTCAGGAGAACCTACTTGTGTTTCCCGGGCTTTAGTTGTATGTCAGGGATAGCACCTACTTGTTTGTGGTCCTGGTACACTTGGTATCACAATCATTTCCGAACCAAGGACCCCTTTCACAATCCTAAACTGTTTACAGACCCTACAGTAAATTTGAGCTTAACTTTAATAAAAAATAATAATAATAAAATAAAATAATAATAGGTAAATGGGTATTTTGCACACTTTGATAGAGCACTTCTAATAAATCACTGAATCATTCTCCCCACAATCTCAACTGTCCCGACCCACTTTTTTATATATATTATTTTATTTTATTTTACTTAACCCTCTGGAGTCTGGGCTGTTTTTGGGGCCCTTGAGATGTTCTGACATGCCCTGACATTTGTGCTTTTTTCAGTTGCTTATAAACATATTAATGGCAAAGGTGTAAATTCACTCTATAAAGCACAAACAGGGCTACAATAATATGTGAGCCACGTGAATGTACATGTTTTCATTTTTGAGAGAATAATGTTTATGCATGGATATTGAAAAAACTAAAAACTAAAATTTCTGAAATAAGGCCTCAAAACACATAGTAAATATGTGTCAATAAGACTTTTGACTAATGGATGTCCTCGCCTATAATTTTTTCTTCAAAATTATGTGAAAATAGTCTTGCTTTATTGTTCACATAAAGCCATACATTGATTTAAATTGATGTAAAACAGGTTTTGCTTGGAAAGCCAATATGCGAGGGGGCGTGAACGAAGAGTGGTTTACACCTGAAATTACAATGTCCCATCCCACTCTGCATAATTAGCCATTCACACAGGTGTGAAACTGGCTGAGCCACAATGCAAGGACAAAGGATCTTTTGAAGAAGACTTATATTGACCATTTAAGATTTTGCTTACATTTATCTTGTAAATATGTTTTGCTATTTTATTAAAAAGGTTACAATTACAACAATAATTAGCCTACAATTTCAACAATATTTCAAGTGTACTCTTTCTTTGTAAAAAAAAAAAAAAAAAAAAGATTATAGGCCTACATTTTATCTATGTATTCATTACAGCTAACATCTTAGTTGATGACTTTATTTTTGACAAAAATTGTAGGCTATTTTATATATAGAAATTGCTAAACAAAAGCTTATTTGACGAGGCAGTATATTCTACAGTAAAAACTGTACCCAAATCTACTAAACAAAATGTTGTCTTTCGTATTTCGCCTGAATGTAACGTTGTTTTCATGAAATATTAGGGCATATAAATGTTAATTTGCAGTTTACGTTGCTTATACAAATAGCCTACATTTTATTTCAACATATTTCAGTCGATTTTTACCCATCTCCGTATAGCAATACGGTTTGCTAAAAAAATCATCATTCGTTGACGACTCGCGATCTTTGCAGTAGGCTAGTGAACGCACCGGATAAATGCACATTTATTAGGCTATAGTTTTTTTGTTTTGGATGGTTTTGTTTAGAAACAGCTTTCTGTAAATATATTTCACATTTTTTAGACATGTGAGGCGAGTAGGCTCATGATTCATGATGATCTCCAGTTCAAGCACCTTATGTTGTGATTGCCTATAGGCCTATTTACTTTAAATCCAGGAAATTTGTTAATGAAAAAATTATTAAAATTAAGATACAATTGATACAAAACGAAATTCGTTTTAAAGAAAGGATTTGTACTTTCTGTTTTGAGGTCTCTGTGAAAGTTTTAGAGCGCTCGCGTCCATAATGGAGAACTGTCAGGTAATATTGTTTTTTGCCAGCTGTGGTAAACAGCGCGCATCTATGCCGTTCATTCATTCATAAACAGAAACCCGAGAAGGAAAAACTTACTAGTATTCCTCAGCTCGTATTCCTCGTATTCCTCATTATTCCTCACAGCGCTGTGTTGTAAACAAGTAATGTTCTGAATAAACTTGTGTTTTGGTTGTCTCGAGCTGATACAGGGGGCGTTCACAGGATTGCGCGGATTACCTCAGCCATTTGCGTTTGAATAGCACGCGCTCTCCGTGGGCGGAGTCACATTACATTTGAATTAGCTCTAATGAGGTCGACTGGAATCGCTCTCTTTTAATACAGATTTCACAAGATGAGAATATTTGTTTTTTATATAAATTACTTCAGTAAAAAGAAGAGAATTCAAGCTTCATGCCTGTGTGACTGTATGCCTGTTTGACTGAGTATTCACTGAGCTACAGCTCATTTTCGGACGCGTTTTAGAATGGACTACACGGACACAGAGAAGGCAGAACTCGCTTCGTGTTTATTTTTCTTCATTTGGCAAAAAGCACAACACTTTGTTTTTATTGTGAGTATACACAAAAATAATACACATTTAACAGAATCGATTGATGTATGAAACTTGTTTTGTAAAATCAAAGTCAAAAGAGAATTTCGGGTCTCAATCAACTCATAAGGAAAAAAATCGAGCAGATCACGCCGGCGTGATCTCCGACCTCTGAGGGTTAATGTCAGTAGTTTTATAGTGTATCTTTATCTTCAGTTTTTTATATATATGGGTAAAATATGTAAGTCTACAGTTTTCATTTTAGAATGTAGGAGACTGTAATCCAGACTTAATATTTTTTAGTAGGCTTTAGTAAACTAAGCAAAATTGCAACTGAACCTGATAGCCGATTAGCATGCATTTTCCTTTTATGGAAAATAGCATCTACTGTTTTGGATTGTTTAAAATAATTAAGATCCAAAATCTTGAATGATCAAAGACACTTTTATACTTTTACAATTATTTTTTTTTTGAAGTCACATTCAAAACACACAGCTCAAAAATCTGACGAGGTAAGTGTTTGAATGGGTGTGATGCTTCTGAGCTGAATATTAGCTCCGTGTTTTAGCTGTTCATGCTTCAGCAAGGTTATTTGTGCAATCAGCTCAGCATGAGTGGTTTTGAGTTTTACTTTCTCTAGCAAAGTGTGTTGGCAAAGTTCTAACAGCCAATCAATGAAGTTGGGTATGATGAATGTGTCTCCCCAGTGCTGCCCTTGCCCAAACTGTGCTACTGTCACTCTCTAGCAGATCTGTGATCTTAATTGGAGAGCCAAAATTAAAGCGATCAGGAACAAATATCACCTCAGCCAGATGGTCCACGTTAGTGGGCTAGCGAGCCGGCCACGTCTTCGGCATATGGCCAGCTCTTATTACAACAGACACATCAGTCTTTGTGTACGTGTGTGTTTAAACATGAGAGTGCACATGTGAGAGTGTGATTATGACAGGCTGTATATTTGCCCTTGAGTACTGTAATAACATTAGAGCTTTACTGACAAGCTGTTTGACATCATGGGAAAAGACAGAGAAAGAGGATGAATGAGTTTATTGTTGCTCCTTAGAATATCTGATTTGAATCTGTACAAATGTTTCTTTATGGAGTCGCTGGTATATTCCCTCATAGAAAGTCTAGTCAGCCAGAGATCAGAGTGTAAAATGGTTAATGCAGAGTCATGAAGGAATAATGTCTCTCAGCAGTTCCAAAGGTTACACTCAATTCATTAATGCTTCATAGAGTGGCGGATGTATGGAGTCCTAACACGTCTTTAATATTGGTATTAGTCGTCATTTTTAAATCTTCTCTGCCATGATATATATTAAAAAGATAATTTTTCCTGCTAAGTTAAAAGAAAGTGTCAAACAATTCTGTGTCAAAACAACAAAAAATTCTGCCATCATTTACTCTCCTTTATGTCATTCCAAACCCGTAAAACTTTTGTTTATCTTCAAATTACTAATCAATTTATTTAAAATTTAATCTGAGAGATTTCTGTCCCTCCATTGAAAGTCCACGAAACTACCACTTTGACGCTTCAAAAGGTTCATAAAGAGATAGAAACTAATCCATATGAATTGAGCGTTTTAGTCCAAAATTTCGGAGGTTTATTCTCGTGTGTAATGCAGCACGTTTGAGCTTCCGCAAGAACCAATGAGGTTTGTTCTCATGCGTCAAACAAGTATGGTTGAGTTTCTGTTTATGTGTGGTGATCAATGTTAAGATGTGAATAAAAGCCTAAATTCAATCTGTTCATCATATGAAGCGATCGAGTATCTTCAGAAAATGTGGACTAAACTGTTTGATTCATATGGATTAGTTTTACAATCTTTTTATCAACTTTTTGTAACGACAGAGTGGTAGTTGTGTGGATGTCAATGGAGGGACAGAAATCTCAGATTTCATCAAAAATATCTTTATTTGTGTTGTGAAGATGAACGTAAGTCTTACGGGTTTGGAATGACTTGAGGGTAATTGATTTAAGTAATTGATGACTTTTTTTTTTTCATTTTGTATGGAAAAAAAATCACAATTCAACTTCTATATTGAATGATACGATGACTTGCACTGTTCATCAAATATTCAAGGAAAAATAGATAAATAATTCCATTATTATTGAGAATTTCTTTTTTTTTAAATAAAAATATTGCAGTATTAGGGCTCCAGACTAACATTTCAGAGCAGTGACACCGGTGCTGCCAATTTCTACGGAAGGTGAAACCAGTATCTGATTTAGAAAAAAAACATAATGTTACATGTTTTGTCTCAATGAAATGGATATTTCACAGTAACTTGTGCTGACAGTAGCAGTAGCTTAAGTTGGGATGTGGATGCAAATGCGACCTAAACAAAGTTAAGTCACACCGGCAGGAAAAAAGTTTGCAAAATGTATCAATTTTGTTGCAGTCCTGGCTTGCATGAAATATTTATGGCCTGTACAGTTACAGGATCACCCTCAATGTAAAATGACATTATTTTCCTATTTGTTGTTATTTCCATACCACTGATGGTTTTCCTCATGGTTTCTGTTGTTTGTTGCCTCTGGGCAGACTAAAAGGAATAATGGTTTTGTTGAAAGTATGACCAACACATGAATATTTACATGACACCCACATTGTATATGCCTCTGGAATACAGTGATGAAAACCAATTTGTGTTCGCACAAGAGAGATGAAGACCTCCCACTGTTTTTTTACAATTACTTTTCCAATTGGCCAAACCAGAACCACATTTTACTGTCCACCACTGTTAACCTCTTTAGCAACACTGTATTAAAGTAAATGACCCTGCAAAGTGTTCTTTAAAACCGACAAAAATGGAAGAATGAGAGCATAAAATCGAAGTATAAAATCGATTGGTGGACTTGAACCCGACCCACAAAGCTCCACAAGGGTAACAGGAATGTCTATTTTGTTCAATGGATGCACAAATCTGACTTGAAGTGTTTATTTTGTTTTATTTTTTATATTTTATTGCTGATTTAAATGTAAATGCCATTATGTACTGGCTTTTTTCGCAGGCTAACAATCAGCAGTTGATTGGCACCCTGAGAATGGCATTACTACAACACATCTTCAAGCCAATCAATTATCCTAATCAATAAAATAACCAAGAACTGAACAGGGAAGCAATTTGTCCATCACCATTGCTTAAAAAGAATACAGCTTTGGATTCTTATATGAGCCTTAATTAAGGCCACAAAAATGGCTTTTTAAATACAGCTACTCCATGTTCAAGGCAACAGAAGGGGTTTCAGATGTACAGTAGAAAACCTGGACACTCTCGGCCCAGTAACACTCTAGTCTCTACATGCATGTGTGGATTTCAGCCTAATTGACATGGCAGTATTTTTTTAGTTCTGGCCTCATTCAGAAATGCCTGTGCATTCATCCCATAACAGCCAGGGCTTTGGGGCTTTTGGTTTTGATCTGAATTCGCTTTGACTTGTTTTTCAGATTTTCTCCTCGTAGCACCCTCAGAGACATCTTTGCCTTTGTTACCAAGAATGACTCCTTCGCATCATATGACCCGTCCCATGAACGGCATGTCCAAAATGGACATTCAGGCTAAAAACAGGTTCATCACCCCTTCCTTCAGTACCTCCCCATTTGTTAAAGCCTTCTCAACCCCAGCCAGATTAAACAAGCACAGTGCTGAAGCTGGAGAGCTATGAGGTTCTGTAGTGCTCTGGATTTAGATGTAATTGGTGACTGGTAGAACTACCAGCACCATTAATAAAATGGGATTTGACGCTTCTGGGGATGTAATAGCGCCAGCACCTGCAGCGATGATGTTTAGAACAGCACTAAGCCTCCGCAATTACAAATGAAGAAATGATTTCTTGCACTTACCCTAAAAATTGATGGATTTTGCCAGATCTTGATGGCCCTTGGGGTGAGATTACTGTAGATGCGAGAAATGACCCAGCGGAAAATTTGAAGAGAAATAGCACATTATATTGCAGCGAGGCCACTGTGATTGCCTAGTTTCCTGTGGTCACAGTGTGGAACATCATTTACACTTAAGCTCACCTTGTTTGGTCGAGAGGTTTGTGATGATGCTCTACACTCTTGATCTACTTTCCAAAAAAAGACATAGTGTATTTGACTGTACTGTAGATCTTTCCAAGATCTTTTCATCCAATCCTAATTTTAGAGTCGAAACGGTCCATTTTATAATATGAGTTTTACTTTATTGAATCTTTTCTTTTTGTATTATTTATTTTGAAGCTGTTTTTGCACTGATGCCAGATTTGAATTTTTGTGTGCAAGGTTGGCTGCACAGATGCATCTGGATATCAATTACTGCTTGAGGAACACAACTAAAAAATTAAAAAGCTACATGACACTTTGATAAACAGAATGCTTAAAATTTATTGTTTAGAAAGATCATTATCAAGAACACAAAACACTGATTATTATACTTTGATTATTTACTGCTCTTGAACAGCTTTGGTTTATTTTATACAGTGTAAAAAATATCTTAATGGTTTTTAATGTTATTGATTAATATAAATTGTTTACATTTTACTAATTTAATTTAATTATAATTTTTTTTTTTTTTACCTCAGTAGGGTTTTGGCCTCTCTTTCATACTGGTTAAGCTGATATTTTCTCTTTGCTGCCGCCTATCCTGTCAGAGAATAGTGCAACAGAGAATGTCTAAAGTATGAGCCCTAGAGCTTCGTGAGCAGCACGCAGCGTCTGCATTGGTTCATAGTCGGGGATAAACAAGACATTAGCGGGCAACTCAGCTTACAGTTTTACAGATAGTGACTGGCCCTAGTGCTGTTCTGCTGAGTCTCACTCTGACTGTTTATGGAAGTAATATAGTGTATATATTTGTGTCTTTCAGAAGAATTACGATAGTTAGGTGAGGCTTTTCCTATTAAGGGTAAATATAAACTGTCTTCACCATTTGCTCGCGATATATCAGCTGGCTTCACCTCAAACACATTTAGAGTGCTGGCGTGATCAACAGGAAGAAAAAAATGTCTTTGGTGAGTTAGGAGCTCAGAGGAGATTTCTGCACTGCATCACTGTACAAGCTGTCCTAAATCCTACAAAGGGAGTATAAACTTCAAAGAAATAATATGTTTTTTTTTATATACATCTTATACTATGTCCTTACCAGGAACAAAATCACTGCGAATCAGGACAGTTTTTATGTGTTTTCTCACAGACGATTCAGTCGCACTAAAGCATTTACATGAAATTATAAAAAGATGAATTATGTTTCGGAGCGACTGAAGTTGAGCTATGCATGCACACATACTTGTGTTATTGTATCAGCTCACAATGGGAGGCTCCAGGTAGAAGTGAGAATGCTCCAGATTTTCAGTTGACGTTCTTGTCCTTTGATGGCTCTTGTGACTGAAAGAAAGACATCAAAATGGCGGACATGAGAATCTGCTGGACAGTGTCCTCGATAGGTTTGATGCTGTAAAAATACAAAGTAATGTCACTTACTCTGTCTGATGATGACTATGTCATCTTGACTCTCAGTCATACTGTATTGAGATAATGGGCTCTTGAGCTATATAACTGATGATGTCAGAAAGCCCAAGCTAGCCTGTTAGCGTCGCTTAATGTCTCAATTAAACTGAAGTAGCGAATTAACATTGCAAGAAAACAAACCGTTCCTAAAATAAACATATACATGGATGAATCATTCACAATAAGATAAAAAAAACAAGCTTTTCGAAAATCGATAGGGTGAATTTTTATTTCACGTAGACTCCTTTTTTAATTTTCTTTTTACTCACAGTTTTTTTAGGCTGATTTAATCATCTAATCAACCCTCTTGTTGTGTAATTTCAGCTATAATTAGAATCTCTATGGAGGTTCTTTAGGGGGGTGATCATGGGTCACCTTTGCAAAGGAAACGTGTTTTTCTTCCCTAACTAAGTCTTTCCTTATGGGCCTTGATTTTACTGACATGATGTAATTTTGATTTTGTGATGGTTTTATTTTATTGTGTTCAATGAAGATCATCTGAATAAGAGCTTTTGCATTTTGCAAGAGCATATACAGATTCTTCTGGATTCTCAAATGCCTTCAGGAGCAGATTCCCTTTTCTCCCCTGGGCCTCCTGAGCACATTGTGTCAGTCACTCCATTCTGTTAACATCTCACAGTAATGTCCATGCCATGAAAGCTCCTTGACCTGTGTGTCTCTGTGGAGTCGAGGCATTTTGCGTGTCTGCAAGAGCAGTGCACACCCTCCCACCCCTCCCCCACTCCCATCTTGTCCTTGTGCCAGGACTGGCAAGGCATTGGGAAACAGCGCTGTGTGCTGAACTGGACTAATCCCGCCAGAAAACAGCTGAGCCTCCACCAGTCCGGCTCTTAACCAGAGCTGACAAGACAAGGGGCCACAGTGCTCTTTCAATGAAGCTGCTTGCTTCACACACACACATACACGGATACCAAGGCACTGGCTGGGCTTCAGACAGAGTAACAAGGGGTTGAAGAGATGTGAGGGGTGAGGGGTGAGGAAGGGGGTAAAAGGGGTAGGGAGGAGTCAACTAGTTGCCTGACAGTGAGGCTGGCTAGTGTAAATTTAAAAAATATATATTTTTAGCAACAGTGCTAAAATGTAGATGAATTAAGAGATGCAACGTCTCTGAGAGGGGTTTTATAGTGAAAAATGTCATGCCGCTATATTGATTCCCCCTTAAAGCAGTAGCATTTGTGTAATAAATTCATAGTATTCAACAATACATTTCAAGATTACGGTTAAACTTCAAAACACGATCCATAGATCTTTGATGTAGTAGTTTAGTTCTTTTGATCTACACTCACCTAAAGGATTATTAGGAACACCATACTAATAGAGCCCGACCGATATGGATTTTTGGGCACCGATGCCGATACCGATAAAAAAAAAGCCAGATACCGATATATCGGCCGATATTATTTCTGTGTATATTATAATACAGTAGCAATATTATTTATGTGTATTATAGTACAGTAACAGTAAGTTTGGACACACTTTACAATTGGTGTGTACAAACTTTTGATGGCTACTAGAGCCCGACCGATAAAGGATTTTGAAGGCCGATACCGGTACAAATATTTGTTGGTTTTAAATTTATTTTTTATTTTTTTCAGAAACGCGCAACAAAACATTAACAAATTTCCTTAACATTAGTTATTTGTAGTTATTTATGAGTTTTAACTAAAATAATATGATAATGCATTTTAAAAAGAAACTTGTTTCTTTTATTGTCACAACAGAACAGAGGAACATCAAAATATATTAAAGTTCTGATAAATAAAATGTATAAAAATACAAACTTAAGATTTTTTTTAAGACTAAACGTTTAGTCCTTTGAACAAAAACAACAATTTCACATTCAAATTGACAACAAATTCAAATTGTCATAATTTACTCTCTCAAGTTATTTTTTTCTTCTGTTGAAAATAAGTTATTTGGATGAATGTGGGTAACCAAACAGTTGATGTACCCCAGTGACTTCCATAGTATATTTTTTTTTCTTTGGAAGTCAATGGGGACCAGCTACTGTTTGGTTACCCACATTCTTCAAACTATTAATATTAGAAAAATATTAGAAGGAAATTAATACAGTTGGAACAACATTAGAGTGCCTGTAAATAATGAGATCATTTTTATTATTGGGTGAACTATCCCTTTAAGGACAAGCGGCAATGTGTTTACAATTGCTACTGTCTCTTTAAGAGCTGAGCACGACACGTCTAATGTACACGCATTTAACAAGCAGATTTTCTCTCAATTTTTGCCTTTACTTTAGACAACCGACTTTGTTTATGTAAGTCTTGTGTGTATTTAACAGTATTAGCACAATAATACTCGAAAGATAACTTAGTCCAGTATCCAGGTACTGGTAGAAAGGCTTTTAGTGCATGTGAGCTTCACATGTACGCGCTGAGAAACGCGCATCAGTATTTAAAATTAAATGTTTAACCGACAAAGCATTAAAGCACATGCACATTATGAACTTTTGTGAACTGCAGTGTTAACATTTTATGTGAATATAGCCTACGTCGCGTTGTTCCGCTTCACTCTCGGCTTATTTAACCGCAGCAAAACTGGACATGAGTCACGAATTTTGTCATCCTTATTTGAGTTAAGAGAACTGATAGGGATGTTCTTTTAATTGTTATTCAAGCAATGTATGTCTCGTGAGTCGTGACCAGCTCACCATGAACACACTTCACCGCTGATCTCACTCGCGGTTCTCTCTGCCCGACTCGGGCTGGATCAGGTTGCAGTCAGAATGTGAGGCGCGTTATACACGAGTGTTGCCAACAGGGACGGTGTAGAGTGCCCTCTGGTGGACTAACTATACAACGGCAACCCTCATAACATGGTTGAAGGGTGTTTCGTCCGTTTTTATTTTATTTTTGAAATATTAATTTATCGGCCGTTATAAATGCCGATACCGATAGTTTTGAAAATGCCTAATATCGGCCGATAATATCGGCCTGCCGATATATCGGTCGGGCTCTACATACTAATACTGTGTTTGACCCCCTTTCGCCTTCAGAACTGCCTTAATTCTATGTGGCATTGATTCAACAAGGTGCTGAAAGCATTCTTTAGAAATGTTGGCCCATATTGATAGGATAGCATCTTGCAGTTGATGGAGATTTGTGGGATGCACATCCAGGACACGAAGCTCCCGTTCCACCACATCCCAAAGATGCTCTATTGGGTTGAGATCTACGGACTGTGGGGGCCATTTTAGTACAGTGAACTCATTGTCATGTTCAAGAAACCAATTTGAAATGATTCGAGCTTTGTGACATGGTGCATTATCCTGCTGGAAGTAGCCATCAGAGGATGGGTACATGGTGGTCATAAAGGGATGGACATGGTCAGAAACAATGCTCAGGTAGGCCGTGGCATTTAAACGATGCCCAATTGGCACTAAGGGGCCTAAAGTGTGCCAAGAAAACATCCCCCACACCATTACACCACCACCACCAGCCTGCACAGTGGTAAGGCATGATGGATCCATGTTCTCATTCTGTTTATGCCAAATTCTGACTCTACCATCTGAATGTCTCAACAGAAATCGAGACTCATCAGAGCAGGCAACATTTTTCCAGTCTTCAACTGTCCAATTTTAGTGAGCTTGTGCAAATTGTAGCCTCTTTTTCCTATTTGTAGTGGAGATGAGTGGTACCCGGTGGGGTCTTCTGCTGTTGTAGCCCATCCGCCTCAAGGTTGTGCGTGTTGTGGCTTCACAAATGCTTTGCTGCATACCTCGGTTGTAACGAGTGGTTATTTCAGTTAAAGTTGCTCTTCTATCAGCTTGAATCAGTCGGCCCATTCTCCTCTGACCTCTAGCATCAACAAGGCATTTTCGCCCACAGGACTGCTGCATACGGGATGTTTTTCCCTTTTCACACAATACTTTGTAAACCCTAGAAATGGTTGTGCGTGAAAATCCCAGTAACTGAGCAGATTGTGAAATACTCAGACCAGCCCGTCTGGCACCACCAACCATGCCACGCTCAAAATTGCTTAAATCACCTTTCTTTCCCAATCTGACATTCAGTTTGGAGTTCAGGAGATTGTCTTGACCAGGACCACACCCCTAAATGCATTGAAGCAACTGCCATGTGATTGGTTGATTAGATAATTGCATTAATGAGAAATTGAACAGGTGCTCCTAATAATCCTTTAGGTGAGTGTATGTAGGTATGCAGAGGAATGTCTTTAGCCATTGTGTTACATCTGTTTTTTTTTAAACAAATACAATAACTTGAACATTGCATTTAAGACATCGCATTGTTGCAGTCTGTTCTGTCGTGAAACTCTAGATAGCACAGGATGATTGAGGTCCTTAAAGCTACACTGTGTAGGATTTTCTCCCATCTAGCAGTGAAATTGTATATGACTACCAACTAAATATTACTTTCTAGCCCCTCCCATTCCGAGGGCGTTTTAACTCCTACGGTGGCCGTATTATTTCAAATCTGCCGGCAGTCGTGAGTAATCTCCCCCTCGCATTCGTCACGGTGCCACAGAGTGTAAAAACGTGAAAGGCGAAGCTTGAATTTCCAGGTATGTCCCTCTTTGGCTAATGTATTTTCAAGATGGAGGCGCAACATGGCTTCGGCCATTTGAGCGACTCGCTCGTATCTATTCTAAATGGCAGATTCTACACTTACGAGAATACTTGATTAGTTGGTAGAAGTAATTACACATTAATGAGCACATATAATTTTTAAAGAACAAAGTGTTTTTTGCTAAGAATCAACTTAAGAAATTACACAGTGTAGCTTTAACTCAATCTGCTTGTAATCACATCATTTTCTATAGAGTTCCTGCTTTATCAGTAACCAATGAGCTCGCTGCTCAGCTTTCAAATACTTAGTCAGGATTTGCTGTAGCAGTTTGCAGCACGCTTTCCGAAACCCTCTCATCTTCCCCAGCTCCATCTTCATAGATCTGCTACGGGCTATTCACGTATGCTATTTTATACAGCAGCAGCATGTCTTACTTGTTCAAAGCAGCATGTTGTGTATGTACTGGCAGCAAGTCTCTGTACTTGCTCTGCAGCAGCAGCAATAACTTACAGCAGCAGATCTATTCTGCCAAGACCAAACAATCAACATTGTCATATCCATTACCATGCAAAACACTCAGAGAGTTGTCATGACAGGAATACACTAGTTTGAGGTCAGTAAGATTGTATTCAAAGAAATTATTATTTTTTTCCACCAATGACGCATTAAATACATCAAATGTCACAGTAAATACGTTTATAATGTTACAAAAGATTTCATTCAAATATTTGAAGCTCTGAATCCTGAAAAAAGGAATCACGATTTCCACAAAAATTGTTAAGCAGGCCAACTGTTTTCAACACTGATATTAATAATGTTTCTTGAGTACCAATCAGCATATTAAGAATGAATTCTGAAGGATCATGTGACACTGAAGACTGAAGTTATGATGCTGACAATTCAGCTTTTATATATAAAATATATTATTAAAAAATATATAAAAATTGCCATTTTAAATTGTAATAATATTAGACAATATATATTAGGGATGCACCGATGCATCGGCTGAACATCGGTAACGGCCGATATTTGCCTCGTTAACTGCCATCGGCCATCGGGAAATAAAAATGACATTCGCCGATGTCACATGGGCGTCAGTTTGGTTTGATATGCTGGGGACAGAGACGCATTCGGAAGTGCATTTTCAGAAGTGCTGGGTACAATGACGCATTTATTTTATTTTTTTCTATGAGAAAACTCCTTTTCTCGAGAAAAGAATGACCATGGTATGTAGCAGAAGAAGCGGCGGATTATGCACGATCCGCGAGTGCTGAAGACGTTCTGCACGGCTTTGATGGGTGCGCAGGAGGACATAAATGGGCGGCGACCGCTTCTTCTAGTGGCGGGAGCTTTTCCCTCAGCGCCGTCAACAGATAGAGCGTTAACTGTACACACCGCCGCCGACTTGAGCTGCAAAGAAGCTCTGGCCTCCCTGTCAAGGACGCTTGTCAAAAAGTACGGGGAAGCTTGACCGCTCTGAATAGTGAGTGAGAGCGCGCGCGCGGTCGGGGCTCTCTCTCTCTCTCTCACTCGCAGAAGAGCGCGTGCGCGCTTAAAATTTAATATTTTGGTATGAACATTCACCCGTGTTTTTTCCCTCATAAATGCGAACACGAAAAATAAAATGAATATTATGATGTTTTTTTTGTTGGGTCAGACAATGATTACCAAATTTCTCTCTCATATTGCTCCTCATAACAACTGAAAAAGAACTTATAAATAAGGTTATAACTGTCAACCAGAAAGTGACATTAAAGGTTTTTTTTGTTTCATAAATTGGTCTGATTGAATTTGTGCTCATTCTAGGATAGTGTGATCAAGAGCCGAAAGACTTGTATGTTTCCGTGGCACAAAAGAAGGAATAAATAACAAAAAGAAAAAACATCGGCATCGGCATCGGCCATCGGCCAAGTTGTTATGTTAAACATCGGTATCGGTATCGGCCCAGAATTTCCCAATCGGTGCATCCCTAATATATATATAAAAAAATCTGTATTTTTGATGAAAAAAATGCAGTCTTGGTGAAAATAAGAGCCATCTTGCAGGTCTCTGGACACTTCACCTGCCAATAAACAGAGTAATGTTTTGATAACACCACAGACCACACAGCCACATTCTTAACACTTTTCTGGTTAATCAACCTTCAAAAGAATTACTTATAGTTGTCTTTGCACATTATACTGAGATTACAGAAAGTATTTTAGCCATAAAGTATTACATCGTCTTTAAAATGTGTTCATTGTCTACTGTATATAAATTCATTAGCACAAATCTGTACTTACATTTGTAGAGGTGGGGGATTGTGGTGAGATTGTGGTAGATTTCTCTTCTTGTTATTTTCTTCATATCTGACAGCCATAAGGGAGTTAGACCGAGTGAGCGAGCAAAGTTTGTGTTAAATCAAAATGGAGGACTCTTTATGTGTGTGCACAAGCATATATAATGAAGCTGTCTAACACTGGTTTGTATGTGGTAAAAATAAAACGAGTGTGCCATTAATTTGTCTACCCAACATCCTTTATCAAAGAACCCCAAAGATAACTCTAAAACAGTTTTTAGGTGTGCATGTCTTTGTGTGTGCTCAAAGGAGCTATGTTGGGATTTAAAGCTGGAGACAGATGAAACATTAAAAAACAAAAATGCCCTGGCTTTAAGAAAACTTTGGAAGTCAGGGTTGGAATGGAAAGAAAATGAAGCAATGAAGAAGTAAGATGGATGGAGATGTAGTGGAGACTGCAGATAAAAGAGAGAAGAGCAGCTCGGCCCATTGATTGATGGTTGGATAAGACGAGTTTAAGAGCAGGATGCTCCTCCAGTCTGCGTGTCCAGAGGGGGATGGAGCTGGGCCGTGATGGGACTGGCAGCATTTGGGGCATCTCTTAACACAGGAGCTTTTTTTGCTCACAATCTCTAGCATGTCCCAGTTTTTGTTTTGTGACGTGTGCATCCCCAACCCCCACTTTACCCCCTCTTTTCCCTCAGTGCATGTCCCACCAGAACTGCCTGAGAACGACAATTTTGCTGTGAGCTCTGAATAATACAGAATGTTTGCATTTATAATTTATGATTTAGGCAGGAATTGGACTTGACTGAACTGTGCATGGCTTTATGATGAGAAGAGTGCACTGGGAGGGCTTGGGGTTCAGGGAACACAATAGACTGAGACAATATAGTGAGTTTCAATGTCATGCATATGCATTTTGTGAGTGACAATCAAGAAAGAATGTAGCTAATGATAGTAAGTGACGTACTCAGCCAGAAACACACGTAGTGTTTTGCAAATGCATCACGTTTGCAATTTCTTGTATATAACTGTACATAACTGCACTGTGTCTACACCAGGTGTGGTCATTGTGGCTTTGCTCTGCATCGCAACAGCTTGAGTCTGTCTACACTGGATGCTTCAAAGTGAATAATCCAAATCTATTTGTCTTGTTGTCGGAAGTACACTCTAAAGAAAATGCATAAAAATAGGCCACAATGTATGTATTAATTTGGCAGAATTTTCCGTTTAATTTTTTTAAAGGTGTTTTACCTGTATTTTGAATTTTGAAATTCATTGTGGTGCGTTTTAGAGTTATTGGAAATGTCTTTAAAATTACTGGATAATGTCCGGGTAATAAGCTGCCAGTACTTTTTCTGTTATTTTTCAGATTTATTTTTTACAGTGTAGCGCAAGTGTATGGAGTATGTCAGAAATAGAACTGGCCACAAATTTACTGTTGGCTCCTCGTCACGTCATGCCACATCCAGTGAAGACAACATCACTAATTATAATGGAATCTGTTTGCTTTTGACTGGACGTGTTACACCACTCGCGTCTAGTGTAGACAGCAGTGCCGGTCCTAGACTTCTGGGGGCCCTAAGCTAAACTTTGTTCGGTGGCCCCTGTCAGTGCGTTCAAACCTCAAAATGACCTGACTTTCTGAGCAGTTTCACTGTCAACAAATAACAATGAGTTGAAACATTCAGTAATTGAATAAAAAATAGAAACCATAGGACAAATCTTTAGCCTCATAGCATAATTGCCTAAGTCATTTTAACATGAAATGACATAGGGAGCAGCAGGTTAAACAGGCTGCTGTCACTTTAAGATGAAATGCTCAGACCTAATACACTGACAAGCAATCGATTACTTTACCAGCTGTTTATGTCCACTGAAGACATAACTGAATGCGTCTCCAAGATGGACCTTTTGACATATTTTTGTGTATTTGTTCTTTTAAGCGCATGCCTGAAGTCCAAAGTAGCCTGTCCGTGTGTCTCTCCATCTGGGGTGGCGCGGGCAGAAACCCGCCTGTTGAATAGCGTCTCTTTCGCAGCTCAATACAATTTTAAACATGACGTTACATGATTCTACCCATTTGGATGTCAAGCATGGGTGACAGCGCACCGTTTTAAATGAAAAGGAACGGAAAGCGGCATTATGTTTTCATAATTGTTGGAGGCCAAAATCAAAATAGCAACTAAAACACACCCCTAAATCATTCTTGAAAGCAAGGGGGCCCCCTGGTGGTTCAGGGGCCATACGCAACTTGCGTACTTTGCGTAAAGGGAGGACCCGCACTGGTAGACTGTTAGCGTCTGCATTTACAATAATAAATCTCAAAACTTTCAGTACAAAGGGGTAACTTCAAGTCTTTGTGCCATCAAATTAGGACTAATGAATTTGTTTAACTAGATCTCATTGAAAAAGATGCTCCATTATGAGAGTAGTTCACTAGAAAGATAAAACTGGCCATAGAAGTATATGCTTATGCTAATCTGTATGCAGTTTATTCTAAGGTTTGCTATAGCACCCCTTGTGGCAACTCTGAGAATGATTCATGTACTTGTCTTGCATTATGGATTGAGGTCTGACACATTTCAGTATGTTACAATGTCGAGTTTACATAGCTAGAAATGTTTGCATTTATTTGCATAGCAGAATGGTATGCCTAATATTAGGCCATTGCAATGCAAGACATAAATACTCTTCCCGTCTGACTGATTGCTCTTAGTGATTTAATCCAGTGAGCACTGCTGTGGTTAATATAACAACACTCTCCTTCTGATTCCTTCTGATAAAGGTTTTTGTCTCTGTGTATTTTTCATTCTAATTTCAAGTCATTTAGGATCAAAGACCTAGGGTTTTAAAAAATGTGGCTCCCAAGAAAATCACTGTCCAGGAAGCTCTGGATGATTTGAGGTTCATTTCACCTGAGAGGTGGTGACTTTGATCCCTCTCACTGCATAAAACATTTAGTGACCAGTTAACATTAGCCTTTCAAAACAGAATCAGAAATGATCAGCAATGACTTGCTTGATGTCACGTCCTTCTCTCTCATTCAGTTGCTCTGTGTTCCGTAATCTATTTCCCCTTATCTTTAATGGATGGCTATTATATTTAGGGAATCCTTCTTTTTTGTATTGTTTAAATAGAAATGGCTTTTATGTACTGTTCAAACAATAGGACAAATATATGAATGAAATGAACAATTTAACCTTCTAATAATAGCCTACTTTGCAGAAATTGAATAAGGTAATCAAATGGCTTTTATGTACTATTCAACATTTGCTGACTTTATTTCAGTAAGGATATTTCCTTGTTTCTTTGGCTTGTTGGTCAGGGTTTAGCACTCTCTGCCTGTGTGTTTGTATCAATATGACGTGTTCAGTGTTTACTCATGTAATGCTCGACCTCTGTTTATTTTAAGGATGAGTTGTCGGCCTCTAGCCATTTTAGGTCAAACACTAAAAATATTTTTTATTCATCTGTTTTTTATGTTTTTTTGCAGATATTTGGAAATATTCTCCCATTTAATGATAAATCAGAATCAGAAAGATATTACTACAGAACTGTGTGTAATGATCAGGTTCAACTAAAAGGGAAGTTTTCATGTGAGAGTGAACAAGTGTGTGTTTATCTCAAAGTTATCATGAAATCAAATTTTTCTTTTTATTATAAATTATTTATGAGTGCACTCCATTATTTTATTTTAAAAGGTGCCCTCATAATCTTTAATCAAAATCATTAATTTCCCCTCCCCGAAGGCGGGACAATAATCCTTTCCTTCCAACTTATCACTCACATGAGATCAGTAAGTGGCAAATGACCATGATCCAATAATACAATCAATTCCCGCTGGACAAAATCAAGCCCCACTCTACATTTTTTCTCATTTGTGAAGCAGTTTCACTCGGATGTACATCACAATAGAGAACAAAATGTGATTGTGATTTTAGTTTCATGCCAACTTTAAAGGTGCAGTGTGTAATTGTTCACCATTAGTGGCAACAAACAGAATTACAGTCTGTTTGAGCATCCCAGTTGGACCAAATATAACAAAACTGCTTTAAACAATGGGTCAGAATGATCTGTTTGTCCGACCAACAGCAAACAATATTCACAGAAAGCCTGTCATTATTGTTTGCAATTTCTTTTAGTGATACTAGTATAGAAATGACCCACTTTTCCTTTAAGGCATTTGGGTCTGTGTGGTTGATTCAGCAAAGTTTAATGGTCCTTGGCCTTTTGCTGTTGCAAGAAATGAAGAAAAAAAAAAAACTGAGTCAGTGCTTTGTCCAATATGCTCCCTTTCCCTCACTCCCTCTCTCTTTCTCTCTTGCTCGCTTACTTTCTTTATTGCTCTGGTAAACAGTGAGATACTACCTAGAGCATCCCCTAAATCTCTTGTAGTTTGCAGGCAGCTCAGATTTACAGAGCCTCATGTAAAGTATAGCACAGCTAGCATGGAAGGAGGCAAAGCATATTTCATTAAATCCGCATCGATGAGTCAAATGACTCTCGAATCCGATACACAGAAGCTCTGCTCCATAACTTAGAGAGCTGCCTATATAGGCTGCTGCCTTTTAATGTAACCTACAATAATCCTACTGGACCCTCATGAGTGATTGATTTGGAATACTTTGCACAGGTAGCAACTCCACGCACTACAAAAATAGCTCTTCTATTGGAGACATGACTCATTTCAACAGAGTTTGGAGTTAGCATGTGGCAAAGCTAACCGTGTATTTTCATAGAGGAATTGATTTTTTAATGCCAATTTATAAACAATAAAAAATACACCAAAATAACTATTTTGCACCCGCCCACTCCCTACACTCTTAAACTACTTAATTATATATATATGCTTATTTTGAAATAAACATCAAAATGTTGTTCTATAAGCATAAAAAGTTTTAATTTGAATATATCATTTGCAATACTTCATGGGATTGTAGTTATTTTCTTCATTACAGTTTTTTTAAAACTGCTTACACACAAAATCCTTACTTTCTGAAACCTGACACTCAAACACCATAACCACACTCCAAATCTGCAAAATCATACACAAATTCTTGGCCTTCGACTCAGTTTTCAATTTCATAAAACACTTTTTGCAAACCACAACACACAATTATCTATGTAACGCACAAATCTAACAGGAAGTATCTTGATTTCCTTTTTCAAACACAACCTATCAAAATGCCACACTTAGTCATCAGCAACTCCTCACATGTGCAAACACTCATTGCTTTACTTAACACCAACCAATCATGGCTTTAGAATAGGCCTATAAATTGGCCAAAGGTCAAGTTATAGGTTTTTCAGACTGTGTAATATTGTATTAACAACCACAAACGCTTACAATAAAAAAAAAATAGTTTGGTTTCAATCTTGTTTTCGTGTTTACCGTGAATTTTTCAACATCTCTCTGCCAATTACTTTCAGTCTTGTACAGAAATGTACATAGAAACTCATGAAAGAAGAGCTTTAGGTTTTAAAAAAACTGTATACGAATTGTCTATGATGCCTTAAAATACTGTCTCAGTAAACAGCTCACTTTAAAACAGAGCCACAATGTGCCTAATCTTGAGTGTTTGTGCATTTGTGTTGTATCTGTGTGTGTAATGATGAATCAATTTCACAAAAGGAAATACTGTCTGTCTATTGGTCAGTTTTTCAAATTATTCATGTCTGTGGTTTTGCCAGTAAAAAGCACAATCTATCCTTATCACTTGTATCTGTGCGCATTTAGATGTGTGTTTGTGTGTAGCACAGGTGTGTGTAGGCGTTTCCCTCCTGCCGTGTGTGTGTGTCCTCCGTGCTGTAATTAGCAAGGCTGCTCTTCAATAATGCAGAGACTGAGGAAGAGTCAGTACAGTGTGTGTGTGTGTGTGTGTGTGTGTGTGTGTGTGTGTGTTGTATGCCTGTGTGTGTCGCACTGGCATTTAGCGCTTAATCAATGCCTTGCGCGGCCTGTGGCCACTAATTGAAGGTTAAGAGATGAGAGACCTGTGTGCCTGAGATGGCGCTGATGCAGAAGAGAGGCTCCATTCCTCTCTCTTTCTCTGCCCTTTAAAAATCCCCCTCTCAATCAATATACCCACACCTCTGTACTGTACCTGAACATATTATTTACCATACAGCACAATCTTTACATCATAGAATCAGAATATTACAATTACAGAATACATTTTACATTACGTGACTTGTTGCTAAGTTACCCTAAACTATAGTGCACCTGCTGGGCAGGTTATACTAGAAGGAAGTGGTTTTCTGGTTTATTAGACTGTCTACCTGAAGGAAAAAAAAACTGTTAGACCAGTTGATCATTTCATCTTAAATCAGTCAGCTAATGACCAGTTTAAACCAGCTAGAAACTAGCTAATATGTTTAAAAACCAAGCTATCAAAATAAAATGGATTTTCCAACAGAGCTTTTATGCAAAAATCCCAGTGAACATATTTTGTGATTCTAGAGGTGGAAGTTATGTTTAATGTTTCATAATTCCTTCATTAGTTTGGATTGGATTAGATTATCTAGATTATTTTCCCCATGTTTCCTCTTTTTGAAAATGTTCCCATGCTTGAGCTAATCCTAAGAACCATTTTGCCTTCCTGAATAAAAAGAGAGACAGAATTTGAAGGAAGTGAAGGACAAGCTGTAACAAGTTCTTTTGAATTATTCCTATTTTTTTTTTTCTTTTTTTCTGGAAATAAGATTAAAATGCCAAGTCATTAATTTTTCATTCTGAGAAACCCAGACCTTGAAGTGAGTAAGTAGATAATTTACTGTTGCTTTGTCAAAGATCAATGAAAAGGCTTTTTCATGTTTCGCAGTGTTTCTTTTTCGTTTCTTTGCATACAATAAAAATTCTCTCTTACAATAAAGGTGCAGGTGAAAATGAGATAGCTAGCAGGTAATGAACAGGGTGTTTGTGTGTGCTTGTGTGTGTTTCTGTGTAATCACACCCCCAAGCTTGTGTAAATACAACCAAGTGTCCTCTGATTGGAAATGTAGGCCTTCATTTAATGGAATCCATTTGTTATGAGACAGGCTCTATTATATTTTGCAAGCAGTCAAGGCATTGTGCAGTGTTGCATCATGGGTTGAAGCTCTACAAGGGAAAATATTTGTGCACGTATATTTGAATTCATGTGGACATAAATGTATTTGTGTTTATGAGCATGTGCTTGTGTGTGTCCTAGGTAATGTGTGTCTGTGCATTTGTGAGGCTCCCAGCATAAAGCCTGAAGCATTTTCATTTGCATAAGCTCGGTATGAATAGTTCAAAGCCCAGTTGGTAGATGCTGTGTGTGAAGCACATGCACTCCTCTCTCAATCAGTCACTGAAAATCTTTTCAGCTCAAGAATGTACTCTTTACTTTCCCACCACAAATCGACCCATGGTGCTCCAATCAAAATAGACAATGCTTGAGCAGCAAGGTGTGGCATCGTTCTCTAGCTTTTACGAGCATAGAGGAACAAAAAGAAGCGGCGGTTCTTTTCCTGCTTTCTACAATGTTCCACTGGTCGAGTGGGCCTCCTCTCTGAAATGCAGAGACCACATTTTGAATTATTCACTCCAAATAAAAAGCTGCATCTGTCTGCGGATGAATTATTTACGGTTAAAATGGGTCCCCCTGTCGAGGGAGATGGGGAGGGGGTGTTTGAGTGAGAGGTGGGATCAGCTCCACATGTTTATCAGTCCGCTATGAACACAGATGGCAGGTGTTTTTATTGTACTTGTTAGTATATCGCAAATTTTCCTTATTGAAATTTAAATTAGATTCTATTTAAATATAAATGTTATGTATACAATTATAATTTCCCAAAATGTACAATTATTTCAAAAATATAAATGTATTTTCATTTTTTTTACATTTACAATATAATAATTATATAATATAATAACAATATAATAAAAAATATATATATATATACACATGTTTTAACTAGTTTTATTAAATGTGTTGGGTCACCATCTGAGAAAAACTAATGATCGATACATATATATATCATCAGTTTTTCTCAGATGGTGACCCAACACATTCAATAAAACTATTTTATATTACATTTGTAAAACAAAATATCCTTTAAATCTTGTAAAAGCATAAGCAACAGCAGATGTGAGATTTCAGCTTCACTCATTAAAAATAAAAGCAAAAGAAAATGTATTTGTATATTAAATGGTGCCAAAATGCAATAAAGTTTCATTAGATGCAGACATCAGCAACAAATCATACACAAAACATTTCCCCTCCCTTTTAAATGTTCATGATCCTTTTTATTTTGCTGTCATAACTATGCATCTTCTTAAAGGTTGGTTATATTTTATTATTTTCTTTTACATTATTTTAACCTGCTACTTAAACTTACTTGTGATCCAGTGGGTTATGACCCACTGCTCTACTTGATATTGTGAATGAAGATACTTAGTTACCCATCAAAAAACCCTTCCATCTAAATCTAGTTGGATTTGAGCTTTTAATGGACTTAATGCATGAATTAACATTCATATTATCTAAGTAAGCGATGAGGGCAAACGGGTACTTTTGTGGCACAAAAAGTGTTGTTGTGAAGCTAGGCCCATAATGAAGCCCTGGCTTCCCTTTGTGGCCGACTATAAGTGCACATCTATTGATTAGATGGGAGAGGATGAGAAACAGAGAGGTGGGAGATACTGCGAGATGATACAAGAGGAAGGCCCCAATGTGTCTGGGCTCCTAATGGACTGATCCGATGCACTCTCGCTCCGTCTCCCTTCTCTTCTCCATTTCTCTGTTTTCACTCCCATTGTTTTGTGACAGTCTCCAGGCCGTGAACTGTTTACATCGCTGTTAACGGCCCACATACTCCAAACATATCCATCTCTACCTATATCTACACCTCCATCTGTGTGAGCTCCACTATAGCCGCTCTGTTGTCTTCACATATGCTGAATTATTTACAAGCAGACACAGTGGGAAGAGATAAAAAAAAAGCACAGTTCATGGAAGCTGCCGTAGAGTGAAGGCATTCTGATTGAATGTAGAGGAAGATGGTTCTCCTTATAGGAACACAGTTAGAGGACAAAAGAAAGGCTGTGGTATTTAGGTAGTCAAGACATCCGCACATTATAGACCTTATTCACTGTAGTTTCATTTTTGATTTTTAATGGGAATGAAAGTGAGGCAGTGAGGGATAGACATGCAACTCTTCAGTGGGTTTTACTGTTATTTAATGTGTCTTTGGATTGTTCTGCTGACGAAACACTGCAAAAATATTCTCCCCAGACGATTTGAGCTGATTTGAATAGAATTTTTCAAGACTTTTCAAGACTCACGTCATCATTGCTGGAACGCCTCTGTCAGCATGTGCTTTTGAACCCACAGACCCCTGCGAATTGAATGCGAGTGTGTGTTTGTTTTCTTTCTTGTAGACAGTCATGTATGTGTGCCCTCATGCACACAGTAATCAGCCTCTCTGCATGTATTCATCATTAATTTGTGTGTGTGTGTGTGTGTTTTCAAGGCAGACCTTCATAATTTTCCATTTGAATTATGAAGAATTCATAAGCATTCATGGCTCAGTTGTTTTGTGTGTGTGTGTGTGTGTGTGTGTGTGAGAGAGAGAGAGAGAGAGAGAGAGAGAGAGAGAGAGAGAGAGAGAGAGAGAGAGAGAGAGAGAGAGAGAGAGAGAGAGAGAGAGGTTTTACTTATATTTTGAGGACCAGATATCTCCACAAGGATAGTAAAAACTGAATTCACCTACATTTAACAGACCAGTCAAATGTCCCTGTGAGGAAAACTGCGTAGTAGGAAAAATATTGTTTCTGTGAGGTTAGTTTAAAGGGTTAGTTCAGGATTTTAGACATGAATCTCTATAGCTTCCCCATAAGCAGTGTGGTGCATTGACCATGACTTACCCCCGACAGCGTACTGTGAGCCGAGCTCCGGTCCAGTTTTGGTCAAGATGAAATTAGTCCGGCAAGTTTGCTGGGGTCACGGCAATAAAGCTTTTTTCTTCTCAAATCAATATGTGTTCAAAAGAGTGATATATTTGCGTCACTAAAACGTTGTCTATGGAGAGGTCAGACCTCGTAATGGCTTGGCACTATTTTCTCCCCTGTCATAACACTGCGCGCTGCCGCTATCTACAGCCAGCTGCGAGCTGCGCAGGCGCACACCACTTTTTCAGTTGTTCGGCAGTGTTTACAGCAGTGTTTACGTGCTCAGAACAGCTACACGAACGAGCTAACATAGCTACTCACCAAGAGCGATCAGTTTGTACAAGCTTTGTAGAAAATGGTGCGGACTTGTGACTATCCGGACTGTACAAACAAAGATGTGGCGCTTTCTCCTCACACATTTCAAAGATTTCCTGTGGCAGATGTTGCTCTGAGGCGACTTTGGCTCATTGCTCTGGGCTTCAATGTGAACTCCAAATTGGCGAAGATAAAGAAGCTATCCTTTTGATATCCTAAAAGATATCCTTTTGGCTGTGTGTCGAAGTCAATGTTGTCATCGTCGCTGCTGTAGTAGACATGTTATCGTTCTCTTTACGCGCTGTAAACAAAGTGACACGTGCGCGGCTCGCAGCTGGCTGTAGGTAGCGGCAGCGCGCAGTGTTATGACGGGGGAGAAAATAGTGCCAAGCCATTACGAGGTCTGACCTCTCCATAGACAGCGGTTTTGTGACGCAAATATATCACTCTTTTGAACACATATTGATTTGAGAAGAAAAAAGCTTTATTGCCGTGACCCCAGCAAACTTGCCGGACTAATTTCATCTTGACCAAAACTGGACCGAAGCTCGGCTCACAGGACGCTGTCGGGGGTAAGTCATGGTCAATGCACCACACTGCTTATGGGGAAGCTATAGAGATTCATGTCTAAAATCCTGAACTAACCCTTTAAGGAATAGGGGATATAAAATAAGTAGCTCTATTTAAAATCAATAGAAGTTATTGGCTGATTTGTTTAGTGTGAAACTAACAATGTGCTCTGCTGTGTATCACTTCATGTTTCATGCTTCAGTGTCTTCCCCTGCATGTATGTATTTTTGTGTGTGTTGGTTTCCTTGGATTAATGTACTTCATCATTAATGTGTGTCTGTGGCCATCAGCAGTGCTGTATGCATTGAGCAGACTGAGAGAGAGAGAGAGAGAGAGAGAGAGAGAGAGAAAGAGAGGGCGAGAGGGCCATGGTCCTTAATGGAGCTGCACTGAATACCAGTAACGGCTGGAGGGGGAGGGGATGGAAGAGAGGGGGAGAAAAGAAAAAGGATGGAAGATAAAGGGGGGATATGTGCATTGAAACTGCTCAGTCAGTGAGATGGCTGGTGCAGAGCCGCTGCTTTCCAACCATTTAGCACACAGAGAGCAGAAGTGAGCCAAGCTGAGCCTGCAGCCTTTCTTCCAAGGGTGCAGTTCTCTCTCTTTCTCTCTTTCTTAGTCAGGTATCTGCAAGATCGGCCTATCTGTTCATCTATTTTCCTTTCATTATTTCTCTATATCTTGCATCATCTGCTCTGCATCTGAGTTTCATTAAGGGCGCTATCCAGGGATGATATGCACCTGTTTTGTCTGAGGGGGGACCATGGACAGTCTTGACTTTCTAGGGGCCCTTGGTGAGAAAAGACTAAAAGAGGAAAATATTTAAGTATATACTACCTTTCAAAAGTTTGGGGTCAGTAAGATTAAATAATAATATTAATAATTCTTGATCCAAAATGACAATGAAGACATTTATAATGTAAAAAAAGATTGGCCATCAGCGCCGATAGCCTCGTGAGCAGCGCGTCGTCATATAACGCTGTTGCGCTTCGGGTGACCGGAGTTCGAATCCTGACTCATGGACCTTTCCTGATCCCATCCCCCCCCTCTCTCTCTCCCACCTCGCTTCCTGTCCACTCTATCCTCACTCCTATTACAATAAAGGAAGGAAAAAAAAAGGGGGGGGGGTGTATTTGATATCTGCAAGTTAGATTAAATCCTCAAAATATGAGGAAAATATTTTATATGATTTAAATATGTTAAATATGAGGGAAGAACAAAACACTAAACTTAGTGAAGGTAATTATCTGACAAAATCATTTGGCAAAAAAGGCAAACTACAGCTATTGAAAATAGAAAATGCATAGAAAAACAAAAAGCTCACAGGAAAAAGCATACATCATACTACATAATCAGTTATTAATATTTTGTTGGTTCTCTCTTGTTTTTGCACGTGTTCATAATTTCTTTGGCAAAAAATTTGGCCCACACAATTTAGCATATTTCATTGTGTTATCACAAATAAAACAATTGACTCCAAGCATTACTACGCATTATGCTTACAAATATAAATGATTTGTACAGAAATTAATTTTGCTTCATTTTGATTTCATAAATATTTTTTTTTTCCATAATTTTTTACCTACATTTAATCTACTTTAAGATATACATACATAACATTACATAGTGATAGAAGCAATCACTTTATTGAAATTAAAAAATAAGATAGACAAAAATTGCAACTGGATAATACTCAAACGTTAAAATGTTAGCATAGAAAATGAGGTGAAAATAACAGTCTACATTGGATGGGACCTTGAAGCTGTCCACACTGGACACAAGAAGGCGACCTTTGCAAATCCTTTTGCTCTCTGTGTCAAAAGTTGCATGAGTGCTAGGATTATGTCAGAAATAAAACAGGTCATCAGTTTACTGTCAGGAATTTGTTCCACATCCAGTGTAGACAGCATCACTGATTATAATGGGTTCTATTAGCTTTTGTCACGCCGCGCCACTCACATCTGGTGTAGACACAGTGTAATCCCTAATGCAGTCAGGGGAATTTAAAATCACCCATTTAACCACGTCAGACAGATTAATAACGGTCACACCCAAAGAGTGAAAAACAACAAAAAAAGACTTAATCCTAAATATCTTAATCTAGTCACCATGCTGATTGAATGGAAAACAATAAGGCCACAGATAATCTGAATTTGCTGTAATTTTGTGTAATAATTTACAGATTAGCCAGTGACCACACTGTAAATGTCAAAAATGAACCACTCTAATCACTTCTCAGCTTCTCCAGAAGGAAATGCAGATTTTAACGGCATATGAATTAGAATGCAGTGTACTGTACAAGTGTACTATAAATCAAAGATTAATAAGCAGATTGATGCAGTGGCCTCAGTAACCGTTTATAAAATTTGTATGAGCAGTGGTTACCACTCCTTGTGAATATATTGATAAAACAACCCAGCAATCATGAGCAAATATGGCCGATTTCATATCATGTGCTTCCAGGGAATCCTGCGCAGGCCGGGCAAGTGATATTTATAGTTAATGGGAATAGTTATTGTTAGATTTTTCTTCCTTGGTCCAGTAACTCTAGCCTTCAAAATAAAAGTCTCTTCATATTAGAATAATATATACCCTATCATTTAATTTAGTTCTTTTTCTTTGCAGCATGCATATGCCAAATAAATGCAAATATAAACCTTTTAAATCTGTCGTTAATATAAAAGGCATGCTATTGTGTATATTTGTGTTTTTGTCTGCTCAACACATACTCGTCTGTAAAGTGTTTCATGGAGTGCTGCACTTTGCTTGGTTATTTATAGCTAGCAGTGTTAGCATCCTTACAGTAGCACCACAATGTGTGACAGTATGATAATCTAATTCAACAACCCTTATCTTAATGAGTCTTATCATTATCAAACTAATGCAATCAGTCGGGCTACATTTATATTTAGGCCTCCCGTCAAACAAGGCGCTCTTGTTCAACTGATGATAGTGTGTCTGTTTGTGCACACTCTTGTGGGTGTGAATGTGATTTTATTATTGTCTGTCATTTTCATATTTTTTGTCTTTCATTTGTAATTTATACTGTTTGCCTCTTTAAATATGGACAAGAACATATCGTCTTTCTGTTTTTTCTGTACTTCCATTCTTTCTTTCTTTTTTTTCTATCATGGACTTTCTATCTCAGTGGGCAGATTTTCATTCATTTTTCCATAAGCTGTGTTGCGCTGCTTGGAAACTGCCGGTTGCCGTAGAGACGTGGCTCATCGACCACTTGGAGTGGAAGACTAGGTTTGCATATGTGCCATATTAGCCTCCATTTATGAGCTTCATTTGTGCCACTAATTTTCTCTCTTTCTTGCGCCTCTCTTTTTCTTTTTTACACTCTTGTACATTTATTTTAATGATACTGGTAACGAAATATAATCTTACGTCATGTTTGTGATGAATAATGCTGCTAATTTACTTGTTTTTGTTGAAGGATGGTAATCTAAGCCATGTTAAGAAGATGAAAAAAACTTGATGCTAAAGCCTAAAGATCCTTCAGTACATCTGTGTAATTTGAATTATACCTCCAAATTCTCAAAACACACCTAAGTGCCCTTTACAAAGCTGATGACAGCCTAGACATTCCACCCACAATTAGCACAACCCACTGTAATGACCCAGTGAGGCCGTAGCTAATGAGGCACACAGTGGCACTGCTCCCTTGTTTCATGCCGGCCCTCAGGGATACTTTAGGGCGGCAATATGCTATGTATATTTGTCAACCTCACTTCTGGGACCTGAACTTGAAGCCTGAACTTGGCCCGTATAGATGAGATGTTGTGGCCAGACCTGTCGAATTTTAAAACTGAGGGTACGTTTGCACGGCAACAATGTACTAAAAACAGAAACCAATTTCCACGTACAGATGTCAACGTTGTCAAAAGTATCCCTGTTCACACGGATCTGCAATAACGACTAAAAATTCTGGTATTATGCTGCCAGGCCAGTAGAAACACTATACTCAACTATAGACTGAACACGTAATACGCATACGCATGACGTCACTGTTTTCACAAATTCACATTTACACAGAGACGATAACTGTATTGTTCATGCAGATATCTAGACAGCCAATCACATTGCAGCAACTCAATGCATTTAGGCTTATAGACATGGTCAGATATCTGCTGAAGAATATATATGTAGGTAACACACACACACACACACACACACACACACACACACACACACACACACACACACACACACACACACACACACACACACACACACATATATAATATATAAGTGAAAGCCTTTAAAAAAAGTACTAGTGGGCACTGTGTTAATTGGGTCACTGATGGGGACAACTCTGTGTGTTGATCAGGGCACTTATGGGGCCTGAAGTGTAAAGGAAACTTTATGGTGTTAAAAGCATGGTATTTGGAAGCATGATAGCTTTTTTTTGGATGCGGCTAAAAATAAATATAGTTGAAAGAGGCCTGCAGTGGTGGCAGATCAGGTATGCAGCAGAGAGGAGCGAACAGCACACTTTAATAAATGCCAGGCCTCAGCAGACTCCACACAAACCTGCAGGCCTGTGGAGAGAGAGAGAGAGAGAGAGAGAGGGTGTGGAAAGAGACAGTTCCGTCTTGTCTGTGTCGGTATCTCTGTGGATGAAAGAGAGTGTGAAAATCAGCAGAGGAAGCACATGAAAACATAAGCATGTTAAAGGGATTGTTCAACCAAAAATTAACCTATGTTACTTTCAACTATGGAACAATGAACCTCTATTTAGCTGTTTTCCATACAAATAAAAAATAATAAAAGAACACTATAAAAGTGGCTAATACAATGGTGTGCCATACAGTAAATCTCCTCAAGCCATATGATAGCTCTGTGTGAGACCCTGACACTTGCACAAAAATAGTCATTTTTGAAAAAGTCATTGTGCAAGTGGTGGTTTTCCCCTTTTAGCAAGCTGTAAAAGGGGAAAAAAACTCCAGAACCATTGTGACTCGATCGTTGAGTATATGTGAACTCATCAGTCTGATTTCCAAATGAATATTTGAGTATGATTCCTAAAGGAATTTTCAGTCTGATTCTCCTAGAACTGTTGTAACCTGATCATTGAGTCTGTGAGTGGAGCTCTTATTTGTGAACAAATTGTTCGATCTGATTTATGAACAAATCATTCCTAAACTAATGTTTTAGTCTGATTCCAGAATGGATCATTCATTGCAAACAGTATCAACTGGTTCATTGAAAAGAACCATCTAAAAAAAAAATATATATATATTTTGGTTCTCGACTCAATGATCCAATCGCTCTGGTTCTCAAGCTTACGAGACTTAAATTACAGCGCTTAAATAGAGCACACGAGTCTTATGAACCACTTTGATGTTATTTTTTTGGAGCTTATTGTCATTTTTTGGACCCTTTATGAGAATATAATAATTTTTGTGGGGACTATTCCTTTAACCAGACATTTTTTTTCCTTTCATAACTAATCCATTTTTCTCCAACCTGACATTAATCAAATAAGTGCTTCTGATGGTAGTTGGGGGGGGGGGGGGGGGGGTAGGGTTTAGAATGTAATTATTAATGTGAATGTAATTATTCCTCCATAAATCCCAACAGAGAATTCCCCAGTGTGGGATGAGAGTGTTGGTGTGCTCCACTTCAGGAAGAGTTTAGTAAGGGTAGGTCATAGAGCAGAGGGAGGGCCAGTCTGACCCAGAATTTAGATTTTTTTTTTTTTTTGTCTGTCAATTTCTCTTTTTCTCTGAGTCTCTGAAGAACCCTGATGACGCAAAGGGAAAGAAACTGAGATATTTGAATGTTGATGTGTCAGTAATGGAACAGCACACCTTTCCTTTCAATTACTTTCGGCTCAGCTTTATTTTCTGGGAGAACATTGCCAGGTCAGACTGACATGCAGGAGGTTTAACGTCTCTTTACTCTGGGGTGTCATGAAAGCTAAATTTCAGCAGTACAAGTTAATTAGCATACTTTTTGGTGAGAGAGCAGTGACAGCAATTGTTACTCACTCAGTATTACTGATATAGTAGAAAGATATTGTAAAATTTTTTTTCAGTATCGACATTGTACAAAAAAAGTCCAATAGCCTTTCATTCTCAGCAGACAGACATTAGCCAGTCACAGAGATGAATTAGGGGACTTATTGCTTAAGGAGCATTGATTTCCTTCTTCAATAACTATATGTTATAAGAATGACAGATGTGAATGATGTTTGAAGCAGTAAGAGTGAAAGCTTTCAATTGGTCACAGTGCCAGGTGGGTGTGGCCTCTCCAGTGACGGGCATCCGTGTTGGTGAGTAGATTGACAGAGGTGTGGTCTCCACTCTGGGCTTTGAGGACCTCCTGTGTTTAGGCCACAACTGGAGCCTTCAGCAGGAGAGCAGAATAACAGATACATATTTCATCAAATCAATAATTTAACAGCTGCCATGGGAGGCAAATAAAGAAAAAGAGGGGAGGAGATAGAGTGAGAAAGTGGGAGGGAAGGGTGAGATACAGAGAAAACGAAAGAGAGAACAGCAAATCTGCAATCACATTCCCCAAGAAAGGCCCAGTAACCATAGTAACAGGAGATGACTGTCACATGATGCGGAGGAGTGGAGCAAGAGGGAGGGGACCTATGAAAAGAAGAGGAGAGATGATAATCACGGGACGGAGTGAGTCGAGAGCAGATTGAGTCGAGTTCTGTGTTGCCTCAATTCTGCTTCATGTCAGCGGAAGCCAAAAGCCTTCCCATCACCCAGACTGCTTACTTATGAGTGTGTCATAACAATTGTGAAGAGAAAGAGAGCTAAAAGATGTTAAGACTGATGAACTGTGATGGGAGGCGGCAGGGGATGATAATGATATGAAAACCAAAGATGTGATTTTTCTTTTGCTGTTTTATCCTGCGTCTATTATCTCAAGTGCTAAGCATGACCAAAGAAAAAACATTTTCTGTTAGCTAATAATGGCCTTGCTCTGCTCAAATTGTATTTAGCTTTATGAAACACCTTTCATAGTGGTGCTCTTTGATGGCTAAATCCTTGTAATGTAGATGAGCAGTTTATGTTGCAATTTTTTTTTCTTGGCAGCTCTGTATTGACGAGGCTGCTCTGGATTTGTGGGAAATATCCTGCACACTTAATTAGCAAGATTTAGATGTTTTTGATCCAAGTTCCCACACACATCATGTTCAGCGCAAGCATATTACATAATTCACAATATATAATATATAGAGTATGCCTATAATCTGGAGCTCTATTCCAAAACCTAGTGAGCTGCCTTCTACTGACCTCATAAATCACTGATTTGAAGTTATGTAGGCAGCGACTCTGTGCGCTACACAATTGATTTCATTAGAATTTGATGTTAGTATGCTGCTAAGCTAACAGCTAGGTACCCTAATACGCAAAAAAATGAAAAGCACAGACAAATATTAGGTAACATATTACGTTTACTTTGACTGAACACTTTTTTTTATCAATAGATCTAATGAATGTAATATATTTTCACAATCATTTCTGTCATCTCATCTCAACCATCTCAAGCTTAAGTTGCTTATATGTCATGCTTTAAACAAGTACACTTTGATGTGGCTATTAAGTAAAGTGCCTGATTGTAATTTTAACTGTATTTGATATTACATTTAATATAATACAAGTTTCAATAGAAATGACATTAAAGTATATTTTAGTTTACCATAAATGCTTGTATATTTTGAAGACAACAGAAGTAATTGTGTCCTATTTAAAGGGATAGTTCAAGCAAAAATTAAAGATATTTTGAAGAATGTTGGTAACCAAACGGCTGGGCCCCATTGACTTTTATGGTATTTTTTCGCCCCCATAATATGGAAGTCAATGCGGTCCATCAACTGTTTGGTTACCCAAATTCTTCAGTATATCTTCTTTTGTGTTCAGTAGAAGAAATAAATTCATGCAGGTTTGGAACAACACGAGGGTGGGCAAATGATGACAGAATTTACATTTTTGGGTGAACTATCCCTTTAAGTCCTACTTTAGTCTGTGAAACAAATACTCTAAAATTGAGCTAATTGCATTTAATGTAAATTTAAGCTATAATTCGTTTGATCACAAATAACATCCAATTAAGTGTCCAAAAACATAACATTTTAGAAATATGCTAAAATGTAATTATTTTTCACAAGGTTCGACAGATTACATTTTTTTCCGAATTCAATTGACTGTTGTAGATCTGCAGTAGAATGCTTGTTAGTAACAGCGTGCCTCTTGTATATCAGACCAAATCATATAATCTTAATGAGTCAGTGATTTGTCATCCTTCTGGTGTCGTATTCAGTCTCCTAGACCTAGAGGACTATAGTATTAGTCAGTGCAGGCCTCAGCATGCCTGACCCATTTGAGAAACATGGTCCTGTCCCCGTGTTTTTTATGCCAATATGTCGTACGACTGATTCGACTCTCTCATTGTTTGTGAACCAGACAAACCCAGCAGCTTCTTAATAATGCAGGTCTGCATGTGTCTGTATGTCTGTCTTGTTGATAACATGATATCTGACTGTCTTAAGATGATAAAGGCAGGAGATGAATGGTCATAACTGCATAGCGTGCCATTCTGTGGAACATACAGCATCATTCATCTACATCATCAAATTTCTTGTCATGGGCATTCCCTCTCTTCCATTGAGACACAGCCCAACAACAATCGAATGAGATAATGGATTTACGTCTGGAATTTTAGCCGTCTTTTTGGGCTTGTGTTTTTTCTCACTCTGTTTTAAATACTGGCTGATTATGATCATATTGTTTCGATTCAAATTTCTTTATATTTATGCATTTGGCAGACTCGCTTATCTAAAGCGACTTACATTGCATTCAAGTTTTGTGTACATTTTATTTCAAGTTTGTGTAATCTCTGGGAGCCATACTATACACAACATGAAGGCCAAAATTATGCTTTGGAAAACTAAAAAAAAGGCTTGTTCTCACTTTGCCTCCATGCTTAATTTTCTCTGGCTTTCACACCTCTGTGCTATTAACATCAGCAGTGGTTACTAAAGGACGTGCAGCTAGTAGCTTTTCCCTTATTTCTTACAAGAAATGCGATTGAAATTCATTTAGAAAAAGTAATAATTCATTTGAAACTTCTTATGAGGACATATGTTAACACTCGAATTATGAAGATTAGGAAACCAAGAGGTTCTCAGAGAATCCAAAACAAATACTAGTGTCTTAACAGCTGACACCAGTGAATAACGAAGTATCACATGTCTCTTTTGGCTCTCTTGAATTCATTTAGTTCTCATATATATATTTTGGCATGACTTTGAAGGTCCATATTCACAGATATGCTGGAAACTAATGGATTAATTAGCAACTCACCCACTCAAAGCACCTCATTCGGTCATGTCTGTATTGATATACACTAAAAAGCTTTATTTTCATGACCTCTCAGCCTTTTAGAAGTCCACCCTATGCCAGTGGTTGTAACCTTGAAAAGACAATTTGTAGTTTAAATTCATGTCTAGGGAGTTATGTCATGGACTTTGATAAAGTACTTGAGCAGGGTCATCTTCAGCAAAGCAAAGCATCTCTCTTTCCTCTGTACTAGTTTGAAAGGGAAAGTTTCATTGTCAGTGATAGATGATTAGACCACAGCCCTTGTGCTGATAGGGGACTGTATGTTACCCTCCTGTTCATTACAAGATTAGAAGCAAACTACAACTATAACTAGAGCACCTACACCTACAACTTCATTGTACTTCATACAGTTCCATCCGTCCGTCCGTCCGTCCGTCATCTAAATAAGTGGAAAAACTGACGCATTTCTCAGTCTGGTCTGAGCCACATTTATGAAGCACATGAGAGGCATTGAAACTGATCCTGCATATCCTGTCTCGTGGACACGCTGTGTCCGTCTCAGCTGTGATCCAAATAAAATGTCACATTATTAATCGTGACATGTATTGCGATGTGTAACATATCATAAGATGGTTGCAGATACTCTATAGCCAGTGTTGCTATAACAATACCTGACACAGACACCATCATGTTGTGTCAACCAGCGCCACCCTAGCAAAAGCCTAATGATACTCTGAGGAATCCAACATTTTCTGTTGTATGTGTGTGTTCACTGTGCCCACTTGCGTCACTCTTACAATAATTGTATTTTCACCAGGTGCAGGGTCAGGGTGTCTGTAAGGATACTGTCCGTCACGCCGGGCTACTGACTGATCTGCGATTCAAATCTACAGCGCGTTGAGTTCTCTCCTCGCGCTGTTTCCTCTAATAAATGAATGCTGATGGTCCATTCTCTTTAGTCTGTGCAAGGGCCATAATGAATAGCTATTATGTGTCTCTATGAGCCTGATCTAAATTCAATAGGCAATCACTCAGGAATCACATGGTCCTTCGTTACCGTGTACCTTCCCCAAAAAAAAACTAAAACAGAGGTAGAAAGAGAGAATGAAGAATGAGAGGCGTGACCAATGTCGTGACATTAGAGACAGACCCACCTGCCGGATTGATGCACAGAGAGAGCGGAAACAGGTGCATGCCTGTTGAATCTTGTCAGCTTTATGGGTTTATTCTTGCAGTTTTTTTCAATCCAAAGAAAAATGCATGACAAAAATGTTCCCGTCACAAACCTCTAGCCCTTGGACCAAGGCATCTGTCACTATAAAGGCTCAAAGAGCTTCTGGACGCCAGTTTGATGTCCCATAATTCCCCGGAAGGGGTAATGTTGAGGTAATCCTCTGGTTCATGTTGTGTTGTAAAGCTCAAATAATTCATTATTCTTATAGATTATTAGACTGATTTTAACCATTAATAGTACATTGTATTCTGTTAATATTATTACATTCATTTTTAATTTGTAAAAAAATTTACCTGATAGAAGCATCTATTATGATTTATTGCAGTTAGAGTATGATGTGTGTGAGTTATAAGGGCTCAAGAAGGTTTAGTCATGCTGAGTTCAGAGGACTTGCTCTCAAAGGTCACACTCACTGGGGGAGAAGGAAAGGGAGGCTCCCTCAGCCAATCATACGGACTCCTGCTGCTGATGCTGCCCCCGCTGAATCACCATGGAGATGCAATATCTGTCCCTATTGACAAGTCATACGGAAGATGCATCCATTTTCATTATCCAGATGAATATGTCTGCATCATCACAGTAGAAAAAAACTCAAAAAATTGCATTTGCATTAATTGTGGATTAATTAGCGACATCCATGCTTTGTTTTTCCCCCTCGTATTCATTCCCAGGCCCCCCATCTCACTCTTTTTAGTGTGTGAACGCTTTACTCTTTCTCACCGCAAATAATGGAGAGGGTGCAAGACCAGCCTTTTTGAACTGACCCCCATCTTCTCTTCCACTCTCTATTTAACATGGGTCTTTTCTTTTCACTCCACTCATCCAGTCCATTTCTCACGCTCTCCTCTTTTGGCTTCCGTAGTTGCGCAGGATGGCGGAACCCAACCCCTTCGAGTAGTAAGCTCGATTGTGATCTCTTTAAAAGAAACTAAACGCTCCTTTCAGAAGTTGTTACTGCGGTCAAGCTTTTTAAATGTGTTTGTAAAAGGGAGTGATTTCATAAGTGAGAGGAAGAGGGAGGGAAGAATGAAAGAGAAACAGGAAGTCATGCAATGTGTATATATTATATAATAGTGTATAAACAACTCTCGGAAGAGTTTAGCATGATAATAATGGATATGACAATGATGTTAATGTATTTGTTCTTGGCAGGATAGATCTGCTACGCTGCTGCTGCTGTTATTGCTGCTGCTGCTTCAGAATACATACACAACACACTGCTGTGAGCATGTACTGTAAAACATACGTCTGCTACACAAATAGCATATATGAAAGTTCCCATAGCAGATCTATACAGGTGGAGCTGGGGATGGTGGAAGTTTTCAGAGGAACTTTGAAAGCACGCTGCAATCTGCTACAGCAAACACTTACCAACTATTTAAATTTTGAGCAGCAAGCTCATTGGCTGCAGATGCAACAGCAACCAATCAGCTTGTGCCGTGTAGTCTACAGTGGAATTGTAAGCAGGTTGCGTTAAAGGAGTCATGACCTGTAATTTTCACTTTTCCACGAGAATCAATGTATGTTATGATGTCAGGATATACCATATATGGACACCGCAGACCTATGCTGCAGGAAGCCCGCCCTGCCCCTCTCCCCCTCATATTCAGTCGCGAAAGATGCAGAAACGTAGTGCACACGTGAGTTGCTCTGTTGTTGACTGCCAGAATCAACATGTAAATGTGTTTTCTCTCCCAAGAACGGACCAAGCTGTCAGGGACCAGTGGATTAAATTCATTTTTAATGACGCGGTTCCTACAACCCTTCCCACTGGCTTAACGTTAGGTGTCTGTGCTAATCATTTTACGCTGGAATCGTTCACAAATTTGGGGCAATATCAGGCGAAGAATTATATATTATATTATATAACTATGACAACATATAATTGTATTGATTTTTTTATAGAATAGATAAGGATAGATAAATAAAACAAACAGTCAAGTAATAATAAACATAAAGAAAAAGATCACGTTACATGTCTGTAGAAGAAAAATACTGAATGTATAAAAAACCACAACGTGAAACAAGGCAAAAACACCACATGATAGCAAACGTTGATCTCAATAACCACTGTAAGCTGATAAAAAAAGTAGACTACATCTCCGTTAATGTAATCTACATTTAATAAAAGGTATAATGTATGTCTCAGTCAAAATGATTGTCTTTACCATTCGGAGACATCTCGATGTAGACGTCCTTCCATCGACTCTACATCTTCCCTTTCCAGCTCAGGTTCAGAGTCTGGCTCATACATATATGGTTGAATTCCGTTGGTCGCGGCCAGGTCGGTTCATTCACAACTTGCGCCATGATGTCATTTTGGAATGATATGCTGAAGTTACCTGCGGTGTCAACCCCCCTCCTTCCTGCCACCAATCAACGCGCCCCCTCATTTGCATTATTAAAATGACCGTCCACGACAGCCAAAATATCGCATCAGATCTCACGAGACAATAATGCCTTCAGAAATAAGGGTCAGAGGAGCTCTGTGTTTTTTTTTTTTCCACTTTTCTTTTTTAGAAGGGCCTGAAAGACTATAATAGAGCGTGGGTATCCAAGGTAATACTAGGTTATGACTCCTTTAAAGTTGCGACCGATCAGCCTGCTCCATCTAGAGTTTCATGACAGAACTTGGTATGTATGTGTATGTGTGTGTGTGTGTGTATATATATATACAGTGTATATATATATATATTGTGTGTGTGTGTGTCAGACAGTATCTCTGCTTCAAATTTTGCTGTATAATAAGGACTAATCCTTGCAGAAAGGGTGATTAGGGATCAAGACCCGATTTATGAGTCACAGTTTGTTGTGCGTTTGGCTCATGTTGGTGGGTTTGCATGCAGTATATTCTCAGCCTTGTCGGCATCATTAAAGATCTGCTTTGAGTTGCTCCTAAAAAAAATCCAACACATTTGAGTGTGCCCTTAAGGTTCTTCTCTTTCAAACAGAACAACTGTATGTAAATGAGGAACAGCACATCCAATGATTATAGTAGTGTTACTTTCCGTTGATAGTAATAGAATATTCGCTGATTCTGTTATCTGTTTCCTTCCGTTATGCTCCCTCATTGTGCCCTTGCACAAGTTTGTATAACCCAAAGTTGTTATGCAAAAATAACTGACCAAAGAGGTCTTTTTTTTTTTTTTTTTTTTTTTTTTTTGCAAGAGCCAGCTTATGGACAGGGCTTTATAAAATGTTTAGTGCCAGCAAAAAGAATTTGCCAGTAAAAAACAAAAACAAAAAAAACATTTAAAACAGGATACATTTTTTGAGCAGCAAAAATGTGCATTGTATATCCTACTTGTTTTCAGAATGGATATAAACCTCCATTTTGTGAACAAACAAGCATGTTTATTGGAAAGCAAGACAAAAAAGTTTCTCTCTAGCATCAACTTTGCCCCACATGTTTCTGCTAAACTTCTTTGGAAGGAATAAAAATAGGCACAAATGAGTCAATTGTTGACACAGTAAAGCCACAATCACACTGGCAGTGAAAATAGCTGCAGGTAATGATTCTGTGCTGTCGGTTGCTAGTAGGCGTTCCCACGTCGCATCACTGCTTGTTTGCATAAAGTTGAACTCTGCTTGACTTTGTCTCATCACCAACGGTCGTGGTTTCTCATGTCACTGAAAAATTGCAAAATGAATGTCCTTCGTTGCCAAAAACAGTCATTGTAAACAACCCTGAAGAGAGCTTTGAAATTGTGATGAGAAATGTTTGAGTTCATATTTAAATGTCAGACTTTTAATCGCAAGCTTTTTGAAATTATTACAATTTAGAGCAGCTTGTGACTCAGTGTTCTTGTGTTTGTAAGTCTCTTCTGTGTGTTTTTTCTGACAGGCTGATGCTAAGATGGTCTGTGATGTTGTGAGCCGTATGGAGGATACCGAGCCCTACTCTCCAGAGCTGCTGTCCGCCATGATCCGCCTGTGGTCTGACTCAGGCATCCAGGAGTGCTTCAGCCGTGCCCGCGAGTACCAGCTCAATGACTCCGCCCAATAGTGAGTATGGCTCTCTGCTGGGAAGAGCCATTAGTGCTTTTACGCTTCATTAAGAGCTTTCTGCTTAAATATACGCATCTGTTATTATATCATTGACTATCACACTGCAGTCCTATTCATTTTAGAGGCACAGGGCATTTATTTTATGGACTGTAAATTAGGTAGCGTCTACATTTTAATATGTATGGTCTTTATTTTCAATTCTTGTTTGAACAGGGAGCTTTTAGAGTACCGGTATTACATGAGCTCAGCAAAATGTCACTCTGAGATGCAATTACAGTATCTGCTGATGAAAGGTCTTGAGTTTGTGTGTGCATTTGTGCTGTATAGTATGTGTGTGTAATAACATTGAAAGAGTTTTGTCAGCATTACATTTCCTGTAATAGTTTGGGAAGCTGGTCCTTGTGGAAAATGGTGTTTAGATGAAGACAAATTACTTGCTCACAGATTGACAACTTAGATTATGTTGTAGTGAAGCACATGTGGGGTGGAGAAAGACTTAAAGGACAAGTTCGGTATTTTACACTTAAAGCCCTGTTTACAGATCGTTTCTGATGAAATAGAACGGTTAAGATTAAAATTTGGACACATGCTGCTGTCCCGAGAATTTTAGGTTTATTTCGCTTTCCCCAAAACCTCTAGAATGGGTGTATAGGTGCACTGGAACAATCCTTCATAAAACGCATTAAACTTTCGTTTACAAAGACCTGAAACTCACCGAGTGGTCAGGGGTGTTCACTGATATGCTCACACAAAAATCGCTGCAAAACATGCTTTCCAACAGGTTTTATCGTAGTTTTTGTCCAACTCCATTGACTTGTATTGGACGAGCTGTGTGAGGTACGGTATTACTCCGCCGCTTCTTCTTCTGCTTCTTCTGTGTATTCAATGAAATGCCAGTGGTTTGCTTGCAATTGGCAAAGGTGCATTATCGCCACCAACTGGGCTGGAGTGTCTATTATTCAAGCTCTCAACGGAAGAATCTACGGGTGTGAGACGTTTGGAAAAATAGATCCACAGTTTTACAACGAATGGTAAAACACCTGTTGGAAAGCAACTTTTGCAGCGATTTTTGTGTGAGCATATCAGTGAACACCCCTGACCACTCGGTGAGTTTCATCTCTTTGTAAACGAAAGTTTAATGCGTTTTATGAAGTATTGTTCCAGTGCACCTATACACCCATTCTAGAGGTTTTGGGGAAAGCGAAATAAACCTAAAATTCTCGGGACAGCAGTATGTGTCCAAATTTTAATCTTAACCGTTCTATTTCATCAGAAACGATCTGTAAACAGGGCTTTAAGTGTAAAATACCGAACTATCCCTTTAAAGATAGGTAAGGCAGTGTTTTTAAAAACTCTTTTTGTTATACTAGTTGATACCTGATAGCAACCCGTGGCTTTGGGTCTGAAGGGAGGGTTGGATCTTGTGCTTTCAAAGCTGGCTTGCTATTGCTTGCCTCTCGGAAATTGCCTACCCTACCTTTAATGTTTAGGGTACCAAAAAATAAGTTTGCTAGACAAGCCTGGGAGAGACGTTTCTCTTCCTTACTATTTGCATAAATATCACCAAGTTTTGCATAAATGTTCTGTCTTTTGTTCAAGCCAGTACGTCACATGAATGATAAGTAAGACAAACAAAGTTTCCAGTAATGTTTTAAGTGCAGGTGTATGAAAACAGAAATACCAAATGGTGGAAGGACAATACATTTAATTTTAGGATTTATGTATGTTTTGTGATAGATTGCTGTTAGGAGCTGTATGACTTTAGACATTTACTGTTAACAGGCTTTTTTTAATATTACCATATTCAGTTGAGAATTTGTTCATATTCAGTGACCTTGCTAATATTTAAAAACCTCTGATTCTTTAGGAAGAATTTAATTTCAGTAGACGCTGCGAATGCACACCCACCCACACCCACCCACACACACCACACACACACACACACACACACACACACACACACACACTTTTTCCATTCATAACCTGCATTTGTTCGCACAGTCTTTTTTCGGATGACCCATTTAGTCACAATGTCTTACAAACACTTTCTACTGTGCAGCAGTGTTTCCTAATTAATTCTGTTTAAAACAATACTGTTTTCTTCTTACATATATCATTTAACATCATTTTATTTCTATTTTCTATTCTATTTATATATTTATTATGTTTTATCTTTTTATTTTATTCTATTTCATTATGTTGTGTTTTAATATGGGTCAAGAAGTCTCTTTTTAGTGTCTTTGTTTTATTTTGCACTACCTAGACTTTTTACCTCGTCACATTTCATTCAGACTGTTAACTCACTACAAATGAGAGCAAACTATGTTTCCTGTGGTTGTGCTCTAGATTTAGCAGCTACGCTGTGCACAGGAAACACTTCTGCACAGTACACCAGTGTTTATGTTTCTTAGCTTGCTTGCGTGTGTGTGTGTGTGTGTGTGTGTGTGTGTGTATTTACACCAAAGACATGGCTAGCTTGACAGGTACAACTTGTATGTCTAAACCATTCTTTTACATCAATCATTGACTGTAAGAAAATGAGTTCAAGAGAGATTGAAGATAATTTCTTTTGGTGCTGTTTATCCACACCGGCTTCCTCTTGTCTTTAGGCTGTAGTCTTGTCTTTCTCCTCCCAAAGGTCTATTGAACTGTTGAATATATCAGGAGACATTTCTGAACATTTCCGATTGAGGCGCAGTGGTCTTTTCCAGAGTGAGATGCTGTAACAGGAATAGATCAGCCTTCATATTATTCTGAAAACTTATTTCATTATCTGAACTTCTTCCACTATTTCTGTCCTTCCTCTCATTCTTTCATACTCACCAGCTTCTTCTATATTACTCTGATAACATCCACTTTATGGTGTTATGGATGAGTTCATTCTCTCTTGTCCGGCTTAACTGACGGATGTTTTAAAAGCTCCTCCCTTTTTACACCGCAAAACACCCCAGTTGTGTTCCTCTTGTCCTCTCAGTTTTGTTCCTGATCAGTTTTATTTTTGTTTTTGACTTCTTCTTTTCAATTTTAGGTCTGCTAATTTAATTTCTTCAGTATTTTATTTCTGATAATAGAGTTAAAGAGAAGCATGTTCTACTTGTGGTTAAAAGAGATGTGCTGTAATCTGACCGTGTCATAATTGCTTGTGGAGGTGCACTGGCCTGAACTAAAACTTGCTAGATTTTGTGTTTTTAAGTTCAGCACCTTCATTTTTGACATTTCCAGAGCAAATATAGGAAAACTCTATGTTCTTATTTAAAGGGATAGTTCACTTTGAAATTAAATTTTGGTATGTTTTAGCTTACCTCAAGGGCATCCAAGATGTAGGTGTCTTTTTTTTCCGCAGTAGTTTAAATTTTGATATTTTTAGGTCAAACCGTTCTTGTCTGTCAGTCATTGAATGCAGGTCTGTGGTCACTGTCTCAAAGAGCATGCACAGAGTCCAAATTAAAACAATTCCCTATCGTAAGTACACATTGATGGCCTAAGACACGAAACGAGCGGTTTGTGTGAGAAAACGAACAGTGTTTATATCGTTTTTACCGCTTATACAAAGCCACGTCCAAGTGATCTGAGGGTGCGAGCGCATCCTGGTGTGTGACGTATACGCAGACTGGTGCATAGATATATATACACTAGATGTCGCCTTAAAGACACTCGTTCCAATGAACTGCCGTAGACAAGGCGACATCTAGTGTATATATCTATGCACCAGTCTGCGTATACGTCACACACCAGAATGCGCGCGCGCCCTCAGATCACTTGGACGTGGCTGTGTATAAGCGGTAAAAACGATATAAACACTGTTCGTTTTCTCACACAAACCGCTCGTTTCGACAGACAAGAACGGTTTGACCTAAAAATATCAAAATTGAAACTACTGCGGAAAAAAAGACACCTACATCTTGGATGCCCTTGAGGTAAGCTAAAACATACCAAAATTTAATTTCAAAGTGAACTATCCTTTTAAGTCTTGGACAGTGTCATCTTTCAGATTAACTTTCATTGGCTTTGCCTTTAGAAGATGTAGCAAGTTTCACTTATTCTCAATTTTTTTTATTTTGTGGGTGTGATAGACTAGTGTATCTTCACTGAATTACTGTCAAAATCAAAATAACTTGTATCCTAGGTCATTTGTCATTGTCAAGAAACTTTCTCAACAATGAGAGACCTGGTAAATATGAATTTGAGTGTGAGTAAAAAATGACAACATTTTGGGGTGAACTATCCCTTTAAGCAGCAGTACAGTAATTCCAGAGGTCAGAGGTAATATCAGACTTTACATGATATTAGTAATAATGGCTCATTGTGACATTCTTGCAGCACCCTGAATTTCCAAACCTTTTTGTTAGCACAATACATGTGGTAAGCAGCAGCCTCTCTCTCTCTATCTCTCTCTCTCCGTGATGGGGAGCAGCAGACAGCAGGCTGGCCGCTGAGAGGTGTTGCCAGGCAGAGCACTCAAGCAGCAGCAGGAAACAGAGGGAGGGTGGAGGGAGAAAGAAAGAAAGATGGTGTATGAGAGAGAGAGAGAGAGAGAGAGAGAGAGAGAGAGAGAGAGAGAGAGAGAGAGAGAGAGAGAGAGAGAGAGAGAGAGAGAGAGAGAGAGAGAGAGAGAGAGAGAGAGAGAGAGGGAGACGGGGGAAGGGCAGAGCTGGCAAGCAGCCTGAGTGGTAGAGAGATACGAGTTTTCCATACTAAAAAGAGAGAAGTGAAGAAACCCTCCAGCACAACCCTGCCCGCATGTCCATTAGGCCTAAAACGACAGAGTAAAGTCCACATAGTGACGTCATATTTATAAAAGATTTACAATAGTACATACAGCTACTCCGCAGAACACCATCAGGGCATTGAGTGCATATGAGATAAAAACAGTAGTCCTGCTGCAAATGACAAAATGTACTTGCGCACACGTACTTGTACATAAAATCCAACAATTCTTCCTTACTGAATATATTCGCTGCATCTACAGCCAACTAAGCAGACGTTGAAATATATGATATTTTTTGATATTTAAAAATCATAATAATGTATTTAATATATATATGTGTGTGTATTTATATATAATGGCTAAATAAATACTGTATTTCAAGAACTATTTCAGACAATTTTCTTTTGCATCCCAAGATTTTTGTTCTCGCACCCAAAGGCAACACTAGTACCTGTCTCTGAGCCACGACTCTAGTGAAATTTGTCTTTAGTCAAATGTAATGAAAGATTACCGACACTTATTGTTGTTTTATCTGGACAGTGCGGACAGTTGCTCTCTAAAAAAAAGCTTATGGAAATCCTCAGTTAACATAGCTGCCCTAAATCTGCTATTTGTTAATAGACAAAATATGCTGAGAGGGACGCGTGCACAGCCAGCAGATACAGGTCACAAAGGAACGTGCCCCAGAGAGAGAGAGAGAGAGACAGCACTGACACTATCAAAGAGAAGAGAATGTGTCAGTATACAGTCAGCCTTATTAGTGCTGTTCAACTTATGTCCCATTTGAGACTGTGTACTATGAGAGCAGTTCATACTTAAGTACATACTGTGTCAAGTAGACTTGAAAGAACCTGAGATTATAAGTGCCACGATCCTGCAAGCCAAAAGTGCCACTCATAAACATTGATACAACTTAGTCAGTCACAGCAACAGCACCCCCTAGAGTCAGTGCAGTGAACCATAAGAAGAGAAATATGCAAAATACACAATGAGGTTTCTTTCAAAAGCTCTTTATATTGTTTCCATATATGGCTGAAAATATACAGTGGGACCAGACATATTTTTTTATTATAATAATTTTTTTATTAGAGCAGGTTTGTGTAAAACCTGTGTCACCGTGACTTTGCCAAGCAAGACATGATCATGGATCAACATATTTTGTCCGAAAATGTATTCCTAACCCTAACCCTACACCTAAACCTAACCCTACCTATAACTTATCCCTAAAATCAGAGGGAAATCATATGTGAATAACCCTGATGTAGGGGCACCTAACCCTGGTTGTAAGCCTAAACTTGACATAAACTGTAAACTTGACCCTCAAATCTGATTGGTTGATTAGAATACTGTTGAATGTTGTTGATCCAGGAACATGTTGCACGTTCACCTCCAGCATTTAAGAATGGTCAAAGGAGCATTGTGTTTTAATGGAAGCAAGAACTTCTGACCATTTGCCCTTTTTAAAATGCTAAAACTTTCTGTTTATTTCCAGGTTTAAAATAGATTTTGTTCCCCAGATCTTTCCAGAGACTTTTGGACCACATGACATAGACCTTGCCCTCACATGCTGTGTTATTCGTTGTTATTTTTTATTTTTCAGTCCTCTTTCTATACTCTCTCCATCTATTTCAGGCCTTATATCCATTTCAGCCTGTGTCTGAATCTGGCTCCATGTCACCACATCTGTGGAGACTTGGCACAGGGAATTTTGCATTATTATCATAGATTTAACAGCTGTTTATCATGATTTAGTGTTTAGTTTATTTATTTATTTATTTATTTCAGGTTTATTTAACAGGGACAATGCACACTAATAATACATAATTAAATGTACAGAGTGCCAGAATTAGCCCAAAGGCTATTTTACATCTGCTGTCCCTGGACAGATCTTAAGATGTCACACCTAAAAAAAAAAGTAAACAAAAAGATTAAAATATCACATACAGTACGTTAGAGCCAACCAACCTCATCGGCATAGCACAAGAAGCACAAACAAACAAAACAGACAGAACAGAGAAGACAGGGGAGCAACAAGATTTCATGTCAAATGTAATGTTGTAAGTCTGTGGAATTATTTGGTGGAAGGGAGGTTATGAGGTCAGAAGGCTGTACGTGTAGCCAGGGATGGTACAAGGGGGGAAATATGGATAACTTGTAGTAGAAAAATTAATGTGAAAAACTGTAACGCTTAATATCTGGGGGCGTCCCGGACACCTTTAGTGCCATATGCCATTGTGATAGACGTTTTGCATATCAGCGGCACAAACCTGAAGAAAATAGTTTTTTTTTATAAAGCGTGATTTGAGCTAGAGAAGAAACATTTACAGTATGAAGATATTTAAGTCTAATATATCATTGCCACATAATCTTGACAAACAGTTTTGGATATTTCGGTCCCAATTAGGTAGATTTAAGTTGATACCTATACTAGATACCTACAGAAAAAAAAAAAAGTACTAAGCCTAAACGGTAGTGTACATAGAATAAAAATCTATGTTGCTATCCACCTTATTGTTCAACGCAAACTATATGTCATTTGAAAGTGTGAAACTTTCGATTCATTAGCCGATTTAGTAAAATAACTTGAAGAATAACAAAGTGCAGTCAATGGTAAAACTATTTGCACTACAAACTCAGTGTGTTTATAATTAAGACAATACATTAAAATAATATAAGAAATACCAGTTTGTAGTATCAATAAGCATTAACTAGCTGTTTTGTACAGCTAAAAACATTCAATTTATGAGTGGCCGTGCTCGCTTTTACGTTAAAAATAAGTTGGATAGGGGGAATATCCAAGATGCCCGTTGAGTGACCTGACTTGTCTTAAAGGGACTTTGTTGTAGTTGAGCACTGAAGACAGTAGTGACAGTGGAATGTTCACATTTCACTGCAGAATTCTATTGCATCCAAGGAAACCTTCGACTCCAACATCTCAATGCCACAGATGGACAGGAAAAGAAGGGAGACAAGAAAGAAAGAGAGGCAAACAAAATAAAAAGCAAGAGCAGAATGTACACCGAAGCGTACAAGATATAATTACACTAGACACAAAATGAAAAATCGAGCTGATTTGAAATTCCAAGCAGGAATACTTGCAGTAATTTTCCTCTAAATGTGTCAAAACATTTTTGGAAATTGCATTTTTGATGTAATTATCCATTAGATGTCTACTGTATACCAGTAATACCATCCAGATGCTCTGATGGATGTTTCGGCGTCTCGTGGTACTCAACCTTCAGTTCAACCGGCATGCAATTTGGAAGCACACATTTTCATCTGGAAGATAAATGACATCCACAGCCTTAGAGAATATGCATCACACTTTGTTGAAAATCAGGCTCGGTCCTTCCTGTCTGCTTGCATCAGTGTTGTGTTTTGAAGAGGTAGCTTGTGTATAAATGTGTCAGCTGTGAGTGGCACAAGAAGGATGTTTCATGTTTTATTTTGACTCATAGTCCTATAGTCTGATTGACTGTCCTGTGTTTAAGATTTTGTCTTTAGTAGGGATGGACTCTCATCTGATTTGTTGACGCTCACTATTATATGAAAAGCAATAATTTTTCTGTCAGAGCTACAGTGTAACATAAATGAGAATCTGTCAGCAAAATATAAACTCAAGGGAAGTCACTATTTTTAACCAAAAACATGTTTTGGTCAATCGTTTACATGAGAACGGTGTTTTGGAAAGGCTTTCAATGTGCATGTTACTCCCTGTAACCTACAAAATTGTGAATCTGTGAAAACGGTGACATCTTGTGCACACATGTTCAGTCTAAAGGCTTGTAGTGTTTCTTTACAAAGCGACATCGCCAACTACTGGCCTGGCAGCATAAAACAGCGTTTTTAGTCGTTTTCGTGGATCCGTGTGAACGGGGATTGCGAAAAACGCAAAGTTTTTCAGATTTTAGTACATTGTTGTCGTGTAAACGTACCCTAAGAATTTAAAGTCTCCTATGCTCAGCAATACAGCGAAACAGTAATATTGTGAAATAATATTATGATTTACCTTTTTTATATATATGTTTTTAAATGTAACTTATTCCTGTGATGGCAAAGTTCCAGGTTCGGTGTTACACGATCTCTCAGAAATCATTCTATTATGCTGATTTGGTGCAAACCAAATCTTACTGACCCCAGACTTTTGAATGGTATAGCATATGCCTGATTATAATATCATCATTACTGATGAATTACAGATGTCATGGTAAACACAATAAACAGTGTGTTTGTTGTGCTAGGTAAATAGCAGTTTTTTTTAAACAAGGCACAAACTATAAGCCTAATGTACATGAAAAAAAAAAAAAAAAAAATATATATATATATATATATATATATATATAATTTTTTTTTTGTAAAAATAAATTAACTGTTACTGATTTTCAATACAGCATAACACTATCCCAGTGCATTTAACAGTTGATTAAGCTATTTTGTGGCTGATTAGTGAATAAAAGATACGTTTTTGCACTGAAATGCAGCATTGTTTAGTGAATTCACCCCACAATCTCTTAAGAGACTGATTCATGATGCTTTTATGATTTGAGAAAAACAACAGCAACTGTTGGATCTTCTTGGTTGAGAAGTTACTAGTATCTCAAGAGACTTTTATACTTCATGTGAATGACAGTTGCTCAGATTCTGTGGATTCTGTGGTCCTAACATACTGTCTTTCATTCTTCCTCCAGCTACTTAGACAGTTTAGATCGGATCGGTGCTCCAGACTACCAGCCCACAGAGCAGGACATTCTGCGAACTCGAGTGAAGACCACCGGTATTGTAGAAACCCACTTCACCTTCAAGAACCTGCACTTCAGGTGAGACTGATTGGTGTGTTATTTATGCATCTGAAGGTACAGGGTGTAATTCAGAGCCTTTCTCTGGCTGTTAGAGTACTACAGTTATTATCATTTTCACTCATTCATGAATCATAATCAGGCCATGGCTAGATGAAAAAAAGTTTGATTTAATATGTGTATACTCAGACTCTTTTCAGCAAAAAGTGTTTTTAACGTAGATGATTATCTCCAAACACTTCCATTCTCTCACTTTACATCAGCTCCTCATTCACAGGTTTTCTCGTCTGATAGCACGTGAAAATAGAAGACTAAAATAAAAAGTGTTGATGGGGGTTGGACAGACAGAGCTGCCACATTATTCTGAAGACAGATTTAGCAACACGTCATACTGTTACGGCAGAAACTAGCGTTTTCACAGAAAAGGGCAGTACCTCAGTGCACAGCAGAAATACGTGTTCTGAAGCTGATACTAGCATCTGAATGACAGATTCACTCATGATATTGGGTGAAAATCATTACAGATTTAAGATTTAGGGCTTTTTAAAGCATATAGTTATATAATAAAATACGGTAGTGGCCAGAAATGATGATTTTTATTTTAGTTCTTTTTTTTAAAGATTTTGTAATCATGTTGCGTCGTTGTGCTCGGAGTCAATCGTTTTATTTGTGATAATGCTATGAAACATGCCAAATTGTGTGGACATAATTTTTGGCCAGGCTGTCATACAAAGAAATTATAAACACGTGCAAGAATAAGAGAGAAACAACAAAACTGATTATGTTGTAGTCAATGTATGTAATAAAATGTAATAAAACCTGTAGTTGTAGTTTACCCCTTTTTTAATCATTTTGTCAGATAAATACCTTAACCAAGTTTAGTGTTTTGTTCTTTCCTCATATTTAAATGGTTTAATCAAACTTGTTGGGTCATTAAAAACAAATCCCCAAACCAATCCCCTTCAGACATCACTTTTGGCCACTACTGTTTGAAGATTTTGGTTTAATGGATAATCATGTCGCGTTAGGAAAGTTTTTGAGGAGAAAATGGCAAATGTTAGCTGTGGAACAGGACACACTACTGTTCAAAAGTTTGGGAGCGGAAATATTTTTTTATGTTTTTGAAAGAAGTCTCAGAAAGGCTGCATTTATTTTTTTTAAATCAAAAATACAGGGAAAACTGTAATATTATGAAATGTTATTAGTTTAAATAACTGTTTTTGAATATATTTTATTTCTGTTGTGGCAAAGCTGGATTTTCAGTAGCCATTACTCCAGTCTTCAGTGTCACATGATCCTTCAGAAATCATTCTAATATGCTATATTTTCTATATACTGTATTCTATATATTCTATGATGAATAAAAAAGAACTGCATTCATTTGAAATCGATCTCATTTTTAACATTATAAATGTTTAACTTTACTGTCACTTCTGATCAATTTAATGTGAATTATTGCTGAATAAAAGTATTAAATGGGTCATATGATACTATTTTAAAAGTTCATTATTTTGATTGAGTGTAGTAGAATGTTCAAAAAACACATTATTTTTCACATACTGTACATTATTAAGTCTCCTCTATTCCCTGTGAGAAACGTACTGGTTTCTACAGAGCCCATCCTTCCTGAAAGCTCAGATTGCTCTGATTGGCCAGCTGACCTAGTGCATTGTGATTGGTCAAACACATCAAGTGTGTGTCGGAAATGTAACGGCCCTTACCATAATCGTGAGCTTCAGCTTCCAAGGCTTCTATAGGGTTTGTAAACATACAGTTAATAATAATGTTGTTGGTTACCATATCAGTTTGAGCCTGAGTCGGATTGTGAAAATGCGGATTTTCAAGCCGTTCGATTGGAAATAACTTTGCAAACACGACATGAGCAGAATGTTTGACAGTGGTAAGCAGTCTGCGTTGTGTTCTCCCAGGTTCAGGAAGCTGTCCTCTGTAAAATGTGCTGTCCACAAGCAAACATTGAGTTGTTCTGCTCAGGAACAGCTTTATAAACAAATCTTAACCTCAGTTTTGCTTTCGCATCCAAACACACAACGCCAAACACACACTTCAATTCACTGAAACCTTGCCTTCTCTCTTTGCGTAAGCCTTTAGACGGGAATTATGCTAATATTTCACATTGTGACGTTTGAGGAAGTAATATCTGGACTTTGACCGAGGTGTTTTAGGCAGATCTGGATCATTGTTCTCCGTTAGATAAAATAAACCACTGTGTTGGGAGACTGTAACTTTGCAGATCATATACATACACAAACAAATACGTTACACACTAAAGGAAAAGAAAAACAGTAAAAAGTATTATATGACTCCTTTACTTTCTTCAAAAAACTAAAATCTTACTAACCCCAAGCTTTTAAATGGTAGTGTATGTTGCTTGTGTGATGCAGTGCATTATTGTGATTGTGGTGAACTCATGTTGAGTTGTGTCTTCTAAGGCTGTTTGATGTGGGAGGTCAGAGGTCGGAGAGGAAGAAATGGATCCACTGTTTTGAGGATGTGACTGCCATTATCTTCTGTGTGGCTCTGAGTGGATACGACCAGGTGCTCCATGAAGACGAGACCACGGTGAGCACTAAATACACACGCACAGACATGCATCCATACACAAACACACGTCTGTGCTTATGCTCTGACACACACACAGGCTCATAAACATGTGCACTGTGTTTCAAATACACTGTGTGCACACCTAACAAACTAACAAAAATGATTCATTGGTATTTGAACGTTTTGTCATTTGGAAGTTGCCTCAGATGAGATGTTTATCACAAATCCTGATGGTCATGACGTCTCGGTGCAGACATAATGATCTTCAAGTTGATCAGAGCACTGTAATCACAATCATGTTGCCAATCATGTGACCATGATCATAGTGTGCTGTGTGATCATCCACAGCCTTATTATTAAATAAGGGCCATGGGACCTTTAAATAGCTGGTTTTTAGAAATTTAAAGGTCAGTGGCATTTATAAATCAGCCTCCATTATGAACTCCCACACTAAGCGGCACATCCGGTAATGCGTATACTGTGTATGTGTCATCTTGTGCATACTGTAAAATTCTTAGAAATAGTAAATAATAATGAAAAAAATACGATTTCTATTCCAAAGTCCTAACAAACTTACTGTTACAAAATACTATAAATTTCACTATAGGTTCAAATACACTAGGTTTATACTGGATAAAAATATGTTTTACCCATAAATAATTGCTAATTGGTCACCCTTTACGTCTGTCTGTGGGTTTTGCTAATATTTAAACAATGAAAAGTATTAAAAAGAGCTGGTGACTAAACCTTGTAACTCCTTTGGATCGGTAAAACCTCATAACTCCACTCCGCCTCTATCATGAATGAAGTGCTTCACTCAGTTTGGACCGTCTATGCTTGTTTGCAATACAAAGGTAAATGAAGAACTGTATTTTTGTATAAGTACAGTATTTTCTTAACTCAAGAAACACTATATATATAACTGACCGCCCACACAGCTACAGTAAGCTTTATAACCTGTATGGTGATGAAAACGTTATGCTATGCACTTACTTTCTCAGATGTACATGCTTTGTCCTTCATTAGAACGGAATGATGGATAAAGCATGTACAGCTCTCGCAGTGGAGTAACGCAAAGCCAAAGTGCAAACTTTGCTCCAGAGTTATGGTGGTGAAGAAGTCTCAAACCCCAGTTTACCATCCACTACAGAAAGTGAAAGTAAAAACTGACCGAACTTTTGGAGCTTTTGAAATCTCTGCTATCGTCAATACACAATATTGTCGTCTATGGGCGCAATCTGGCACAGGGCTTACCTACGCCACTGGGCTCCAGGCACCACCCTGTTTGTCACATTTAGGTTTCAGTAATGGGTCATGTTTTGATTCCCCACACACTGTACCATCATTATTGGACCAATTACTTGGACAAGTCTAATAACGGCATAGCTTTGAGTATCGTGTCTGTGTTGCAAATGCTTATCCCGTGCTAACTAACTGTGCTTATAATGGGTTCTCATAGTGCTGGAGTTCCCATGAGGTCACAAAGGTTCAACATTTTTCTATTTTTTTTTTTTTGCTTACACATTTTGTAACTTGTGATGTCAGGATGCATTTGTCCCACATCTTAAAATGGCAATTTTGTTGATTGTTAACCTAGTCAAGTGTTGGGCTCAGCGTAGGTTGATTTCAGTGGTGGAGGAAGTACTGAATCTCAGTACTTAAGTAAAAGTACAAATAACCAGAGACATATTTACTTTAGTAAAAGTAAAAGTACCACAATGAAAACCCTACTTAAGTAAAAAGTAAAAAGTACCTGATTTTAAATGCACTTTAAGTATTAAAAGTAAAAGTACTTTCATAACAATTTATTCTCTTAATGTCTATATTCTAATAATTAGGGCTGTAACAATATGCAATATGAAACCGAAATCGCGACACTCGGATCCACGAACCTGTCGTGGTGTGAGTGTGAGAAGGCAGAATCGCAACACACCTTATTTGAAGTTAACATTATACAATACGTAGACCTGGATAAATTCTTTAAAATTGGGCAATCCCAGCGTTATATGGACGTGACAATTGCAGTAAAAACTTGAAATGTAAATTCTCAAATTGAAACTGTTTATATATCCATACTCCCTTAATAAAGAAGTCCAGACATTAGAAAAATACTAGTCTACAGACACATGCGTTTTATATTTTAATATGAGGGAAATATAAATCCGTAACGTGACACACAAAAAAAATCTTTAACTTTTAGGTGGCAAAATATTTTTTAGTAATTCTGTGAATTTCACTGTGCAAACCAAAAGTAATAACCACCGGATGAAGAACATATCACAGAACATATCATATTCATTTTATTTTTTTGTGTTCACCTTTAAAACGTTCACAGAGACCTCAAAAGCCCTTCTTTAAAGTGAATTTCGTTTCGTATTAATTGTATCTTAATTTTAATCAATATTTCATTCATGTTTCATGGATTTAATAAATAAGTAAATATAGCAGAAAATAGATCAGGACACGGAGGCGCGGGCGCGTGAACTGGTGAAACTCATGAACCGAAACTCAGGTCTGTACTTGCCTCACAGACCTGAGATGTATATAGAAAACTTGAAATGTGTACTTTTAAACAGAACAATTCAAAACGAAAGAAAACTTAAGAAAACTGTTTTCTGCATGTAATCCGTATAAAATGTGCATTTCTCTCTGGCGCGTTCACTGCAAAGATCGCGCGTCAGAATCAATTAAAATGTCTCCTTGTTATATTTTACATATTCATAATCATTACTTTTGCCGGTTCTTTGTGACAGCTTTCTTGGCAGCGCCACAGTTGCATGTTACATGAACGCGTCAGCACCGAAAACATGGAGATTTTTTTCAATCCCTGTTTTGGCAAGGGGAAAAACTGATCAGAAAATGTAACGAAAATGTAAAGAAACGTCGTAGAAATGTAGTGGAGTAGAAAGTATAATAATTGCTGCAAAAAGTAACGAAGTAAAAGTCAAAAGTATGCACTATTGATTCTACTTAAGTAAAGTACAGATACGTGAAAAATGTACTAGTAAAGTAACGAAGTATTTTCACTTCGTTACATTCCACCACTGGTTGATTTGTCTCCTGTGTTCATGTGATGTTGTCATTAGTTTAAGACAACAAGCACTTTCCTCACCATGTCCGTTTCTTATAGACAACATGATATCAAATGGTAAAAGTTCCTATTAGTTAACATTGTTTAATGCATCAACTATTTTTTTTTAACAGTGTTTATTAGGGGTTCAAGCACGTAATGCTGAAACCCTATTGTAATCAATCTTTGTTAATGTTTATTGTTAGGTCATGTTATCTCAGGTCCATTAAATAATGTTAAAAGACACAAGTTTTGTTTTTAATAATGTATTTCAAATAACATTAACTAAGATGCTTTACAATTATTTTTAATTGTTAGTTAATGTTAACTAATGTTCTCAAACGGACCTTTATCGAAATACATATGAAATATTAAATGATATAATAAGCAGAAATAACTAAATGAAGGTAATTTAAGTAATCAAGTTTTTGAATATATATAGGCAAATTATAAATTATGACAACTTTTAAATGGCAATATGTTTACATAACATAATTAAGTAGACAAATTCAACACAAAAAGCCATACAAACTTATTTTTAAGGTCTATGAACACTTTTACAGTGTCCTTTAAAAGAAGAAACAAATAATTATTTGTATCCCCACACAATTGATTGATTTTGTGACCGTGCCAATTGAATCATGGCAGGTGTGATGAGTCATGTTTGGACGTCTGTGTGGCACAGGCCTCAGATCTGCCTAGACACACTCTCTCTCGACAAACTCCGATAAGAGAATTTTTACAACATCAGAGAGATTTACGGTGATGTGTTTTGGATATAGAAGGGGCTTTTATGGCTAGAAAAGAGGACGCCCATAAATACAGCAACTCTCACGCGCCCATATTCACCTGATCTATGGAAGTTATAAAAAGAGAAGACAGATTCTATTATTCTGTAAGAAAGTCCTGGCGAAACAAACGGACAGAGATAAACACACATGCAGATGCTATGAATACACACTCTAAGAACGTGTCTCCTGTCCATTCAGCGCTCTATCAGTGTTTACGCATTTGTCGTCTGACATTCTGTCCCAACATTCCCTCCTGTGCACCCTGTGCCCTTTCCTCCTCCATTTCAACAAAAAAACATACGTTTATTTCCTTCAAACACTGTGTGTTCCTTTCCAGTTTGACTTTTTTCATCTGTTTGAGCTGTTCCTTTCTTCATGTGTGACAAAGCATGGAACGATTCTGCATTGCTAGACTATTGTTTAGCATTTCAGTGTGTGTGTGTGTGTGTGTGTGTGTGTGTGTAAATGTACGTGCGAGTCTGAACAGCAGTGGTATCTGGGGGTGGGAAATGTGAGTGAAGTGGTGAAGTGTTGGGTTCTGGTGCATGTCCGGTTCCGCTCAGCTGCTCCTGTGGCCTCCAGCGGCCACCTCTGCATCTGCGTCTCTCCTTCAAAACATCTCAGCTGCTCTCCTGTCATCTCTCGCCATCGGCTTTCTTCTCTAAGCAATCGCTAAACAATCCAGCCCAGCTCTACAGACGGCCCTTCCACAGGTATGAAATTATCGTCAGCAACCTCAGTTGAAGTACATACTAAAAAGAGTTGGAAGCAGTAGGCTTTATGTTGTGCCTTGCGGTAACTTAAAGGGGTAGTTCACCTAATAATGAAAAATCATTTCAACAAATATTCTACATCCTTACAATAAAAATCAATGGGGTCAAATATTGTTTTGGTCATCTTTGACTTTCATTGTATGGATGAAAACAATTAAAAGATCATTTTTTGTAGTTTACAGAATAAAGAATAGACCATTTGGGAGCAGATGTCACAGTTTTGTTGCTTGCAACTGCATGCGCATTGTGGTGGCATAAAAACGGTGTTAACAAGTGGAGGAAAAGGGGCAAAATCCATGGAATAAGATAAAAATGAGTCTTAATGAGTAGATGCAGAAAAGATAGTCTTCATTTTTATTGAATACCGTGTTCAAACTAAGACCCTTCGGACTTAAACGCTGATGTTTGCGGTCTACTATTAAAGCATGAATTTGATGTAAACAATAGGACTACATATTATTAACATATGCTTTTCATAGGGGACATCATTTATAAGCCCTACAGTTACAGCATGAAATTATATTTAAGCCTACAGTGCTATGCATAAGTTTAGACACCCATACTAAAGTTGACTAAAAAGAGGAATAAAAATCATCTTTTGGAAATTGAACTTAATGCCTTAATTTAAAAAATTAGGAAAAATCCAACCTTTAAGGACACCAATTTTCTTTGTGAATGAATAATGTATCGTAAATAAATAAATATTCTTCCTTAAAATACAGGGTGCATAAGTTTGGACATAAGTTTAAGTTTTTTCCTATTTTTTTTAATTAAGGCATTAAGTTCAATTTCCAAAAGATGATTTTTTATTCCTCTTTTTAGTCAACTTTAGCATGGGTGTCTAAACTTATGCATAGCACTGTATAACATTTTACATAGATTTTTATGTCACTTTTTTCTGCGAGATTATATCTCCCAATTTGGAATTTACAACTTGCAATTGCGAGTTTATGTAACAATTCTGAGGGGAAAAAGTCAGAACTGTGGGATATAAACTCTCAATTCTGTGTAATGAGTTTATATTTTCACAATTCTGTGCTTTTGTGCTTGCCAGTTTCAGTCATTAAATTTAGATGCATTGCTGATTCTTTCCAAAACCACAACTTTTAATAGGCTGTTACTGGTAAAAGTGATCGTCTGACCTCGTTTCCTCCTGAAATGACCGGACACATCAAAGAGATAGTCACTGCTTCCAACTCTGAATTCATTACCATTCAGATGACAAACAAATAATGAGCAGAATAATCATTTATTAATCACATATGGAAATAAGGACAGTGTATATCTTTACCCTTTTCCCTTTATAAATAACATGAGATTCACTGTATATCATCTGATCATGATGAGATGAGTAATTCATTCTCCAGTTAGCGGAATATGTTTTGTTTCCTTTTCTGGCTTTTATCCTGTTCCTTTCTTTTCTTTAAATTTCCTTTCTTTTTTTTTCTGTTCATGTCTCACGTCATATTCTAATTTTGCACTTAGTGTGATTACACCTGAGTGTGTGTGTGTGTGTGTGTGTGTGTGTGTGTGTGTGTTTGGATAAGAGAGAGTGTTTGTGGGTTTGTGGGCTATAGTTTGGAGACAATTTTTTGGGTTAAATCTGACGAAACCTTACTATATAGCTAAGTAAATATGTGGATGTTTGTGGATGCATGTCTGTAAATGATGTTGATGTCTTATTTTTCTTTCTGCAGAACCGCATGCACGAGTCAATGAAGCTGTTTGACAGCATCTGCAACAACAAATGGTTCACAAACACCTCCATCATTCTCTTTCTCAACAAGAAGGACATATTTGAGGAGAAAATTAAGAAATCTCCCTTAAGTATCTGCTTCCCAGAGTACACAGGTAAACTCATTATACACCGGTGGTAAGCAATAGAAAGAAAGGACAGAATTCTTCTTTTTATCTGCAAAACAAATTTACCTGCGGGTATGAAATAAAGATACCTTGACCTTGAGATAGGATGAAAATACAAAATAATTGATGAGGAGAGGATTGGAGAAACAATCTCCGGAAGCCAATTAGCACAATAAATCTTCAGAACCGTCCTGTTATTTTATTCATTTTGGATGGATTCTCACCCATAATCTGGACAGCCTGCATTTCTTTATTCTCCACACTGAGGAGAAACAGTCATCTGTTATTTCTTGTTCATTTTAGATCTGAGCTCTTCTGCTTCCTCCATTTCCTCATTCTCATTATCCTGAATGATATATGGGAGACAAGCTGCACAAACAATCACAAATAAGTTTGAGAAACAGAAATAACTTTCTTGAGCATGTGCTGAGAAACTATATATAATAAATCATTTTCACTGCCTGAGGAAGTATTTTATTTTTTAAATAATGATAAAAAAAAAAAAAATCCTACAAGATTGTATCCTTGCCTGTGAGATCGAGGGCAATTGTAACACTAGTTATGTAATATGTTTCTGAAAAACTGAAAAATGATTCAATTATAATGTAAGTCTTACTTTGCCGACCTTTACTTTAAACATACTTTCAGGCAGCTAAAATAATTTGTATAATATATAAGTTATTATAAAGCTATTTAAAGCAATTATTTTATTACTTTGTAAAATAGAATATGCACATATAATAAGTGTTCAGTTTCCAGTTTATATTTACCAAAATTCTTTCTACTCTCTTTTGCTGTCTTTCCAAATAGTCCTTTATTTTAAAAAATTGGCTTCTTTTTATCACCATTTCTGTATCTCCCACTGTTTTCTTTGATTCACTCCTTCCTTTATTCATCTGCTGCTTTTCCATCCTTACCTGACTCATTCTGTGCTGCAGGTTTGGACACATTCATGGAAGCTGTGAACTACATTCAGGCCGAGTACGAGAGTAAGAACAAGTCAGTTGAAAAGGAGATCTACTCGCACATCACCTGTGCTACAGACACAGACAACATTCAGTTTGTCTTCGACGCGGTCACTGACGTCATCATCGCTAACAACCTGCGCTTCTGTGGTCTTTACTAACTCACAGTGATGTCCAGCTCTTTTACAGCCCCATAATACAGTGGACACTGTTGTTGGATATGTGACTTTTTGTCCTTGTTTTATACAATTGTCTCTATTGGTGTCCATCAGGCATTTTGATGTTATTTTATAAGGTGGGAACTGAGTCAAATCTGGTTATAGTTCTCACAGAGCTGTTTTTTAAATTTTAACCGAAGGTCTGAACTCAACTATTGATTTAGGTACATTGTTACAAATATAGGAATGTGATTTGAATGTCCTTCCTCCTGATACCTTCCTGGTTTGTAAGAGAGAGGTCAGGAGATATTGTGAGGAAAATTGGTGCCAAACTTCCACTACTTGCTACTTTTATCCTATTGTAACTGAGCTTGTAAATTCAGACCTATCCTTTTGTCCTTATTGCACGGTATGCAGATTAATGAGACCAGATTCAATTAGGTTATATGGCAATATTTTAAATTCTAGTGATTATGTAGGTGGTACTATTATGATGTTCTATACACACATTTTTCAGATTAATGCATTTTGGATATGAATTCCACGAATATTCACAAGCTGGCTCATTTTACATGAGTTCTGAATTGGCATCTCAGAGTGTTGATGAAACACTAGGCTTGACATTTACTTGGCATTTAGAAGAGAGTGCAAATGTCCTGTGCCCTGAGCCAAACCACAAAAATGTTAGGCTCTTAGCATCCTAAAAAAAAAAAAACCAACAGGACGTGTTACTCTTCAAAATTGGAAGTCTTTTTATTAGCTTTTTGTATTGTATTGAGAAAAGATAAAGCTGATTTATAAAGAGAGGAGAACTACATGATCACATAAAAACATACTATAATATATACAGTAGTGGCCAAAAGTGTTGTTCGGACTAGGAAATTGGCATCTTCACACTTTATTTAACGTATTCAAAATGTGTTATAGGTTTTGTAAGCATATTGCTTAGTTGTGCTTTGAGTCAATAGTTTTATTTGTGATAATGCAATGAAACATGGCACATTGTGTGGACGTAATTTTTGACCAGTCATAGAAAGAAATTATGAACACATGCAAAATCAAGAGAGAACCAACAAAACTGGTTATGTTGTAGTCAGTATGCTTTTTTTCTGCAAGCTTTTTTCTATGCATTTTTTTTACATTGTAAAATAAAGCCTGTAGCTACCCCATAGTTTGCCAAATGTCAGATACATACCATAACCAAGTTTAGTGTTTTATTCTTCCCTCATACTGTATTTAATATAAAATATTTTCATCACATTTTGATGGTTTAATTGAACTTGTAGGATCATTAAACCCCCCCCCCCCCCAAGCAATCCCACTGAATATCACTTTTAGCCACTACTGTATATACACTACAATATATATATATATATATATATATATATATATATATATATATATACACTCACCTAAAGGATTATTAGGAACACCTGCAATTATCTAATCAACCAATCACATGGCAGTTGCTTCAATGCATTTAGGGGTGTGGTCCTGGTCAAGACAATCTCCTGAACTCCAAACTGAATGTCAGAATGGGAAAGAAAGGTGATTTAAGCAATTTTGAGCGTGGCATGGTTGTTGGTGCCAGACGGGCCGGTCTGACTATTTCACAATCTGCTCAGTTACTGGGATTTTCACACACAACCATTTCTAGGGTTTACAAAGAATGGTGTGAAAAGGGAAAAACATCCAGTACGCGGCAGTCCTGTGGGCGAAAATGCCTTGTTGATGCTAGAGGTCTGAAGAGAATGGGCCGACTGATTCAAGCTGATAGAAGAGCAACTTTGACTGAAATAACCACTCGTTACAACCGAGGTATGCAGCAAAGCATTTGTGAAGCCACAACACGCACAACCTTGAGGCGGATGGGCTACAACAGCAGAAGACCCCACCGGGTACCACTCATCTCCACTACAAATAGGAAAAAGAGGCTACAATTTGCACAAGCTCACCGAAATTGGACAGTTGAAGACTGGAAAAATGTTGCCTGGTCTCGATTTCTGTTGAGACATTCAGATGGTAGAGTCAGAATTTGGCGTAAACAGAATGAGAACATGGATCCATCATGCCTTGTTACCACTGTGCAGGCTGGTGGTGGTGGTGTAATGGTGTGGGGGATGTTTTCTTGGCACACTTTAGGCCCCTTAGTGCCAATTGGGCATCGTTTAAATGCCACAGCCTACCTGAGCATTGTTTCTGACCATGTCCATCCCTTTATGATCACCATGTACCCATCCTCTGATGGCTACTTCCAGCAGGATAATGCACCATGTCACAAAGCTCGAATCATTTCAAATTGGTTTCTTGAACATGACAATGAGTTCACTGTACTAAAATGGCCCACACGTGCCCCTGGATGTGCATCCCACAAATCTCCATCAACTGCAAGATGCTATCCTATCAATATAGGCCAACATTTCTAAAGAATGCTTTCAGCACCTTGTTGAATCAATGCCACGTAGAATTAAGGCAGTTCTGAAGGCGAAAAGGGGTCAAACACAGTATTAGAATGGTGTTCCTAATAATCCTTTAGGTGAGTGTATATATGTATATATATGTAATTAACCACAATTGATAGAACCCAACTAAGATTTGTAATATATTTTTATATTATAATACACATTTTCACATTGAATCTCCAAATAAATGTAGAAACAACAAAGACGGTATATTTGTTTATTCTCATCTTTTTACTGAGTACCATGAATTAAGGCCAGTATCACTGATACCAGTAATGCTACTGATGTCTCTATTAAATGGATTTTTTCTTAATTTCTGGAGATTAAATAGGTAATGATAGCCGTCCAATATTACAGTATAATTGAAATCAATGTTTATTTAACATTAATAGGCTATAAAAAAAAATCCTCACATAAACCCATTAAACGTCTCTCTCTCTCTCTCTCTCTCTCTCTCTCTCTCTCTCTCTCTCTCTCTCTCTCTCTCTCTCTCTCTCTCTCTCTCTCTCTATATATATATATATGTATATATATATATATATATATATATATATATATATACATATATACACACACAAATTACATTTTAGGGTTAGTAAAAAAAAAAAAAATTGAATGCTTGGTGGAAGTCTCTTATGCTTACCGCTTCTGCATTTATTTGATAAAAAGTAAAAGCAGTAATATTGTGAAATATTTCTACAATTTAGATTTTTTTTTCTATTTTAATGCTTCTTTTTTTTTTACTTCATGTAACAATGTAAAACTCTTTACTGTTACTTTTGATCAATTTAATCCATTCTTGCTGAACAATAGTATTAATTCCTATATATATATATATATATATATATATATATATATATATATATATATATATATATATATATATATGTATAAAAATCTTACTGACCACAAACTTTTGAACAGTATACACACACATACAAATAACACCAGAATCACACACCTGCAACAACTGGAGAAGTATGTTTCACATCAGTATGACTGAAGTGCTAGAATCACTGAGCTGTCTCACCACACGTTGCTGTTTTGTGTGTAATGCAGTCTGTTTTATTCTATCTTGCTTGATTAACTGGTCACAGTACGCAGTAGGGTTAGTCATATCTAGAGGCGACACAGTTTTAACTATAGAGCAAGCTGTGATATTATTCATTGCAGGAATATGACTGCAACAGGAACTGAATGAACCGGAGCTGAAAAGACTGATGAGCTGATAAACTGTTGCTTGCTCTAGAATTGGCAGACACGTGCATTGCATTGAACTGAGGCCTTGACCATTAGGCCTGCTTTTGAGTATGTGAAAATACAGATCTGTAATTGACAATAATTCACAGTGCCATATATGCTTTGGACGTTTGCTGCTATGAATGTATGTGAACAGCACTTTTAATCTTCATCTCTCTAAACAATCACTTTAGTCAGTGTGTGGGAATTATACATCAACTTTCAGGGAGGATGAAACCTTGTGTAATACAAATTGGGGTAACACTTTATTTTGATGGTCCACTTTAGACAGTCTACTAACTATGAGCAACTTTGCAACAACATGTCAACTAACTCTCAGAGTATAAGTTGACTGTAGACTTAGTAGTAGACAGTTAGTAGACGGTTAGGGTTAGATATTAGAATTTGGGTTAGTAGAATAAGTTGACATGTAGTTGCAAAGTTACTGATAGTCAGTAGAATGTCTGTTGGGAGAGCGTTCAAATAGTGTTAGCAGATTACTTTAATGAGAGTTTGTTGACATGTACTGTAGTTGCAAAGTTACTTATAGTTAGTAGAATGACCAAAGTGGACCAATGAAATGAAATGCTACCAGAATTGGAATTTGGCACCTGTAGCACAGCATGACCAATGTAAAAGACCTAGCCTGTAGCCTTTTGCTTTGACTGTCTTTGGAGGGTTCAAACGTAATAATTTAAACCTCAGTCCGTTATTAGCTACTGCTAATCTGTGGAAAATGTGATTGAATTCAATCAACTGCTTCAGACAGCAAAAGGACAGTGATTCCTTTCATACAGAAATGCCAAAACAGTAACCATTTGATTTAATTAGGTCATAATTGAGGGTTTCCTTGATGTACTGTAAAACATGCTGAATTGTGCCAGCTATAAGCAGTCGTCTGTACTGTTAAGGCCAGTGTCAGTACTGAGCACAATTCAGTCATTGTTCAGGTCCATTATTGGTCAGTTCACACATTATTGGTCAGTGCATATGTGTTGGTGTATAGTTACTTTCATTCTAGAAGCACTTAGTAAACGCCTTTGACCTTAATCCCAAATTGATCAGCCATAACATTTAGATTATTATTTTTAAAAAAAAGTAAAGTAACAAGACTGATGGATAATGTACATCAATTACCAGATCAGACACTTTATAATTAGTTCAGTGGCCAAGATACTCAAACTCAAGGGTAATTGAGTCTGTCCGTTGCTGAGGGACAAAGGCCAATTTGTTCCCTGGCCTTTAGCCATAGTACAAATAGCTGTTGGTGATGTATCCAGAATCCTTTCATCAGACTGACAAATGTAATAAGTTCAAGTGGTACGTTATGTTAATGTAGCATAATTCACTTAAAATGGCACTTAAATATAGTGTGTTCCTTTGTAGTATTGAATTCATATTTGATTCTGATTACAAACAGGAGGACAAGGCAAACAGGAGCCATATTCTCCCATCAAACATCTTACTGTACTCCTACCACCCATCACTTTTTGTATGTCTGTTTTTGTCAAATTGCTGTAATTATTGTTTGGATGTGTCTCACTGCTGTGATTATTTATTGAACAATGGATGTCTATTTATATGACATGAATGAATAAAATAGTCATGAAATCCGAAGTGTGGCGCTCATTTTTTAATCTTGCATCTTCTGTTTTTGAGCACTGCTTATTTCCTCTGCATAATCGAGGATGTTGAGTGGTGAATCATCATTATTGGAGTGAGCTGATAACTATCATTTTACCAAACTGTTAGCAAGACTTGAATTCATAATCTGAACTTATCTGTGATCACATGATGTGGTTAATGCCAATATTTTGACTCTAAGATGTCTCTTTGTGTTCAGGTGATGTTTTGCTTTTTGTGGGCTTCCGCTAGTTTCTTATCTTGACTCTTGCTGTTTATATATCTCCACTAAACTTTTTTTTCGGGTTTTTCTCTCTGTCTCTTTTTCTCTGTCTATCCTCCATTCTGGTTTCTTTTCCTCTTGCAGAATCGCATGCACGAGTCTCTTATGCTGTTCGATTCCATCTGTAACAACAAATTCTTCATTGACACTTCCATCATTCTCTTCCTCAACAAGAAAGACCTGTTCGCTGAAAAGATCAAGAAATCCCCCCTGAGCATCTGTTTCCCTGAATACACAGGTAAGAATGCCCTCTGACGTTATGGTCAGGTTTAACACTAGACTCGGACCACCCTACATCCTGAAGTCGCTGTAACGTCGGAGGCAAAGGATGTAGAGCAGTAGCTGGATCTTGCATGTGCAGTCATGGGTAAAAGGTGGGCACAGTAGGGTCTGTCGGATTCTCTTCTGACAGAACACAAGTCACCGCATCCGTTAGACCCATTCAACCCTCAGTGTTGCTTTCAATGTGAAAAGCATTCGGTCACTGAAGTCGCAATGAAAATGTATTTTCGTTATTTGCAAATATCTAACCAAGTGTTTTTTAAAGCACACTTTTGACAGAACATTTTACAGAATGAATTAGTTACACTATGTTTTCAATATTCTAATAATGAATGATTAAATAGTATGCAACATCTTTATATATTGTTTAAAATGAAGACAAAATCATTTGGACAATGACAGTATGCGTAATTACATGTTTAAATTATGATTAACTTTAATAAATCAATTCTAAATATAATTATAAATTCTAATAATATATTGTTTAAAAATAAGATGAGTATTTGGACAATAATAGTATATGAATTTAAATGTAATGTGTAAATTATTTTAAATTCATTCAATTATTAAAATGAAGTAAATTAATAAACAATATACATCAACATCTTGATATATTGTTCAAAATTAAGAAAGAAGTATAGGCAATTACAGTATATGTACTAATTATAATTATTTTTAATCATTATTAAATAATATACAATATATTATCTTGATATACCGTTCAAAATGAAGATTTTGGACACTTTGTGGTTGTCAAACGTTTGTGGATCACGTCTTTAATACAGTCCATCTGTGGTTATTTTACTAGGACTCGCTGAGAAAAGGATCGTCTAGTATTGCTTGTATGTAGATGCTGCTTGTTTTGATATTTTCTTTCTAGACATTTTAAGTGTGACTTAAATTGTCCAAATCATTTTTGGTCCTAAAGGTCTCATACATAGTACATAGATTCAGCAGCTTTTACAAGGGCACTTGCTTCATAAGGATGTGTACGAGAACAGAACAGAAGAGAAGAGACATTTGTGAATGTCAGAAGTCACCGAGGTCATTTAAAATATTGGGTTAACGAGCATCTGGACCAGGGGTGTCCAATCCCTGTCCTGCAGAGTTTAGCTCCAACCCCAATTAAACTCACCTGAACCAGGCATACTAGAAACTTCCTGGCAGGTGGTTTGAGGCAAGCTGGAGCTGAACTTAAATTGTCCTGAACTAGGACTGAGATTGGACACCCCTGGTCTGGAGTGACAAAGATCATTCATTTTTAATATCAGAATATCAGTCTCTCACACATTCATTCGATCTCTTTCTGCCTCTGTAGGTCCAAACACTTACGACGATGCAGCCGCTTACATTCAAGCACAATTTGAAAGCAAGAACCGCTCGCCTAATAAGGAGATCTACTGTCATTTGACCTGTGCCACGGATACAGGAAACATCCAGGTGGTGTTCGATGCCGTGACCGACATCATCATCGCCAACAACCTGCGAGGCTGCGGCTTGTACTGAGGCCCGCCCCCTCCCTCTCGAGCCACTTCTTTGGAAATGATTACTATTGAAAATGCAAGTTGGTAAATAATGATAATGATAATTTTAAAATAGGCATATACAAATATATAAATATATTATATATATATGAAATGTTTTTAGTTTGTCTTTCAAAGAGCTGCCAACAGAACTGATTTCTTATAGAAACCCAGCCTTTATGGTTTTAGAACAAAGTTGGGACCTTTTTTGTGTTTTTGTTTTCCTTTGCTGTCGTACGTTTCGTTCTCCCCCCGTTTTCCATTGTGTCTTTATCGTTTGAACTAAACAACCCTCATTTTCTTTTTTGATAAATGTCTTTCTTTGACTATTTTTTATGTTTTATGTCATTGTATGTATATTTATTACATGAATATCAGTCAGGGGGGGATGTACATGTTTGCCTGGCTATATGAATTTACTTTGACGATAATGTGACATTAGCTAAATCCACAGTTATGCTAGTCTCAAGCACTATGGTTCAAGTCAGTCGTAGCGTGTTCCCGCTCCCGATTTGTAATCACTGTAGTACCGTTCGATATCGTAGAGAATGGAAACACCCAGGATCGCACCCACCAGGCTTTTCTTGCGTTTCGTCTGCCCGTCCCCGTCACTTCCGTAGGTCAGCTTTCTGGGGAAGGTTCTGGGAATTGCAAGTATCATATCAGTGCCAACCTTCTGAGAATGACGTGTCTGGGAATAGTACTAGAAACACTAGGTCACTGTTATGAGAACTTATTAACATTTGTCTTGTAAGGAACTTTTACTTTTGTATTGTTGTTGATTAATTTATTAATTTATTTATTGATCATCTGTCCCACACACTTCCTTTGTACTTATTACACCTTTACGTCCATTCTTCTACCTCTCGTCCATTGTCACCCTTCCCTCTTCATTCCTTCTCTTTCCTAGGTTTCTTCCTGTTTTAGTTGGCTGGGTAATGGAGTCCCCGTCACTGATAGCATGACCCCTCAGCCTTTGTATAAAGAAACAGCTAACTGCTTCACATAGCTAATGGTGCGAAAATAAAGAATAAAACATGAAATAAAAAGAACAAAAAAAGAGGAAAAAAAGAAAACGGAAAAGACAGACGCAGCAAAAAGAAAGGGTATCATGTAGGCGGGGTTAGGGGGGGTGGTAAGGGGGAGGGGGGGTACATGTGGGGCTCAGAGAAATGATGTGGAGGCTTACAGACGAAGGTCATTGGGCTCTCTGTCTTTGTAGAAAGCTGTAGATCCTCCAGTTCTAGAATCTTTACGAGTAGAAATAATTGCGAAAAAAAAGAAAAACATGGATGACAATAATAACAACAAACGATGATGATGATGATGACGACAACGATGACGATGATTACAATACCAATATCAATGATTATTCTGTAATATTATTAAAGGTATATTTCTTGTGCTTTGTAGCTACAGAACTTTTTTTTCCCTCTCTCCCCCTTTTTTTAAAAAAAAAAGAAAAGAATTTTGCAAGGGTTCCTGTGATCCACTCTTGAACCGTTCTTACTGACTTACCCATGTTGATGTTGATGAACTGTACTGATTCTTTTTGCCTGTTCGCCCTGCATTGCAATGTCTTTACTTAGCCTGAATTACAGTATATGTATTGATTTTTTTTATTTTTTTTAAAACATTTCTTTTCTTTTGTTTTTGAACGAACCACTTTTTGGTGGCACGGCCCCGTCCCCGGTGCTGGAGAGGGCGGGGCTGCGCACGGCTGTACAGATTCATGCGCTTTCTCTTGGTTTTTTGAGAATTGTACTCAAACACCTTCCAGGTCTGCATAGAAAAGCACAGCTCTCACCTATCACACGTAGATTTGGAAAGATGTATCTATCCTCCCTCTCTGCCTTCTCAGTTTGAAATCAATGAAAAATAGAAAAAAAACCTGTAAAATTACCTACACTACTGTTAATTTTGATTCTCCTTCCCTTCTTTTTTAAATCCTTTCTTTTTCCTCTCCAAGTGAATGCTTTTGTGCTGCTTTTTCTCCCTCTTCTTTAGTGAATGGTTGTTCTTTCATGTGGGATGTTCGTGCTGGAAAACCAATCGAATGTAGTGTTTACATTAAAAGCCACAGTTTTCATGACTACAACCTGGAGCTTTTTGCTTTTGATTGTTATTCATTTCTGCTTTGTCGTTTATATATAGCACTGCCACCAGGGCCGGAGTGGGGCCACTTTTCAGCCCGGGAGTTTCAGGCCCAAGACCGGCCCACTTTTTCCATGGTGGAAATCCAAATTAGCACTTTTTCTAAATTGGATAAATGAAGCAATAGTTCAGCTCGTACTATTGTGTAGTTTGTATTAATACCATGGTTCAACAAATAATGAAGGTTAAATAATAATTCACTTAGACTTTATAAGAAGCAATTGTGACTTTATTTCACACAATTCTGACTTTATATCTCGAAATTCTGACTTTATAACACGCAATTCTGACTTTATAACACGCAATTCTGACTTTATATCTCGAAATTCTGACTTTATATCTCGCAATTCTGACTTTATAACACGCAATTCTGACTTTATATCACGCAATTCTGACTTTATAACACGCAATTGCGACTTTATTTCACGCAATTCTGAGAAATAAAGTCAGAATTGCAAGATGTAAACTCGCAATTGTGAGATAAAAAGTCGCAATTATCTTTTAAAATGTTTTATTCTGTAGCGGAAACAAGCTTCCATACCTTCTGGCCTCTTCCTCCCAGTCCCATCCATCCTTCCTGACGCGTTACGGTAGGGCCGGCCAGCGATATTTTTTTCCCCAGGATGGTAGGGGAAGGCTCATGAATATTCAATAGGGAAGTCATCCCTGATTGGTCTTAACCCCAGTGATGGGTAGGTTTAGGGCGGGGTTAGGGGTAGGTCATCAGACCAATCAGGGATGACTTCCCTAATGAATATTCATGAGTCTTCCCCTACCATCCTGGGGAAAAAAATATCGGTAGGCGCCGGCGGTGCCGCGGCCGCGGTAGCCTACCTGAGAAAACGTTTTGGAAAAGACGGGCTATGGACCCAACCAATTCTATCGGAGGGGAGGGGAGAACTCCCTCACATGGTACAACCCATACAGAGGCTGCGCGCTGCGGTGTCAGAATGCGGAACGTGTGTAGCCTAATGTAACTAACGTGACAAATGTGAAAAAAAATAAATAAAATCCTCCACCGGCCCAAAAGTGAAGCGGCCCACCGGGAATTCTCCCGATTCTCCCGATTACCCACCCCGGGCCTGACTGCCACCATGATCACTCAAATAAATGAGGGCTCCAAGATGACTCTAATGAGGTGATACAGATACCAGCAGAGATCAGTTAGCGTAGGAATGAAAGGATGCGAGAATTGAGTTAAGGTAAACTTATCCGCCATTAATCCAATACTAAGGGGCCATTTCAACTAAAAACGTTTTATGCATTTTTGATGCAAACGAGTTTCAAAGTGCAAGTTTTTGAAACCGATACTGTTACCGCAAAACTACAAAAACGGGAATCTGTGAAAACGGTGACGGCATGCACATGCGTATTACGTGTTCAGTCTATTGGCGCATAGTGTTTCTTTACAAAGTGACATCGCCACCTACTGGCCTGGCATGAATAATACAGCATTTTTAGTCGTTTTTACGGATCCGTGTGAATCGGAATCATTTCCACAATGTTGTCATCTGTACATAGAAAAAACCTTTCCGTTTTTTGTACATCGTTGTCGTGTAAACGTACCCTAAGAGGACAGACAGTATTCATGATTAAGGTGATCTGTTTAAGGGGCTGTTTACACAACACCGTCACTGTGAAAACGGTGACGTCATGCGCATGTGTAACACGTGTTCAGTATAAAGGTGCGTCATTTTTCTTTACAAAGTTACATCACCAACTACTGGCCTGGCAGCATAATACATCGTTTTTAGTCGTTTTCACAGATCAGTGTGAAAGAGGTCATTTTGACAACGTTGTCAACTTTACCTGAAAAACGCAAAGTTTTTCAGTTTTTAGTACATCATTGTTGTGCAAACGTTTCCTTAGATCAATATAAAGTACTACAACTTATTCACAATGTGTGTTACATGTACTATAAACAAAACTGTCGACATAATAGTATGCAATATAGGGAACATGGAGGAAGTGTGGTTGAATCCCAAGGGACATAATTATGATTCTGTGCCTCTTTAAGTGTGTCTTCAGCCAGACCGTCCTGGAGAAAGAAGGAGATGCTCATTCACTTTATACCACAGCTTCAGTGGACTTGAGAAGCACCACTTTGTGCCAGTCTGATTGGATGGTAATTGCAATGAGAGATTCACATATGGATAGAGAGAAAGAAAATGAGAGGAAGAGTTTGTGTGCGTTAGATAAGAGGATGAAATACAGACCATGATGGGAAACTGCAGAGGTAATTGGCATCGACTCTGTCCACCCAAATCAACACAGAGGCTTTATATAGCTATAGGGAAATTGTCCTTCCCCCTCTTCTGGTGGTGATCTGTAGTCTCTTTTACATCTATAAGCACAATCTCAAAATCAAGTCCACAGGCTTAGATTGTGCCAGGCTCATGGGTGCCACCAACAGGTCTACTGCAGAACTACTAAATGATAAGATAATTATGTTTAAATAAATATAGCATATATTATGTCTCCACCAACATTTAAACTAAACCTAAGCTGCTGCACACGATCATTCATACTGACTGCCACTAATTCTTTAATGTGATTACATGAACACTGTGAGTAACTGTAAGATAAAATTACTGGATTCTGTTTGATCACTTATCTGATCATCGCTATAGGGGCCGATATTGTTTGCTCTGATGCTGAAGTATTTCATTCTTGTAGCCACACAATGACGAGTCAGTGTAGTGTCTTGGTATGTCCTAAAATTCAATCCCAGGACCTTGTCCCTGTCAGCTATTTTTCCATAAACACACACACACACAAAGATATTTATAGTGCAGCACCATGGTCTGTCTGTTGCTAGGAGACAGCCTGGTGCAGATTTCCTCAGCATGCAATACCTAATGCTTTCATCACTGCTATGTATTTTGTCACAAGTTGTCTAGTGTGAATTTGTTATTTCACACTGCATAAAATCATTCAGTCTCTGTATTGCCACAATACAGTAATTGTGTTCTTCGGTTCTAAACGCATTATGCATCAAGCTGACAGCCTGCAGGATAATAATGGACATTGTGCTAAAGAGAGCGCAAGAGCAAGGAAGTGGTGTGTGTGTGTGTGTGTGTGTGTGTGTGTGTGTGTGTGTGTGTGTGTGTGTGTGTGTGTGTGTGTGTGTGTGGTGATGGTGAGCAATGAGAAGGCCAACCGAAAATGCAGTTTAAATTTATGTCATAATTAAAGGTCAAGACCCCAAAGTCATTGTTGCTATGGAAACTGCATCGTTTACTCCTGTGTCCTCACACTGCTGGAATGATGCCGTCTGTTCTGTTCAGTGCAATATACCTGTTCCTCTCGCAATCACTCCGAAAACTGACACCTGGACTCTCTCTAATGAGGATGCAAACGCCATAATCCTTGAAGTACGTCCTTGAAAAGAGGACATTGATAAATGCAAAGTTGCAAAGTCGTCACAAACAGTAAGTTTTATCTCAGTAATAAGGTTCCATAAGTCAAAAGTCCAAATGTTTTATTTCGTAATTGTTTTATACTGTTTAAATTTAGTTGAAAATGGCAGGCTCTATTTTGACATCTTACCTCACATAGTGTGTCTGCAACATGTACCATGAAATATGTGACAACTCGCTCTGGGTTTTTAAGCGTGACTACTAAAAGACGTTTTCAGGCCTACATAGAAATTCAAGTTGGACATAGTGGGGAGAGCGGGGCACAACGTAATGCTTTTACAATTTTGTGGTTTTGTTTTATTAATACAGTGTATAGTTTTTTCTTGATACCCCAAAAGAATGGAAGTGAAATGTGACAACATGCCCCATAGTTGGGGTACATTGTAACATTACCATATGACAGCTTAAAATATCTGATCTAATCAAAAATATAGACAAACATTTTTTTGAGTTTGAGTTTGACCATGGACACACCGGAAAACAGCAATAGTTCAAAACATAATAATAATTAATAATTTCTGAACATTGACTCTCAGTCTTTATTCACCCTTTACTCATGTTTTCTCAATAGAATTAATAAAAGTATATAATATAATAGCATATTTCTAACAGGGGCACATTGTAACGCAGTGTTACAACATGCCCCACCTGCACGACTGGGATTCTTCTGCTACTTAGCGAAGCATTAAAGAACTATATCAAATTTTATATAACATATTGGAGATTAAAATAATAACAGATGTGTCTAATTTTAAATAAACGCAAAAAATAGAGATGAAAAGTGAATACAAGTAAGAAATTTACTTTTGCTATGGTTAAATAAAGGTTCAATCAATCAATCAAACTTTATTACAGACTAGGGTCCAATTTTTAAAACACACCCAACTTATAACACAACAACGATAAAAAATATAGCCTATATAAAAAAAACAGAACATCAATGCGTTACAAAAATACAAGAGTAGCCTACCAATGTTTCCACAACTGGTGTTGTTCAGTGATATCTTCCAATGATTTCTGAATTTTGGCGCAATTTTTCTCTATAGCCTAGTGTTGATATGGCAACTAAATAGCCTACACTAAGTTTCGTAATGCTAGCGTGTGTGGAAGTATTTAAAACAAGTGTGTTATTACAACTAGCTTCGCGTTATATTGTGCCCTGTTCTCACTACTATTTGTCAACTAGCCAAGAGCGATGCGAAAACTGATTTTAGCTCCATAACATAAACATTTTATTTAAATCGTTTAGTTTTTGGTAATAAAATTATAATAGACAACACAATAAAACGTATTCACAGCAGCGCCTTGTTTGCTTTTTAACGGGAATGAAAGCGAGACTCTGAGGGATAGACAGTGGGTTGAACTTTTAATGTTTTTTTTCTCTCTCTCTCTTGAAGAAACACTTTAAGACATTTCAGTTTGACAAAAAAAAAAAACTCCAGAAAACATGAGCTGTGGAAAGTTATAAGTTATCTAGGAGCTTTATACAGCTTTTTACCACAGATGGCATTGAAAACACGGTATCTATCCCTCACAGCCTCGCTTTCATACCTGTCATGGCGCTGCTCTGAATAAGGTCGATCAATAGAAGCAAACACGCGATCAAGCCCGCCCTCCGGTGGACAGAACCGGAACTGAAACAGTCCATGTAAGGCTGCTCGACCTCGCCGACAGACGGTCACAGTGACATTTTATTTTCTAATACATTTTCTCTCCCAAATATACCTGGTTATAAAAAGAAGACCTACGTGTGAACTGCAGTCTGCAGAAGTCACAAGTAACTATAAAAAGCACGTTAAAATGCTTGCAGATGGGGTTAGTCGTCTGTAAATGTCAGATGACATAATCATGTGGCCTCTTTAGACAACAAACGTGACGTGAAGTAAGATTGTATGCCACTCTGAAATAAACTGAGCCTCACGTACCACACCTCTTCAAACTGATGGCGACTCGCGAATAACAACACTGAAGAACAGACGCTCATATTTCAGGCGGGAGAAATGGTCCCGCCTGAAATCTGAGAGTGACTTCAACTGTAGTTATTTTGCTTTGTCTCAATGAGCGAGTCGCCTCAGTCGGGCAGACTGACTGACGGACACCAGTGCCAAACCCGGGAAGTCTCGCCGTCTGACATTGCGGCACCCCTTCGGTTTCCTCGGGGCAAGAGTCCAGCAGCGACAACTGTCACCCGCCGTTTGCGCGCCCTGCGCGTGAGAACCGGGAGAGCCGTGGAGATTCGGTAACAGCGTTAATCATCTCGCGCTCAAACTGCTGTTGATTCACAGTCACTGACGTCGCCTTCTGAGAGCAGCCTAATAACTAGTGTGTAAATACAGCACACACACGTGAACTCCCACAGATAGACAACACTGATTCTTAAATAGACTTCTAGGACAAAACAGGCCAACAAGTTTATGTATCAAGAAATTATTTTAGATTAATCATGTTCAGAGGTTTTTGGAGCACGTTTTCCTTACCTATCACTCAATAGACCAACACCATCTTATAGGATATTATACTGTATTATAGGCCTATTATTATATTATTTAATATGTAATCTGGAGCTGTCATTGTTTTGACAGAAAATAGGCCTGTTAGCTATTTATATTATTATTGGTAACATTTTACAATATTGTATTAGTTAATGCATTATTAACATTTGTTACAGTATTTATTAATCTTTGTAAATTCTATAGTTAATAAAAACAGCTGCTCATTTTTAGTTCATCTTACCGCAGGTCCATTAAATTATGTTAACATGCAACTTTTGGTTTTTACAAATGTATTACTAAATTTTGAAATTAACATTAAGATTAATAAATGCTTTAGAAATGTGTTTCATTGTTAGTTCATTAAAACTAATGTAGTTAACCAATGTTAACAAATGAAACATTCTGTAAAGAGTTACCTTATTGTTAAACTTCAAGCAGGTGAAATATGGAAAAAGAATCTTCGGCGACTGACTTGGATATGATCTAATTAGTGTTTACAAAAAAGTAGGGACACAGCTGTGAAACAAGAGCCATAGTTTAAAAAAAAATAGATAGATAGATAGACAGACAGATAGATGTTGAGCCACTGTTTTTCTCTGTCCATAGAGCTTCTTTTCACAACAACACAATCAGCTAAATGTCAGCTACATCCCAGACCTCTTAGATGGTTTATAAGGTCATGTTTTTATTTATTGTTATTTTTTCCAGTTGCAGAACGTGTGTGTCAGACTTCCAGAGCTATGTTTAGCTTCTTCACTAAATGGCTGGTAGGCTTTTAAATCACATCATTATCTCGACAGCACCTGAGCTTCATTCAGAGTGCAGACACACACACACACCAACAAAGCCAAAGTTGTATAGTCAGCAGAGCTATTATGTGTCTGACTTGTTTGCCTGATGCAATTTAATATTTAATATCATACCTGAACAAAAGATTACCCTACTTACATTCTCAAATCAACACATCACTTGCAATACTGCATGGGTTGAAGACGTATAAAATCTGGGGGATTTCTTGATCTGTTGTTTATGCATTCTTTCAGCGCAGTGAGCGGCAAACAATTTAGAAACAACGAGGTGCAAAACTGCTGAGAACTACTGAACAAAACTTTTGCTCTTATAGTTTACAAAGACATTGCAACAAAAAACAATGTTTCTACCAAAGTTTTAGAGTGACCCCTCCGTGGATCTTTAGTGGTAAAACCTTCTGTGTCCATTCAGTTGAAACCTATTGGAACAGACACCTAGCCTCTAGACTGCGAGCACTCTGTCAAAATGGGTCTCAGACGGTAACCACAGAATATTTCATTAATTAATGAGCGTTATGTGGTGCTATTAAAGTACTCACACGCCCCATTTGGCCCAAAGCACAGCCTTTTAACACATTAACTCACCGCAGATCTCAATCTGATGCATGAGGAAGAGAACGAGAGAAAAACAGAGACAAGCTAAAACTCACATGCATACAAGGAGTCACGGAGCACAAAATCCCATCAAATACTCTATTATATGGTCCTTGTCAAAATTTGCAAAACATTTTTAGAGTGAGATTAGATTATACAATGTTGTTCAACACTAATGGCACTAATGCAACACAACAGGAGTGTTAATATGAGATTGTGCCATGGGAATATGTGCACCCAGTTGCTGCTAATGGTTGCTAAACTAATCATTTCTTAAAGCTACACTGTGTAGGATTTTCTCCCATCTAGCGTGAAATTGTTTATGACTACCAACTGAATATTACTTTCTAGCCCCTCCCATTCTGAGGGCGTTTTAACTCCTACGGTGGCCGTATTATTTCAAATCTGCCGGCAGTCGCGAGTAATCTCCCCCTCGCATTCGTCACGGTGCCACAGAGTGTAAAAACGCGAAAGGCGAAGCTTGAATTTCCAGGTATGTCCCTCTTTGGCTAATGTATTTTCAAGATGGAGGCGCAACATGGCTGCCGCCATTCGAGCGACTCGCTCGTATGTATTCTAAATGGCAGATTCTACGCTTACGAGAATACTTGATTAGTTGGTAGAAGTAATTACACATTAATGAGCACATATCATTTTGAAAGAACAATGTTTTTTGCTAAGAATCAACTTAAGAAATTACACAGTGTAGCTTTAAGCTGGGCTCAGACTGCAGATTTACCTGATTTACCCCTCCCGACAATCAGAGAAAAAAAATCTTGTCGAGCACCTTGGACGATTCAGATGTTCAGCTCAGATTTTCTGTTAATGTGAGGCGTTTAGCGGGACAGCTCTAGACCCTTTGTCTGTCCTCTCAGCCCCCCTAAAACTATAATCACCTGTCTGAACGATTGGGCCAGCGCTGATTCCTCAAGAAAGTTGATCATTTTCATGTTTTAAGTCTTGCCAGTTAAAAATTCAGATGATTTTAAGCTAATCAAGTGCAAGACGCCGTGAAAGAGAACTCAATTTTGTTTCTGAGCGTGTGCACACCTGAAGCGTGCGCACAGAAAGCCGCCTCTCAGACAGCACGCAAGTACCGATTTGAGTTCCCTTTCACGTCTTCTTGAGAAAATACACACAAAATTATGTCAAAATGCTGTCTTGACGAGTATCCACATAAACACAGTCGTAAACAGTTAAGAAAATATTAGATGTGCGTCAATACAATGGATCTGTGCATTAGGTCTTAAAGTATGGCCCTACGCCTTCCACAGGCGATATATTTATTTTATTTTTTATTTTACCTTTATTTAACCAGGTTAATCGGTTGAGAACAGGTTCTCATTTGCAACTGCGACCTGGCCAAGATAAGGCGCAGGGTACAAGGCGACATAAATTTACACATGACATACCAACATTCAAATACACAGTCATAAATATAGAAGACAATCGAATTTAGTTAAAAAGTACTGGATATTGTATAAAAATAAATAATTTATATATAATTATATATATAATTTATATATAATTTATATATATATATACATATAAATTAGGGCTGTCAAAAGATTAATGGCATCCAAAATAAAAGTTTGTGTTTACATAATATATGTGTGTGTACTCTGTATAATTATTTTGTATATATAAATACACACACATGCATGTATATATTTAAGAAATATTTGCATACATATACTGTATATATTTATATATAATTTATATTATATATGAATATTTTTTTTATATATAAATTACACATTTTTCTTAAATATATACAAGCATGTGTGTGTATTTATATATACAAATTTTATTATACACAGTACACACACATATATTATTTAAACACAAACTTTTATTTTGGATGCGATTAATCGTGATTAATCTTTTGACAGCCCTAATATAAATACATTTAGTCCGCTTACCTTCTATCAGGATGTGACTTTTATCAGATTACCTTCTATCAGAGACTTTCAACCAGCACAACATTCTGGAAAAAATCACCTACACTGCCTTTCATTTTTAAATCTTGAATTTGGCTGGTATTTGTTTTTGCTGCGGTCGTAAATTGGAATCGAGAATTGTGAAATTTCACCGGTATCTAAAAAGTAACTTAGGTCAAAAATAACAAAAGCAATAACTTTATTTATTTATTTAGGCAGGGCCAGTGAATGCTTTGGCAGGGCAAGTGAATATCTGATCTCTAAAATCCTTGGTGTTGAGCCCCGAGTCAATTTAGCTAGTTAACAGTAATAGTTGTTAATTTTGCTGACAATTTTCTTTTAGTTGAACGGTATAGCCTAGTGAATGAGAGGAATTTAAAAACTTGTGTAGTCTGAGGCTTTAGGTAATGTAAGCTTTATAATTGGCCTTTACACACATAAACACAGAGTGTAAATTTACTTTACAATTATAATTTAGTTCAAATACATTTTTTGGGGGTGTTTTTTAAAAGTATACACTGTCAATATAATTAAATTTGAGTTAAATTAGGTGGGGATTATACCAATATATTTCCATAGACAGATTTTCCACAATTACTGAGAACACATAACGATCATCTTTATTGTGGTTACCCAGAACAGATGGGTGTGTTTAATGACAAAGAAATAAACAACGTAGGAAGTATAGAATCCAGGCTGAGTTCAAAATGAACAAGCAACAAATCCTTTGCCCTGTGAAGATAGAAGATTCTCTGCTCAACATCCTATGGTTAACTGTAATGTCATACATGCCGTGATATTCTGACGGTTGAAGCTCTTAAAACATTTTTGAAAAAGTCGCACACTATAGCTGTGGTAAGCCGCACAAAAGTGATGCAATCTGTCAGCTAGATCTGACAGGGCTTGGAGGCCTTTGGATGTTTCTGATACTGTTCACTTCCCCATTCTCAGTCTCTTTTCTCTACCTCCCCCTCTGTCCTGAGGGAAGTTGCAGCTTCAAAACATGCTCAATAAAGAAAGATATGTCTCAACACACAAATATTTACCACAGATGTTGTAATACACTCATCTTCGCGAGATCATAAAATCCTAATAGAAGTCTGTCTGTCTGTCTGTCTGTCTGTCTGTCTGTCTGTCTGTCTGTCTGTCTATCTATCTATCTATCTATCTATCTATCTATCTATCTATCTATCTATCTATCTATCTATCTATCTATCTATCTATCTATCTATCTGTATGTATACCGTGTATGTCTGCTGTCTGTCTATCTACTAATGTATCTATCTATCTGTCTGTCTGTCTGTCTGTCTGTCTATCTATCTATCTAGCTAGCTATCTGTCTATAAGTCTATCTGTCTACTCGTCTGTCTGCCTGTCTATCATGTATCTGTCTGTCTTTCTATCTATAAAGTGAGAAGATCATTTATTTGAATAGTATCTTTGTCTTTCTGTGCATATTTGTTTATCTTGGGTGGAGTACGAACAGATGTGGATGTCTCTAAATTGATTTATATATTAAAATAATAGGCCTGTAATATTTTATTTATAAATTGTGAACATCCTAGAGAGAGCACATGTCATTTTGTTTCTGAGAGAATCACTTAACATGATGTGTTTATAAATACCACGCTGCACCATCTCTCTCACAGGTAACAACTTTAACCTCTCTGTTAAGAAAACGAGAAAGAAAACGACCGAGCATCTCGCGCAATGAAGTTGTGGTGTATTTAACGCCTGCGCACACACGGTCCGTAGTGGAGAGAATTGTGAATGGGGGGAGTATTTTGGGTGTACAGTCATAAGTCGGACTCAGAGGAGCCAGGAAGTAACTGTGAGCCATGCAGCTCATGCGACGGGTAAAGTAGCGCGAGCGAGCGTCTGTTGTCAGCAGTCGGAGATCACACGCGCGAGAGTGAGGAAGAACAACAAGAAGCCAACGGCTAATAACTGCCAAATCCAGTGCTGTACAGATCACACACCTCACAAGAGGCGAAATCCGAAGAAGGTTTTATTTTTTAAAAGAACACGAAGCTCACTGCAACACACTCCATCATTAGAAGAAGAAAAAAGACGGAAGGAAATAAGAGCGGGACTGGCGAGTTTCAAGGCAACGCTTCACTCTCTTTGCAAGTTTAGGCAAATACAATTAACAAAATTGATCAAAACGCGTTCAAGATGCCTCGGGTGGTCCCGGATCAGAGGAGCAAGTTCGAGAACGAGGAGTTCTTCAGGAAACTCAGCCGCGAGTGCGAGGTGAGCGCGATTCATCCGAGACATTTCGATAAAGTGGCGGAAACAAAGTTGCACCTCTCGTGTGACATAAAAACAAGCGTGTCATCGTAGCTTTCTTTAACAGCCTCTGTGTAGAGACCACTAATGCTCACTGCTGAGGAAACTTTAACCTAGTAGTTACAAGATTACGTTTTATATAGGACATTGCAAGCCTACCTATCAAGAAAAAGAAAGATGTAGCGTAATACCTGAAAGAAAGCACCTCACCTTTTAACTCTGGTATAATAATTAGCCTATAGGTTCGTTTACTTCTAATGCAAATTTAAGAATACCACCAGGCAGTTTGCATTGCAAATGTGCAAAATTTGTTCTTTTTTTCTCAACTTTTTCTTATAGTCTGCAAAGTTCATAATTTGGGTATAATCTAAAAAAAAAAATTCACCCCAGGCCACATGTACCCTATAAAATCCAACCCACTAAAAGTAAATGCCGATTCAAATTGGAATCAAAGTCAAATCCTGCAAGAATACAATTCATATAAGGAAAAATCGCGTTGAAAAATCAAAACTGAGCAAGCAAAATTATTGTGACAAGTTAAATGGAGGAAGATAAAGATGTTATTATAATGGTGAAAATATTTTATAGTGCACTCTGATGAAGATCTTTAATAATAAGACTCTTTCTTTTGTTATTCTTTCATCCCTGTTCACAGATTAAATACACCGGTTTCCGCGACCGGCCGCACGAGGAGAGGCAGGCGCGCTTCCAGAACGCGTGCCGTGACGGCCGCTCAGAGATAGTGAGTACACGCACCGGTCACTCACACTGACCCTCGCATCATTGCTGGCAACTCAATATTTAAACACATAACGTGAACTGTCACGACATCACCAAAAACCATGTTCAAAATTGCCTACTTCCTCTTAATGAGCGCCAAACACCGCAGAGAACATTTATGAACCATATCCTGTTATACTGACCTATCGGTATAGTTGATGTATGTAGTTCACTTAATTATCAGAACTACAATAATTAAACAATGCTGAAACAGAGTGCCTCTCCGCTTCGTTTAATTACCATCAGAAGCGCGTCTCACGGATGCAGATGATGAACCCGGACGTGTCTAATTTGCAGTCTCTTTAAAAAATACCTCGAGACTGCATGTAATTATTTCGAGACCATCTCCTGTATTATTTTTATTTATTTTACAATTTTATTTTATTTCATTAATATATATTGGCCTATTTAAAGATGTTTTGCACTAGACTGGCTTTGTGTCATATGTTACCTTTTTTTTTTATAACATAGACAGGCTTGTTTATCTCTTTATTTGTATCTCATGTCTGCAGGGCTGTTTGAGATAGATTTAGCTACCCATAATATTGCCAAGAATAGATGAGATGACTGTTATGATGATTCAGATTTTTTAAAATTCTGTTTATTATAAAATTAGAGACCAGATATATACAATAGATTTTCAGTTTGATGTCACTTTTTTCTATTTAATTGATTTTACTGGCAAAATGTAACATAAATTTACAAAACCTTATACATAGTTGATAGTTTACTGAGAAGTAACAATGAAAAACATTACTTAAGCATTTCTTATACAAAATGGAAATTAGATTACAATTTATTTTAAGGTGTTATTGTTACAGTGTAATTACATATAAGTAGAGTAATATTAATCAACAACATGTACTTATTATAGGTTTAGGGTAAGGATTAGGATTTGGTGGAGGGTTAGTTGCATGTAATTATGCTTAATTTACTGTTATTACTATGGTAAGTACATGTAACATATACAACAAGGACACTGTAAAATAAAGTGGTACCTGAAATGAAATAATTTTATTGGGTTTGTATCATTTCTACGTGTTTTGTTTTCTCACCTATGCAGTTTTGCTGTGTTGTGACGTGCATGATGTGCACTTTAGTTCTTTAATCAGTAAGATGTGGTCATGTTTGGCCTTATTTGCCCCTAACTTCAACAGTAGATTAAATGCTGAGGTTCACAGATCTATTATAAAGCTACAGAGAGCAACTTTCCTTGTCTCTTTACAGTATGTCTTTGTATTCCATGGCAATGAGTATTGATGAATATAATTTATAATAGTATTGTTGATGTATGTTTGAGCATATGAGTGAGAGTGAATCAGATGTTTGATTTGAATATATATTTTTAGAACGCAAGACAATTCTGGGAGACCGTTTAATATACAATCCCGTTTTTGTTTGTTTTCGCTTATGTTCCTTGAGAACGTCATTGAATTATTGCACCATAATTCAAAACCGTTACAGCAGTCCTGCTGCTATTAATGTAAGTGAGGGGCTGAATTTAAAACAATTATTGATTTTGTACTCCTCCCTTTCTCTGTTATCTCTCTGTCACTCTTTCACTCCTGCATTCGGTCTTCTCTCAAACTCAGTTTTGGTGCAGACCAGTTTGCCAGCAATGAGCGTTGGTAAAATAGAATCAGATGTGTGTAACTCAATACCTCAAATAGAGAAAATGATGACTTGGTTTTTTTTTCTTTTTTCTTTCACCCTTCATCCCCTCCTCCCTTTTTTTTTCCTGATGTTTTGAGCGCTGGCCTTGGCTCCAGGCATTCTCCTTTCCTCTCTGATGTGAAAACAGAAATGACGGGCTGCATAATTTATGCTCGGGCCTGGCTTTCTTATCCTGTTTGTATTGATTTCCCTCTAAAAGGCTTTTGTGGCGACCGGCACCAACCTCTCGCTGCAGTTCTTCCCAGCCAACCTTCATGGGGACCAGCGGCAGGCGCCCACCCGAGAGTATGTGGACTTCGACCGGGAGACAGGAAAGGTAGTCCTGACACTCTTTCTCTGTATTTGCAATTACCCAAACCCCCCCACCCTATTTAAACTCTCACTTGCTCAGCTCATCTCCCCCTTCAAAAACAAATCAGATCATAAACATGTACACACACTCTCATTCAAATGTGTAAAGGTGTGTTGTGATAATAGTAACATGCAACACTTTCATGAAAAGCCACATGCATGATTCATGAAATCTGAGGAATGATTGAAGAAGTCATTTCTGTTTCTCTTTGGTCTTTTCCTTCCTTCACACACAGCAGAGGAAGTGTGTCGCTTTTTCAAACCAGACGCATCCATGGGTTAGATGGGCAAAAGCCTTGATTTTCCATAATGATACGTTTCCCTCTCACACATCTCAAGGAAAAATGAACCCTTGAAATATTACACTGCAGACAGCAAGAAAAACAATCCCTCTTGAATGAAACATGGCACGGGTTTCCATTTTATGTTTAAACTTTCAATTTTATTTCTGTAGCAGTATTATTTCAGACACGCTCATCGGTTTTAGAATTGGTCTTTCAACAACTCCCTCTTGTTTCTCTGGATTTAAGGAATGCATAGCCTCCCTAAACCCATAAGAACGTAAAATCAAACCATACTCCACTGCACTGTCTTCGTTCCATTTAGAACCACTATTAAACTCCGTATTTATTTCTGTTATTCTAGTCAAGGCTGTCCGTGCCTGTCGGAGGCCTACAACCATAAGTTCTACCCCATGTCACCACTGTAAGGTCACTTTTAAAAAGGGCATTCATTCAGCACACTTTGTCTGAAATGCTGTGACATTAAAGGGATAGTTCACCCAAAAATGAAATGTACTCATCCTCATGTTGTCCTAAACCTGAAACACAAAAGAAGATACTTTAAAAAATGGCAGTGTTTTAATTTGTCCATACAATGAATGTCAGTGGGGTCTAAAAGAAAGAAAGAGACTTAAGGGTGAGTGAATGATGACAGGTTTCATTCAAGCTGCTCCATGTTCATTTAATCTTGCTCAGCGCACAGTAAATCAGATTCTCAGGTTGATTTGTCCCTCATTGTATCTCATGTGATACTTTAGACTGTGAAGAAAGGGAAATACGTAATCGACACCGTCAGTCGCTCTGTCAGCCGCGTTGTCCGCAGATGCAGCGATCACTTTCTTAGTGTGTCAGTCACACTTACCAAATGCGATACAAATTTAATTCAAGTCATCTAACACTTTAAAGAGTCTGGTGCCGAGATGTTTACAGTTCATAAAGGCTGATTATGCCGTCGGCACAACAGCTTTATGGATGGTCGCACAAGACCAATTAAAGGAAAAGCTTGGGCCGGATTAAATAGCATTTTGCCATAGGTTCTTTTAAGGTCACCCCTGAGGCCTTTCCCTTCAAGCCTCTGTGTAGAAGAACGTTAGTGCGAGACATTAGAGAGGCACTTACTGGCTTTGTTTGTGTTTTTACCACAAGCCCCTTGCAAAGCTGCTGGTGTTTCTTGTGCCGTGTTGGACAAGGAAGCCTCTCTTCACGGACACTGCCTCACTGAGATGCACTCATTAAAAATGCATCCGTAAGAAATCAATGGACCTTTTGGCCCCGAGGCTGACGGACTAATCTTTGGCTGTTAATTATTTAAAAAGGCGTGAAGGGTGTGTGCGTCGATCCCCGTGCTGACGGGCAGCTGAGCATGCGTGTTTCTGAGCCTGGGCTCACTGGTAATCCTATCCACCTGTCTGTCACCTCTGCCAGAACTCAGATCCATGCAGCTTTAATGAGCCTCACACCGTCTGCCTTCAAAATACAGCCCACGCGATACATACCCCTACACTTTCTAGTTACCCACCTGACACACAAACTCATAGCGCTGCGTGTTCGATTGTCGTGACTACCTGTTTTGTACTGTTTACATGTTTTCGAAGGCAATTTTGCAATTTGTACTTACTCTGTTTGAGTTGGAAGGCTTGTAAGTTGGGTCATTTTAATGCATTGGTCATTTGGTTTTGTTTACAATAAAGTACCAGATGTTATCAGATGGGGATGGCCAAATTCATATATTATTGTATTTATGTGGAATGCTAAGGGAGTTTTTTTTTTTTTTTTGAATAATGTTGTAAAACCGCACTGTAAAAAAATGGCAGGCTAACCTGCAACTTTTGTTTTTAGATTTAACTCTTAAATTTAGTTTTGTTTGTTGATTCAGTAATGTTAAATAATAATTTGTATATATTTTATGCTTAAATCAATTTAGACGTTTTTTCTTTTTTTTTTTCAGTACATATTACCACTTACAACTTACAACAATGTTACTACTTTGGCTTTTGGCCATGTACTATGGTACTCTTAGAATGTAACCTGGAGTACAACTGCTATTGTACATGAATTTTAGCATTATGGTATATTTTGAAATACCATAATATTTATCTATCTATTAAAAGAAATCCGTCTAAATTTAAGGGGCATGTCCAAAAACATGGTATTACCCTTGTGCATGTCCAAAAACCACAGTAATACCATGTATTTTTTTGTGTGTGTTATAATGTCACATTTTAAAACTGAGTGAATTAGTCTACCTACCTTCATTTGCTTGCATGAGTGAAAGTCATTTTAAGGGACCAATTGGGTAGAAATTGTCTATTGTTGTTGCAACAAACTGTGCAATTTATGTCTTGTGCATCCTAGTCATTGTTTTAAATCACCTTAAGAAATTGTTGGAAAAAGTTTGAAAAAACAATGATCTTAACTAGTGCTCTTGACAGATTTATATCCCTGTAACACATTTGAGAGTTTGAGTTTCCTTTCTCTTTTGTTTGGAAGGAAATCCTGAATGGACAAACTTAGCTGATAAGGTCTGTCCTCCCTTCATTTCTTACTTTGTTCCTCCTCTTCACTTACATGCCCTCTGTTTTTCTTTTATCCTTTAATTTTATCTCTCTTTTTCTCATCTGCACACACACACACACACACACACACACACACACGGTGAACATCTGTCATGGAGAATTCCCTGTAGAGCGGTGCGTGTCAGACCGGGAGAGTTCAAGCGTGCGCCCCAGCCTCTGCTCCTAATTAAACTGATTGTTAACCTTTTCTACAAACAGATCCCTCTAAAGAGCTATGGTTTTAATAGACTACAGCTAAAATATTACCCTAACCGGAAAGCGCTCAGACTCGCAGTTGATCCTAACATGCAAAACCATGTGAGATATGTGCTGCCTGTCATCAGGAATGTGCGATCGCTGTCTGCCTATTGGCTGAGGTGTCCTTACAAGACTGCCGATTGGTTTATTTCTCACGCCATAAATCAGTCATCAACGTCTCACTTATTACTCACAATGCCGCACGCTGTGTTTTGCTGCCAGATTCCCAAACTGTAAAAGCAGAGCTGTAAAGAATATGTGAAAAACAGCGAGGTAAGAGCACCTTAAATATATGTCTTTACAAGCAGCCACCTGATGATATGCCTGATAAAAAGAAAAAGAAATCATTAAATACACTTTGAAATGTGCCACTAGGCATTTTGTTAAGATCTCATACCTTTTATTTCTAGACATGCACTGATATTAAAATTCTGGCAGATATCGAAAAGATGATCATTATTTTCATGTTATGACCAATAACCAATATATGTGTGATAGTAAACTTCTATACCATTGTGCATATTTCAATTAAAAATAAAACACTACAATTAATTGTCTTAAATGCTACAAGTGAATTTGGGCATAATTTACGGAATGAAAAATGAACATTCATTTTGAGATTGACTAAAAATTGCATCAGTGTTATGAAATTAATAATGTTTTTAAAGAAGATGATGATGATGAAATTAGCATGTAAAATGAAATATCCACTCATAACAATAAATAAATAAAAAAACTGATATGATACCGATACGGGCTGTGTTCTCCCTCCGTAACTCTCACCTTTCTCTCCTCTTCTTTTCTCCTGGTTTGAAAACACAGTGGTTGCCAGCAGAAGCTGTGCAGGGCCAGTTTAAACTTGGCCTGTGGCAGGGGACAGTATTATCTGAGTGGGGCGGTGGAGGCCCCGCAGCACAGCTTAAGTACAGGCTCCTAGTGTCACTGCAGGCTAATGGGAACCAGCTGTGGGGGAGGTTTAATTTTAGCGGTAGCAAGCACAGCCCCAGGGAGGAGACCTTAACCCTGTCCCAGCCAGAGCTCCTCAGAAGCTCCGACAGCAGCATTCCCTGTGCATCAACCTTTAGACCGAGTCAGGTATTCCATCAGCCCAAAATAGCCCAAATAAGTACTTTATTGACCATATGACAAGATAAAATATGATGCACGGTCCATCAGAAGGCAAATGGGAAGTAAAGGGAATTCCATTTTATCTCGGTGGATCATTAACCATGCTTCATTGAAGGAAACTTGATTAAGCCTTTGAGTATTAGCTTTTTTTATTTGATGCAAATGGTTCATATGAGCAGTGCTCAACACTAGAGTTTAGTCTAGTTGCTTTTGGCTCTCTGTAAACTATATTGTGCCATTTTTCCTGCTCTACTATTACTAGAGCAAGGAACTCTCTCCCTCCCTCCCTTTCATGCAGCTTCTGTCTCCACCACTTAAACTCAATCTTGTTGAAATGTGATCTCCTCTGAGATGGAGGCTTCAGCTGTAAGGCTTTAAGGAGATCTGATGCTTGGCGCTGCTTCCTCCTCTCCTCCTTCTTTCCTCTGTTCATTCGTAGTGCTCGTGTGTGGTTTTGACTTTTTTTATGCAAAGCAGAAATTGGGTCCGTCTGCTCGGGCCATGCCAAGAGGCTTTGGTTTGTCATTCCACTTCGAGAGGGAGAGCAGCAAGAGAGTAGTAAACTGATTGGCCAAAAAGATTCCAATGGCAGCCAGCTTTTGCCCAAGACCCTCCGCAGAGCACTGGTTGGTGACAGACGAATATGGCATTTCGATGCATTTTGTATTACTGTAACATATTTCATAATATGGTATATTTTATATATTTTTTCTCCCAAATATGCAGACCTATGGGTCACTTTTATGTGTTAGATTTGAAAACACTAACACATAAAAAATAATGAATCAATTAAAAAAAGAAAAACGTTGAAATGTATTTTGTAAAATGTACGAACATTACATCAGTTAAAAAATTTCAAACAACCTTTGCTTTTATTTTGAAAACGAAACCTTAAAATAGTAATTAATACTAAAATAATAATCCTTTTTTTATTTTTTTTATTACTGGTCAAAATATCTGGTGCAGTACTCAATCAATGAAATAAAGAGCTGTGCCTTTGAAGGAATCTGTGATTGTATGCTTGTGAGTTTATTTGAAAAGCACAAAGGAAGAACTGTGATGAAAAATGCAACAGTACGAGTGTATCTCTGATTCGGTGCCAGTGTGCAGGCCCCTGTGTCGGAGCCACACTGAGGCGTGCTGTTTTTCTCTCTCAGACATTATAAATCTTCTGCATGTCTGTGTGTGTAAAAATGTTCGCTCGGGGGCAGATAGCACGAGGAAGAATCGAAGTAAATGACTCCATTATGAAAGGGGCTGCAGTCTGAGGCCTCACCACAGGAATTGGTGTTTTAATAGTTTTGCGTTTCCAAAACTATTAAGCATGTTTCCAAGTCTGATGTGAGTGTGTGTATCGAGATGCCGACTCTGACTCACATTCAGTGTGGGTGTATGCTTCATTCTGCAGCCCTATTTGTATTATTGTGTGTGTTTATGTGGGTTTGGTGACTATTCATTAATCTGTATGCGTGTCTATTTTCATATATTTTCCTATATGTGTGCATGTTTACATGCTACGCTTAGCAAGCGCATCTCCATATTCATGACTAGTCATGTACCACGGAACATGTTGTGGAGCTGCATGGCGCCAGTTTGACAGTTAACTCCAAGGCAGAACACACGGGGGTGGTGGTGGGGGGTTCACACTCATGGAGCCACACACAGCTGCCGATGCTCACTGAAGGAATCAAGTGAGGAGCTGACGAAGGTCTCTCATCTTCATCTCTCCTTATTCCATCAGCTGAGGTGGAACGTTCCTTATTATACTTTTCCAGTCTTAAATTTAGACATGTAGTCTAAACTAAACAAATAGTTTAAAACGGATAGTTCTAATTTCAAATTTAATGAGCCTCATCTTATAAATGCAAATACAAAATGTATCAATGCATAATTTTCCTGTGATCACTGTAAAGCTGCTTTGATATTGGCACATATTAATGTGGCAAGCTACAACATTGCTTAGCCACCACAAACCGCTTACATTACATATTACCCTACATACATACAGTGAATATTGGTGCTTTTATTATAGTGCTTTTGCTGCTGATTTATAAAAGCAATTACCAGTCGAGTTTGTGTGTTACAGTGATTATGCTCAGATTTTACTCGGTCCCAGTGTCTTTAATACTGTGTGTACTAACATTTAAATTAATAATTTGATACAATGCATTTATTGCGTACATACATGTTTTTACATTGTACTTGTATGTAAAAAAATACCTGCATGTTACTACAGCTGTAATTAATTTCTGTAATTACATCTATATTTACACTGTTGACCCTTCTCTTACGCCTTTACCCACCCTTTAAACCTAACCATACCAAACCTGTCCCTTAACGTTACCCGTATCGCACCTCAAAAGTGTTTTCATTGTACCAAACATTTTCTTGCCTCTTGTGGATTGTTGTATTTGAATATTTTTTTAGTAATAATTCAGTTGAACTGATTCTCAGAGCTTTTGTTAATGAGATGGGCGACATTTTGGAACCATAAACAAAACGATATCTACACAGTCTAAATAAAATCATTGATTAACAGTTATTTAACTGAGAATGTAAATGTAAAGATGGGAATTTCTGGGATCATGTCTTGAGTGATGACCCAAATGAATCAGTGAATATTTTTTTAAGTGATTCTTTAAAATGAATAAATTCACTAGATGATTCAGACTCCTCAATTCAATTATTCAATGTATACTGTTTCAGCTGTTTCATTGTTGGTTTCCAATTTTATGCTTTTCAGTTCAACTATGTCAGGACTCTAATGAGGCTTTTGTGAGATCTGACCTGAGTTTGTAGACACATGCAGGATGATTAACTATGGTTTCCGTAAAAATGCGGAGGGTTGCGGTGGAGGCTCATGTTTCCTGCGATCTCAAACGGAAGCTGGTCTGTTCACCGATTGCTTGTCAATGACATCATCAAAGCGTGCGCACTAATTGATTCCTGCTGCTTCCATCTCACGTGCCTCTGATCTGATCCCAATTTGTTTGAAGTTGGAGGGAAAAATGGCCCCTTTGTGTTTGGCCACGCAACATTCTCTTAAGCAAGATCTTCACGAAAAGCCAGTAGCAAAACTCTGAACAGATTGAGAGGAGATGCAGAGAGGGATGCAATCAGAGGGTGGAGGCTTTGTCCATCATATTCTTGCCTTTCCCCATAGGGATTCAATTATAGTGCCCAGCTCGGATTTCTCAGGCCCGTCTCTCGGCCTTCCAGTCACACCCCTCTGATCAGTAAGCTCTGCAGGAAGACCGCACATCATAATCATCACGTTGTTCTCTCTGAACCCATTTAGTATGGCCAGGTTCCCTCTGTTCTGCTCACGTATCACACTCACTGTTTTTTCAAGATGACAGTGATTGTCACAACTAGAGATACACAACTAAATATGTTCAGTCTTCAACCAAGCAGACAGGCAATTTAACTCCAAACATTTGCACCATCTTTGTGTGTATCTTTTTGAGTAATTGCTTAAAACAGCAAGGTTTTTGATGAATTAATGACATGAGACTGTTAAAAGCAGTAGTAACATGCTGAGAGCAAGCGACTAAATGTCTAATTACCCCGAACACGTTACATCACAATATTTGCTTCGCATTGCATATATGTTCGCATAAAATCTACAACATCCAGAGTTCCGTCACAGCTCATAACTGTCTGACAGCTCTGAACTGTGTGATCTATCACAGCTTTTGTCATCTTGGAAGTGTGACATGGTACAGAGGTTTTTACAGGCTCGCTACATTTCTGAGTGACCTTTTCAACTGCTATATAGATAATTTGTTACTACTGAGGTGTGTGCGGTAGAACTCGTCTGTTTTGTTATTCTTTGAACACGGTCCATCTCTTTTCCTTCGGAAACATGGAGGTCTGCTCAGAAACCCAGTTTTGCTGTTTGGGTTGGATCATTGCAGGAAAGTGAGAAGGACAGAGAGAGAGAGAGAGAGAAAAAAAAAGATTTTCCAATTTCTGGATGTAAAGCAAAATTGGAAAAAGCAAAAAGTTATCCACAATGTGCCCCATTGAGATGAATTGCAGTAATTATCTAGAGAATATCTAGAGCAAAACAGAGCCTTTTCATATATATTTATATATGGTCTGTTGGAATACTTCATTCTGATTGGCTAGAAGGTGTGCGTTCAAATTGTATAATGCACAGCTAGTTCCAGTCAGTTTAATCACCATTCTATATCAATGCACTGCTGTCATTAAAGTGTCAATGTTGGAAAGTAACTATGGTATAAGTGGGATAATCCACAGCTAGGTGTGTATTACATGATTTTAACGCACTATGCTTTGCATCAGGTGGTTCTTTGCCTCTACATCATGCATTAAAATCGTGTAATGCACACCTAGCCATGGATTATCCATTACATATATAGATTTTAAGGCATGCAGCAACAAGAATTGAGAAAAGATGAACAACCAAAGACGGAATCATAGTTCTTGTAATATTAGCAGATGATGTTAGAGTGTATGGAAATGGCAGGTTCAGGGCTGTAGCCTAAGTGTTGGTGGTACCTTGAGTCTTTGTGAGAGCCTTTTGTTCTTGACTCTGTCTTTGACAGTGCTGTTGACTGGGCCAGATCTTTTTTGGGGGTTGAGGTTATTTTATTCTTCACTTGTAGAAGGGTCCAGGTGAGAAATACAGCAGCTCTGTGTGGTTTTTCATTCCTGTTGGCTGATTCCAGGAAAGAGCCTCCTCTCAGGACACAGGTGGGCGACCGGCGCGGTCAGTGTCCACTCACATCTCTCTGCACTCATGTTGTGACGTGCATACTTATTTCAGTTTGCATGTTTCACCCAAGCAGACACACACATTATGCAGTTTTTTTTTTTTCATCAACAATGAAATGATTTTGAAAATTGGTTTAGGTGCTTAAATAGCTTTTAAACATAGGCCATGGCAGCATATGATTAGAATAAAATGTCCTGCATCTGAAGTCCAATTTGTGTTCCATTCAATATCTACATCTATCATACAGCATTAAGATTCACATAGATCATATAGATAATTGGAAACAAATGCCTTTACTGTAGTACAAGTGTAATTGAATTACGTTAAAATTGCAGTGTATTTTTCCAATGCATCTGTCCAATCTGTAAATAAGTTTCTAAAGTTAAATTCAATCTCAAAATTCTTATTTTGAGAGGACAGAAAAGAAAGCACAGACAGAGACAGTGTGGCTGGGACACGTTGCCAAGGTCTGGCCTTTTCTTTCCAAGATTCACTTTTACAATCACGACCATCAGTGTCAGCAGAAACTGTATTGTTTGGAGACTTGAACAGACAAAGCCAGCCACCATTTGATTCCCAAGTGTCATTTTAAAGCAGTTACGTGGACAATGTCCCTCAAACTTTTTTTTTTTTTTCATTTTTAATTTTTCTTTTTTTTATGATTTTATTCTATATATTTTTATTTGATCTGATATACAAGATCTTACTTTTATTTTACATTGTTAAAATATATTTCTTTAGTTTATTTGAACTTTCTATTCATCAAAGAATCTTGATAAAAGGTATCACAAAAGTATTAAGCACAACTGTTTTCAACATCAGCAAATGATTCATGTGACACTAAAGACTATGACTTATGGCTGCTGAAAATGTATGTTCGAATAAACATTACTCCCTTAAATGAGCCTAAGTAGTTTGTTTTTATGCTTATGTTTGCTAAAACAATTGTGTTTGTGTGTGGTACAGTATGTATCAGAGCTAGCCAAAGGGGGGTTATCCAGATGAAGAAAGGTGTAGCCTAATTGTAGGTTGTAGGGATTTGTGGGTGGAGACCAAGAACCAGAACGACCCTAATGGACGGACACCCCTCTGTCTTTGTGTTTGTGGCAGGTGGCGTGGGCAGAGAACTTCAGGCCTGTGGGGCTTCTGCCTTCCTCTGTGCGAGTGCATTAACAAAAGAGGGCTTTTGTCGGTTAATTTGGATATGTGCGTGTGGGAGTGTCTGGAGCGTGTGTCGCTGAAACAATACTGCAAACGTTTAGTTTCTGCCCTTCTCTGATTACACAGAGAAGCGTGCTTTATCTCTCCGGCTGCTTTGCCTAGGCGTGCTCAACACCTGCACCGGGCCGCACCTGTTGTGTGTGTGTGTGTGTGTGTGTGTGTGTGTGTGTGAGTGTGTGTGTGTGTGTGTAGGAGCTCAACTGCAACTTCACAGACACTTTCAGCATGTTTGTGTCTGCTGCTGTTTGTGTCTGCTTGTGCCACCTAGTCTGGAAGACTTTAAAGTGAACACAGTGGCTAACAGATGGATATGTGGATGGATAGATATACCTACATGTATTGAGCGAGAATAGGGTGAGATGGATTTGTGTCTCAGTTTTGTAAAATATCAGGATTGTAACTATACCTCCCACTTAAATGTTAACATTCACTCCCTCTCTTTTCTACGTGTTGTAGCTCTGCTGTGTATCTGTTTGTGTGTGTGTGTGTGTCCTTGGGGCCTGTTAGTATCTCTTTATTGAAAGGACAGCTGCCTTTTTCTCTTACTCATACACGCACAGATATGACTGTCTCTCTGAGTGCATGGAGAGTCGTATGTCATGTCTTTGTTGAGGAGGAGGATCCTGATTTCAGGGCCATGAGTCAAGCAAGTGTAATGACAACTAGGATGGACGGCAGGAGGGCTCTTAAGCCTTGTTTGTACTTTCGCCTGGCTCTGCACCGTGAGCCTCCGCTAACTGCGCACGCTCCTCCACAAACGAACGAAGCATTTATACTTGACGCGCTTGCGGTTGTTCTTTGAAACTACAGGGGGCGACTTTGAGTAGTTGTCCTCTAAACCATCAGGAAGCAGCGGTGAGAAGAAGTAAGGTACACACGTGACGATGTTTGTTTTTATTACACTTCACCAAACCCACGCTACAAAAGAACTAAAGAATCTTGTAATCCAGTGATCCTTGAGATTTTTACTTGTGACATTGGAACAAAATATATGGATATGAGGACATATGCATAAAACTAAATTAAACAACAATCTCTTAAATATTTTGTTTTGTAAATGTAAGCAATTAATTTAGGCAATTAATCGAAGTCGTGCATCTTTGGAAGTGGAGTCATGCGCAAAGTTACAAAAAATGCAGTGCATACCACCATGCGAAATAGGGTTTCGCGCATGACCGCCTAATGACGTCTTTTTTGTCGCACACGCCTTCACGCTCAAGCTGGTGTGCCAAACACCTTAATTATGTTAACCAAATATTACTCTGGTGAACCACCTTCACACAGAGAGAACATACTGGTCAACCAACTTAACAGCATGGCTATGCTGGTCCACCATCTAGACAGGTACCAACCAGCACAAACAAGCCATGACCACTATAGACTTTCATGTTTGTCTAGAAATGTGTATCTTGGTGACAAAAATGGTGACATTTTGATCATGTTTGGGCCATTTGACATGGAACTGGGCAATGGGATGTTCTGTCACTTCCTTTTCCTCAGTAGCTTAGTTCTAAGACATGGGCAATGTGTCTTACTGTCACAGGATAAGCTGAGAAGGTAGGACAATTACATTTAGAACATTAGATAGATAAGATATGGGCAGTGGGTCACAGTGACAACATGTTTTTGTTGTTTTACCACTGTTCTGTGACAAATCATATTTGAGTCACAGAGCTGATACAGCACTGTGACATGTGAAATAAAGCTCTCGTGGTCCGTCTTTCTCTTTTACTGAACAAAAAGAGGGAAAGTCCAGGAAAGGCCTTTTGAGGGCACTGACTCACACATATAGAGATGTCTGAGAAATGCGCGCACACACACACACACACACAGACGCAGTTTTGTCAGACACATTATGTCAGTATGTGTGAATAATCCAGTGATCAGCAACTGCTGCATAATTAGCACTCATGTGGGATCACACACAAACACACACTCTCTTCCTCACAAAAAGCTCCACTCATGAGGTGTGGGGACACAATGCCCCTCTGTCAGCGTTTGTGTAAGTTTGTGTGTGTGTGTTCTGCCCCCCTCATACAGAACCGGCTTCCTCCTCTCTTGGCTTCAAACGCTCCTCTGCTGGTTTTCTTTTCCCTCGTATGTTGCAAATCTGCTGATGATGGCCTGGCACGTGTCTGAAAGAGGGACAGCCTGCCAGTGCGCCAGTCACACACCTTACCACAGCACTGGGTTATTTCATTCAGTTCACTTTTGCCCAATTCATTACAGCTCATATTATTTTAATTCAGCAGAACTCTCACTTTCAGATCCATTTTAATTCAGTTAATTTCAAATCCATTTAAGTTAGATGCATATGAGTCACAACTGAATCTGTAATCTGTCTTTAGAATTGAAGTGAGACTATAATATCCCATTTGTTTCTGCTGCAAGGAGATTAAATGCAGAGCACTTTCATTTGTCCCCTTCATTTCAGGGTTTTCACTCAGAAATTTGTATATGAACCCACATATTTCTCAAGATTTTTCCAAGACCAAACTAGTGAGCTACACTACTGTTCAAAAGTTTTACGGTATAATTTGCAAAAATTGACTTTTTATTCTCAAGCCTAAATTCTAATAAAATGACAATAAAACACTGTCTAGACCTAATTTTTCTATGAAAAATATGAAAGTGGAACTAATAGAAGAGAGTCGGCCTTGTTTGTGTATGTTGGCACATCCTTGTCTGTACTATAACTCAATACATTTCTTTTTAGTCTACGGCAGAAGCTGTACTGTAGTTGTGGTAAACAAATTCCCAATCAGGGTTTTTCTCTTCAAAGTTCTTTTAAACTCTCCTTTCAATTAGTGCCTTCCAATTAAAGGCATTTGTTTAGGCCTACCAGCAATGTGTGTGTGTGTGCGTACTTAAATAGTCTCAGTAGATCTGATGGTGTGCTGTGTGTGGCCTACACTTCTAATGAAGAAGTGTAGGCCACACTTCTCTCTATCCATTTCACTTTCTTTTTCTCTCTGAAGAGAGGAAGGTTCTTGGCTGCCACTATTGGCTGCTACGCAAGTAACGTTCTGCTGGTTTCATCTCATTTCCTGCGTAGATGTGAGGACAATGAAGTAGCCTGAATCAGTAGCACTATGTGACTTTAGTATAATAACATTAGAATGTTATGCTAGGAGTTAGTGAGTTCGTTTATTCACTTCAAAATCTCGTTTTAGCTTGCTATGCTATGTTCCGATGTTTTATTCGTATGTTATTCGTAAATCTAGGGACGCATGTATGCACACAGGGGGCTGGCAGTGCGTGCGTTTTTGAGTGTCATACGCCAGGGTGTAGGGGATGTGGGAGCTGACGTTTCATTTTTGAGGAGGAAGTCTGTGGTCAAACCGTTTTCTACGCTCCCCTCCACTTTTTTTCCTTCTCCATGTAGCTGCACTTAAAAAAACTCTGTCCGTCTCTACAGATGTGGAAATCATTTTAGAGGAGAGTGTGTGTGTGGGAGGCAGGGCTTCGTTTGTGAAGCGTGGGATTCAGGTCCATATGAGAGCGTGCAGAAGCCTCCCCTTGCCCCAAAGCACCCTGGGAAGGCCTTGGGTTTGGCCTGCTCGTAAATGAAACCCCTGTGCTAGTCAGGCTAGAAATAGCCCTGCAAAACTGCAAGAACGTGGGACCACTTATGTATCTAGCAGAAAAACAAACTCGCCCCACATCTGACAACGCCTTTCAGCTCCTGTTTTCATTTTCTAATTTATTCTGGATTATTTGTTTACCTCTGCAAAAATACTTTCGAGTGGTAAAGACAGAACTCTACTGGCTGGAAACGCACATGAGGTGTTGCCTAAGTAGTGCACAAGCGTGTGCACACTAGATTGAGGAGTGCTGTGTGTGCCTCTAATTGGTCACATTGATCATTTCCACATGGTTGTTGGCTGCACATCTGCCACTGATGTGTCCCTTCCCCCCTGCGTCTTTGTCCTCCTCCTCATAAGCCCTTGCTCCCTGGAGAGGTGCATGGTGGGAAACAGGATGTCACCCACTAGGTGGCATGTCTCGACTTTGCACTTCCTGTTTTCTCAGTCTCTATATCTCTGTTTTTGTCTTATCAATGATAGTCTAATTTTGTCTTTTAATGACCTGTTTAATGCAGACTCCCACAGTGATTAAACCTCCAGGTAGAGCTTTCCCTGCTGGGTTGATGTCACATTCGGCAAAAGCAGTCAGTGGGGGGGCTCCTGATAACCAGGACACACTCTCTATATAATTTTAGACCCACATTACAAGCCTTGTCTGTCAGTTGTTCCCTGCTGACAGGTTTTATATGAGTCAACATGCAGATATTTGGCTGTGAAATCACAAATGAATTTGCTGCATGCCTCTACATAACCCCCAGGATACTTAAAGTTGGTTAATATTTTGTCAAAATTAAAAATAAAGGTGGAGATGGAGTGGTTGTGGGATGGCGAAGAAACAGTCACGCGAGGAAGAACAGAGCCGCTTCTATATTTTTGTGTTGATTGACATCTCCTTCCGAACTTTTGGTTTAAACTCCATATGTTGAAGCTATTTTGTTTGCAGTAGGTCTAGTAAACAAATGTTTGAATATTTCTGACAGCAATAATTTTTTTTTTTAGAAATAAACAGACTAGAGCACTTAATATCAGTGGCAATTTTGTCATGTCATATTCATTAGTTTTATAGCCTGGTTAAAACCAGACCATTCTCAATAGTAACTGAGTTATGGTTTGGCAAAGCTTCATTAATAACTCATTTCCAAAGGGGCGTCACCAACAGACGTCGCTCAAATGCCTCTGGGCGCAATTGGATAGACCTAAAACCAATCAGAGCGATCGTCATCGTGTAAAGCCATAAGCTGTGTCCCAATTCGCCTAAATTACACTACGCCATAAAAGTATGTACTCTTTTTGTGAAGAAAAGGTATTTACTTTTGAATGTGTAGCAAAAAAGTAGGCAAGCTTTGGGACATACTACTTCGTCATCTTTATCGGACGGATCTGTCGCGTGCATCCTGTCACGTAAACTGCCCTGTCAATCATCTTGTCACAGTTAAAATCCTCTATTAAATCTAATTTAATTTCCTACCGTTTCGGAGAGAAATGTAGTAGCACGTTCATCTGCCAGTGGGTCTTTCATGGAGATTGTCTTCATGTGTTTGCAATTTGAATATAATAATGCATTTAAAAGTTGAACGGACGTCGCTCAAATGCCTCTGGGCGCAATAGGATAGACCTAAAACCAATCAGAGCGATCGTCATCGTGTAAAGCCCGCCCCAACGTTTCTGATTGGTGTCGCGATTTCGACGGATTAGAAATGGGCTTGAATGAGCTCTTTACCAGACTAATTGCAGAGCAAATCTAAATTTGCCAGAAGTTGTCTGGGTTTTGTCTATTAGTTTTACTCAATTTGACAAAAACAGTCATTTCAGAATAAGTAAGCCATATCTCATCATAGCAAAAGTGATGTATTTCCGCATGGCTGTGATACAACAGTTCAGTAAGGAAGAGTAAACAAGAAGTTAATATTGAATAACTTACATTCTAGGCACAATATTGCCGGTTATTTTGAACAAAGCCGTATTGCCATTTTTAACAAATCAGTTCAATAAATAATTCAGTGACTCGTTTGTTGGTTTTATTCCCGAATTAAGATATGTTTGATTGAAGCGGTGCTACGCAGACCGATTGGTCTATGAAATCAAAGTACCACGAGAGCGATTCAAAACCATACTGAGCCGTCTGCTCTCTAAACGCTCGCACAGTACTTTGCTGTCATAGATAGACCAATTGGTATGTGTGGCGCTGCACAGGAATAAATGCCATTTGACATCACAGGAATAAAGTACATTTTAAATTTTGTTTTTTATAATTTTTCACAATATTACTGTTTCCACTGTATTTTAAGCAAATACTGTAAATTAAGTCTCACTGAGCATATGAGACTTCCTACAAAATCATATAAAATCATACCTACACCAAACACGGGTGTATCATTTTGTATAAACTTCCTGAATTGCTTTTAGATTAATCTTTGTTTAATTCCTATTTCTGGTCTTGGTCACTTGAGTGGATAAATATGCAAATACATTATATTTGAATGCTGGATGATGCCACGCTCATCTGCTGGGAGTGACTGAAATGAACACTCGACTAACTAACATTTGTATGGTATGATAAACACATTGGAGAAATCAGTTCACACAGACACTCGCTACTTAAAGATTTTGCTCTAGCACAGTGAGAAGTGTGTGTATTTGTAGTTAGTAAACTTAATTTGCTGTGCATTGTGCATATCTCTCTCATGTCTCAACACACTGATCCGCACATTTAAACTCAGGGGGAAGAACATGTTCAGACCGCTCTCTCTGACTGCGCTATTGTGTTTGTAAGAAAGAGAAAGACTTTGATGTCGCTCTGACTCAGTCATGGCACAGTGACACAGACAAAAGACATCAGTGAGACCCACATTTTTAAAGCGCTACAGGTATGAGGACTGTTTACTTAATCTAAGAATTGCAAAGAGAGGCAGACACAGAGGAAAAGAGAGCGATATAGAGGGCAGGAGAGAAAGAGGTTGATGAACAGTTGCATGTAAACCCGTCTGTCTTGTCTGGGGCCTATAGGCTGTTTGCAGGTCCCGGGATTGTTTTGGCTGTCTGAATCAAAAGCCTCCGTGGCTAAATTCAATCCCAGTGTTTACTCGCTCTCTCGCACCCCCTCCCGCCTCTGCTCAGCTCCACAAACACACACAGATCCTCTGTGTCTTATCCTTACAGCTGCCCCACCCAGCACCGTCGTCTACCGTACCTCCAGTCTTTCCCATTTGATATCTCTCACGTTTATTTGTTAAATATGGCCCATGGTCTTCAATGAGCACAGATTGTAGACTTTAGAAAGTGGTTGTAGTGTTTCCTGAACAAAAAATGTACCCCATTTACTTTGCTAATACATATTCTTGGTCTCAGTATAAATAAATCAGTCCATGTTATTCCACAGCTATTCCATAGCGAGTCTTCATATTCATAGATTTGAGGAAATTTTACTATAATGGGATGTTTTAGTAGATGAAAATAACATTTTAGTTGGTGATAATGTGCAACATGAAGCTCTGAAAGATGTACACTAAAGTTTGGGGTTAATAAGATTTTAAAATGAAAAAAGTTACAGTAAAGACTTTTACATAGTTAAAAAAGTATCGGTTTGTGAATAAGTGCCATTATTTTAAGCTTACTATTCATCAAAAAATTCTGAAAAAAATGTATCACGGTTTATACAAAAATATTAAGCAGCACTAAAGACCAGAGTAATGGTAATCACAGGAATAAATTACATTTCAAATATATTACAAAAGAAAACAACATTTGTTGTAATAACGTAATATGTTATGTATGTAACAAATGTCGTAAAAACATTTCCCAATATTACTGTTTTTACTGTCATTTTTATCAAACAATTGCAGCCTTGGTGAGCATACGAGACAAAAAATTCTTTCAAAAACATTATAAATCTTTCCAACCCCAAACTTTTGAAAGGTAGTGTATGAACATTTACATACATGTTTTTTTAAATAAAAAAAAAATACCTTGCTCTTCTTCTGAATGGATGTTTCTGCTGCAATCTTTCTTTCGATCTGGCTCAAATCTGGTATGTATCTCCCACTTTTCCCAATCTAATCAATTCCCGACGGATAAAAATCAAGTCCCACCCAACATACATCATGTTGAAAATACATCACATTACACAAGTAAAATAGGTTGCAAATGGCAATTCATGTTGACTTTAACTATGAATGAAAGAGCAGTCTTCCTAGGGGAACTACTTTAGGACCGAAACATCCCTAACGCATAAACAGTTCACACACACACACACACACAAGTGAACCATGACCTGAGTGTAACTACCCATCCATCCCAGCTCTTTTACCTGGGTCTTCACTGATCCTCCAGGGGTGGCTTGACAACTCATCACCTCCTAGAAATACCCAATGAAAAACAGCAGAGGAAGAGAGCAAGAGAACTGCTTTTCTCATATGTCTGCATTGTTGGTTTGGCTCCAATGAAAACTGTGTGTTTAGGCTGATGGAGTTATGAATGTTCTTTCTGGATGAAGCCCAGGAAGGCTTTTTAAATATGTTTTTAATGGCTATACGGCCTGTATTTGTTGGGGAAGAAACTGTTTGAGTTGGACACACGAGAGAAAAAAGAATCCGAAATGATAAAAATACATGTAGGTTCAGATTCATATTCAGCATTTATTTCAGATGTATGGCCCATTGTACCGCGCTTCTCAGAAATGGAGGATTTTTCTTTCGTCCCTCTGAGATATTATATTTCAGCTATGTTTGGAATAGTATGCTTTTTTGATTCCTCAGCACTTTGTTTTAAATTTGCTCTTTAATTACACTGTACACATTTCCTAGCATTATCTCTACATGAGTATTCATGACCCTGCATCTTTTAAGTTAAAATCACAGGATATGATTTCAGTCAGACCGTTGACTCGTGGGCTTCACTGATGTTTAGATAAACTGCTGCAGAACTGAGCAGGCTTTATTTTTCCTACCTGTGTTTTACTGCTGAGGGGGACACAGATCACAGCCGATGGCACATCCTGTAAGGAAACATGGGGAAGGAGTTTCAGGAGGGCAGGTGGGGGTGGAAGAGGCACACACAGAGCTGTGCTTGGGAAACGGTTCCAGAGAGGTTTTTAGAAAGGGAACATAGTCAGAAAAGCCCTTCACTGCTGACAGGAAAGCAGCCGTTTCCTCAGGTGTGAAAATACTCACATGTTTTTTCATATCACTTTTTTTAGACTGATGTTTTTACATCTGAGGTGGATAAATACTTTTAATAAGATTGATGCCCGGTTTCACAGACGAGGCTTAAGCCTAGTCCCAGACTAAAATGCATATATCTTAAAATATGGCACTGCCATTGTTTTGTCTCAAGGCGCGTTAATAAAAGCTACTTAAATGTCCTAATTGACTAAGACCTAATCCTTGCTTAATCTAAACAGCAATAATAATAATAAAAAAATAAATAATAATAAGCTGGATTTTGTATTAGGGGCTGGGGCACAAGAATGGTTTTAATGTGCCGTGAACATGTACCCTGTAGCTACACCATGTAGTAGTGGTGGTGTAATTCATAATAGTGGCCTTTTAGTGGTTGTACAACAGCAAACATCTTCAGGCAAGAGCTTCACTGGTGTTTTTTTTTTTTTTTACGTCTGTGGTGACTGGACTTGGATATTTGACAAAATGTAGTTGTTTTAGTCATAAATACAATTTAGTTAACATGCGTAACGGCTTAAATGATGCCTTAATATTCTTAATAATCTTCTCTCGTCACTAACATGGGATTCAGGATAGAAATAACATGAGCAGACCCAGATCATTTATGGAAACTAATCTGGAAACATGGATCGTTCAGATATCATGACCACGTTGACACATGACCGACTCACGTTTATATAACATAAATTCCGTATTTTGACTAAGTCTAAGCACTTTAATGAACTGCAACAACTGTGACAATGATATAATTAAATAGGCTATTCACATTTATTTACAAAAAGTCTTAAAAGTATAGGAACAAAATGAAAAAAGTGGACTTTAACAATCTTCAAATTTACAGCTTGTATCAGCCAAGTTGCTCAGTTAGCAATAAGATGTTTTAGTTTGACATGGTGATTGTTTATTTGAATTCACATACATTTTGAATGGCAGATTTATCACTTCTCATCTATGTTGTAGTATATGATGTTTAGTGTAACAGTCATGCAATTAAGTGTCTATATACACAACTGTACATATGTATGTGTGTATATTATTGTATTTATATACAGTATATTACATATATGTCTGTGTGTATATACGTATAGATACACAGCCACGCACACACACACACATATATATTATATATACATAAAAATAATAATATATAAACATGCACATATTATGTAAACAAAAACTTTTAACTTATGCGATTAATCACGATTAATCGATTTGACAGAGGAAAAAAAATACAACACGGTTATTTTAAATCGTAATAATAATTCACAGTATTATTGTTTTTATTGTAGTTTTGATCATATAAATTCAGCATTGGTGATCATAAGAGACTTCTTTGTGTGGTGTATATTTATTAAACCATGTACCTTTTTTCCAGAATAGGAAAGTTAGTGTTTGATAAATGAATTGGTGAGCTATATTTATGCCAGACGACATTCACATCGATGTGGTGAATTTAGTGGGTATGAAACCAGGGCAGACAGCAGTTTACCCTCTGAACTGACTCCAAAAGCAGTTCCTCCACACACACAGATACACACAGATGCTTAAAGGACGGCAGTAAAGTCAGACAAAGCTCATGTTGTGTCTGCTTTGGCGGAGTGTGTTTGTCTGGCAGGTCGCTCCAGTAGTCACCAGCGCCCAGCGGGGGACTTTGAGTATCCAACAACACACCGCAGTGTTCCTGTGTTTCTCGACTTTTTTGGAGCAGCACGGTGGAACTTCGCTCTTATTTGGTGACTCGGGCGGCTCGCTGGTTTTGGCGGGTAACGCTGAGGATACGTGCATATGCGTATGCATTTATAGCTGGCCTCTTTCACTGCAGTTACAGAAATAAACAGCACCCACAGACCGACAGACTGCACACTTTTGTCTCAGCCTGGATTCCTCAGTGGCAGAGATGTGATATTCCTGTGGCTCCGAGCCAGACAGACAGTCATATACCCCTGTCTCCACATTCTCAACATCTCTCTCACTCTTTGTCCACCTTGTCTTATTCATAGTCCCACCCATCATCTGAGTCTCACACACGGATGCAATCATGTGCTCGCCTGCGCTGCCGTGTGCACTCGTTGGCCATGCTCAGTATAAATAAATTCAGACAGGCTTTGCCTGTCTCTGCATCGGTGTACCCTTACTCTCTACTACGCTGGCCTCTATAAATAAACACTCTCATCGCAGGAAGCAAACATTGGAGGCTGCCCTACAGACATTGGCTGTGCCGAGACTCAGATAGGACAGGAAGAGACAGAAAAAATTGTAATGGTTAAATGTTTATATGTCCAGTTTTGAGGCTGTTTCCAGCAGTGACTTCCACTGAAAAGCTCACAAAGTGTTTTACAATTCAAATGAACCATTGCACAGCCAGGTGTGACGTTGAGAGGGGGTTTTCATAAGCGGATACAACTGTGGAGTAGGTGGTTATAGCTTTTCACCTGTTCCAAGCGCTTGTTGTGTCTGTGTAGGTGGAGAAGATGGAGTACTGGAGAGTTAATTATATCTGTAGTGTCTTGTAGTTGTTAGATGAATCAGTGACACAAAAAGAGAAAAGAAAAGACCTTTTAAAAAACAAGTTTAAAATACATGCGCCAAGTTCCATTTTCAACACAAGTTTAAAAATTTAATGATAATAATAATAATATATATTATTATTGAAATAATAAATAATAAAACATTGTGGCATACTACTCAGTATGTTTTTCCCCCTCAAGAATTTCATTATTTTAATAAAAGAATGAATCATTTTTAATCGTAAATTGAATACTTAAGTTAATAGATCCAGACTAAACAAATGAGATGTCTCTCTGCAATTAGGACATTTTCCAAAATTCTTCCAATTTCCCTTCTAAATCTGCTCAGAAAATGCAACACATTCTTCAGATTCAATCTCATTTTTCTTTTTATCATTGTTGTTGTTGTTATTGTGCTGGTGTGTGTATGTCATAATACCCATAATAACTAAGTGTGTGTGCGTGTGTGCAGGTGTACCTGAAGGCTCCTATGATCCTAAATGGAGTGTGTGTGATCTGGAAAGGATGGATTGATCTTCAGCGTCTGGATGGGATGGGTTGTCTGGAATATGATGATGAGAGAGCACAGGTACAGATAAACCACCTTGTGTTGTCAAACTGCCTCAAATGTGCATCAGACATGACTGACCGCCGCCTGGCTTCCTGTCTTTTTGTGTTTATACAGCAGGAGGATGCTCTCGCCCAAGCAGCCTTTGAGGAAGCCCGCAGAAGGACTCGTGATTTTGAGGACAGGGATCGCTCGCACCGCGAGGACTTGGAGGTGAGAGCTGGAGTGAGTGAGGATGTGTGTATGAGTGTGTGAAGTTTCGATCAGTTAGTGCATGCTTAAAATCGTTTTTTTGTTGTTGTTGTTGTAACGGAGCTCAGTAGGGCCTAGTTTGTGTGTGTCTGCGCGTGAATGTGTACATGTGTTTTCCACTTGTGCATGTACAATACTTCTGTATGTGCTTTTACCTAATTCCTCTTGCTAATATTTTGATTGACAGCCACTACCAAAATATATGATGCTTTAAGGAGCAGTTCACTAAAAAATGTTTTAGTATCTCCTGAGCCGAGAGATGATAAAGTGGTGCCACCGGCATCTTTTCTTATGGGTCAAGCCAGTGGTAGAGTGAATCTCACAAAATCATGTCTAGATCAGATTTCATCGAATAATAGAAAAACCTGAAAATGAGGCCTATTATTAGGACATTTCTGCCTTGCCACATTATTTATTCATGACAACTGAGCACATTTTCCCCAAAATATGTCATTATTGTAATGTATCCGGACATTTTACTTTTGAGGTTGTTGTTGTTGTTTTTTGTTGTAATTCTTATTATTCTCGATGATGATTTCAGTAAGTAATATTTTTATGAACTATTGTAGGGCAGTGTTTTTAATCAAATAAAAATCATAAAGGCAGAGCAAATAAACATATAATGTATTTTTATTAATTAAACTTTATTTATTATGCATTTTTCCACATTACAGTAATGGAAATATATATATTTTTATATTATTATGTACTTAAAGGTACAATATGTAAGAACTTTGTGTCAAAATATCCAAAAACCACTTGCACAGTGTTATATATTTCTTTCAATTGTGTACTTCCATTATCCTAAATGTTTCCAAAAATGTGAAAATTCAGAGAAATTCACAATTTTAAAAAGTGCCCGTCCCAGTTCACTTGTCGCCTGTCAATTAAGTAATATCCGCGGTATCCCTGGTTTCCGCCATAGTAACTATGGCGACAGACGTGGACAACTGCGTAGTGTGTAACGTCTAGCGGCACGCTGTTGATGTTTCGTTCAAACATTATGGATCATTGCAAGCAGATTTTGGGACAAAAGGAGGAACTAAAACGTGGATCAATATCAGCGTGGCGTTTTCAAGATGCTGAGAGCTCCACGTCCGCGACTAACTTGTTTTTGACCTTTTTTTTTTTTTTTTTTTTTTACCTAAAGAATTTAATTAATTCTAAAAGAAATTGCTAAAAAAAGCATTTTATCATGAAAGTTACTGTCTGTAAAATTATTTTACTTTGGAATTTGTACGTCAAAAAAGGTAGTTGTAAATTCTGTTTCCTTTCAAAATTGCACTGCAGGAACAGGTAAATAAGTGCCACCTCACATCATTTCTGTCTGTTCCCTGTTCCCTGCATGTTTTGAGTGCTCTTGACGTAGCTAAACAGCTTGTCTGGGGTAATACTGATTTGATCACTTGTCATTTAGCAGATGCCGATGGCACAGCTCAGTCATTTAATAACTCAGGAGGTAAGACAACAATTTAGGATTTTATGTAGTGAACTGCTGCCTTGATTTTCTGTTTACTATACATTTTTCAGAACAAAAGCATAATGAAGGAGGGCATGTGTGTTTCTTAGTATTTTGTATGTATGCATGCATAAATGTACTCCATGTGAGTTTGTGTACGTGTAAGCTATTGAAGTCCTTTACTTGTTTGCTCATGGCTTAGTGCATGAAGTGTCTTTGCATTGTAAGTCTTCAAATATAATCATTCTACAATCAATCAAAACTGCGCTCTTAAGATGAAAACCAAATTGTGTTTTTTAGGACCCTGTGGCATCAAAAATCTGGGACTGATGGCCTTCAAGGACCAGGGTCTGTCTCCTCTGCTTCTCTCTATCCTTGTGTCATGCACTAAACCGTGTCTGTGTCTGTAAGTGTGTGAACATGAGTGTGTATTACACAAGAGCATGTGCATGAAAGAGCACCTCTGTGTCTTTATGCATTCTTCTGTGTGTGTGTGTGTGTGTGTATTTACTGTGTCTATATGTGTTAGTTAGTAGGTAGCCTACATGTAGGTGTGTGTAAGTGGGAATTCGGGCTTCTATAAGCAACCAAAGTTGGTCTTACACTGTAAGTGCAAAAAACACTACCGGCGTGAGAGACCCCCAGCTCGCTCTTCTCAGACCTCTGTAATGGAGACCAGATTTCCATCCCAAGATTCCTCACTGCCCCGCCCACCCACTCCCCTGCTGCAAAGCCCTCTGGGAGCTCTCAGGCACAGCTTGGCAGCACATGACCAGAAAGATTCCCCTTATGAACCGCCGCCTTTATATTCCTCCCTCCTAATCTACACCCTCAGGCGTTCCTTTACACACTCTTCATCCTCTCTTCCAAAATCAATCACGCCAAGGTCTCTTTTTTAAATAGATCTGGCTGCTTATGAAAATCAAATTTCTTACTCATTGCAGTCAGGCGATCTGTGACTCACGGGCCAAATATTTTTCCCTCAAAGCTCAAAGTCACTGTGAGCGGTGGAAAATGAAACCCTGTAATTATTCTATAATTCATGCTTTCTCATCCCAGCAGTGTGGAGTCTGATCCTCGTTCGGAGCTTGTTTTTCAACTGCACGGTTCGGTCGGCTTTTTTTTTGGAAAGCGAATAATCCTTGTGCGTGGATCGAACCTCGAGCCTTCGCGCTACATACGACGCTCGCATAGCTGTGGTCAAGCTCCATCATCTGTAATTGGATAAAAACCAGAAAAATAGCAGTCTGGATCTGCGGAATGACAGTGTTTTCTGGGAAAGTGGGCCAGGTTTGTTTTAAAAGGCGAACAATGCATTTAGAGACTTCAAAATCACTTACGACCTCACTGGAAAAGAGACAAAGGGGAACATTTGCTCTGCGTACGCACTTATTTGTCCTCCGTCTTAATGCGGTTCCGTCACTGTTTGTGTACGCAGCGAGTCCAAGGGGGCGAATCAAAGCTGAAAGATATCGAAGAGGGTAATGGCCTTCTGCGTGATAGATGGTAAAGAGATGGATGAAAAATAGATAGGCCATTTTTCATGAAACCCAGGCCTTTACTGCAGGTGGGATTAGAGGATGAGTGATGTTGGGCCAGTGAAAGTATTAATATATCATTAGTATTGATCTTTTTCATTAGCAGCGCTGTCTGCCCAGCAGAATCTAAGCACTATTGACTTGTGGTACAGGAGAGTGCTTCAGCTGGGCTCCGTATGATCGATGCTTCGTCCTCTCATCCACACAAACGTGCTTTTTCAAAGCTTAAATACTAAACAGCAAACATAAAAATGCTAAAGATATATGTGACATCTTCTACAGTTTGATTTGTGCTCTTATTTTTGCCCAGCATTTTTTAGATTATTTATTGCCCTGCTGAAAACAACATCTTAAACTCAAACCTAAACTGGTTTGTTGGTCCAACCTGGTCTGGTCAGCCTGGTGTGTTGACTGGTATTTTTCAGCTGGTTAAGGTGGTAGACCATCTGTCCACCCAGCTAAACAACTTAAGAGACCAGTTGAAATCAGCTAAGACCAACAAACCAGCTTATGTTGGTTTAAGATTTGTGAAGCATTGTCGTGTCACCTTTCACATTCGTTTAAAAATATAAAAAAACATATAAAATAATTAGTGCTGTCAAATAGGTCAATTTTTACTTAATCGCATATAACGTAAAAGTTTGTGTTTACATAATATATGTGTGTGTATATATATTATTTTATATATATTTTATATACGTAAATGTCTGTAACTGTATACACACATATTTATATATATATATATATATATATATATATATATATATATATATATATATATATATATATATGAAGAGTTCAGATGCAAAAGCCTCTAAGTGCCATCTGAAATTTTCTTATAAAATGATCATTTTTATAAAGCTTGTATATTTAAGTTAAGTAATTTCACATAAATGACAATTAATAGGTAATCTGCATTGCCATTTAAATGAAATTATTGAACTTAAATATACGAGCTTGATAAAAATGATCATTCTAGAAGAAAATTTCAGATGTCACTTAGAGGCTTTTGCATCTGAACTCTTCATATATATATATATATATATATAAATACACACATGTATTACAGTATGTAAGCACAAACTTATGTTAGATTCGATTAATTATGATTAATCGATTTTACAGCACTAAAAATAATACAATGTTATAAATAATATTATAAATATTCTTTTTATATTATTTATATTTGTTATTATTTATATAGTAAAATTTGGGAGCGGTGTGATTGTTTTGGCATCAAAACTACAGTAAAAACTATAATAATGTGAATTATTGTTACAATTTGAAATAACAATTAAAACATCAATGTTGAAAACAGTTGTGCTGCTTAATTTTTTTATATTTTTTTTATGAAAATTGTGATAATTTTTTTTTCAGGATTCTTTGATGAATAAAAAAGTTCAAAAGAACAGCATTCATTTGAAATAGAAATCTTATGTAACATTATGAATGTCTTTACTGTCACACTTGCTCAATTTAATGTCCTTGTTGAATAAAAGTATTCATTTCTTTAACAAATATATCTAACTGACTGCAAACTTAGTGGATAAATAACAAGCAGAGACAAATACGTTTAATTCTGCAGTTCGCCAAAATTGTCAACAGCTAGATAATGCTTATTATTTACAGTGCGTCAGTGCACCAGACTGCTTTGTGCGGGGCGTATGACAGCTATAACAGCTTGGTCTGTTAATGGATACGCTTAAAGATGGGATTCCCAGGCGTCGGGTCGAGTAAAAACAGCATTGCGTAGCTCAAGGGTTAGAGCGTGCTATAATCGCCGCTTCCATGGATGATGACCTCACACTATGTGAGATACACTATGTCTGCCTCTCCGTCTATCTTTCTCTCACCGTCTGCCTGTCTGTCTGTCCGTCTGCTCTGTCTGTGCTCAGACATCTATGTCAGGGAGAGATTTAGACATAGGCACATAAACATATGTATCTGTGACAAGGCCATCAGTCATATCTTTATTTTTAAAGCTAGTGATTTGAAGACTTCCCCCTGACTAATGACTAATGTCTGCCACTTCAACCAAAAAAAGCAGCTCAATTTTTAGTGTCCGGACTGAAGTTGATCTCTGCCGTCCTCTGCTGGACACGGAAAGCAATTGCACGTGGGCTGCGTACTTTTCTACTCATCCTGTGTTTGTCAGAAAATAACTGTGCTCTGTCTCTGTCCTGGTGTGTGTGTGTGTGTGTGTGTGTGTGTGTGTGTGTGTGTGTGTGTGTGTGTGTGTGTGTGTGTGTGTGTGTGTGTGTGTGTGTGTTAAGCAGGCTTTTCACAGTGTTTTGCTACATATTCTAATTTACTCTGGGATTCTTCAAATTAATAGCCTACATTTTTCGATCATTTAAAGTTTCAAACGGCCAAATATAAAAAATTTCCCTTTTTGATTAGATTTTTTCCCTTTATTCAATATAAAATCACATTGAATTTATAGTTTGTCATTTTAAACAAAGTAATTCATACCATATGACTAATAAAAGTTTTTCAACCTGAAAAATAAATGGCAATATTAAAAGAAAGTAATGTTTGTAAATCTATAATTTCCAGACAGATCTAAAGATCCTGAACTTTTAATATCTGCAATTGCATGTGGGCTGGAACCATTTACTCTTATCGTGTTTCTAGTTTGAGAACTACCTGTCAGCGGGTCAATCACAGCACAACCATTTTAACTATATTTCTGTCTCTGTCTCGGTTTGTTTGTTGGTGTGCGTGGGTGTTTGTGCACGTATTTGCATGTGTGATTGTGTGTGTGACCCAGCCCAGGCGACAGCAGGACCCCAGCCCTGGCTCCAACATGGGCAACACTGATGATCACAAGATGCGCTAGCGGCATTCACCAAAGTGGGCAGGGATGGGGTCACAAGACCTCCATCACCACAGCAATCTCATCTCCTGATGCCTTGTTTATCACAGGACAGACCAAAGTCCACACCGGTGGGGATGTTTGGGGAAACGGCCTGGTGAAGGGGCTGGGTGGGTTGGGCTGGGCTCAGAGATTCATTCGCATTTGATTCAGTCCCTCGTTTCTTCTTGGGATTTTTGCACTATGTGATACGTTCAGTTTAAGTCCCCCATATCGCCTTTCGGTATGCATGGTTTTCCTACCTATGTTTGCTCTCGTCCCCCCCCCCCCCCATGCAAGGCATCTTATTTTGTCCTATTGTAATGAAATGGCATTTTTCAATTATTTTATTCGTATTGTGTGTGAAAGTCAGGATGTTTACTTTTTGTATTTTCATTTCCTCTCTATATAAACTTGTCCGTCTTTGTGCTACTGTACGTAGGAGAAGCTAGTAAATGTTGCTAGGTAGATTTGTGCAGTAGAATAGAACTTTTTTGATGTCTAAAAAGAAAAATCTAGAAAGAGGCTGCTGATGTTGTGGATGAGGAGGTCTTTTCTTCTCCATGTGCTCTGTCTTCCACTCTCTAAACATGCTTCAAACAGCAGGAAGTGAATATTGAGGTCAGTGTTAGTGCGCTCTACACAAAATGAGAGTTTTTCACCCTACATCTGCTTGTTCTGTCATTAATGTCAATATTCTACACGTTTAGTTCGTTTTAAGCAGGCTTTTCAAAGTGTTTTATTACATATTACTCTGGACTTCTTAAAAATTAAAATAATTAAAATGATTCTCCAAAATGGAGAAAGTTTCATTTCACCAAATAACACTTTTTCTTCTTCTTCTTTGCCACCCACATTATTTAAATGTCTTTTTTCATTGGATTTTAGTGACATTTTGACATGAAAACTCCTTAATATAAAACCACCAGGGGAATTTAGGCAGTTGTTTGTCATTATAAGCAATGCATTTGCAATATATGCCAGATATGACCCAAGGAGACCCAAAGAATAAATGACAGTGATATTTGTAAATCATATATCAGTCTCTTCCAGACAGATCTAAAGCTCCTGAACATTAATGTCTGACTCTATTGTACTGTATATGCAAGTAAATATAATCATGAATTCACAGACCCTGTGATAGAATGTTATTTTCCACCAGGACCTTAGTGCGTCCCCTTGTTGGAAGGTCCCGGTTTTGCCCCCTCCCTGATGAAAGCCCTGTTTGATATGATGTAGTGTTTTGGGACAGTCATGTGTATGTGTGGGTTGACTAAATGGAAAGTTTCTGATGAACTGAAAAGTAAGTAGGAAAGGAAAGACATGCAGGTTAGAAACCAATTGCTCAAGGTACTCTTTATCATAAATGAACAACAAATGGAAGCGATCGTAAATTGACCTCTTCTGACAATTGATTTTGCATAATCAATGTTTAACATAATTTCGTCATTTCACGTGTATGTTTTTGTTTTATTTACCACAGTCAGTGGGGTACGCATTTATGGGTCAAGAATTATTTGGGAGGGATGCTGAAGACAGACGGTACGGCCTACCTCTAGCTTAAACCAAATATACACAAATGAGAGCTTATTTATAAAGAGCAGGTTCATGTTGTCTGAGTGTTGAGGGAAAGCTAATGCTGGTTTAGTAGAACGTTAAAGCTTTATATAGTTGGAGTGGGCTTTTATACCACACAATGGTCAGAGACTGGGCACCAGGAGGATATATTTTGAAGATGCCAAACCAGAGTCCACAAAACAGAATCCTGCTTTAATTTAATCCTGCAGATCAACTCTCTGCTTTCTAGGTGTGTCTTATGCTATCAGAGAAATACCCTTTGCTGGCCTTCTATTAGTTTCTCTCTCATCCCTTTACTTAATGCTGGCATTAAGGCAAGATACACACCAGGTAGTGGATGGCTCTTTTTTTGTAATGAATTAATAAAATAAAATGTTTATTTTCTTAATTGTTTTAAGTTATTGATGCAGGTATACCTTTGTTTCATTATCAGGTTCCGCTATGATGAAATGTGTATTTCTGTATTGATATTGCTTTCATTTTCCCCTTGGCCCCTTAAGGAACTGGGAATGCTTTTATATGGTCTTTGGTTTTGGCTCTTTTTCTGTTTTTAATTTTAAGCGAGGAGGACTGTTAACTGAAGTGTTATGTTTGATTTGTTTCTTAATAAACTTGTTACAAACCGTATTCTCGCTCATTGTATAGTGTGTGTGTGTGTTTGTGTGCACGTTTATTTTTTCATGCAGTCCAATGGCAAAATTTTGTATTTATTATTATTATTAACTACATCTTAAAAATACAATTTCAAATACAGTTATTTAGTATTATTCATTAACCCCTAAAGTCCTGAAGGGATTTTTAGAGTTGCTTTTTCTGAAAGTAAAGACTCATAATGCCAAAACTAAAGCAAGGAGAGTCAAAAGGTAGGTATCGTTTGATAGAAACAAAAAAAGTCTATATTTTTGACTAATTTTTAATCATGAGAATCTGCTGTAAATAATGATTTGCAAGCCTCGGATGCAGCATTTGAGTATCGAGAGGCACCCTATGAAGCCGTTTGGAACGTACGTACTTGGTGAAGGGAGTAATTAAAGACAACATAATTTCCTAATTATCTTCACCTGGATTGTTACCATGACAATGGCGCCCATCACCCCATAGACCTAATTCACAGCACCGTCATCTATGGTTTGTAAGGGCTGTGAGGGGTAGACATACATCTCTTCAGTAAGTTGTACTGTTATTTAATGTGTTATTGGATTGTTCTGCTGACGAAACACTGGAAAAATATCTTTTGAAGAAATTTCAGTAGACAAAAAAATATGAGCTGTGGAAAATTCTAAGTGATCTAGGAGCTTTCATAACTGTCATGGCGCTGCTCTGAATAAGGTCTATTAGCTGTACTTACAACAGGAATTGCTTATTGCTGTTAAATAATTGTTTCAAATAAATATACACTTTATAATGAAGTATTTTAAATATCTCTGCTCTCAACTTTAAAACTTCGCATGTGACAAAATGTCACATTTACCTAACATATCTACTATTAAACACTTTCTTACTTATGAAACTTCATTAAACTTAATAAATGTACATAAATGTATGTCAAAAATATATCTCAAACAACACAACTTAAATTTTTCTGTTTATAGAACTTATTCATAGCGCGTGTTGTATTCTGTCTTCCGGTTTGTATTTCCACAGCATGAAGGTAAGATCTTACGGATTTATGAACGATCCGCTCGTTTTGAAATCTTCCCGGTCTAACTGACATTTGTTATGACATCCACTTCAAACATTACAATAACTTTCGTTAACTCTAAAATAAGTCAATCCACTTCACCAGCAAATTACAGGTACTCTTAGACAGCGGTGCCATTGAAATATACAGAGCTACCGCAAAAACGGAAGTTCAAACACAATATACTGAAGAAGCACTGTGCGTTTGTTTCTCTGGCGCAATTATCCATCGCATGTATCCTTCGCTCCCAGATTTGTAGGACCCTTTGTGAAGGGATTCAGTTATAGTTCACTTACTGTATAATATACACACATTTGAAACGCCCCTACAAATTGCGCCCCATTCTCGAAATGCCTTTCAAGAACACAAAACACCTTTTGGGATTTGCCTTGCCTATATCTTAAAAGTCTACGACTCCCATTAGATGCTCCTGTGCCTTTGCAAAAATAGAGGAAACTCTGATGTGAGAAAACTCTTTTACTCTAACGTAACATTTCTTGTCAGCCTCCGTTATGAGGTAAAATACTACAACTTTCTTTATTAACTTCAATGAACGCATAACTTTGATGGTATCAAGTCTCGATTTTTCAATATAGAAACTCTTTTCAAATGCATAAAAAATGATTGATGTTCCGTTGAATGATAAAGTTTTGAAGTCTGTATGCACCTGACTAGAGCAGTGATGATGTTTATTTAATAAATCCCCTGGATACATAAAATAGTAAAATCTTCTTATTCAATTTTGTATTATAGGTCTTATTGGAGACATGTGTGTCCTTGTAAGCACACTGTTGAGAAACCGGTGTTTATCTGGGTCAAGCCTTGACTGGCCCCGTCAGATTTCCAATTCTAATAGAGATCTCTTCACCCGGGACTGTGGCTGTAAGCTTCAACTGTTTTAAGGAGCTGTTTCTTATCTACACTCCACAACCTGCCTGAAGGAATCCGACTCTGTTCAGTCAAGCATCCACGCAGGCATAGCATCAAAACACTCTCTGTATCACAAGTTTAGTAAGCGATACATATAGATTTTAAAAGATGAACACTTTATTGATCAATAGATGGTATTTTTCATATGGATGCAATTTTAAAGTAGATTATGGTTCCATGTTTTTGATCTGAGGAGAGTCTCTTCATCTTATTAATAGTCTTTGTCAACAAACTTGCTTGATCTTTAGTCTCTTTGAACCAATGTGATTTGTGCACTCTTCATCTGACAAAGCTTTTAGGCAGTAAATATTGCAAATGGGAACAGAAGCTTTTGATTCTTTGATCTTTGGCTCTTACAAAAACAGTAATAATTGTTTTATGGACTGGAACTCATTTTTTTTTCAGCCACTTCATTGCCTGCAGTCATCCTGACCTCTTCTCTAAAAGACAGTAGTCATATTGCGCTGTCCATCACACTGTATTCATACAGAAAAACATCAACCAAAAAAATGGTCTTTTGAGATGGATGATATTTGTAACAGCAAAACAGAGATGCAAAATCAGCTCATCTTTATTTTATTATGTTCTACTGTTCATTGTAGCCACTGTGCTAGATCATGCTGATCTTGAGGCAGTGAAAGGAATCATTTCAAGGATTCAGAAAATGTAGAAAATATGTATATGCAACGAAAGCACACAATCATGCAATATTATTAATTGTTTGGTGTGATTATTATCTATTATCATTTGTGCAGCACTGTACTTTGAGGGCAGCCAGAGAAATATCAAACTTTTTTCACATTCCAGAAGGACTATGAATGTATAAATGTAAATGACTGTGAAATTATTGAAAACAAATATAATTAGTTAATAGTGCACAGTAATTGTGTGTGTGTGTGTGTGGTTCATATATATTCTACGTTAGGGGGACAAAGATAGCAATAACCGAAATCCTTATCCTTGTGGGAACATTTTTTATTTATTTATTTATTTTTATCTAAAAATGCTAAAGTTTTCTGTGATGGATAGGTTTAGGGTTAGGGATACAGTTTGTACAGTATAAAAATCATTGTCGATGAAATGTCCCCATAAAACATGAAAACCCAACCCAAGTATATATTTTTATATTACACTGTGTGTGTATATTATATTATTGGTAGGTGTCTTCTCTGTATCTTAACATTAAAAGAAAATGTATGAACACACTGCAATTGCGCAACATGCCATTGATACCATAAAGAACTACTTCTACCTGATTTAACCAATAAAAATGAATTTTGTTGCTTTAAATGTTTATGTATCATCTGTTACCATTTTTTTCAGTGTAACATTCAGGCATGAAATGAGTTGCATAACTCTATATACCACTAGATGTCAGTGTATTAGCAGCGATGAAGAAGTGATCAGCCCAGCAGGAACGAGTGGCTGTTATTTATATAGTGTACAATACTCCTGATTGATCCATTAAGCAGATCCATGGACTAGACCTGGCTCTTTGGATATTTATAGATCACGGTGGAGTCTATTTTGTCCTGTCCTCCTTGATTCACAATAGCATTTTGTTACCCAACAGCAAAGTGACATAGTCCTAGGACAGGAGAAGAGAACTGCTCTCTCACTCTCCATCTGTCCATGATTCTTTCTCTTTTTCTCTATGAATACTCATTTTATCTGTATATATTCATACTATATTCAGTGTAATATAGTCCCCCCCAACATTCATTGATAAAACAAGCATACATTCAGTGCAAAGACATACATTTTCATAAATCTTATCATCTATTCTTTTATATTCATCATGTTTATTGATTTTATTTTATGATTATTTCAGGTCGCGAGGTCTCGATCCCGGTCATTCCTGTACATGCACCGAGTCTCGTCTATACCGCCTCCAAAGGCCTTAAAGACAAGGCTGTCTTACCTGTAGGGAGTGAGTGTTTTATGGGAAGTGAAGAAGTATTGATTTGCACTGAAGAGAGCCGCCCACACACACCGAGAGAGATACAGAGAAAGAACGAGATGAGAGGGAACTTGTTTTCAGCTCTTTGGGAATAAAAGGGTCAAGGCCTAATTTTTCAACCAGACCTCCACCTTATATAATGACCATGAACTGTTTGGCTGAATGGTAATGAGGTCCACTTATAACGCTTTGTTACTTGTTGGCGTGTTGATGTGTGGCTGTGTCAAAGTTTAGACTCCTCTGTAAGAGGGGCATTTTTGCTGTCAGTGAATGGTGTTTACTTCAGTGTGTGTGGCTTAGAAATATTTATGAAAGCACTCAAATTAGTGTCCTTAGAAATAAAATATTTAAATGAGTTTGTCTGCTTATCATAAATACTTTAATATTCAAACAGTCTGTGACCAACTCTAGCTCTTTGTCTTGTTATAATGACCATCCTTGACAGTGGGAAAGGTGTTCATTAAAGTGCAGCATACTTGTTTGTTTGTTCTGGTTGGTCTTTTGGCCAGGATATCCTGGAGCTTTGCTTGGCCTTCGTTCCTGCCGGGCTCTTGTTTCGGAGAGCTCTAAGTGGCTCTTGATGCTGGTGGCTGGGCTGGCAAGGCCCTCAGCAGACCCTGCTTATTCTCCTCTTGGCAGACACCCATAGTTCTCGCTCGCTGGCTTCCTAATTTAGTAACGGCGGGTAAAAATATGCGCTAACGAACAGGGTCTGGTATGTCAGGCTGCCGTCCAAAAGGGGCGAGTGGGGGAGAGAGAGAGAGAGAGAGAGGGGGGGGGGGGATCAGGCTTTCCAGAAGATGGCAATGCACAGCAAAACCACAGCACAGCACTGGCGTTCTATAGCACAGAGGTTGTTATAGTCATAAAACAGTTTTGAATCGAATTATTAAACAACTACCTCACTACCAGTGTTGGGTGTAACACATTACAAGTAATGCGAGTTACGTAATCAGATTAAAGAAAGTACTAGTAGCGCATTATTTTTAAATTTATAACAAAATATCTGAGTTACTTTTTCTAATAAGTAACGCAATTTACTTTGTTTTCCCATTTGACTGACAGCTCTCCTGTCCCCATGTTGACAGAAATCAGGAGTAAATGTGAGCATGCACAAAATCTCACTTGCACAAAAACAGATTCAGAATTCCTCAAAATGAATAAAAACAGTGAAACGCAAACTCAGAATATGAGTAAATATGCTAAATTACACAAATATACTTTATGTATTTAATCTCACTTTATTAACCATGCTGACCTTCAGCCATACAAATGAGCAAAAATTACTTTACATTTGGTTGCACTTTTTGTTTTTATTGCTAATGTAAGAGTGTTGAACTCTTATTTTTCTGCAATCCAGAAAGGCAGCACAGCTGAGAGTTTTTTTTTTTGAGCTGCACCCTCTGCTGTACAGATGTGAATTTGCATTTCCTTCAGCCTGCGGCTTATTCATAACACATTACTTTCTATAAAAAGAAGTTAAGTTGCACAATAAGTTACTTTTAGAGAGTAACGCAATACTTTTACTTTTAAAAGTAACTTTCCCCCAACACTATTAGCTTACACTAATGGAACTCATTTATAAAGGTCTGAAAATTTTAATTCTAATTTAAACTTGAAAAGTTGTAGGATTCTGAAAAATTGAACAAAGAAACATTATGATGTGAGATAAATCAATATTGAAGAGTGCTGGTGTCATTAAAGCAAAAATGGACACACCGAATACTGACAAATCCAGAATTTGAATTGTATTATGAAATGAACTATGTATTCACAACCATTTAAAATATCTAAAAATATATTTTATATAGACTACCGTTAAAAAATTTGAGGTTGGAAATATTTTTTTCATTTAAAAAATAAATAAATCTCTTATGCTTACCAGGACTACATTTATTTGATAAAAATATAATAAAAACAAATATTGTGAATTATTATAACAATTTGAAATAACCTTTTTCTTTTGTAATGCATTTTAAAATGCATTTATTCCTGTGATGGCAAAGCTGAATTTTCAGCATCATTACTCCAGATGATCCTTCAGAAATCATTCGAATATGCTAATAGTGCTCAAGAAACATTTATTTGTATTATCAGTGTTGAAATCAGTTTAGCTGCTTAATATTTTTCTGGAGAATGTGATGCTAAGGATCCTTTAACGGAGTAAAACGTTAAAAAGAACAGCATTTATTTGAAGTATTTTTATCTTTTTTTTTTGTAACAATTTAAAAGTATTTATAGTATTTAATGCATCCTTGCTAAATAAAACTATTTTTTATAAATCTTTGTAATACATTTTAGTGACCACAATTATATATCTGTAGAGAAGGAACAAAACATAAATGAAGAGGAGGAGAATTCTTCCTCCTTACTGGGCACGACAGCTTTGTGTTTCTCACACCTAACAGTTCTTGTCTCATTTCACACTCCTGTCACATGTTAGGGGTCTCTGTCCCAGTCCCAAACCTGTCCTTACTAATGAAGACAACACGAGGAGCAAAACATGTGCATGTAGTTCACCTTCTTACTGCAAATAGCCTTATTTGCATAAACGTGTTCTTCAGATGAAAGTGAACAAATCAGTCTTGATCTTTCGTGCAGATGTGTAGTTAAGTGTCGATCAATAGCTGCTGTTCGAAAATGGAGACTGTCAGGAGAATGGAAGAGATGCATTTAAATTTAGCAGCTTTGCACAATGTGAAATCCACATGTATAGAGGTGCTTCTGTGCGTCATGTCATGTTTTTAAAGGCAGAACCAGATATACGAAGACTACAAAAGGGCAAGGGGCGATGTTGGGTGCCAGAGCGTGTGCATGCATACATGTGCATGCCTATTTGCCCAGCCTTGTTTGCACAAATGTGTGTGTGTGTGTGTGTGTGTGTGTGTGTGTGTGTACAGGTCTTTCTCAGGAAGGATGTGTGTTGGTCGGTCTGTCTGAGACCTCAGGCTTGGCTGTGTCTGGGGGCTCTGAGTCATCTGCTCGTGTCTGCACAGCCGTGAGACGATGGCGGAGACCAGCAGCTGACACAGGCTCTCAGGAGCCCCCTTCATACCTCAAGACTCTTGACTGTGCTCAAGAGGTTATACCGTTCGGAATCCAGACAACTTGAATCATGCACCTTATGAGCAGACAACAATTAAGTTATTCTCTGTGTGTTTTTTTTGCTGGATATGATCATCTTGACCTTTGACCTTCAACCTTATTTGTTTGGAAGATGCTTCCATTAATTCATTCGATTTTTGCCTCTTCTGTCGTTGTGTCAGTGTGTTGTTGCCTTGATATGTGGTAATTGATTCATTGACCTGGGCAGCTACGAGCAGGGTGAGGTCATCTTCAAGAGTGGGTGATCATGATGTAATCTCGCTGAACTAGATGACCTTCTGTGTTGTTTATCTTTTAAAAAATAGTTTGTCCTTCAATGAATGGTAACACTTTAGTTTAGGGTCCAATAATCGCTATTATCATGCATATTAGGATATTGGCCGTTTATTAGTATTAGTATAAAGTGTACAGTATTAGTGTTACCGATTTGACAAGCTCAAAACGTTTTAGACCCCATTTACACCTGTATTTATCATTTATCTTAATACAAGTGTAAAAGAGGCCTTAATAACAGGTGTAAGTCGCCAAGATATTCTTCCAAAACCGTTTTCACATTTTCCACAAAGAAAGACATGAAGATGAGTAAATAATGACAGATTATTTTCTTTAACAAATGCCATTATGACATTACAGAAACTATGAGGACTGTGGATACGTGTTGATGCTTTATGTAGCTTCACGTGGCAGTGAGTTAAAGGAGAACTCCGGTCAATTTTAACATTTTTTTGTACATTTGGAGTGCTGTCAGTACAGAGAACAACGACAAAAATCGGTGTTGCCTACACCGTGTTATCCTCTTTTTAAAATTTGCACCCTGTTGACTTCAATGGGCCAAGTTTTAAACCAGCTTTTAGCCTCTTAACATCCTTGATGTGTCATTACAAGTGCACAGCTAATGTGAGTGATTCCTTCAGAATGAACGCGGGTGAATCTGACTGCAGTAGATGTGAAAGATATGAATAAAAATGATGATAATTCAAAGCGCACATACCTGTATTTTCTTCCTGTTTTTGGTCGAAGTCCAAAGTAGTCGATTGTCGCGTTCACGCACGTGATCATAGGTACTAAACCTATGCGTGTGAACTCGACAATCGACTACTGCGGACTTCGACCGAAAACAGGATGTAAACACAGGTATGTGCGCTGGCTGAATTATCATAATTTTTATTCATATCTTTCACATCTACTGCAGTCAGATTCACCCGTGATCACTCTGAAGGAATCACTCACATGACCTGTGCACTTGTAATGACACATCAAGGATGTTAAGAGGCTAAAAGCAGGTTTAAAACTTGCCCCATTGAAGTCAACAGTGTGCAAATTTTAAAAAGAGGATAACATGGTGTAGGCAACACCGATTTTTGTCGTTGTTCTCTGTACTGACAGCACTCCAAATGTACAAAAAAATGAGCTCAATGTTAAAATTGACCGGAGTTCTCCTTTAAGGGGACATTTCTACAGACTCCCCCAGTGTGTCTAAGTCTAGACCCTCTGCCTACTTAAGTTACACACATTTTACCTACATCTTTAGATTCAAATTGAAACCCAGTCTTTACATGATGACTGTGATCGAGGCATAGATAGTGATAAACGTGTGGTTTGACATGCCACACAGTAGTCTGGTCACAGTCTCAAAGTCTTCAAGTGCTGTATTTTACTAAAAAGCATGACAAAGGCTAACTAACCTACCCAACAAAGACATTAAATGCTACTTTAGATGGTGTTCATAAACCATCTGTATGGATGTAACGACTTAGAAATATTACTGGTGGATGGCTATTCTCAAGTTTGTTTCAACAGAAGTACTCTGTGTTAATTATCCACATTTATGTTCTTAAGTAATTGGCCCGATATTATGTGGCTGAAGATTATTCGTGTTTCAACAGTTCACCTTAGTAATATAATAATAATCACAGATCTGTTCCTAATTTTCATTAGGGCACAAACATTTAATAGACAAATAACAAGGAACTTGAAACTGAAATGTGACATAGACAGGTAATGAACAGCAAGACTGTAAAGAGGCCTAAACTTATTTTTACGCCTCTTATTATTTACGCCTTTTAATAAAAGGCGTAAAAAGCTTTATATCTGAATTTTATTTCATTTATTTGCATTATATTTCTATATTATTAGTATTATGTACATCAAGACTGTAAAAAGGCTTACTGTATATTGAAGCTTTATGTCTGTTTAAATTGAACAATTTTATTTTTGATTTATTTTATTGCAGTTCTGTATGTTGTTATTATTAATAAGAAATATTTAGGTTTATATTACTGTATGTACTGTATAGCAGTGTTCTTTTATGAGAAGAAATTTCTAGGCTTCTAAGATTTTAGTGTACTCGGTCATATTGTAACATCATAGAACATACATTGTTGTAATTAATTTTATTGAAATGTAACATGTTATTTTATTTAGCCCTCATGAGGCCGTTTAGTTTTATAAAATGTATGGAATTTAGAATTTCAGCTGAAGCAAAGCCATCCGCACTACAGAAAATATTTTCTGGCCTAAAGCGAAAACAAAAGCGAGGACTGTGAAATGCACTGACCTCGTATCACTCCACGATTCCTCGATCTCAATCTTATGATTATTCATAATGAACTGCAACCAAATTTTGGAACGAGAGCACAGTTAGTTGGCTGTAAAATTGCATAAGTGGTTTAACACTTCAACAAAGGTGGCTTATTCTGACTCACAGCACGAATGCTAATGCATTCACAGCTGCTGCACTTCTGATAAAGACTGCTATTCACAGAGCAAGCGTGCAACATTTTACCCTATGTTTTAAACAAGGTGTTTGTGCAAGTGAAGAGGTAGTTAAGAGGAACAAAATCACCAACCCTGCCAGGCTGCTCGCAGTAATGGTTGTGATAGCTACAATGAGATAAGCTGTGTTTTTATCCACGCAAAGCCAGAATTCCATTCCAGCTTTAAAGCTTTGCAATAGTTCGACATACAAACTCCATTTGTTTTTTGCGTTTCCCGAATCTTCGAGTTCTGTTTATCTCCTAAAACCATATCCTAAATTTTGAAACATAAGCAGAGAACAAATACCCAATTGTTTCCAAACCAAAGCTCCTAACTCCATCTCTTGGTTCGTGTCAGAATGGAAGATTAGCACAAGCTTTCAAGGTGCCATTGTCTTCCTGTACGGCAACAATGGCGCAATAAACCAGCCGCTGTGTTTTGTTCTCTCTCTGTATGTAAATGCTTTTGTAAAAAAAATACTTTTAACATGCTTGGAGGAGTGCACATGTGAACATCTTGTCAGCAAGTAGACGCTTGTTTACTGAAGCAGGGCTTTGTTGAGAGAGCCAGCCAGCTGATTCTACACCTCAGGCAAGTCTAACAGCAACATCAGCAGAGCAAGGAGCTCTTCGTCTTTGAGTGTTTGTTCTATCTGAATCCCCGTCGAGGCAGACGTCCAGGACCGGGCCGGTGAGTTCTGTGTCCTTGTGTCCTCATGGCCTTGTGTCGTTGTGGTGTTAGCCACAGACAGATGTGAGTGATGCTGAAGGAACCAGGAATTTGCAGTTTATTGTTCTTGTGCCACACCATCAGGCTGGCTCATAGAACTTTGTTTGCTTTGCCTCGGCCATGGAAATGTGCTGGAATTCTCTTAGGCGCAAAAAAATATCTTTTTTCTTCTCCCCTCATTTCTCTTTGGAAAACATTCAGCAACTGGTTTAGTTTTACAGTCAGTTTGTTTAACAAGATCTGAGGGAAAGGTGAGATTAGGACCTCCTATGCGTGGCAACAGAGCAGAGTCGCAACTGCATGGTGTTACCAAGGAAATTGAGCGTTCTCGAGAGGCTGGGTTAATTTGTTACCTTGGCGAAAACTGCATGCTTTTTTTCACCTAATATGCCAGATTGAATGACTGGTGAGAGAAAACCTAGACAACTTTCTATCTTTTAAAAAGAAGCATGTGCTGTTCTAAGCATTGCAGATGCCATTTTTGAAGTAGCATCACTTAGAAATAGGAGTGTACATGATAAAGAAAAGAAAATCTTTTAAGACTAGTATAACATATGTGTCACATTCACAGCAATGTAATCTTTGCATTCACTTTGGTTTCATATGGTTTTTGAAAAAACTATTTCAAGAAAAGTTTTGAAAAATGTTGGTAACCAAACAGTTTTGGTGACCACTGGCTGCCCTTGTATGAAAAACGAAGTGTGCCGTGATGTAATTGATGCTTTATTGACCTAAACAATCACTAAACAATCCATCCTTTTTAGTACACAAATGCATTTCCATTTTTAAGGGATACTTCTCTTTGAGTAGACAATGTGCAGATATGATGTGATGTTTCCGTCTGATTCTCGTAGGTCACATTTCAGGCTAAAAGTCTGCATGGGGTTCTCTGACCTTTGAGACTCCTCTGCTGTGGTGCTGGAGGTATGCTGGAGTTGTGTGATGCAGAGGTATCAATAATAGAAAAAAGGGGCATCCCTGCTGTAGGGCTGCTATGTGGGTCAGGAGAGGCTCTCTACGGACGGGGAGAGATTGATGAGGAGCACCAGGGAGAGCGCCCGAGCACCAGACCCAGCGTCACACATTCACAGCCAGGCTCCCCGCACACACTCCCCCAGCTCCCCTCCAGCACCACACAGCCTGGCGCTCTTTAAACGACCTTCACGTTACCCTTGTTTTCCTGGGCATGACAAACCTGCAGGGCCTTCCTAGAGAGACGCTTGTTGATCCTTCTGTTGGTCGGTTCCTTTGCGCTGCTTTTTCCTCATATGTGCTATTCTCTATTTTGATTTGCATTTGGCTTTCTGCTGTGGGCTTTGTTAACCATCTGATTGTCTGATACAGGACCGACTGGGGATCAGCCAGCGGCAAACCATGAAACTTCCATGGAAAATGTATCTGTATCTGATATGGTTTCATCACATTGTATAAGTGAGGTAACATCTAAAGATCCAGAGGTGCATTGTAATGGTACAGTCTGCATTGAAGACAAACAAGTTTTTGTAAAATAATGTGTAGTTGCAGAAAATCATTTCTGCCTTTATTGCCTTCAAATGTGTGAAGAGGTGTATGTTGAACAGTTGGGGTTTCAGACTTATTTTTCCTTAAATAATAAATAATCTAAATTTCCATTCAAAGACAATACACAGATGAGCCAAAACATCATGAGCACCTACGTAACATGCTGCCAAAACAGTGCTGACCCGCCGAAGCATAGACTCTGAAGACCCCTGAAGGCCGAAAGAGGCCACTTCCACCAGGGAACACCATTGTCATGAAGGGGTGTACCTGGTCTACAAAAATGTTTAGGTAGGAGGAATGTGTCAAATTTACTACCTCATGAATGGCTGAACCCAGGGCTTGCCACCAGAACATCGCCCATTGCCATCACTTCCCCAGGTCAATGGTGCACACATACACTCACCTAAAGGATTATTAGGAACACCTGTTCAATTTCTCATTAATGCAATTATCTAATCAACCAATCACATGGCAGTTGCTTCAATGCATTTAGGGGTGTGGTCCTGGTCAAGACAATCTCCTGAACTCCAAACTGAATGTCAGAATGGGAAAGAAAGGTGATATAAGCAATTTTGAGCGTGGCATGGTTGTTGGTGCCAGACGGGCCGGTCTGACTATTTCACAATCTGCTCAGTTACTGGGATTTTCACGCACAACCATTTCTAGGGTTTACAAAGAATGGTGTGAAAAGGGAAAAACATCCAGTATGCGGCAGTCCTGTGGGCGAAAATGCCTTGTATATGCTAGAGGTCTGAAGAGAATGGGTCGACTGATTCAAGCTGATAGAAGAGCAACTTTGACTGAAATAACCACTCGTTACAACCGAGGTATGCAGCAAAGCATTTGTGAAGCCACAACACGCACAACCTTGAGGCGGATGGGCTACAACAGCAGAAGACCCCACCGGGTACCACTCATCTCCACTACAAATAGGAAAAAGACAATTTGCACAAGCTCACCAAAATTGGACAGTTGAAGACTGGAAAAATGTTGCCTGGTCTGATGAGTCTCGATTTCTGTTGAGACATTCAGATGGTAGAGTCAGAATTTGGCGTAAACAGAATGAGAACATGGATCCATCATGCCTTGTTACTACTGTGCAGACTGGTGGTGGTGGTGTAATGGTGTGGGGGATGTTTTCTTGGCACACTTTAGGCCCCTTAGTGCCAATTGGGCATCGTTTAAATGCCACGGCCTACCTGAGCATTGTTTCTGACCATGTCCATCCCTTTATGACCACCATGTACCCATCCTCTGATGGCTACTTCCAGCAGGATAATGCACCATGTCACAAAGCTCGAATCATTTCAAATTGGTTTCTTGAACATGACAATGAGTTCACTGTACTAAAATGGCCCCCACAGACACCAGATCTCAACCCAATAGAGCTTCTTTGGGATGTGGTGGAACGGGAGCTTCGTGCCCTGGATGTGCATCCCACAAATCTCCATCACCTGCAAGATGCTATCCTATCAATATGGGCCAACATTTCTAAAGAATGCTTTCAGCACCTTGTTAAATCAATGCCACGTAGAATTAAGGCAGTTCTGAAGGTGAAAGGGGGTCAAACACAGTATTAGTATGGTGTTCCTAATAATCCTTTAGGTGAGTGTACATGGCCTTCCACGTGATGTAAAACAAAAGGGGACTCATTGGAAGAGGCGACCTTCTTTCACTGCTCCAAGGTCCAGTTCCGATGCTCGCATGCCCATTGTAGGCGCTTTCAATGGACAGGGGTCATAGGCACTCTGATTGGTTTGCAGTTATGCAGCCCCATACGCAGCAGATTGCGAAGCACTGTTGATGTGATACATTCGTCCCGTAACCATTATTAAAATTTTGTGTGACTTGTGCCACAGCAGACCTTCTGTTGGCTCAATGCAGAGAGAATGATTCTCATCATTGTGGACCAGTAGCAATCCACAAGCCTTGCCTTTTCAGAGATACCCAGTCGCCTTGCCAAATCAATTAGGCTCTAATTGTCACGTAACAGATAATAAAAACTTGAATAGAAATGAATTAACTAATCAACAAAAGGTGGGGCCAGATAACCAGAGGACAGAGGCGGAGCTGGTGTGACTGAGGATGAAGGCGGAGCTGTAAGGAGGGCGGAGCCAGACAGAGCCGAAAGCGCAGGCAGGACAATGTCCGACCAAGGCGAGGCTAGAGGGACGAGGGAGCCCGGTGGAGCCGTATGGCTGATGGTTTCTGGTGTAGCCGAGGGATGGAGGAGCCAGGGCGAAGCCGAAGTGTCGACAGGCCGAGGTGGAGCAATGGGCCCAGAGGCTAGAGGTGGAACCAGGTCCCCTGGTCAGACACGTGATGTGGAACGGGCTCCGGGGCTTCCGACCTCTTCCTCGGTTCGAGCTAGTCCATCGTGGCCTTCGATCACTCGCTCAAGCTGGCGTGGTAAAAAACACAGAGCGATCAGGGTAGTGCATAAGGCATGCCAGATGGATGAAGTGTTCTTCCAGGGAACGGTCTCCCTGCTCCAAGCAGTGAAGCTGGACAGCGGGAAGGTCCATGAGAAAACAAAAATCTAAACAAAGCAGAAAGGAAAGACTCCCCAAAGAAACTGTTTTAGGTCCATTCGGCAGAACTAAAAACACAATGAAAACACAGAAAAGACCAGACATGTTACAGTATTGTATATAATCTAGTTAGCATATTTCATGTAAATTATTATTTAAATAAGAAGTATTCAAGAAAGGTATCGAAAGGAAATGAAAATGTCGAAAAACTGGAAATTATGTTTATTTTTATCATTTTTATTTAGTTTTACTTAATATGTGGTACTTATGCTCATGAAGGCGGCATTTAGTTTTTATAAGCAAAATTTATTCAAAATAGAATGTATTAATGTATTAATTTCTAAACGTTTTAAAATATTTTTTTTTTTTAATAAAATAAAAATAAAATAAATGAATTTAATAATGAAATGTAAAATTTTAGATATAATAAATCAATTTATGTTCATTATTTGGTTGTAGAATTCCACAAGTATTTAGTTTAGATGTATATGAGTTACGTTTATTTAATGGTGCAATGCTCAAAAATATTCAGTTGTGTGTACATTGTAACTATGCAGGGTAACTGACACATCAACTGATGTTCTCAGAGATCCACCTTCCTTAAGCCTGCACTAACATGCCTGCCTGCAATTTTGTTTTAATGAATGATTGTTTGATTAAGGTGTGATTGAAAAATGTACAAAACAGAAGATCTGCAGGAACAAGATTGAGCATCGCCGAAAAGATCTTATGGGCCCTCAGCGTTCAACCTTTCTCTGTTTTTGTCCACGGCGCACGGCGCACGGCGTAGGCTACCATCCAGATCAGAGCTTGACATTTGCCCTGTTGAGTATAAGGTAACTTTTTGTGAACATATGACTTACTAGTATTTTCACTAGTCCCTTCTCATCACTGTTTTGTTCTTTTGTTCCCACGCAAAATGTTCAGATAAATGACTGAACCGTATCTCTGCATATCCCAGTAAGCATCAGAATAAGATTAATATACATCATATACATCAACCAGGCGATGCAGATTCTCCATGGAAACGACGTGAACTCTGTGGTTTCTACTGTTTGCTTTTAAAAAAATGTCTTGTTATGCTCTTACTACTATCTCTCAGTAGTAAAGAATCTTCTCACCGTCATTGTAATATTACCTTTGTTCCTTTTGCACATCTTAGAAGGCAGTCGCTGTCTTCGCTCAAGCGTGCCTCACAGTTTTTGGATGGATAATTGTGTGTGAAACCGCTGAGAAGTGCCTTTCCTCACCCACTGTTAGCTTCAACAAAAACACCCTTGAATGTAACTGATTCCTCCATCTCTAGAGGTGTTTTGATGAGGCAGATGTTTTTCTGTCGGGATGAATATTACGGAAGAGGCCTATTGGAGGGAGAAATTAGGATTAAAAGCCCTCTGTATGCTGAGCTCTTGAGGTTTCTTTGCCGGTTGAGTCTATGCCAGACATTTGGAGCTCGTTCTCCTGCTATTGAGATGGAAAAATCAGAGAGAAGGCTATCGTTACTCTCCATCAAGAAGAGGGAAAGTGAAAACAACGAGAAGGGGGAAATCAAGCCGGTGGAAAACATAATAAGTCATCATGTAGCGGAGGAGAAAGAGAAATGGTGTGAAAAGAGCCAAGTAGACAAGCAGAGGCTGTCTGTGACGGATGAGTGCAGGGAAACTGGGCTTGTCTTTCCAGAAGGGCAAACCCAGTCTGATTGATTAGAGCGCCTCTTGAAAAAGGCCTGATACCCAATAGCGTTTCTGAGGCATCTTACAAATGCTCACTTGCGCTTTTGAGAAGCTTTCGGTATGAAATAATAACTGCAATGGTGGAGACCAAGGGATGGTTGGAACACTTCTACAATATATCTCTAAATAGTGTGAATTTATGTGTGGTTCAAAGAGTTTTTGTACATGCGATCATTTTGTTAATGAAACTTCCCTTTTTTATTTTTATATAATTTTTTTTTACTAACCACCATTAATCCCTCCCCCAACTTTTCCAACTAGTTTGCTGTTTTAGATTATTTTATTTTTTTCATTTTAATTGAAAAAAATTGTTAAATATTTTAATCTTTGTCCTGCAGAATTAAATAGGATATTTCTGGTTTGTTTTAGCATTGAGGTGAAAGTATGAGTATATATTATACAAATGATAAAACCTATTCAGACATCAGGCCATTTAATGTCCCTGATGTGAATTTTTGATTTTCTATTCTGAATTATTTGTATTTGTACACAGAAACTTACAAGTATCCGTGGTCAAGCATAATAGCGATTTCATCCCTGTACCTAATTTTTAGGGGTGTGACAAGACAGTTTGCTCACGAGACGAGACACGAGATTGAGTTCACGGGAATGGGACGAGGAGAAATTTTTACACAGTATTTTTTAAGAAATCCTCAATGACGAAATACATGACTAGAAAAATAGTCTGCAGGTGCATTTGAAATGTTTTAACAAATCATCTTGTAATGAATGTCATTTCAGTTCTACTTTCTGAGAATGAATTATCATATGCAGTAAAAGACAACAATATACAAGCACTTTAAAAGGTTTTGCCACAAACCCAACTGACAGGCTTCTCTCCTGTATGATTTCACATGAGTCTCTTCAGACCTTAGAACTGTAAATGATTTATGAGCTTCTACAACTTTTGACCTCCTAACTGAACTCCTATCCACAAATTGATCATAGAAATAAAAACAGTATAAATGAAGCAAAAAAAAATAGTTTTATCTAAGTCTTATTAAGTGCAAACAATATTTGCAACCATAATCAAGTACTCAAAATCTCAATATTCAAAGAGCAAATAGAGACTCATTCTTCAAGTATGATACAGAGCTACAGTAAGAGATGGTTACAACTACACAGCCCAGCCTAAGATAGCTTTCATATTGGGAGATATTCGCATGCATCAGGGAGCCGCTTCCAAAATGCGGGGTATTGAAATAGCGTTGGAACCCGCTCTCGCGTTTTCATGATCGCGCGTACTCTGTGAATAGGGAGCATTTAACAAGATAAGACATTTGTCAGACGCTTAAGCTCAGTTGTACAACAAATCTTATGCCATGGTCTTGTCAGTCATCTCGTTACTTACTCTTGTCACGTGATCAGTGAACTCCGATTCCTGCTGCACTATGTACGACTCTGCAGCCCGTGTTGGATGAGCTGGATGGAATTGAAGCAACCGTTATCCAACTGAATTAAATGGTTCTCAGACAGCAACATACAGTAGTGTCGGCCCAGATCCAGCCCACGCGTTGAATCCACATGCACCAGATGTGGTCCGGATCTGAGCCGACACTATGTTGCTGTTTGGGTTTCTATTTCTATAAAAAGCAAAACGACAGTGGAGGCGTAATGTAAATGTAATGTAAATGTGACATATTCTATCCTAACTTCACCCTCACACTCCGTCATGGCAATATCGCAAGACAGATTTTCACCTTGACGAGAAATCTTGTCACATTTTAATCTCGTGGCAAAAGATCACGTCACACCCCTACTAATTTAATTTCTAAGTGGCTGAATTAAGAAAGCGTTAAAACTCACCCATATTACAACCATCCCCGTTCTCCCCTACTAAAAAAACAATCCTCCTAAAGTACTAAAGTTGTGTATTTATGATTATAGAAAGTCATTTCCTCAGTTGGAAAGAGTAACCTGAAGGGACTTTTCAGAATTATCCTGTAACATAAGCATTTATGGTCTTTGCTCAAAATTGGCAAACCGTAACAGATCTCCTTCCAATTCACTTACTATTTCTCTCTCAGTCTGCTCAAGGTGTAAATGTATTCAACTCTCTTCCCCTTCGAAACATGTGCATGGCTGCCCTTTGCTTGGCGTGAAGCTGCGAGTCACATGTAGTTCTAGTTCTACCGAGGAGCTTGTAGCCTAAGATGATCTTATCGTAAGCTAAGCTGACATTAACACATGTGACATAAGCCCCCAGTGTACGGACCTCTGTGGGGTCATGTCCAGATCTTGACTTCAAGCGCTTTCTCTCCACACAGGGATGCAACTGTTTGTGGCTGTGATCTCATCTTCACAGCGTTTCTGCTTCTGAAGACCTATTGATTAAGATGAGACCCTATTGATTTAGACAGCGCTCACTCATTTAAACGCCCACCTTTAGACGCTCTCATTATTATACATCAGCATTGTAGTGAAGTGCTCAAAAGGTTACCATTTAATGGCTCTTTCTTTCACTCATGATTACGATTTTTTTTTCTTCTTCTTTAGGTTCACGTTTAATCTCTCAAATCTGTCTTGATTTTTCTACAGTAACTGCTCCAGGCTGATTATCTATGCGCTGGGCTATCTGCGACATCCTGGGAAAACATTGCTGCCTTTTAAGAACCCACAACCACTTTTTGCATTAGGCTAAGTATAGGGTTTGCAGATTGTGAAATTACAGCAAAATCTTGAGAAATGTAAAATAACTTTCTTTTCACGTGGTGTTTGCATGCTACCCCGCACTTCCAAAGCATATACACATTCGCATAATGGTGAGCCGGCGCACTCTAGTAAATCTATTTACTCTGAAGGTCTCCTCTGCGTACAGGGGTTAGGAGATTTTCGGGCTATGACGTTTTCCCCTTCTATTCTATTCTCAAGGGGAAGCTTGTTAAATGGGTTGCTTCCACATTGTACTCTAAATCCACACTCATTCCTTTTGAAGCAGCTTCAAACAAAAGCATGAGTCGACTACAGTGCAGTTTTTGTTTCCTGGCAGCCATGTGGATGGCATATGCTAATGGTATGGGGTGAAGAAGTAGTGTTTTGTAAGAATGGGACCAGTAGCTGCTGGTCATAGCCCAGGGAAACGGCGGCTTTGAGTGGCATAGATGTCTGCAGTAGAAAGGGAAAATGGAAATGTTTCAGATGTGAGTGGCGTTTTTCACAGTCGCCACATGAAAAAAAAGGCCATTTGTGGTTTGTGCTCCGAGTCGTCTCCACAGAGATGGACAGCTTCCGCCTGTTGTTAAATAATCATACCTCTTCCTGTCCAGATGTGCATCACAGGTTGTTTAACAGAGCAAGGGTTGAATAGGAGCTTTGTAGATTTTGGTTTTCTCTATGCTACACAAAGTGAGTATTACATATTAAAATGTTGTTGTTGTTGTTGTTATTTTTACCCCACATGTTCACACAGCTCAAAAAAGAACTCCATGCAAGCTGTAACCTATTTCTTTATATCTATCTGAAGCCATTAAGCCATAAGATACCAATTCGTTTAGCATAAATTTAGATTTGATGGCAGTGATACCAAAAGTCATTGGCTCTTACATGTCTTGCAAAAGATGCCATGCCAAGTTTGAATATGCAAAAGCGGTATCTTTGGTATCTTTCTCTTTCAAAAGTATTGTATCTGAAGCTATACAATACTTTTGAAAGAAAAACATGCCAAATAATAATTATTCACAGAACATATTGCGGCTTTTGCATATTCAAACTGACTTGGAAAATACTGTATCTGTTATTGTTTTGAAGTTTTTTTCTTCAATGTAAGCTCTCAAGCTTTTTCAATTTTGTATGGTTTCACTGTTAGGTTTAGATTTTGTTTGTATTTTGGGGCTGCCAGTTATTGTGCTAACTTCTATTATGTAAAATATCTCACTGCAATTTAGTGGCATTTTCATTTTTAATGCCGGTGGGTGGTAAGGTTTCAAGCATTATAATAGTCTATCAAAAACTAAAATTAATTCGTGGGCAAATTTTATTAAGTTATTAAGTCTTGGAGTCATGTATTTTAGTTTAGTTTCAGTTTTTCCCAGTTAGTTTTTAATCATATTTCAGTTACCAAAATTGGTTTAATTTAATTTTGTTCTTTTTGTTAACAACCCTTGTTTATTTTTTATTGTTTTTGCTTGGAAATGAGCAACATGAACATTATTTTGTTTTCCACGGAATAGCGGAAATTTTGGAATGACGTTAGGGTCATTTTGTGTGAACTATTCCCTTGATGTCTTACTTTGCAAGTGGCAATACCCAGGTTTTTAAGGGCAGACCTATAAGGGGAACGGTGCTCCTTCGTCATGGCACTAAATCTGACAGCCAAGTGATAATAGTTCAAAATGTCCCTATTATGGCCTTTCATTTTTATCCTCCTTAGATTTTATGTAACACCAGAGGCAATGAAGCATCTAATTGCCTTACCTTCTCCTCGTGAGAAATCACTTGGCCCGAGTACACATGCAGTTTCATGGCACCCTCCCCTCTCATTGCTCGTCCACCAAAGCATATCGTTTTCTCCGGCTCTGGATGAACCGCTGCCTCCCTGAGCCAGGATAATTGACTGTGCGGCTTAACAGCTTAATGGAGAGGGGGGCAGTTACTCATGCAAAACGCAGGGAGCTTTGCTCTGAAGCGTGCTACAGGTCGCCCTACTTTGTGCTGCTGAAGGGAAGGATATGGAGAGTGCGCTTAGATTGGGAGGATAAGATTTCACAGTGAGATGGCTTCATTTTCTCCCAGGGGTCTTTGCCTGTGGGATGCTAATGAGTCTGATATGCTAATAGGGGTGGAGCTTTTCAGCAGTTTCCCCCTCACTCCGCCTCCATCTTCCTGTCCTTGTCAACTATCCCTACAGCCCTGGACTTCAAAGACGTTCCTACACGTACTTTCCCGCAGCATTTGCATTAAGCCAACACCAGTTCTCGAGCGAAATGAGACGCCTCGACAACAAATAAAGAGTCAGCGGTTTACTGTTTGACATTTAGCGGAGCATTAGTGAATTTCACACTTCCTGTCCTCTCGCTCGTAATTAGCAGAGTGAGGCATTACACTTCACTGTATAGTGCTTGAGAGTGGCATCAAGGAGAACATCATTAATGGACACCTGGAGATGAACAGCTTGTGGTTGCTGCTTGGTGTGACCCTGAGCAGGGCGCAGGCTGCTTCGTAGAATCAAATGAGGTGACTGATGTAGGGGGATAATTTGTCAGATCTGGGGCAGTCCCAAGAGCTGCAGTTTGTCTGTTGACAACCGCGCTCACCTGAAGGGCTACTCATCCTGTGTATGCCGAAATGTGATCGCGCCGTAAAGGAGACTGATGCCCTCTACCACGTCTGCCCCGCTGTCCTCTAGTGCGTCCTCTTTTCTGCCTTTCATCATGTTTCTGATTGGGATTCTCTCTTCATTTGTGTCCTTTCTTGTCCTCCTCCACTTTTCTACCACACAAAATCCACGTGTACTCATAAATGAAAAGATATTTTGTAAAGATCTTCTTTTGTGTTCCGCAGAAGAAAGTCTTATAGGTTTGGAAGAGGAATAAATGACAAAATTTTCATTTTCATCAATTATCCCTGTATGCTCAGTGTTATTTTATCTTTAGCTTTTATCTTCGGTTATCATTTTAATTTTAATTTAAGCAATTTTGTCATTTTTATTAGTTTAAAATATATATATATTTCCATTTAGATATTTATTTTTAGTTTAAGTAATTAAACAAAAAGTTTACATTTACCATTGGTAACCAACTGAAATAGAATAAGTTAACTTTTTTTAAGTTTAAGTTTTTCATCTAATTTTTATATTTGATTTTATTTCAGTGTTACATTGATTGAGGCACTTACTATTGAAGTAAATCGGGCCAATTTTGTGGGATAATTGATCAAATATTTAAATTTGAAAAAATGTAAAAAGCACTTGCATTATTTTATCAAAAGTTATTTGAGCTGTAAAGATAATAAAAAAAAGAATTTTTACAGATTTAGTTCTAGTTGCATTGTCATGGTGACAATTTGTACAGATTTAGTTCTAGTTGCATTGTCATGGTGACAAGGTAAAATTCTATATTTACACAACTCTACATAAAGTGTTCATCTTAACAAGCGTATCTTGTGGCTAAACTATTTAAAATGAGTATTTTAATGTGTGCATATTGGCCCCATTTACTTCCATTGTAAGTGCTTCATTCAGTGTAACATTGATATCTGTGTACATGAAAATACATTTGTGTTAATCAACATTAAGCCACAAATTCTGTTGATTGAGCTTAACTTGTACTGCACCCGTAATATCCCTTTAATTCCAAGTTTTATTTGTGATGGATCTATAGATTTTGCTTTTAAGTACAAGCCAAAAGACTTGCCATTGTTCACCATTCTAAATTCACCCATGCTAAATAATTCCCCTAACCCTTTCGCTCCTTCAACAGAGTCCAAGCAGGATATGAGAACCATCTCTCTGCTAACAGCTATAGTAATAGTGAATGGATTGAACCTTGAATGCTATATCGACGTTAAGTGGCTGGGGAACAAAGTGAATGAGAGATGATACGAAGGACACATGGATCCAACAGGATGCATATGGAACAAGACTGTGTTTTGGCTCGGACACAATCCTTTTGAAATGAACGGTGATCATATGTGTCCCGCTCATAATAACAATGGAATGATGTAATCCACTGAGGCTGGCCTCAGAACCCATAATAGTAGCTAAGTTTCCGTTTTGTGTTGCTCTATGACCTTCCTTTTTGTTTTCTCTGAAAGTTCCCCATTAGCGGTGTGTTCATACTGTGTCACCTAAAGTAAGCACAGATATATTATTTATATCATGTGTGGGAATCAAGCACAAAGGCTGTATTCAGGGAATAATCACACCGAGGGACTGAGGAAAGAGCCTTAAATCACAAAGGGAATACTGCTTTTTGTGTAATGTTTATCATCCCTTCAGGCAACCATGACGTGAAATGAAAAGTTGAGTTTTTGACCACATGTTGCTTCAATATGGGTTTTACAGGTGGCAGACAGTAGATATTTGGCCACAGTGCTGGTACAATGGTCTTCTGTAGCCCAGCCAACCACAAGGAATTTGTTACAGTGGAACATCTCATGTTCTGTTGGAGAAAGGTTGTCTGGGAACATACTGGAACAGATTGTTTCTTTCTTTCTTTTCTTTATAGTCTCTGATTCTGTGCAAAGTGCTTGGCGAGATCTGACTGTTTACACGTTTAAAGTACTTTGCATTGGATTACAACATTAGGGTCCTTTTGGTAGTTTATCCTAAAGGGGTGTTATACATTATGGCACATATACAGTATGGCTAATTATCCAACAAGCACAAGGACAAAGCAATATTTTTATAATTATGTCTCTGAATAGGCAATTTTGAGTCTCTAGCCAATATGACTAAAGTGTGAACATCATAATTGAAAATGTGCAAAATTCAAATCAGATGGCACATTGCATCTCCTTTTATTGTGTGAATCTAACTTTTCGAGAATAACAATAAAGATTCTATATAAAAGTTTTAAAATGGCCATATTGTGCTATTTTTAAGGTTCCTAATTTTACTTTCGAGCTCTCCTACAACAGGTTTACATGCATAAAAATAAAAAATAAAAAAATCATAATATACATTGCACATTGCTAGCTGCACATTATATTTTCAGAACAAACTAAACTTTTTTAACCCTTAAATGCATAACTCGGGTCTTTAGTGACCCGGGACGTTGTTCACTACACTCCTCATTCATTTTTTTAAAGTTAGTCATCAACCATCTTAGTATTCCTCAATCAGTGCATTACAAACAATATAACAAGAAAAAATAATAATAAAATGATAAAAGAATGCCTGTTTTCCCATTCATTTTTTTGTTAAAAATAAATAAAAAATTGTCGCTAACCATGGAGGTGTGTAACAGTGTAAGTATATTTTTTCTGCACAACAATAATTAAATCTCTGATGAATGAATAAGTGCAATTCACCTTTATTCCATAAGGTGGCAATGTCTAAAACCCAAGTATGAAGTGACATTTCACTCATCTAGGCAGAAAACAAAAGAATAGGAAGTATCAGCAAAACTTGAAATGGCTTAGCGATTTACTGCAGAGCAAGTACTGAACGCAATCAAATATTAGTGTCTCTGTCACTTGATGGTGGATCTGGTGTAGAAGCTGTCAACGATCAAAATATTGATTTTGAAGATGTTGCAAATGATAGATTTGGTGACGTGCACACCCAACTCAGAAACTGAAAAAAAATGTATGATGAAAAAATGTACTTGCATGGTGTCAAAACACTCTTTGTCCAGAATCTTCATGAAATCTTATCAAAACTTTCCACAAATCCACGGGAGAAAGCGAGAGAAAATTAGCAGAAACACAACCTGCTTGACCCTGGCTAACTATGTAAAAGGTCCGTGTTACATTTAACCCCGCGTTAGTTTGTGCCCGGCGCTCCCCTAAAACATCTGCTCAAACTGATCCATTCCAAGCTCCAAAAAGGTAACAAAATATGTTTTATTTTACTCTTCTGTAATTATTACAATATCAGGAGAGTTTTATATTACCGCGACAGGTAGACATTCATCCGTGCTAGAATATGTAATAATGATTGGCGAAACTTTCATTCATTTAACGGTTAAAGATTGTGCTATAATTGTACTAATGTAGGATTGAAAATAATCCAAGATATTTTCTTTACTGTTTCCACCCCCTCTTTCTACCACAAGGACCATTTTGAGTTCCTAAAGGCACAGAGGTTTAGTGATCTAGGCCTGTAGGCCAATATGTGTGTACTTTGGGGGTCGATGAATTGTCACACCTTTAGTACGGTGGGGGAAGTGTAATATCTGATTGGTCAGTTTGAATGTCTCACATTTGGGTTTTAGTCACATGGTCAGTCACATGGTTCCCCCCAATCCCCCCCCCCCCTCTATCTCTCAGTTAACATTTACATGCTGGGTAAGATTAATGGTATAAGTTATCATCATCTCATACATCTATTTTGTAACTATTTTAAGTGTAACCATAACCATTTTTTGTCATTAAACATTTTCAATCACAAGTAATTATGTGCTAAATAGTTTTGATTTGGTATTGACTTTGAAGTGCTACCTATTGCAATACAATATCGTCACTCTCTATAGCAACGCTCTCCCACAAATATTAAGCTATTGTAACTGCGCTTATTTCCGTCGTTGGTATAAGTGGCAGTGGGTGGAATAGACAAGAAATGTGCAGTTTTCGACCATCTTGCTAATAACTTTTCTTTAGTCATTAGTCAGTCTTGCAGCTTGAACCACTGCAGGAATCCACCCTTACACTAATATGCTATTAGTACAATTTATAATGATTGTACTAATTAGAAACAATGATTTTATGAAATTAGAAGCCATATTTGAAATTAGAAGCCATATTTGAAAATAGAAGCCATATTTGAAAATATATATATCGTATTGTTACATCTAATATGGATTTAGTGTGTATTTTTAGAAGTGACATACTGTTTAAGCCCACATTCGGTTCTATCCGAATAATTCAGATATATACTGTAAAGAGACAATGACTGCACACCCCTAATATTTCCTCTGCCTTATTTTATGGAGCATATCAGTGATTCTTTAATCACCCCCTAAAGAAGTAAAAAAAAAAAAAAAAAACTTTAGCTGTATCATGATCTATGTCTGTTATACATGTTGAGAGTCTGTCAATAACACCATTGTTATCCACTGTCATCGTCAGGTGTCTGTTGAAGCTCCTGTGGTGTCTGCTGGGATAGCCATGTTTACCAGCCTCCACCTCAGGCTCTTCCCCACTGAGAGCTTCATGCCCAACAAGGGTGTAGCACACCGAATCCCCCCTGATTCAGGAGCTCACATAAACAACCTGCGGGCAGCACCTCCTCTCCCCAGACTGTCCACTGTTACTAAGATCTCATACTCCTCCCCTGAAGAACACCTCCAGATTTCTCCAGAAGTCACCTCAAGTAGTCATTTTTATTTATTTTAGAGGAACATCTGTCCTCTCAGCTGAGATGCATTGGGACTTTACCTTTATTATAAACTAGGGGTGTGCAATGAACAGTGTTGGGGAAAGTTACTTTTAAAAGTAATGCATTACAAAATTGCGTTACTCCCCCAAAAAGTAACTAATTCCCTTACTTTTTAATGGAATTAATGTGTTATGTTACTTTTTCATTACTTTTTCTCCTGGGCTGGGCTTGTTTGCTTTTTAATTTTTTTTTTTTTATATACAGTATTTTGGCAAACGTAAAGGCCCTTTCACACCAAAGTGAAATGAAAAGGCCTCAGGCTGAAGGAAATTACTCCTGATTTCTTTCAACATGGGGACAGGAGAGCTGTCAGTCAGTCAAGAAACGGGACAACAAAGTAACTTTATTTGAAAAGTAACTCAGATTTTTTGTCGTAAAATTAAAAGTAATGCATTACTTTACTAGTTATCTGTAATCTGATTACGTAACTTGCATTACTTGGAACGTGTTACCCTAAACACTGGCACATCTAAATACAGGGATGTATATGTGTCTAGTGCAGTGATAGAATTATTTGTATCGAAATTCAGATAAAACAGGATGTTGGCAAGACTTTAAAGAAGTGTGTAAAAAAAAAAAAAAAAAGAACTCTTTTCCATGTATAGTTTCCATTTAGCAAATATGCCTCATATAATTTGTTATAATAAATTCTTTAATTCAGCAAGGATACATGATCAAAAGTGACAGTAGAGACTATTTTATATTGTTTCAACTTATTTGAACTTTTTATATTCTGAAATAACTGTATCACAGTTTCCATGAATATAATGAAACTATGCATTTTTTAATTAAATTGAGAATTAAAAAAATCTTACCAACCCCAAACTTTTGAATAGTAAAGTATTTTTTTTATTAAATGAAAGACAATAATTAAATATTTTATTAATTTTGTTTTTGTTCAATGTTAATAATTTTAAAATATTTAATTTCATGTGCTTGTTGAATAACATTTATTCATATTTTACATAATTCTTTTATTTTTATTTTCAAGCACATCATTAGAAATGGCTCTTTTTCAACATCCACTAAAATTCCTCTCTTCCCTCTATTACATCCAGAAGTTTACATATGCACGGTGTTGTGCTGTGTTTACTATACGGTCTCTCCATTACAGAAGAACTCTGTGATGACAGGTATTTGAGTCCCTGTTACGCCATCTCTCCTCCCTTCTCCACCCACCTGCTTCATGACGCCAGTCCTTGACTTAATGTGGCCATCATGGTGACTGTCTAGGGCAGATGAGAGTTAATTGAAATAGAAGGCTGCTTCTCACTGATGGAGACTGACAGCACCCCCTCGCCAGAAGTGACTGTGCCACCCCATGCTGGCAGTTTTCACAGTGAAAGAAAAGTGTGCGGTGGTGAAAAAGGCAGGCTGTGCTGTGAGTGCTTGGGCTGCCTGCCAAAGCCGCCGGATGAGTTTATTAGAAACAAGAAGAGAGATGCATATATTTCCATTTTTTCTTGTTTTTACCCTCAAAGAATTAGAGGAAGGTTTCCAACAACGTGGTTGCGAAGGACTGACCCTTGGCGACTTAAAATCAGAGATCAAGACGAGGAGTCAGGGCACGGGGACGGCGCAAACAGCACAGCACACAGTCTAAATAATTTCACATGCCGAGCCTGTCAGGTTTGATGTAATGAGCTCTGATTTTGTCATCCAGCGCTGTGCAGATAGGTTAATCATTTTCATTAACACCACCTCCTCTGAGAGACCTCTTCCTCTCAGTGCTGTCAGTGGTACGTTGGCTTGGCGAGCGCTCAGACCCCTCAGATGTTTTAGTTTAGTGCCAGAAAAGACTGAATCGATGCACGCAGACAGGCAAGGACCCCTCAGTGGGCCCTGAGTGGACGACTGTGATTACTGCTGACAATAATTTATGGGCCTTGCTGATTGAAAACATGAGAGATGTAGTTAGAGTTGCAAGGGTGATTAGGCAGCACCTTAAGATACAAAGATGGTGTCACAGCTGCTGCTGCTGCTGGGAGAAAGTCTGCATCCGAGCACCGCATGCCACCACAGTACAAAAAAAAAAAAGATCAGTTGGTAGAAAGATATTAGTATGAAGATGCAATTAATTGTAAATCAGTTGCAGTCATGTGGGTTACTCATTGTAAGTCACATTGTAACGGAAATAGCGACATATCTTGTCTTTCGTATTGTCACATACATCCAAACGAAATGGATTTTTGAAATGTTGGTTCTATATGCTTTGGCTGTTTATTGGATAGATGCAGATCAAAGTCAAGTTTGCAGTCGATTGCTGACCGGTTGGTTTTCTGAGTGAAAAAAAAAAAGCAATAGCAATCGGTATTACAACTATAAGTAGTGTTTGCATGTTTGTTTGCTAAATCTGTATGAATGCAGTATCGGAGCCTTTTTTTGTATTCACTTTTGTTTTCCAAGTACAGTTATCATCACAAATACGGTCAAGGTGGGTCTGAATGACAAAGTAAACTAAGTTCCACCACATACAATATAAACAGCCACATAGCAGTTTCAGCGCAGTTCTTTATCATGCTCAGAGTATTGGTGCCCTGCAAAGTTTTCACGAAAACAAATGGCAAGTAATTGGGTCATTCATAAGGCCTATTCCCAAGGTGTTGGCAAGGGATGAGAGATGGTCCATGTACAAATCCCTCTTTATGGTGAAACTCTCTGGTGGCTTGGGGCAATATCACCCTCCCTCCCTTTTTGTGCACACAATGGATTGCATTAAGCTTGGACGATATAAAAAAAACAACATTAATGTCCCCTTTTATCCACCACAGTGGAAATCAGGTCATGTGATCAACAGCATAAAGCAAAATCACTGCTATCTGAAGATTTTTTACTAAACTAGTTAGCAAAAAAGGATAGTAAATTAAGTATGGAAGTCATTTTGAACTTTTGCTCCCTCCCATTACCACAGGTAATACCACATCCTTGTAGACCTGCTGATGGAGCCCCCTTCTGTTCCTTGAATACCTGCAGGATTTCCGTCACCTAATATCCCATGATTAGCCTTTGCCACTGGGTCCAGGTCATTAATCCCGTCTCCTACACTGAGTGACAATAATCTCTGCTCACTGGGCAGGAGAGCCAGCTCCATTTGTCACTCTGTCACCCAATGGCTCTCACATGGGAGAGGACAAGGACCATTTATCTGTGGAATGTGCTGCAGTAACTGCAGGGCCGGCAAATTAAAAAAAAAATCCATCCTTCCTTAGGATTGTACGGTGATTTGGAGCGAAGATAAAAGCTTGATTCCTCTTTTTTTTTTTGCAATGAGGGTACAAAGTCTTTGTCATTAAATATAATGTCAGTCATCAATGTATTTTTGTCTGATACAGCATATTCAAGGTGAAGCAAGTTTTGTGCCACTAGCATCAGAATAGCAAAACTAATGAGTTTGTTTTTTCCCCTGCGAGTGGATGGGGCCTCCTTGACAACTATATCAATAGAGTGCTGCAGGGATGACATATTTTTGTAGGCCAAAACTCGGAAACGAGTTGTCATTTTAACACTTTCAGCCCCATCTTTCTGAAGTCAATGGGTTTTTTGAATGGGTTCTTGATTTAATGCCTGAAATAAGGTCTGTAGTTAACACAAGCTCAGGATATTTCATTCTAAGCCTATAAATACTGTACATCAGTAATAGTTTTTTTTTTTTTACTTGTCTTTGAAAAGGCGATTGCTAACAACTGGCTAAATGGGACTATAGAGGTTATCGGGAACATTAAACGTCATCATGGCAAACAGGAAAACTCTTCCATTAGTCCACTAGTCTGCTATCACAGCCTAATCGTTTTGTTGCAAAGTATTCAAACTTTCAGGGACAATGTTTTTTACTCAAGTATGGTTTTCAGGTACTCTTTACACCTCTGTTCTGGCAATTGTATTTAAGCTTCAAAATTCATAAGGTGCATTCATTTGTGAAGATTATCCTGATGAATGTGTGTTACAACAAAACCTGTAAGAATCATAAACTTTTGTTGGTCACAGTGGAAAATGGAGAAAAACTCCTATCGAGTATTTGCTAAGGGAACCAGGGTCATGTTAACTTACGGGTTGGCCAACAAAAATGCATCATCCCTGCAGCACACTAATGGTCGTGTCAATGGTGCAATATCAACAGCAATGCTTTGACAGAAAAGCGTATATAGGCTACTTTTCAGGGAAATTGGCCTAAGCGGCTTAGTTGTCTTAGCAACTGCATGTCAACTAACTCTCATTAGAATATTAGTAGACTGTCCGCTTAATATCTACTAACTTTATTGTGATGGTCCTCCAACAGATATTCTATGGACTATTAGTAACTTTGCAACTAAATGTCAACTTATTCTAACCCTAATCCTACCAGTCTACTAATACTACACTCTAATGAGAGTTAGTAGACAAGTAGGTGCAATGTTACTTAAAATCAACAGAATGTGTGAAAGGGACCATCACAATAAAGTGAAACCGAAAATCTTTTATCACTGAAAAAAATTACAAGCTTCCGCTTTAAGTAGTTGTCATTTGCCTTTGCACTAGTTGTTTACCAGTGCTGAGTCATTTTTGTGTATTTCGATCATTCAATTTACCTCAGACTGTGTGTCATACAAGGAAACAAATCATTATAAGCATGATTGACTCAAGAGGTGTGAAAAGAGCTTGTTAGTTCTCCCTCTCTTGCGCTTCCTCTCTCTCTCTCTCTCTCCCACGTGCTACCTGAAGCCACGGAGCCTCGGCAGACTTTCAGATGAATAAATTTGTATATTTTAAAGCGTATTCCTCTGTGCTGAAGTATTCTCCAGAGGCCTCTTCTCTTCTTTTCTCCCAAGTTTGCCTCACACCCTATGGAGTCATTAGTCTTCTTGCTGTATTGAATCTTTAATCATCTGTGTTTGAGGGAGATAAAAGAGCGAATATTGCTCTTTAAAATTCAAGTTCAGCCATTCCCACTTTGGCTTTTTTTCTTTGAAGTGTGCAGACTGGTTGAACTACATATTTCTTGCTTCCTCTGAATTCAACATCTGCAAATTGAGACATTACACAATTGCAGCTGAGAATGGTGTGTTCCCAAAGGTGTGTGGTGGTCTTGTGTGGGCTTGTAGTTTTCCTTCATGCTCTGTACAGCCAAAAGCCCTGTGCTGTTTTTCTCCTGTCATTTATCTACAGATAGATATTGGCAGCGCTTCTGCAGAAGGACAGCTGGCAGCAATTGTTGAACTCCTCTGCCCAGATACTGGATACCTCGGCACCCTTTCCAGTTCACCCTCATTTCACCTTGGATTGGAAAAGGTATAGCACAGCTGACCTAAAAACAGTCTTTTAATTGTTCATATGGCCTTCTGACCAACCATAGCCTACACGGCAACACACACTGCAAAAAGTGAAATTGTGCAACTGTTGCCTAAAAGAAACATTCTTCTGTGGGTGTAATTCGTTTGTTTTCAGTAGACTAGAACAGACTTGATGCTCTAAAGCCACCTTTCCACTGTCAGGAAAAACGGTTCTCTTTGCTTCACTTCAAAGGAAAACAAATACTATGGAAGTCAATGGGGTACATCAACTGTCTGGTTACCGACATTCTACAAAATATCTTCTTTTGTGTTCAGCAGAAGAAAGAAATTCATACAGGTTTGAAACAACTTGAGGGTGTATAAATGATGACATTATTTTCATTTTGAAGTGAACTAATCCTTTAACCGTTCCATTCCATGCCGATCTGGCCCAGTATAGTCCTAGTACAGATATGGTTTCATTTTCCATTGGGACTGATATAGGGCTGTCAACGAATATTCTAAATTCGAATATATATTCGAATAGTTTTTAAAAAAAGAATTTCGAATGTGAAAATTAATATTCGAATGTGGAGAAACGCCCGCGGAAGCAGAGGCGAGGCTGTCTGCTTTGCGAGTGGACGCGCTGCCTGAGGGGTCAGGGACATGTCACAGGAAGAAGCGTTAACGTTAAACAGAAACATTACTAAAGTGTAGGCTACTGTACTGACTGAATAGATATTGCATGAATAAGGTAGGTTGGATACAGAAGTTTCATGCACTGCAGGCTTCGCTGGTTTGATTATTTACCGTTTCATGTCAAGGAAAAGTTCTATGTTTACCACAGCACAGCTCGTTCGGAGCGTTCAATGTCGGATTCGCGTCTACCGTGTCTAGTTGGACTCTTGAACATTTTGAATCCACCCACGCGTCAAAAGCAAAGTTTTGAAGCGAAATTGACGCGCGGAAAGCGTGACGCCTCTTTCGCGCCGCAAGACCCCCAGACCCCAGTCTTTACATTGACTTAACATTGAAATCACTCGCGCCAGACGCTCTATTCGCGTTTGGTGTGAACGCAGCATGAGCATGAGGGCAAGAGAGAGAGAGAGAGAGAGAGAGAGAGAGTGAGGTCTGCAGTCTTGGCCATTAGGTGATTTAAATAAACTACCTATACAAGTAGTTATGTCTCTTTGTATTAATTTGTCCTGTTATTGACGTAATGCGCGTCATTGACAAAATGCGCAACCAGATGTTTGAATAGTTCGAATATTCGTGTGTTTTTTAGAGGGAATATTCGAACGTCATTTTTGAGCAATTTTGACAGCCCTAGACTGATAACAGTGCTCTTTGGAATGTAATAGTATAAATGCGTCAGTCGTTGCCTTGGTAAAGCAAGGGTTTACTGACGATATGAGATGTAAATAGTAATTGTGTTATGGTAATTGGTGACATATGGTGACATTGTATTATTAATTTGTTTTACGTTGCTGAAATAGCGTGCTCAGCTACAGAGAAACTGGTATATCAACAGACAAGTGGGCAATTCTGAGTTGCAACGTCATTATACGCAGTCTACCACATAGGGGTCGTTCACACAGAACGTGTTTTTCAATTCCACTGCATGTACTGCATTCCATATGAATGTAAACATGTGCTATACAGCATCTTTAACTGTTTAAAGATGCATCTTGCATCTTTTGAAGCATCTCATGCATGAGCGCCGTGTTTTTAGAAAGCTGTCAAGTTAAAATAACTTTTAAAAGGCGCGTCTCATGACCTTGAGATTTTTCCCCATTCCACTGCCCACGTTCGGTGTTAACCAATTTACACGTGTAATATCGTCCACTGCATTTTAGACACTTTTTAACTGCCATAATCATGTGGCAAATTTTTTTTTGTAATTGACTAAAAAATCCCATTTTCACCATGACACTTCTGCCTGACAAAGCATTTTGTGTCATGCACTCACACATACACGACTCAAATATTTCCCTTCTTTTGTAATCACAGATGTCAGTGATACACAACAGTGTGACCTCATTGAGATTGTTCTTACAAAACAATGGCAGGCCAGCCCGTCAGACCTGCTCAAAACGTCACACACGCTTACAAATATACAATAGATTTGAGGTCAAGAGCAGGAGCTGTGATGGGAATTCCCAGCTTACAGGAATAACCTGAAGACTGCAGCAGTTTAAAGTGGTTCACAAGTATGTATGATGGTGTATTGTTGACAGTGCTCTCCTTTGCCTTATTCATATTCCTCACGATTAACAGGTCATTTGATTATTTAGCAACAACATACTTTATTAATGTGGTTACCTGGGAGGTCTGAAAGGAAAAGTTGTAATAATAGAAGATATTTTCCATGGAGAGATTAGAAATGTATTCTTTGTTAAAAATAACTATGGATATTTAGCTGCGTATCAGGTCTTTTGTATTGCAGAAGTGAATCGCATCAAGCCATGACATTCTTTGCCGTATAGACCCTGCCCTTGTTTCTCAGTGCTGTCTCTGTGCGGCCTGTTTGCCTTATCTGTTCTCCTCACTACAGAGAGCACGAATGAGACAGGGGGAGCGCATCGGTTCTCAACACTTGTGTCAGAAGCTTATTGAGCATTACACTCAACATTTCTACTTCTGATCAGAAATGTAAGCCTGTTTTCATCTACCACAGCACATTTGCACAGTTTCAAAATCAACAGGGGGCGGATGGGGAGGACAATTTCCAAAGGCTCACATGCAGCGTTAAACCGCATGCAAAAGCTACAGAGATGTTGCAGAAATTAAGAAAACAACTCATAAGGCTGCTATTGTGTATGCAAGTCTCACTAATAGGGACGTCTTAAATGCAGAAACGTGGTCAGCCAAACAACCCTGGTGGCAAACTCAAGACCCCACTTGCCCTCTGTGATAGTCCTAATTTAGCTTCCGAGTTTGATATAGCGCTGCAAATATTTGCCCGTGCACACATTAAATCTGTTTGCTCGGGATGTTTCAACAAACAAACCGCAATGGTACATTAAATGAAGTAAATGTTCAACAGTGTATGCGATTATGCACTACATATATCTGCCCCTCCACAGTGAAAGAGTGTCTTTGTGTTCTCTGGTCTTGTTTGGACAGATGGTTATTCTTCCAGTCTTGATGTTATGATAATTTTTCTTGCATTAGTTGCCTTAAATGAATTATTTACACGTCTTCGTGCTAAAACATTTGTCAGAAATGTTTTGACGACTTTGAACTGCTGCTGCGGTGTTTAGTACGCTTTTCAGTCTTTCACCTATAGAAAATCAGTTTCCTATACTGTTGTCAAAGACTTGCTTCCTGCTCATATTCATATTTACCTATCTATATTAACTGATCTCCTGCTCAAAGTTCTGCTATCAGAATGTCCTTGAAATTCCTGTCCTCACCGGTGGACAAAGAAGAACAAGAGCAAGGAGGTACAACTCATCTAGACCTTGGTATCCTTAGAAGTTTCAAGGTTCTGCGGATATTTTAATCTCTGTTGCGAGTATTTTGTGCTATGGTACTTTTTCACATCAGAATTGCAATCAGAGAATGTCCTTTTTAATTTTAAAGAAAGAATAATATGTCGATTTTTATGTAGGATTGTAGGTGTGTAAATTCGGGAGGAATATAACAAGCATTCTGTCAGGCGTTGACATCTGCAAAATCCAGAAATGCCATTTACAAACATTTTAACCATTGTGCCACAGGCTGACACGTTTCATCTGAATATATTACAGGGATCTTTTGAAATGCAAGAGGGGCATGAAATGTGAACTGACACAGCAGTTTACATTCAAACTGCTGTTTTTGGTAAGATGTTGGATGAATAAAGACCTATACTGTATATTATTTAGGGCTTGCATAGACTAGTCGAGTAGTCGATAGATCGACTACTTCAACTACTAGTCGACGCTGTCGGAAACAATCGACTACTCGAGCGTCCATTAACCATAAATTAATTAAAAATGGCGAACGTCACCAACAGACACCACACGTCAGATGTGTGGAAGTATTTCATCAAGGATGACAAAAATATTGTAATTGGCCAACTCTGCAAGAGGCCGTTCACAAATTGCGTCTAAAAACGTGTGGAAAGCGCGACCGTGTCGCTGTCTAAAAGCGCTTGCTCTCCCGTGGCGTCTGTCGTTGCTATGCAACCATGAACTGCGCTCTCCACGATGACGACGAAGATGTATCAGAAAAGGATTAATTGATTTCTAGCCCTTGCATTAGCTTTACTTCTAGAAATATTTCTGGGGATGAGAAGGAAAAACCCGTCCTGTACAGCTACGATCAGCTGTTCGGCCGAGCTTTCGATGATGTTACCAGAGCCCGTCTACGGAGAGCCTACCCACTCCCTATTAAGTCCTATTGTACCGAGTTTTGGTTGTAGTTCCACCAGAGTTCCACTGGGGGCGATCGTCCATGAGTGCAGAATGAATGGGAGTCTATGGGGCTAGATGGCTAAATGTGTCTCTTTCACCCGATTGCCGTTGAGAAATGTCAGATTTGATTGTAGGTTTTGCAAGTTCAACATGGGTTATAGGTCGAAAGTTGAATTAACGAGTACTTAAGTCCTTTTGATTTCTTACAGGTTGAGTTATTGTTGCCCATAACACGCTAGCATTCTGCTAATGAACGCTGATTGATCAGTGAAAGACTGATTACGACCAGAGATACAGCTTGATGTCATCGTGTCATCCGATGCGGGACCAGAAACAAACTAAATAAAAACTCTTCTAGCACGTGTGTTTATCTGTGTCAGCTGTGTTGTCGATGCCTCGAGTGAAAAGAAAGTGCAGAGCGCGAAAGCACCAAAGTGACTGAAGGATTGCCGTAAAGCAGTATCTCTGGTCATACAATGTGTATGACGTCATTGACACTTTAAAAGACTTTTTAAAGCAAATAAGTGACTCTAAAAAATCGAACACCCAGCAATGTGTAATTTCTTTGCATCTCCTTTCAAATACAACATTCAAATTACTAGACAAAAAATTATATCCTGAGAATAATTTTGGGGTTTTGATGTGTATAGCGCCATAGACCTCCATTCATTCTGCACTTACACGTTTGGAACTAATATGTACACTTTTGGTACCAATATGTAGCCTACCTTTGAGGGACTAATATGCACTCTTTAGGTACAAAGGTGTATCTTTTGAAAAGGTACCGCCACAGTGACAGCTTTTGTACCTTTTTTTTCTGAGAGTGTACATTTAGGCCTGGTTTCATAAACAGAATAAAAAATAAAATAAAATAAAAACCCTACTGGTGTGCATCTTGAGACAAAACAATGGCACTGCCATATTTGAAGATATGTCAGTCCAAGTTGCTTTGTGCTTTCAGTAAAAACAGCTCAAACATGCATTTCAGTCTGGAACTAAGCTTAAGCCTTGTCTGTGAAACCAGGGGTTATTGTTTCACCTTTAAGCCATGATACATGCATAGCAGTACCACAACCAACATCATTTTCAAATCATGTGAAAACATTATCACCTTCAAAATCATGTGACAGTCATCCTCTCTTCACAGCATTACTCCTATAGTTTGCATTGCATGGTTAAGTTGGGAGAAATACAGAGAAATGATGGCTTCAGTGGTTTGCCAAGAAATTTGCCCTAATGCCCTTAAATGGCTTAAAAGCTGAAATCTTTTGAGGAAATTTGCCATTAAACATGATTTGCCAAATCTGGTTTCAATAACAGAAACTGAATTCTGCACAACAGAAATCAAAATAAACAACTGTCAGCACAATATATACAGCACAACTTACCATTAAAAAAAGTAGTTAACTTTACCTCATGTGACATAACATTAAGTAATTCAGTTTTTACACATGAATAATTTAAAGTTATATGCAAGACAGAGTGAGAAGTGTTGGGCGTTTTAAAACACAAACCATTCATTATCTAAAAAGCATGCTCATCATATTATAGTCATATGACGTTGGCCTCTTTTGTGGTTCCATGAACAATGTCAGCCTCAAGGACACCCTTCCAGCTCTGCAATCTCAGAAAACACAAGAGGGCATCTCAAAACACTCTAGCGGGCCAGAAATAAAAGCGGAACCAGATACTGACCAACTAGGCTTGAGTTTACAATATGACATATCCAGTTCTGATAAGATGAGAAAACACAATGCTTTCATGGTGAGGTTGGAGGAAGACGTGTCTCTGTCTTCGACCAGCTTGAAAAATGAATTTAAGAGACTGCAGAGATTGGATCGAATCACGGCCGATTAACTTTTCAGGCCTAATTTACTCTCCCATTCATTTGCGCAGGGTGACGAACACTGGCAGATCTTCAGAATGAAGAGTCGGGGAATGCTTAGAGCGAAGAGCGTCCTTACCTCACGTCTGTTGTTCTTTCAAACCTGATGTGCGAAGAGAACATACTAACCGAAGTGAGCCTCCCTATCCTGAGGGAGCAGCACAGGGCTCCCAAACACCTAAAGAGGGCGAGACCAGACCGAAGACTTTGATGCAGTTTCCAGGCAACACGTAGAATGAGCCTGTGGAGAAAAGGTGGAGGAGGTGCACCACGGGCCGAGGCGGCTCACATGCACACAGGGCCCGGAGGCTTTGGCATGATTAATGGCACAGGTATGCGCTACAGCAGGCATCCTCCGAGAAGCTACAGATCAGTCTTCCTGTAATACAAATCCGACATTGGCTCCCCTCCCCTTTCTCCACCCCACCCCACCTGCTCCTGCAACACCATCATCAGAAGCTCAGCTCCTCACTGCCAAGTGCATCACCGGCATCACACTCATAAATCATTCCCAAACAAAACACGCTTAATCTGTGACACGCAGGCCTGACACACAAATTTATTACCTGTGTGAGATGCACAACATGTCCCTAGCACCTTCTGTCTGTCTGGGAGAAGAAAAAATAATACGGATGGGAATGGGGAGGGAGGGAGGGAGGGAGGGCAATTGCTAGTTAAAAACTTCACACTTGGTGCAGTGATGCTCGCTTCTGTTCGTTGAGTATGAGAGACAAAGCATTTACGAGGCTGGTTGATTTCAAGGGCTTATTACAGTACAGAGAGCGCTTTCTTCTGCCGCCTCGCTCTTGCCAAAGGATTTTACTCAAGCACATTTGTAAGACATGAATACATAAGTCCTTTTCATGGATTAGGTTGGCAATGAGATGAATGGTCTGTGGTATGAGTCAAATTGCCTGATTGCAACTGGCTGTTTTGAATGTAGGAGGTTAATGAAACAAAAGCTTACCTCTCTAATCCCTCAACAAGGAAAGAAACAAATGTAAACTTGCTTTATGAGCTTATCATAATTCATATTCTGCACGTTCAGCATCAAGGATTAGAAAAAACGGTCAGGAAAGTATTGGTTTTAGATTTGAATTATTATATTTTTTTTAAATTAAAGACACTGGATAGTGTCATGATTCAGAAGAATGATCATCACAAATATGATACAGTTTTTGCAACTCCAAAATGTTATATCTGCTGACGTATTGTCTTTGGAAAAGTGTTACAATACCTCTATACTTTTTTTGTGCATGATTATTTGATGTATTACTTCTGGGTTTAACATTTGGAGACTAGACAAGCGATTCCACAGATCTTTCCATCCGCAGACAAAGCCACAGTGATTACAGTCAGGTTATAAGAGCAAGTGAAAATCACATGGGAGTTTCCCCTGGGGATCTGACCCCCCTGCATTCTACACGACTTTCAGACAAGAATCAGAAACTTTGGTTTTGTTTGCGCTCAGAGTTTAGTTTGGGAGAAACATTGTAACTGTATTTTTGTGTGCTATGTGTTATACAGTATATACTATATTCTATATACTGTACATATACATAGAGTACCGGTCTAAAGTTTGGAAACATTACTATTTTTAATGTCTTTGAAAGAAGTCATGTATGCTCATCAAGCCTGCATGTTAGCAATCAGCATATTAGAATGATTCCTGAAGGATCATGTGACACTGAAGACTGGAGTAATGATGCTGAAAATTCAGCTTTGCATCACAGAAATAAATTTTATTTTAAAGTATATTAAAATAGAAAAGTATTATTTAAAATTGTAATAATATTTCACAATATTACTGTTTTTTCTGTATTTTTTATCACATAAATGCAGGCTTGATGAGCATAAGAGACTTCTTTCAAAAACATTAAAATAGTAACGTTTCCAAACTTTTGACCGATACATACAGTACACACACACATACAGTGTTTGGGGTAACGCATTGCAAATTACATTGGTAACAAAATCAGATTAGATTTTTCAAGTAACAAATAAAGTAATGCATTATCATTAGGCTCATGTGAAACTGAAGGATGGAGTGATGATGCCGAAAATGTAGCTTAATGATAATAATAATGTTATTATTTTACAACATTATGGTTCTTGTAATTTCTTTACATTTAACACAAAGACTTCTATTGGTTACCTCAGCAGGGTGTGGTCATTTAATTGTAATTTCACCTTGTAAATAATTTGGTTTAACTCACCCGTATGGCAGTATCTATTCTTAGTGCTATAACACTTTTGCAGTGAGTTTGAGCGGTAAGGGATGTACAGTATTGTGTCAGGTGTTCAATGAACATCTCTTCTGGTCGTGTGTTAATGATTTTAGTACAAGGTCTTTGTGAAGTGATAAAAGCTTCTGCGTTTTAGTTCTGTGTTTGGCCGTATTGATCAAATGCTTTTTGGTGTCTATACCTTACCATCCTAACTTAAGGACCTGTAAAGTGCACAAGAATATTGATTGGTCCTATTACCCTTTTTGTTTTTCTTTTTAAATCAGGTTGTTCAATATTTTGGTTGATAAGACTGGATTAGATAGAGGGCACTTGAAAACAAGCAGAGGCCATCCGACCAAAGCATTATCATGAAGGCTGCATCAAGGCAAACATGAATGATTTATTATGTATTGTATATTTGAGATTAGATTGGATCTAAAAATAACAAGCAGTTTGAACACCTGAAAGCATGTTTATGCAGAATTAGGTTTTATAATTTTGTTTTATTACATTTAACTACACTAAGTGAACAGTTTTGCATTATTAAGCTAATTTCTGCTATTTGCTTCAGAGCTTTATAGATCATTGTGGGGATAAAAATCTCTGGAACCTTACTGTAGTTGAACAAGAGATAAGTTCTGTTGATTTGAGTTTCAATCTTGTTTATCAAGTAGATCTCTAGTCACATTACCCGACAGCTACGTGTCAAAGTGAATTAATTTGAGGCCATTTTCCGAGATTAATTAAATGATTCTTGATATTAAGGACTGAATGAAAAATGGGAGGAACGGTTTCATTTCTGACCTTGCTCAATTTTTAATGAACTCGCTACGGCTCTTACAAAATGGCTCTGTCTTATAAATGGTGCTGTAACAGTAACTTCAATAAATGGTGGGCAAATTAAAGAGCTTTTATTGTCTCTGGAAGCAGCTGTCTGTAAGTCCTGAAACCGAGACAATGTGAAGGATACAATAACCTACTGATTTTATCAGGTGTAGGGGAAAACACGGAAAATAAAAAGTTGTGAGAATGTCAGCTGCATAATTACAAGCTAAAGTTTTAGTTACATTAGAAGAAAAAAATAATAGTTCTTTTGAAAAAGTAAAACTTCTGAGGTTTTGATTAGATATGTTTCATAGAAGCATGAGCATGTGACAGTTGTGTGCGCTGCTCTGTACTGGCAGGGCATGCTCAGTGTTAATTACGTGCGGTAATGAGAGAACAGAGCCAGACTGTGAGACACAGAGTATTTTTAGAGCCTCTGCAAAGTTATCCAATGCACAGACTCAATCTGTACCATACTTTTGCGCTATTCCAGTTCCTCTCTCTATTTTGTCGTCCTACCTTTAGGCTCTGTCTGCTGTGGTAAAGATATTTTCGCCAAGTCAGTGGATGCTCAAAAAAATATATATATTTTTAGATTTAAAAAAAAAAAAAACCATTACCTGACCATTACCTGACCTACTGTATCGAGATCATCGTTTACTCTAATACACGGTTAACTTACTTTTATTTTTGGAAGGTCAGATTATACCAGACTCTACCTTTGAGTTGGGAACTGTGGACAATATGGAGATATTTGAAGCGGTTTGGCTTGTCTTCTGGCTAGTTCTAACTGTAATGATGTGTTAATCAAGAATCTGGCGTCGAAACAAACCTTCAGTGTGTTTGAGTTCAAAGAGTGTTGTTCAAAAAGACTCTAAGAAAGTTCAGAACTCTAACTCTAGCCATTGTGCTCTAATAGTCTGTTATATGAGCGATATTATAATATCCTTTATTTAATTGGTGGCATAGTATCTAAGCAGTCTGGAGCTATTTGTGGTCTGGTACAATGCTGAAAATGTCAGCTGTCTTCTATTTGAGTGTTTTATAAACCCCAGTGCAATTCTTTGGGTCTTTATGACCTATCAATACAAAACTTTAACTTCAGCTGGCAGCCCAGCAGGCACATATGAAGTGCTTCAGCTGGCTTATTTAGTTGAACTCATGGCCATTTGAAATTTTGCTATTTGGTATTTAGACTTCTATTGGCAATTAAAATGATACTTGGAAATATTGGTGGTGGCACTGGCAAGGCTTTATTATGAAAAAGCGAACCATCTTCCATCTCTTGTGAACAGTCAGGCATTGTTGTTCTCTCATCGCTTTTATTAAGAATAATAAGAACACAAAACACATCTAACACCCTCAGTATTGGTGAGTGACAGCTGCGGCTGGTCCACCACTCCCCTGAGCCAAGCCCTGTCACATACACGCATGCCCAGCATGTCAGCGTCCATCTGGGATCCTACCCTTCAAACTTCTGTCGCCCAGCTCCTTTCCGGCAGAAAGACCCAGGGACAAGAGTGTGAAGTCAGGCCTCACAGGGGCAAGAAGAAAGCCGTCCAAAGCCAGCTGGTCTGGCTTTGAGGAAAGCAAGAGAGATAGAAAGCACAAGAGAGAAAGAGAAAAGAGAGAGAGAAAGAGAGACAGAGAAAATTAAATAATAAAAGGGAAATTAAGAAAGTAAGAGTGGCACACCTGAGAAAGATACCTGAGGAAGGCCTTGGCAGCAGGTTCTGTGAAGGTAATCGATCATCTAAAAAAAAAAACAGGTGAGACACACAGAGGGGGAGGGGCAAAGGGGCAGAGGTATTGTATACAAAATATTAACACATGACCTGACTGCTTGTGACCGGTAAGTAATAGATAGTGCAAACAGAGAAATCATGCTGCTATATATTTAAACTTGTTGCAATATATTCGGTTATTTTTACTCAGTCTTATGAATTTTATTCATAATAATTATTACACTCAACGTCATCAAAATAGCTCAACAAACTTTATCATTGCAGGATTGCACCACTTTCATTTTATTTGAATAACATGTTCAGTCTGTTTTAGAGAGTTGAAATTGTAAACAGAGGAAACAGGTTTTCTAGGAGGATTTTTGGTTCAATTTTGTCGATGTCTTTGCTTTGCCTGCACCACACTGATTTTTTTTTTTAACTCAGATTTTTTAAATTGCTTTAAACTCAAAAATTGATTTTGCATTTCATAATAATCGTTTCACTACTTACTGGTTATTATACAAATTATTATACAAAATGTTCACTAAATTAGATGTAAGAAGAACAAAATGTGTTTCTTTCTCGCTAATCTCGGGATCACAGGTGGCTGGTGTTCATTGTGGTTTGGGTTCTGGTGCCAATGGGTGTTTGCACAGGGGATCCGGAGTATGCGCCTTGCCCTGATGGGACTTTTTGTATGCACAGCTCCAGCTTTAAAGGGCTTCAAATAGAATGTGAAAAAATGTGAAGTCACAGAGGCCACATAATCAGGGATTTCATCAATATCCATAGCCATTTTCAAGGGATTACTTACAACCGTGCAAGTTTGCTGTGGATTCTGTTGCTATATCTTCTATTGCAGCTTAGTTATTTCAGATGGCACTGGCTTTGGAATAAGTATTTGTCTTACGAAATTGATATAATGAAGTACTTTTACACTGACATCTGTGTTTGTCTGACTTGAGACTGTTGAACTTGTCATGCTGGTTGTGATTTTTTGTCATTGTGCATGTAATTCATGATGACATTAAGGAAAAAGTCAAATTGCACAATTTAATTAATTTGATATGAATTAATATTGACATACCTTAAGTTAACTTATGGTAATAGTGACAATAACCAATGTTTTAAAAAACACACACACACACAAAAAAAAAAACAAGCATACAAGGTTGATCTGTTCAGCGAGGAAAATACTTTTTTTTATCTTAAAAATTTATATTTATGCTGCAAACATCTGTTTACACAAAGTAGCTGCAAAAAAGTAAATAGATATTTATATAATAAAATATATAATGACTTAGCTGCCAGTTTTGATTGCTATCTGAATCCATGATGATTGCTTATTATTAACATCCATTATTTTTGTCAGGTTCAATTCGAAGCTCAAAGTCAAACTGTGCTGTGGATTAGAAAGTTATAAAAGTCTCAACACTGTATTAGTGTTTTTATAAATGCATTTTATAAATGTAAATAATGTATGAAGGGCCCAAACCTATTCTGGTACATTTTTATCTATTGATCTTTTTTTGTTGTTTCATTGTTTTAACATGTTGTAATTCATTTGATACCCTGCCTGTCCCATTTTACATGTGGCAAAACGATGGTAAAACAAATTGCCTTTAAGTCCCAGCAAAAACAAGTCATGTTCAGCACCACACCTCTTCCACAGATCTTACAACTACACGTGACTCTGACACATGCAACGTAAAACGCAGCCAGCCTCTTTTATCTGATTGGTCAGTGACAATCCGCTGAGGGATCGGATTGGATGAGAAGCGTGTCACTTCAAATGTACTGACCCTATTGTTACTGTTGTTTTATAGAACTTACGTCAATCGTATCTAAGGTAGTGCCAGTGACGACCATAATAAATATTACATTGCTCTGCACATAATGGGCTTTTAGAAAGCATACAGTAATGGTTTCTGTGGTCCAATAACGACGTCTTTTTTGACTTTTTAACTTTTTTTTTTATTTTTTATTTATTTATACAGTGCTTTAACTATCACTTCCTCGATTCGATGACATGAACATACTATTCGGGTTGTTTCCTCGCTTTCTCAAACTGTTAAACACGGTGATGTCATGGTGTGGCGGGAGCAGTCTCCTTCTCTCCTTAACTGGCGCGCTCACTTGTTTATCGCGTTTCCTTTTGACAAAAACACAATGTATGACTTTTTTCGTGATGTTTTCATTTTGCTTAAGTCGGAGTTCTTGAGTTTTTCATATTTGTTTTTAAACTAGAGATGAGACACGAGTAGAGTAGGAGGTGGAGGATGAGGAGGCGGCGTTTTATGGCAAGCCCTTGTAGCAATTATTCCTTTAGAATAACAATAATCTATTGTAGGCTACTTGTATATTTAATTACTACGAAATAATCGAATAGTGACTACTTTTACTAGTGGCTCTTTTACTTAGAAGACGGGATGTATTCCGCCAATTGCAATTTCTCCCATTCATAAGTAAGCTAATAGACCTTATGCCAGAGAAACAAGCTCGCAGCCATCGCTAATATTGTTTGAATTTCTGTTTTTGCGGTATATTTTTTGGCATGGCTGCTGAAGAGTAATTAGCTGGAGAAGTGGATTTAGCCTACTTACTGTAGAGTTAACAAAAGTTATCATGAGCAGCATTGTAACCTAATGTTTGAAGCGGATGTCATAACATATGTCAATTATACAAGGAAGATTTTAAAATGAGCGGTTCATTCACAATACGTAAGATTTTACCTTCATGTGGTGTAAATACAAACAGGAAGACAGAGCACAATGAGGAAAAGGGGCGGGGCTACTACACAAGGTCTATAAGTGAACCTTCTTTCTATACTATAGCCTAGTCTTTGCTAGCCTTTGTATTCAAGTTGTTGGTGGTACCTTTTCCAGTTTTACTTGTAACTTCTTTAGGAACTACTACTTATATTTTAGTTAGGACTATTCCAATAGGCCTACTAGTATTCCAGTTTTCTTAGTGCCAGTAAAATAAACATTAGTATTATGGATTAGACACTAATAGCCTGGATTTCTGATAATAGTGATTTATAAGACTTTTAATCAAGCTATAAAGTAGTCTGTTTAACTAGTCATTACATAAAACATAGCCTAAGTAAAATACTATTGTAAAACATGAGGGAAGAAATGGACTCGTAACAAGTGGGATGTATAGGCCTACTAATGTCTCAAAAATAGGTAGTATCTAATTAAGTAGGCCTACAAGAGCTGGGATCGGTTCTAACTTGAGATTGTTAATAATTAAGTAGAGAGAATTAATAAGCACTATTGGGGCTATAAAGCATAGGAACCTCACTATTTCATCTCTTACTTGTAATAAAACATAAGTTACAGTAATACAGCGATTGAACCTATTTAGTTTTAAAAGGAATGTATGTTAAAACGGCTTGCCGTAGGAGGTTGCCTCCGTCTAGTGTTCGTCATATTGGGGGAGGAGCTTGTGTTGTGACAAGAGCGACTGCTGCTTCTTCTGAGTTTGTCAGCCCAGCTCCCGAAAATAGAAGCCGTGTGTCAATGTGACTGAAAATACATTTATGTCACAGTGTATCCACGGGAGTCACTGATACACAGTATCTATATACAGCGAGGGGGACCGCGAAGAAAAAAAGGTGAGTCGCAAAAATAGCAACAATGTTTAGACAGCAGTCAGAGAGCGAGAGAGAAAGAGGAGGGAGTCGTGGAGTGAGAATGGATGAGCACAAATTAAACGCGTTACAATTCGTTTGGGAAGCTAAACATGTTTGTCATGTGTGTGTCTGAGGGTCGGCAACACGCCTGGAAGAATTTGATGCCGAGTTGCGAGCACCTGATTGAAGGACAACAATATTTTTCGTGCTCGTAATTCTCTGTGAAGAGCTCGTGCGTGGTTTTGGGTTCAGTCCACTTTGACACTTGGCATAGTTGCGCTAGTCTCGCATCATTTTCCGGGCGGTGTTAAATATTTCTGGAGGGGCGATTAAAAATGAAAGATATTAGTCAGGAAAGCCAGCGGACAGTAAGGTTTTTTTTTTTACTGTAAGAGTAGAGTTTGTGTGGATATTGTAGTTTGAGAACCGTTAAGCTTTCGTTTTTGAATATCTCTGGTTGAAGAGGGTCACCTGCAGAGATTCAGAACTTCAAAACAGGGCAAGTTCAACTTCAGAACTCGTGCGACATAATGTTTCTTGACTTTGTGTTTGTCTCCTAACTGTGGTTAAATTCAAATAGCCAATCTATTCCATTCTAGCAGGCTTTTTGAAAGGAGAAGTTTTTTAAAGCACCCAAACTAGCACAGACAAATACATGTAGCCTACTAATTTTCCGTACTTTAGACAATATAATTTGTGATAATTAAATTGTTTTAGATTTTAAGACATTCTAACACGCAGTCAACAGGGTTAAATGTAGGACATAACCTCTCTCTTTAGAGTATTGCACTCTAAAGCACGCCCGGCAACTTTATGAATATTATAGAAAGTTATTGATCTTTCGTTATGCATAACTTTGGAAGTCGTTGCAAATACTTTTCTGTCTGAAATCTAGATGGTGCTGGTCTCTTGCAGAGCTTTGGATAGTTGAAACTATAGGAACAGCACGAAGTGTCGTATTGGTGAAGCGTCGCAGGGTGTATTGGAGTCTCTCTGTACATACTGTATGTTAGTGAATAAACTGAGACAAGTGTAAATTGATGCCATCAATTATTTTATTATAGCATATTAATTTAACTTGTGATTTAATGTTATTCATGAGGTCACAGTGTCTTGTTACAAACTAGTGAGAGGTCTAGCTATTGTGTGGTACATGATTGTGACTCATCTGCAAGGCCATACTGATGGAAAGTTAATTCAATTAAATATAATTTCTATTTCTTTAATTTTGAGCTTGTATTGCCACTAATCGACAATTGGGTCATACCCTTTTATTAGTTATAAAAAAAAATGGCCTGTTTTGTGTCTTTTCTGCAAGAGCTGCTGACTTTGACATGCACAGTGAGGGAACAGCCAAATCATCCACCGGCAGAGAGTGTATACTTGTGCTTGTAAGATTACACATGCCCCGTAGCCTGCCATTTAGTTATCAGTAAAGTGTCTTGAACGCAACATTACGAGATGACATGTCATTTTGACCTTCACAAATGTTATAGGTGCATCAATTATAAATATTTCACATTGATAAAGATATAAAATTGACCAAACTAATACAAAAGTAAGCCACGTTGTCTTGACCTGTAGTCCAAATGCCAAAGGCTAAATGAGGCTGTGTTCCTAGGGTTGCTCAATGCTTGTGTCTGACAAGCATAGTAATTACGAGCCACACGAGGCAGGCAATCAGATTACGGTACATCATCATGAAAATGACCTCAGGAAGAATGTTTGTCTGCCCCTCTGATTGTTTGGCTTTTAAGAGGCTTAAAGCCTCTGTGGTCAATGCCCAACACACTATAGATTTATTGATTAGTTCAATATTTCAAGCTGCTCAGAGAGATGGTATAGCCTTATAGGAAATAGTGTTTGTCCCAAATTGAACAAAGGCAAAAAAACAAAACAAAAAAAAAAACAAACAAACATGTGTCTTTCTTGTGCATGAGTGCATGTTTTGGATTTGGGCTGGAGCACATTTATTTGATTATTTGATTTGATTATTTGAACATGAAGTAGTGTTATTTAATAAAAACAAAATCAATCTTTGGACTCACTTTAACTACTATGTACTAACATTTAAATTAATAATTTGATATGTATGTATTGTATACATTTTTGTGTATATTTATTGTGATTTTATATTGTACACAGACATACTGCATGCATATCTGTAATTCATTTAATGAAAAATGTGTTTTTGCAACACAAAATGAACACAATAAGTAAGTACATTTTAGTTAAAACACCTAATATAAAGTCACACAGAAGCTTGACATAATACTATAAGTATATATGAAGTATGTATTTGTGATGGACAGAGATTTATTCAGCCTTGGTGTTAGAATTGGTTCTATGTTATTGTTTGATTAGCCCATTAACAGTACGGATAACACGCATTGAAAAAGTTTTGTTGCAAACCATGTTAAAATATGGTTTGAATAAATGTGTTTTGCTGCCCTCTTTTTCATCTGAGGTGCATAGTAAAGATTTAATATCCCAGTCAAGTGTATAATATACCATCGCACTTTTTCCATCTGGCCTTCTGTGCGACTTCATTATAGTTTAATAAGCCCAAACTAAACATGGGTGCAAATTCAGCTCTGAAAACATCACACTGAAATTCAATAGCTTTCTGTTTACACACTTGACAATGAATTAGTCAGCGAAGGAATTCTTTTAATATTCTGAATGCTGTTCACCCGACATGCCCCTCTACAAATCCGATAAAGCACAACATCACACTTGAAATTGGTGTCCTGCTGTGCTCTAGTAATAAAGCGTCTTTTGTTTTATGATGTTTTGTTTGTTTTTTATGACTAGATACTGATACACCAGGGGTATTTTTTTATATGAAGCTTCTATTTCTGATATTTTTTTGGGGGGTTGTTTTCTTTTGTATATTAATTGACTTTAAATCACTCCTCTTTTTGACCCCGGTCAATGCTAATGTAGTTGAATAAAGTCCATGCAATCAGTATCTAAAATGATTTCCAGGTTAGACTCAACAGCACTGGACCACGGTTAAATACATTCTGACGTGTGATTTCTTGTGTCTTACAGCTTGAGATCAGAGCGCACTTGGGCTGTAGAAGTTTTCTCAGGGCCACTTCTTAATATTTCTCCCATAGGCTTGCTGTAGACTGTATAGTTTGCACTTCATCTGGATTAATGCATCAGATTTATAGCGTGTGCTATATGGTGCACTTGTACCTCTTCTGTCAGTATGCATCGTCCCATGGGCGTCAGTCCATGCCTGTCCTGTTCTTGTGAAATAAAGTCAGCCGTGGTGAAGTCGAGCTCCAGAGGTGGTGATTGGTGTTGCCCAGGGTGGGGGTTAGAGCATCTCCCACTGTGCTGTTCATAGCACTCCAATCTCACAGCCTGCTCTCAGCTCCTTCCAGGAGAGAGTGAATAGAGAGAGTCTGGAGTGTGTGGGCGAGTCTGATCTGCAATTAACGCTGGTTGTCAGAAAGAGAAGGCTGGCGTTTACACCATGCTTCTGAATCACTGAGCGAAACACTTTTCCTCTCTCCCCTTCCCCCTCGAACAGGGCATTTTACCCCAGGAGGAGAAACCACCAGGAAGCTCCAAGTAGAGAGAAGCATTGAAAGCAAAAGAAGAAAGAACGTAAATAAGTCTTGAGCTGGATATTTTGGGTCCAGGACTGAGGATTGTGCTGCTTCGTTTGTTAGGGTAAGCCCAGCTCTTCTTCTCTTCCTGTCAAACAATGCTGCATCTGTTTTAATTACACAGAGCCTCACTTTTTATGTATTAAATCTAATGAAGTAAACATGATACTGTGCCATATGGTCAGTTGACATCTAATGTTGAGTGCCTGCCATATACTCTACATGCACAATAGGATTTATATGGTGAAACTCTGTTGAAAACAAGTTGTTGGTCTTGTTTCAAATAGGACCATTGGCATTGGAGAAGTTATAGTGTTTAATTTGAAGGTTAATTTCACGTTAGCTGAATTTAAAGTGAAACACCCTGTTCTTATGTGTCTTATTTGAGTCAGCTGCAGCTGGCAAAGGATGCATTGTTCAGTCTCAAAGTTAGCCACAAATGTTATTTAACAAGCGGAGGCTGGAACTTTTCAGAACAAGGGCACTGGTATGTAATTTTGTTAGTCTGTACATTTGAAAAAAATGAGAAGAGAGATTTATTCATTCATTAATTGCTGCTGAAAATGTGATGCAATTTATTATTTAGAGACCAAGATTGTGGAATTCTGTCAACTATGTATGTTTTGTAAAATAAAAATACTGCTTTTTAAACTATATTGTTAACTGAGCTTAAAGGTATAGCGGAGGATCTTTCCGAATTTTAGATAAGAACCGCCCTCTCCACTTTTTGAAAAAATGCACATGCGCAACACACTACATGCTCCCGAGAGGGAACGCCTATTAAACGTGTGCGAGGTTCTCCTCGTGCACGCTCTGTTTACAAGTTGCTGTCGGCATTACTCATACAAGATTACTTTCCAAAAGAAGATTTGCACTTTTTCACCAAATAGCATGCCAAACTTTACCTGTCGAGTAGAAACTTCGCGACTGAGGCATTAGTGGGAAGCCCAACCTGTGTTTTCAGCGCACGCCATCGTGTGAAACAATCTCCCAAAAACACTCTGATCTTGTTTCTCTCTTCTGAGGCCTTTCTCTTCTTCTCATACAGTTCGTACAAACTTTTTCTCTTGCGACCCTCAGACATTTTCAAAGGACCCGGTGAAACGGCGAGCTTCAATGAATGGCTTAAACCGTAACTCTAGCTCACCACCACACATAAACACCTGAAAGTGCGCATGCGCAGAAAGCGAAAACTAAGGGACGAGCACGTACGACGGCCTTACGTTACATATCACCAGAATGATTGACACTTAGGTGGACCAATAGTTTACACTACCCATCCGGAAAAAGAAAATCCTCCGCTATACCTTTAAGGATCTTAAGTGAAATGTTTAATCTTTGCTGTCATCCATTCGCAATATAAACCAAAACAAGTAACAGCAAATCCACTCAATGACATATTTAATGACACATTTGTGCAATACTTACTGGAAACAGGCCGGTTTCAGGGGACGTCATTGCATTTTACGCGTCTTGCTCATTACTTGTTCGAACGCTCCTGTCGCAGGCCCATTCTTTTTCCCAGAGTGTGAAGACTCTTTAGCAGTCCTGTTCTAAATATTTTTCAGATCAGGCCTATGGAATGTGCCATACTTCTGCACCATGTCCATTAAATCACGCTCGGTTTTCTTTTTGTGCAACGGCTCTCTTTCACGCTTGCTCAGAGCAGCGTGATTCATTGTTTATTGGAACCCTATCATTGAGCTGGAGATTCCAGCATTCTCCCGTGAGACCTGGAGGCAGGATGCAGAATCTTGAGCCCAGCAGATAATGTTTGAGCCATAGTTTGCTTGTGTGGGCAATGCAGACCTTTTTCCCTCCTCTGGGAACATCTCGGAAGATTTTTTTTTTGTTCAATAAAAGGCGTATAAATGGGCTGCTTTTATCACCATAAAGGGCAGAGTTATGAATATGCATCCACATGCATATATTCAGTTGATTTTAGTCTGCGCTGACTTCCCTCTCTATTATCTGTGGTTTTTGGATCGGCTCTCTAACCCAGTGGAATGTACGATGTCCCAGCGGGGTCACCCCATAAGTAGCAGCTCCAAAACCAGAAACCTCTGGCTGCCTCCTGTCCCCACCACCACTCCACATTGCCACACTTTTGATTCTAAATAAGTTACCAGAGGATATGGGGAACATGTTAGGCAAACAGAAAATCATCGTTTAAGACGTGTATCAAAATATTAGCTCCTCATTTAACTTGCATGCACACACAACTGCGTCTGTTGCAAGCCGTAAATAGGTTTCCATTTCACTTGCCAAATAAAACCATCTATCAGGTTCTTAGGCTCCTCAGTTTTAGCTTTATTAGCCAGCTTCTTAATATGTAGTGATGATGATTTCCAAACCATTGGCTTGAGGATTAGCATCCAAGTTGGCACAGGCCTCCTCACCACCACATGAAAATACAGCTCACTTTCTGACATGTGGATAAGATTTCAGAGTTAATATTGGTTAAATCGTATTTGAAGTGTATAGCCAGTGTTGCAGAATGGCTGGGGCAAAAAAGCATGCACAAAATTATAATTAAATAAGAGCATGTGAGAGGGACTTACAACTGAGAATTATCTGGCTAGACACACGTCAGCTGAATGTATTCCTGTTTCTCTATTTATCACTCCCTAGAAAAGCCTTCGGGTCTGTCTGGGTCATCAAGAACAGAATTTAGGCAAGAATGGTGTGATACGTCGTCAGTGTTACCCAACCAAAATGTTTGTGAACACAAATGTTATTCTTCCATCTTTGCAGTTTTAAATCTGTTGTAAATGTACAAGAACTTCATTCAATTTGTCAATAATCTCCATTTAACTTCTAACATTCATTAAAGGGTATTAAACTTTAATGCCTGTCCATCTGAAGTTTAATGGAGACTCTGTAGTCTCAGAGTGCCATAGCCACACTGTATCAAATTTCTATTTAAGCAATATCAATACCATTTTTAATACCGTAAGCATTTGAAAAAGTGGTCAAAGTTTCCAGGGAACATTGTATTGTTAGGTTGAAATTGTAATTTACAATTTGGACATTCCCTGCATAAAGACACAACTTTACCCAGGAAACCCAGTGTTGTCTGACCACACATGTTCATGTAACAGCATTTTTGAAAGCAAATGAGTGATCTACTTCTTTAGTGCTGCACGACCGGAAGGCTACGCCTGCGTTTTCTAAAGAAACAGCTAACATTGACCTTTCGACTGGCCTGCCCTTGGCTGTGACCTCTGGTGTTAAGCCACGCCATACGGTCCACTCAGCACATGTGCTGCTGAACAGTGCAGAGCGGCTTAAGGATCGTCAACCTCTTTCCAGTCTCCTTCGCCCTTCCCGAAGAGCACCTGGTTTCAGGTGTCCCCTTCGCTCTAGGCCGTGGCTGGGTCCTCGGCATCACGGGTGTGAGACTGAAGCCAGAGCAGCCCAAAGCTGCTAATCCTCTTTCCCTACTGATCCTCTTCCTCTCTGCCTCCTCACCCTGCCACCACGCCGCCCTCTCAGGGTTTAAAGGGCAGCATAGGCAGAAGTCCCATGTTACTCAACACCAAACCAAAACAAAACAAAACCCTTCAAGTGCTGAACACTAATCCGTGTAGTCCATGGAGGGTAACTTACCGTAGATTATCTCATTTTGTGGGTCAGCGATTAGCCTTGACACAAGCTTCATTATGAACTCCTATGAGTGCCGGTTTATCTTGAAGTGCCACTGTGATCAGGATTATGTCTTTTATCTGTTGTTGCACTTGTCATCAGAGTGCCTCTTTATCCTCCTGGGACCCAGCAAATCATTTTTGTCCTCTGTTGGGGACATTTTTTTATGAATATCGCAGAGAACCTATATTTTAAATGTGAGGTGTATAAAAATCACATCCTGGGATTTTTAGAGAAACCAAATGTTTGAGGCTTTGGCCATACTCTTTTCCTTGGTTTAACAATTCAAAATATTTTATAAAAAATAAACAATAGGTTATTATTATATAATTATTTTTATTTTTGTAGAAATATCAGTTGTATTTGATTTATTTCTTGTACACTACTGTTCAAAAGTTTGGGATGGTTTCTGAATAATATTTCACAATATTACTCTTTTGCTGTATTTTGATCAAATGAATGCAGGCTTGTTGAGCATAAAAGACATTCATAAACCTCAAACTTTTGAATGGTGTAAATAAATTGTTTATGCGTTGTTAATTCTCTTTTATGATTTTAATATTCTTTGTTAAACAAGTTGCCCCAAAAGTATTATGTGTATGCATCATTTTTCAATTATGTTAAGTGGATTTTCAATTTTTTTTTTCTTTGCTGCATGGGCCAGAAAGTTAAAGTTCCACACTTGTCTCAGTTGTCTCTGAATAGATAATTTTCAATTTCACAATTATAATTATTCATTGGAAATACTTTGCACACTTCTGCATGATTAATACTCATTTCGTTAAGGTAAAATGTCCTCTAGCAAAATTACTTTCTGAAAGTGAGACTGAGCATATGGGAAAGAAAAGCGTTTTAAAGCTTGTGAAAGTCCTCTCTCTCAGCCCTCCATGCGTCACGTGATGTCACCGAGGGTGCGCGTAAGCAAGTGTGGCTTCTGAGGTGGGCTCGTGTGAACGTGTGGTAGGCACAGGCACTGCTGATGGCTCGGAGGAGTGACGCAGTCTGCACCTGTGTTCTCTCATTAACTCTGCTCTGTGGGCGCTGATATGTGCTTCAGACTGCAGCCGTGTGTTGCTCCCTGTGCTTATAATATCAGCATTGGATGTTATTGTGGACGCACCTTAAGAGAGAAACATGTCTCAGTGGAACCATAATGCCGCGCTTGTATCGTTTTGAGCCAACATCCCTTCTGGCTTGTTGTTTTTCTTTATATCATAGTAGATGGTTTTTGAATGTGATGTTGTTTTCGTGCCACATTATTGCTTTCTATCATCTCTGTAGTTTTAAGGAACTGTTTTTGAATAATGACACATCATCTGTCATTTATGAGTGTTATATGCAATGAGTGTCTGTAATGCTTTCAGCTCAAAGACAAGCGCTTCTTAAGTATCTGTTTATCTGTCTGTCTGTCTGTCTGTCTGTCTGTCGCAAATTAGATTTGAAATGTCTAATGCAAAGTCAAATTCAGTACATTTAGTTATAAATAGTTACAAATAGAATTTAGATCAATATAAACAAGGCATATTTACCAAAATGTTCAATAATTGTGAAAAACAAAAGAAAAATCGTAAATTATTTTTGCAACAATATAACAATACATAATCATAAACAACAATAATTATCAACATACATTTTTGGTAAAACTAAAAAATAAGTCACAGAGACTATTTCACATTAATTTCGAATCGAATCGAATGCACTGGACATCAGAGGCTAAAAAAAGGTTCATTAAAATCATCACAATGTTTACAATGTTGTTTAATTTTATAGTGCCAGGAAAAGCATTGTGAATAAATTGTGAAAGTTCGATAAATTGCCCAGCCCTATGTCACTGTGAGCTGAAAGCATGTTTGGCATGTAAATCATAATAGCAAAACCATCTACTTGTCCTGGGTGTGTCTTTTTTTAACAAGACAAGACTCTCTTTAAACTCTCTTGAACTTAACAGAATTAAAAAGATCATTCTAGTTAGAGTAATTCATTTACTTGTGAAGGAAATAAAACTATGATTAATTACTGATGGAAAAAGATCATCCCAAAAGAATGTTGTTTTAATTTGTCACACTGTAACAGCGTATCATGAATGTTCATTGTTGCGGTTCAAGTCAAGTCAGAACCTGTGGCACAGTTGGAAATAATGCAGCTGTGCTCTACAAACAGGAAGAAAAGGGGCCCTCATCCGTGTTTTCCCCAGTTGTTGGAGAGATGTGGCGAGTTTGTGGCTGCAAAAGGTTGTAAAAGATGATACATGACAATCAGAGGGCCATACTGTAAATTGTTATTGGTTATTGACCTTCCTTCTTTGGTTTTTCACTTTAGTTTACTCTTTTACTTAAGTTTAGCACTGACATATTCTGACCACGAGCTACTGTGAGAAGAAAGAAAAACATTGAGGAACCCATGCTGGTGATTAGGCATTTATATAATTGTAATGACAGGCAGATCTGTTCAGATTATAAAATGCTAAATTGCTGTTTTTTGCCCGGCGTGATTCCTCCCTAACCCTAAACACATGTCCGATCTGTCTGTGAACCCTGCCGATATGCTTTTGGCACACTGTCTCATCTATCTGTGAGGGAGTTTTAAATTACCCTAATCCCCTGAATTTGCAAAGACGTAATTCCAGTAATATATGACTCCAGTGATTTGTCAAGGCCACCTGGAATATTTTCCATCTTTCCACTGTCGGTAGCACACTGATAGCAGGATGTCCATGTAAAAAGCTCCATCCTGGATGTAAATGGAGCTCTTTGTCTTAACTGTGCTGAGAGGGAAATTGCCCATGCTTTTAGATCCATATTCAACACAACGCTATTTCAATGGTTCTTTTATTTTACTGGTGTTCAGCTGAAGAATTCGACTATAGCAGGGTCCTCTTCCATCTTGATTTTTATTCTGTTGCCGGATGGAAACAATCTCAAGCTTCAGATAAACATCAGCCTGCTTTCTCTCCATAAGGACCATTACGTTGAACACTTTTCATTGCAGATCCTAATTATTTAAAACCAGTATGTCATGACTTGACTTGAGCAGTATCTGAGAGCTTCAGGTGCTTTACTGTAGTTGAGATTTTCTCTCCATAGTCTTGTACCCCATTCTGAAGCGTAACCGAATATTGTGAATAGTTAACCATAGCAAATCTTTGTAGCTTGTGCATGTTTTATTAGGTTTCCCCTTTCATTGATTTTGCACATTGATTAGATTAACGTTCACAGGTCAACAGCGTCTGTCTATTTATCAATGGGCTTGCCATGACGATACCACGATAACGCAGTAAAGCAGAGAAAACATGGCGAGATGGATTCGGGCTGAAAGGCTCATTCGTTTGGGAGCTGATATGAAGTAGTTGACCTCTGCCATGTAAGGAGAAAGAAGTGGAAGCCAGGACAGGGAGGTATCAGTTTTACAGGCATGACATCACCCTCCCTCTGGTGCTGGCACTTTACAGTGAGGGAAAACATGACGCCACTCCCTTAGTAAAAGTCTGAGCAGTTAAAACTCAGCGAAGTACACAGGACAATAAGATGTACGTGTCACTTTGTCTCGGTAAAGTGTTTTACGAATGTAGGGATATGGGTCAGTCTAGAAATACGGTCTCTGGCTAATGTTGAAATTGGTTGAATGTAAATTTTTCTGGCTCTAATGTTCATTTTAGTGGAGTATTTAAGTCAGAGAGGCTCGAAATTGAGGTCACACTATACATTGATTGATTCGCCAAGTGTACTATGTCATGTCACTGTGTTCTCAAACTCTTTGGTTGTACTACACCCGTAAGTGCATAAAGTTCTGCTTGTTACCAGCTTTCTCTCTCTCTGCTGATCCAGGTGAAATAGTACTCGGGGCCTGGTATCTCAGCTGCTCTGTGGCCATACTTGGCCAGCATCTCTGACACCCGGGGTCTTATCTCTCACTCGGCCACCCCCCCTCCCCCTCTTCGCCAATCATCTGTCTGTCAGTGGCTTAGCTGCTAGCCTGCTTCAGAGCACACGTGGGAAGAGAGCTAGGCCGTCACTAACCACCCAGTCAGGCCACAGGCTATCAGAGAACAGTTGTGCTGAAAAGATTCCTGGGAAGGCAAACAGCAGGGCTTCACTCTCACTAGCACAATGTCGCACTAGACCCCTTTGTCTCTGTATTTTATTTTTAGAACCCTCTCTTTGTGTTTAGGCTAGTTTTATTGACATTGGTGATGGAAACGGGGCACGTCGCAGGTCAGATTCGAACCTGCATTTCCCATCAACCGATATGCCACATCTCTGGCCCCTTCTCTCACTCACTGTAGAATATGGAGTAGCAGTATGTAAATCCTGTCAGATTCAATGATGAATTAGTTTATTATCAGCCACTCTCAGGAATAACAGTATCATCTCACTGACCCAATATTTGCACTTTGTTTCTTTGCATATTGGAGAACTCATTAGAATAAAGCAAATTTTGCCTTACTACAAGAAATCATTATTTGTTATGCTACACAGATGAGAAGTCCCGCTAACCAAAAAGCAAACATAAACAGACAATGCATATCTGTGCACTTCAAACATTAGTTCATTGTGTAGAGTTAAGAGAGACTGCATTTAGAGTCCATTAGTTAAAGAGCAGCGTTTTCTAAAGAAGTGCCTCCATTGTACAGTACATTGCATAAACACTAGTGCAGCTGCAAGCAGACGTTTCTGTAAAAACATATCTATATTTAAATTTTTTTTTTTTTGTGCTGAATGGAGGAAGTAAAAATCATCACGGCAGCCTCTCTGGAGCATGTATACTACAGCAACATTCTTTTCTCTCTTTTCATCTCCTCTATTTTCTCTAACCGTTTCTCATCAGGCAGTCTTGTACTGCAAAACAAAGAGTTAGTGGTTTGAACCTTCTGCAAAACCTAACAACAGGCTCCAACAGTCCAGCTAAGTAACATGAAGTTGATTCTACAGTTTCAGCCCATAATGGAATTAAGAGAATAGTTTGACTTGCCAAATATGTTTTTTTTTTTTTTTTTTTGGTGACAGGCTCTCAAAATTGTAGGGTACTCTTCAATTGCATTTTTCTTCAAGGGCCCCAGAGAGAGATGCAGCTTATCGGTCGGGTTGCCATCATGTCATTTTGAAAAATCACACAAGGGGAAGCATTTTTATCCCGAACAGCTTTTTGCTTTAGATTTCAAACAAATGACATGTAGTTTTTTTTTGGTGCTGCCTTCTTTCTTTCATGGAATGTGAGAGATTATTGTGTGTATATATATAAATATAAATTTCATCAGTTCACAACCTTTCCCAGTTTATGAGTCATTGGCATCCATGCTGCCTGGATTGCATAAACCTTTTACATAATGGAGTATTGTAGAACAATGGGACTGAAGAGGATTGAAATGTCATAGGGAAAGAGCATAGTATCAAATATTTAGTGTAAGCCGAAAGCTAAAGTTTTCCTGTAAAAAGCTGAAGTATCTCACAGGTCAGGCAGAGAAAGGCATTTAGTGTCTGCTCTGACAGCTGGAGTGCTAAAGATAGGATTTTTTGTTGTATTTGGGTGCAGAGATTACCTTAGTCATCGTAGATAGTTAGTCAATTACAGAGGTCTAGATTTTTTTATACAGTTTTTATATATTTTTAGATTTTTAGTACTGGCGCTTTAATTGGCATGCTGACAGCATGCCGTGTCTTTGTCGTTTGCCAATTTGCAGGGTAAAAACCTCTTGGTTTTGTATTTTAATTCATCCCGTTTACAGGAACAATATGTAAGATTTTTGGATTAAAATATTATAAATATAGACTTGTTGACATTATCCGAAATGTTTCCAACAATGTTTAAATCCAGATAAATCAGCCATTTGAACCAGTGTTACGGCTTGTGTCATTGTGTTGTCTATTGATGTCTTATCTACATTACCCTCGCATTCCAAGTAATACTTCCGTTAAAAACCATGGAAGCACCAAAGACGCTTTAATGTATTATGATTTATTAGACAGATGAGCAACTGTTTGGATGTCTTTATTGACAGAAAACGAATCATTGTTATATAGCTCAACACAGTTAGTCATGTTGTTTGAATCTATAATATATTTGTACCGTGCCTCAGAGACAACACTATTTTGTGGCTAACATAGCATAATCAGAATGAGCTTTATTTGTAGAAACAATAATACAGCATTTCAGTACATACAGTACATTTTTTAATTAATTGCATGCCATTTAAGTCGTCAGCTTTTATTGATATGAAATTCTAATATCAATCTGCAATGTGCAACAAGTGTCTCATACCAGCCACCGAGATTAACGTTATTAACATAGCCTAACTTTCAACACACTCAAATGTATTTTTAGTATGATTGTATTGACAAAGTAAAACAGCGCTGCAGTTTGTCAAGTTAAATAGAGACTTCTACATTCTGTTTCATTCCTTTGTGCCCCATTCAGCTGTTTTTGAATTCAAGAATTTATCTTATGTTAATGCCTCCTAAGAAACGCATCTGAATGTGGACCAGCATAATTATATGATTTTCTTTGGACTACAGGTACTTGGCAGTCTCCCAACTTTTAAATAGTTTTGCAGATCCACATTAGAGAGGATGTCTGATGTGTGAAGTAACAATTGAAGGTTTGAATGTGGCTGTGATGCCCAAAAATATCGTCTAGGTAGGCAGCTCACAAGGTTTGAAACACAGTCACAGTATTGTGAATTTTCAATGATTTAGCTGTCTAGAGGATGTTACTGTGAGTTGTGTGCTCATGTTATGCATTAATGCACGGCATCTTTAATACTCATGAGCCACTGTTCCCTGAGGAGGAAAATCTGTTTATCATTTCTGAGCTGAGATCTGCGCAACATCAAAAGACCGCCATGCCAGTTAACACAGCTTGCAGGGTGGCTGTGGGCAAAACGGGGGGTAGTTCTGAGGGTAGGCAGACACTTCTATGTACATCAGTGGGGGATTAGTTATATCTGGTGAGGACTCTCTTTCTGCTGATGGACAGTCATGCAAAGAGAGCCAGGAACACATGCCATCATACAGTCCGGAAGAATGCTTTCATGCAAACATCTCATCTAGAGATCACACGGACTGTGTGCGCGTGTGTGTATTTTAACGCTGTTAGTGTATGTGAGAGTGGGTGAGAGAAAGAGAGGAAAGTAAGAATAAATGTTTGTAAAAATCTGTGAAAAAAAGCTTTCAAAAAAGCATGAAAGATCTGTGAAATATGAACGTTTTTGTGCCAAAGTTCATCTTGTGAATTGTTGCAATTTCACAACCTATTGCCATTTAAAAAAAAAAAAAAAAGAAAAAAAAAAAGTCTAAAGTTTAATAATAACTACTCTTGAGGAACTCATCCAAGTGGGGAAAAAATCCTTTGCTGACTTTTGTGTCAAGACATTCTCTCTGCGCATTGACATTCTGTCATAATGAATTTCGGTGATGAAATAATTTTTCAGACAAGCTCACAGTTTTTTCTTTTTGATTTCACTTTTGATGGAGATGTTGAGTGAGCTGGTGTAGATATGATGTCAAAGACGATCACACATCAGTCAAAGACCCTGATATTATGGTGGTAAACTGTGCTTTAAGTTACATACCTAAAGACAACATGAAACTGTATTCGCAACTCATTTTACTCCTGATGTGACACTTTTCTGAGTGAAAAATGATATTCAATTATGGGGGAAAAAATAAGGGTGACGTTCAATTTTATGCATCAGAAAATGTTTGGCTTTCCAGAACTGATTGTGAGTTTGCAGTCACCTTTTAATCTTAAAATAATATTGTAAAAACATACTTGTTTTTTATAATTTTCTATCAAAATGTAAGAACTTTCAACTTTGAAATTGTATTGTCTGCTGATGTTACAAAGGTCATTTGGGTGAAAAAATGATCTGGTTAATTCTAAAATGTCACATAATGGAAGCTAAATGTCGAGCGAGTGTCATTTTGTGTTGTGTTTATTGTATCATGTTAAATAAACCATCATATAATTTTTTTTTTGCTAGAAGTTGACCGATATAGATAAATGTTGACCATCTAACCCTAACCCATCTGGTTCAAGGATTTAGTTGTTTAGTTGATAAAAGACATCTGGATTGGCTTGGCGTTCCCTCACTTTTATTATAGACTCCAAAATCCCTGATTCCTGTCACAATTAGTCGCAAACGTTCACCCACCCAGCACAGTGGTCTTCCCACATGAAATAGATCTAACTGTTCAGAGAGGGTCATCGCTTTATCCTTGAGAAACTGAGAATCCATTCATCGGCTCGGCTTGGAAACCTGACTGACGCAAATGGATCACTGGGAATATGAGTGTCCCAGCAGTAATTATGTTACAACGCTGCTACCGCACACGACCAGAGGGTAGGGGGTGGGGGGGGAGAGGTGGTAGGCGGTGGTGAAGAGAATAGTGATACTTCTCTTGTTTCATTACAAGTTTTTTCCCCTCTTTTGTCCTTTTCTTATTGCCTGTCATATTCACACACACACGCAGACAGAGCACAACAATCCGTCATGACATTTACCATGTGCTGAAGAGTGAACTTCACAGTAGCACGTCACACCTAACGACTGTGCAATCAAAGGGTAGTTTTAAGTGAGGCTAGTTGCACTATTTCTTTTTTATCTTTTCTGCTCATAACTTTTTACTTTTTCAGATGTCTTTGTCATAAAAAAAAAAAAACATTTAGCAAAAGCTGAAAGAAAATGATGTAATTGATGGAGGGGACAGTGGTGGGAACTAGAGCCACATTGAAGTTTTCTCCATGGCTTTTTCAGCACGGCCCCTAAGGCATCTTCTCAGTCAAAGTCACCTTGTGTAGTTCGCCTCTCTCCCAGCTCTCGACCTTGCTTAAATCCTTGATTGATTGTGGGCACGTCTAGTGTGCGCTCGGCATTCTCTCACTGTGAATGTGGCATATCTTTATTGCTTTTATGATTTGAAGCAATAGACATTATATTCGTGATGATAGCACAGTTTCAAGTGTAATTTTAGATGCAATATAGTGTATTATTTTGTATTTTGTGATATCAGTAGGGTGGAAAAATCATGTTAGAAACACGCAGTTTATATAAAAGTTGATCAATGTTTTATTTGCCATCCATCCATCCATCCATCATTGGGTTGCAGTAAATTTTTTTATTAATTAATTGTTTTATTTATTTATTAATTAATTTTTTTTTATGAACTATGAATTAAGTAATTGATTACATTTTAATAAAATAACCACAATGGTATAACTCCTGTGTTTATGGTATTGATGTATATTTTGCTGCTTTAATTGCAAAGTCAAGTACATTTTGATGCATTAAAGGAGACATATCATGCTTTTAAATTGTTCCTTTTTACATATAAATCATACATTTGTAGTCTATATAAAGCGGAACTGCAATGCTTGGGTCTGAATTCCTCATTATTATAGCTCCACAGGCCCCTTTTCTACCCTTTTTCTGAGGTGCGTCTCAATCAACCCGTTTTGGTGCGGTCTCTTTAAATACAACTGAGACACTTCATACCCCGCCCCTCTACAGGTTGCAGAGGTTCAACTCCACCCCGTTCAGCCATTTTTGTAGTTTGATAGCAGAGATACGATTATCTAGCGGCACAGAAACTTTTTATTCACACGTTATTAACAAAATGTCAACAACGGAAGACTTGTCCATCCAGCCTTACATGTTCGAGCCAGAGTCAGAGCCGGAGCGAGATGAAAATGAAGACGACGAATCTGCAGAACAACGTCTTCATATGGATGTATCGCAATGGTGTGTACTGTATTTACACATGAAACTTTGGTCTTCCGACCTTTTACCACCGTGTCGATTTATTTTGATTAATATGTGCGAGGGAGAAAGAGCAAGACAGCGTCTAGTTTGGAGACGGTGATGTCTTGTTTACACGTTCGTCTGGCTCTGAAGAGAGAGAGAGTGAGCGCGCGTGCGACCGGGTCTCTCTCTCTGCTCGTTCTTTCAGTTAAACATGCGTCCTGACACAAGCGCGGCAGTTCATCTACATTAGACGGTGTAATGAAGCGTGTGGGTTACTACATCCAACAACCGAACATTTTAACTTACCCTCTCGTAACTTCTGCATCCTTTAGCTTGGACTACAAAATTGCAGTGAGAAATAGAAATGGCGGATTGCTCGAAGTGTTGGGCCGGGAGTCAATATCCTTATTTGGCAGTTTCGCTGCAAATACTGTGACGTATTAGTTCACAAAACGTCATAGATAACAGAAAAATCGGAACAGGTTGAAAAATATGACCAAAACAGAATATAAAGATATCAACGAAGCACCTGAAGAGAATAATTTCATATTTTCTGTACTTCTAAACACTCCAAATATACAACAAAATGCATTTAAGGGCTAAAAAAGTGGATTTAGCATGATATGTCCCCTTTAAAGCCACAAAATTGGATTGAAACCGATTAAAGGTCCCGTTCTATGCCCCTTTTCACAAGATGTAAAATAAGTCTCTGATGTCCCCAGAGTGTGTATGTGAAGTTTGAGCTCAAAATACCCAACAGATCATTTTTTACAGCATGTTTAAATTGACATTTTTTGGGGCTCAGAAAAACGAGCCGTTTCAGTGTGTCCCCTTTAAATGCAAATGAGGTGCTGCTGGACGACACAGGGGGCGGAGCTTCATGAGCTCGTGCTCAGTCTGTCAGGAAAAATTCATCTCACGGAATGATGATAATATCAGAAACTCTCAGTAACGGCGTTCATTTCGAGTCGGACAATAATGCCTACAGAGTCAGATTGCTGTATAGAGATGAAACAGGTATAGTTTAGTAGTTTAATTACGGTTATTATAACGTATTTGTCATCTGCTTGTAGGCTATGTATCCATTATTTATTAATAGCCCACAAGTCTGCTGTCTGAATGATGATCAAACATGTACTGATGAGTTTAATAAAGTTTATTGTACATCACACAAAAGATGAAGCGTCAGTTTTACTTCAGAAAATCACCGTAAGAGCTGAGTAAACACAGTAGGCTAAGTTATAAGAAGTGCGCAAGTAGCCAGTAGAGTTGAGGGAGCATTCCTGTGGGCGGAGGTTAGTCAAGAAACGGTTCTGGTGATGTCACTAATGCAGGATGTAGAGGGGTGTAGTCCAATCGAGCCGTTTTTTGTAGTCAACTTCTGTTAAATAAAATATCTCGCTTGGCATTGAACTTTGAGCTTTATAATTTTACAGATATTATTTATGCTCTAACAGCAACATTACACACTAACTAAAGTTTGAAACATGGAATCGCATGCAACGGGACCTTTAAGAAAGTTTAAAGCAGACAAAGCGACCGCAAATCATTTAATTTAATGATAATTTGCGCTTTGGAATTACATGGATGATGGTGACCGTATATACACCTATGTTAAGATATGAATGTAAATTGTAAAAATATATATAAAAAAAAAACGTATTAATCATGCATTTTGGGAAGTTTTATCTCGTGGGGCCGTACCTGCTGTTATTACTTTCGTTCAAGCCTGAGAGAGTTTGGATGTGGTGATGGCATTTTGGAGGTGAGAAGTGGCTTTCTTTTCCTCACCTCCCCGCCTCTGGTGCCAAGTTCTCGCCTGTTATAGTTCTATACGAGCAGTAAGGAAGATCGTCTCAGCTGGCATTGATCCGGGAAGGGAATATAGCGTGGTCAGAGCCAGAGGAGAGCCGTTGAATTGAGCATGCAGTCATTATCAGAGATTAACCACCCAATGTCTGCCTGCTCAGCAGTGCCAGAGAGCTACCCATCAAACAAACAGTATATAAACATCTATATCACACTCTTAAATCCAAGCTCTCAGAGTATAATACATAGATAATGAGAGAGATCAGACTGATGAGAAGCAAAGCAAATTTAGACCTGGTAAACATCGGCAGAGGGTTCAAATGAGGGTTTTGATATCCATTGCGTAAGGTTATATGTGTCATTTTCTTGGGAATGTCTTTTTTTGGGGGTGACACATGCTTTTGTTTCTTGGAACTGTGCTTGACAGTATCCAAATAAAGCTTTTTGAATGGGTCAGCCAAGGACAGACATGGTCTCCAGTCACATGTGTAGTAACCGTGAGCTCTAGGGATATCATATTTCACAAATAGTATAGTATAAAGTCCCCTTTAAGGATATATTTTCCTGCTCTGTCTTTCTTTATGTGTGGAATGAAACTTGTTTATTTTTAATCCCATCCTTCTTTTTTTGTGATGTAAGTGGCAAGTTTCCAGATTTAAGCATGACATCAGTTTTGAATGACAAAATTCAGTTCAGAATTAGTCACATGTTTTCATTGACATATAGGCTTAAGCATGCCAATGTGGCCTTCTAATTTTTATTGTGCCAATATAAACCACGGAATATGTCAGATTGATCCCATAGCGCCTAATTTAGTTCTGTTTCTCTGAGGGTGTGTGAGATTTTATATAGAATTTAGTTTTACTCCTCAAGCATTATCTACACACCCTGCCCTATTCTTTTATTCTGTTCTCTTATTATATTTTGCATAATGAAGTGCTAAAATATAAATGTAGAAAATCTCACGCCTGCGTAAGATTCCTCATATTTCAGTCTCCCCTCCAGGGCTCTTTTTTTTGTTGACATGAACATATGTACCATTTTCCTGAAACAGAGCTCATATCCTGATCATCTCAACTTGTGAAGAATGTATTTCGAAACTCATTTGTCCTGCTGCGTAACATCACCTTAAGCCATGTTTTAAAAAAGGAAGTTAACATGGTGTGAAAAGTTTGTTATGAGTGAGCGCGTGCAACATTATTCCATCTGCGCTCGCACACTCGCCTTCTCCGAGCCTCATTTTCACTCATTTCTTCACGCACTCCCCTTTGCTGGATCTTATTAATTATATCTCATTAGTTGCCTTGGAAACAGAGGTGAGGGAATGTGGAGAGAGGAAACTGAGAGACTTAACAAGGGAAAGAATGAGAGGATGAGAGCCAGAGAGAAAGGAAGCAAAAAGCAGAAAGGAAGCAAGACAGCAGAAAATAAAAGTGTGAGGAGGAAGAGGGGAAAATGGCATTGTCAGATTAGCATCGGGAGACATTAACTACGACGAAACTGCTGGGACCGGACTCTTTACCCTGGGCTGCTGGAGAGGAAGATAAGCACACGCTCACAAAGGCAGACACCAGTACGCCTCCTCCCCATCCAGGCCAGGTACACATCCACCTCTTAGAAGCCAGAGAACAAAAGCCCAGGCTCTCCACCCTCCCCTTCTGTTCTTATGTCAATGCGTCGCTACAAATGAACCTTAAAGTTTCCCCGCCAGACCCGCAACTGCAACACCACACTAAATGGAGGCAAATCAGTTCCTTTGTGTTTGTAATATGCTGAGCTTTTGTGGTCGACGGTCTGGTCATTTGTATTTGAAAGTTCTACACGGCCTACTGCAGATTTGTCCCGTTTTATGGCTTCGTCCTTCTTTGGTGTGTTATCGAATGGTGATTCATAGTTATGTAAGCTGGGAAGGTTTGAGCTTCTTATCAGCGGAGGCCAAAAAAAGGGAAGCCTGGTGCTGCTTGTTTAAAAAAAACAACAACAAATAAAGAACGAATGGAAAGAATAGAAAGTGAACGAGAGCTTGGAGGAGCGTGCTTGAGTCGCCTGCGAAATGGCCCTGGTTGTAAACATAATAAACATGCTGGGAGAATACACAGGAGATGGACTTGTGTAGTTGTTTAGTCTCCAACAGACAGGAAGATAACAAGGGGAAGGATCAGAGCAGACGCTTGTCCCAATGGCTCCTTTTTCCCCCTTTCTTCTCTCTCTCTCTGTGTCTCTGGCTTTTTCTTTCCCACCCTGTCTAGCTCTTTCTCTAATGTCTCTGGCTGGCTGCTATTGGTCATCTGAAGGGGTTTGAAAAACAGGAAGTTGAGGAGCAGGATGTAGGGAGTGTGTTCTGCCCACAGCTTGTTCTGGGACGTTGAGCTTTCAGGGCGGCTGTGCACAGGAAACAGCGCTGTCATGGTGGTGCCCGAGATTCTGGACACTGCCTGAAGTCGGAAAAGTAGTGACCCTCTCTATGTTTCCAAGTGCTACCACTAGGTTTCCCTTTACACCTTCAATACCATCTTTGAAGTAAGGAATGGAGGACTTTGTTTATATTGATATTGCATTTATATTGACAGATGGTGTGTGTTAATTCAGTGCACCACTAAATGTAATAGTATTTATGTGAGCAATTAGATAACTGTACTATGTATTTACTATATAATGTATATAGTGTGTGTATGTGTCTTTTCTTGGTGATCTAGTGACTTTTATTAATTTAATTATTTTAACCGCATTGAAAAAAATGATTCGTTGAATTTAATACATTTTTTTATCGTAAGTGGTTGTTTTTACCTACATTTAAACAAATGCATTAAGTTGAACTAAAATTAAGTTCAACTTAATGCATTTGTTTAAATGTAGGTAAAATCAATTGTGTGCAACCACTTACGATACATTTTTTTATTAAATTCAACTAATCATTTTTTCAGTGCAAAAGGTAAAATTTAGGATAAAGCAAGAATTGACACTTACTATAAATATGGATCTGTCACATTTGAAGCCGTTATGAAATAGTCCATTTATGTATAATCTGCTGCAGATATGCTTGCTATGATTTTAATTTCAGTAATTGAGAAAGAAACAATTATTTTTCGCATGATTTTGGTCAGATTTTCTTTTTAAATTAATGTGCAAAGAAAACACTTTCACACTTGTTGAGCCCTGTAAATAGTCTCTTTGTAGTCCATGCAGTCGCTTATATTCTTAATATGTTTTCAATACAGCTGAGGAAACCTCAGTTTATACAGTTAAGGGATTAGAGGAACACTCTTCAAAATGACAGGTTTGTTTAAAAGAGAGGTAGTTAAAGGTTTGGCAGGCAGATGAGGGAACGCAGTGTGCGAATGTGTGTATGTGTGCGGTAATTACAGTGGGAGTAGGGCATGTTTTATTGAGTGTGAAAAGGCCTGACCCCAGTACCAGCCCTCCCACACTCTCACATTGGCACGTTCCGAAGGGAGAGAGAGCGAGAGGCCTATCACTAACACACTGCTTGTGTGCTCACGCCCACTCGCACATGCACGCACAGCGCAATCATTTACATTTATATAGACCCGCTCATCATGGGATCATCTCAGTTACAATACACAATCCTCCCAGGCAGTGTGAAGGACATGGGAGTTTACTTGTTTATAAGACAAGGGAGCATCAGCATGTCAGCATGTCAGGTGGGGCCTCTCCTCTCACATTTTGAGGTGTGTGCGATAAATGCATGTTTCATATCTCAAATGGAAACCAAATATATATTACGTTACACAAGAGAAGATTTTCTCTCTCTCTCTCTCTCTCTCTCTCTCTCTCTCTCTCTCTCTCTCTCTCTCTCTCTCTCTCTCTCTCTCTCTCTCTCTCTCTCTCTCTCTCTCTCTCTCTCTCTCTCTCTCTCTCTCTCTCTCTCTCTCTCTCCCTCTCCCTCCCTATCGCACACGCTCTCTCTCTGTGTGAGTGTGTTTTGCCCCCCCGTATATGCACCTGTGTTCGACCGTGTGTGAGTGAACGACCTCTGTGCAGCGGGGTCAGGGTCAGCGCAGTGAGCACATGGACATGTCTCACTAGAGATCGGCTTTGCTGTGCACATTCTGTGGGTCATGTACTCCTATTGATTTTCATGTCAGGCCCCGGCAGTTGCTCCTATAGAGACATATTCCCCACTTATCGATCACAGTGACTGCAAATGTTTAGTAAGCAGCTTTCAAAAATGCTGGACTGGTTTAAATCAAAGATAAACTTTTGACCAGGTGCATTGCATCAAGGGGGCGCATTTGTAATGCATTTTTTGGTGAATACATTATTTCATGTTTTACTCAAGAACTGTATTGTTGCCACAAATTACATCACACGTCAGTTATCTTAATGTTCACTTAGTTTTACATTCTCTGCCGTTCATTTTTGGCTTGATAACGTGCAGTGAAAGAGTGTGTAATATTTAGGAGAGCTGATGTAATCGGCAGTGGCTTTGGACTGCTGGCTCTTCTGCCCATGTCCTGGAGCGCTGGAGTGATCCACCAGGCTCTTAGTGGATCTCTCCCACAGCCAGCAAGCCCCACTGCATCCACCCTACTTTCCTATAAACCCAGCCCAAAGAGATCTCTTTTTTTTTCTTATTGCAATTTTGCTGTGACATTTGCTTTTGAATTTACATATGAGTGCATTACGTACAGTATTTTCTCTTGCTCTCAGGTACATTTGCTCATAATTATTTACTTTTAGAAGAATATGCTCTATTATAGAACCTTAAAGGGTTCTGTCATGTACTTCATACATATATATATATATATATGAAAAGCCTCTAAGTGCCATCTGATATTTTCTTCTAGAAAGATCATTTTTATCAAGCTGCTATGTTTATGTTCAGTTATTTCACTTTAATGCCAATGAAAATGATCTATTAATTGTCACTGAAGTGAAATTACTGAACCTAAATATACGAGCTTGATAAAAATGCTAATTTTAGAAGAAAATTTCAGATGGCACTTAGAGGCTTTTGCATCTAAAGTCTTCATACACACACACACACACACACACACACACACACACACACACACACACACACACACACATATATATATATACACAGTATATATATACACAGTATATATATACACAGTATATAAATAAATAAATAAATAAATATATATATATATATATATATATATATATATATATATATATATATATATATATATATATATATATATATATATATATATATATATATATATATATATGGTTTCCCGTCATGGCATTGTTTTATTGATTTAGTTTGAAGTAATTTAGTTTTAGTAATTTTTTATTTAAACAAATGTTTTGAATTAAAAAGCTTGTAAACACAAAAAAAAAAAAAGAAATAACCGGTTAAACATTAAAGTCTTGTGCAATCATTTAAGACATTTCTCCTTATATAGATTCTTTTTTTGTAAACCACATTGACCCTAATCACAAATTGTTAAAGGCAAAAAAGTTTTGTTTCATGTAATATTTAATAGGGTTGATATTAATGAATGCATTGAGCTCTGGCCAGTACCGATTAAGCTGATATAAAAATTTGATCATTTTGTCTATATACTGCGAGTGATTTTTTTCAGGCATCACACAATTGTAATGAACAGTGTGGAAATTGGATATTCATTTGGAGATTTGTTAAAAAATTTGCTTACATTGAACTTTAATAAATTATTTGTGTGTTTTTCTGTGGAACACAAACAATATTTGGAAAAATGTATTTTGTCCATATACAGTGGAGTGTTTGACCCCAACATTATTCTTTGTGTGTGTGTGTGTGTGTGTTCTTCAAAAGATAGTTAGTCATGCAGGACGAGAGTGAGTAATTGACAAGTTTTTTCATTTTCGGGTAAAATAACCCTTAGTGATAAAAAGAAGGGGCTTGAACACAAGACTCAACCCGAGCTGTAATACACTCTCCTGGACCTGATTAATGATAGGGAATAAAGGTGAAGTGAGGGAGGAGAAGGAATGCCTGAAGTGTTGTCATTGGAATGAGGTTCAAGCAGCCGTTTATTTATCATTAGCGTTGTGATTGACAACATTAAATCATCATGCTCTTGGCACTCATTAAAGACCACAAAGACACTCCCTTTTGTCAAAAAAGCTAGTATCTGTCACAAAGAGCTGCTTGGAGGTGAGATTACTCACACGTGCACATTATGCCAGTTCACCGTAAATGTGTAAAACAAACATGGTTTCTATCGGAGACACTCACATAGCTGCTTTCAGTTAAATGTGACTGTTGCAGATAAGCTTTGTACAATATATCATCAACACAGTCAGTACAGCGAGATAATTTGAGAACATGTGTTTATAATGAAGTAGAATGCACCAGACATTCATCACTGTTTGCATTTTTCAGCGTCCTGACAATTTCCATCGGTTAATTTTTGCACTGTAGTATCTATAAAGTCACCAGCCATCTTATTTAATATTGCAGTAGCCTGTTTGTTATAATTGATTTATCAATGCACATCATTATTTTTGCATGATAATGATCCAATCAATTCCTGATGGACAAAATCAAGTCCTGCTAGGGTTGGGCCAATAGACGATGCCATCGTCCATCGCGATGGCTGACAGACATCACGATGTTGAGCCGGCATCGCGAAAAATCTGTCTATAATTCTATAAATTGTAATGAATTCTGTAATTGTAAATGTCTTAGAATTTTTCTGAACTTATCTCTAGGCTTAATATTCAACAATATTTTTGATCTGACTGCACTGACGCTGTTGTATGAGAACTGAACTGAGCTGGACGATAACATAATTTTTTTCGCAGAACTGCTTTATAAAAACTAATTTAATAATTGATTATCTTTAAAACGGACCTGATTCAACACCGAACTGACTTGAGCTTAACAACAACCGAAATGCATCATTTTCCTGTTAACTCCGGAAAGCTGCTTTGAAATAATCTGTATTGTATAAAGCGCTATATAAATAAAGGTGACTTGACTTGACTTGGCTCATGGACAAGCTGAGTTAAACCAGGCATTATGATACAGGGCCAAATGACATCCTTTCTTCTGTATCTCTGTACAAGACACTACCACTCCACCAGTGTGCCAGACCGTCTCAGGGAAATAAACAGAGACTCACGATCAACAAAACAACTCTCATGCGGTAATAGAGTCCCTTTCTGGCTTGCGCGATACAAGTCATTCAGAGCTTCACCCAGCCTGCCTGTCTGCACTGCAGGGCCGTAGCTTGTCTGTGTCTGTTAAGTTGACAGAAATGTCATGACACGATGCATTACGCTTTTGGACCCACAGTCTCCGAGACGGGCATGACAGCTCACAAATACGATTTAGAGCAACAAGCCTGGATACATGTATTTCTGTTTTTCTGTGTTTGAATAAGCAGAACAGCATTGTTATGTGCACACAAACACAGATAAAGCCTTCAACTTCAACTATGTACATTTTCAATCATGAAGCTTGTAAGCTTTGAATGGTTAATCCAAATGTTTTCATTTCAGTTTGACTGATTAAAAAGCAAACAAATAAGAAACTGTTTGGTTTTAATCTCTGGAGTTTGAAATTGTTCATCGGCAGTGAATAGAACATGATTTTAGAGCGCACGCATTTGCCGGGCGCATTGTAAATTAATAATCCCTCTGTCGAGCCAGATTTTTGAGCACTCCATAGTTTCAGCCCAACGCAGATCGTCTCGCAAAACTCCCGTTGTTGTAGGTTTTCTAAACGCATTTCCATAATGAGGGTTTGAATATGGCACTCGAAACGGACAATATGCACATGTCGTGAGGGCGAGAGCCGAAGGAAGAGCCAACCATTTTCCCTTCCTGCTGGGGGACATGGTGACTGAGAAAGAACAGTGTCGGCCTCACAGCCCTGGCGTGATGTGGTATAGGGAAATGTCTGATTTTGCCTGCCTGTTGTCAGAGTTTCCTTCTGTGGACAGACAGCGTGATCTCACTCCTAATAGAGACCTGCAGACACCTAAACACCCGTTTCTGTTCAGCAAGTAATTATAGTGTTTATTTCCTGCGGGTCACTCGCAGCCTCCTGGTCATCAACTTCCACATCTTTTTGCTGGCATCGTGTGGCTACAAAGCACGCCGTGGTCTTTCTGCCTCTCTGGAGGAGAGAGTTTCTGCCCTCCCTCAGCGTCTCTCAGATGTGAGATGTGGTTACATAGGCATTTTCTATTTACGTGTTCATCTGTGTCCATGCTGGACGGAGATGATGAATGCTTCCTCTTGAGAGCTAGCCGGCTCTTTGTGGGCAGGTTAGCAATGGGAGACAGGGACAGAAGACGGAGCGGGGGCGACTCGCGGGCTCCCCGGGGGCAAACTGTGCTCTGAACCTTTTTGACTTGGCTTCCACGCTCTCTCTCACGTGTGAATTGCCTCATCTGGCCCAGAGGATTTAAACTTATGTCAGCCTGAGACTGTGTGCACTCTTAATCATCTTAGAAGTGAGAGCTGGCAGCAGCCGGGGTTATGAGAGGGAGAATGAGGCCTGCTTGCTGTCTCCTGAGACGCTGTGCAGGGGCAGGGTGTATGTGCGCTTGTGTCCCAGGTTGTGTCAGACAGAAAGATACGTGGGAAGGAGGGAAATGAGGATAGAAAACAGGATGAGGTGACCGAAGAGACATTATGCACTGTGTGCATTCTGAATCCAGACAGATGACTTTATGACCCGCTTATTGGTGTCATATTGGCTTATCTGCTAAGGCTTGCTTCTCTTTAAGCCTGAAGTCAGCAGGAAGCATCCACATGGTTTTCGTCTTTACTTATTAGTCTGCTTACTTTCATGCTGTTAACTGTCTGTCACATAGTTGTCAATCATTGTTAAACAGCTATGTAACTGCAGGTATGATACTTAGTAAAGCTTGTTTTAGGGCGTCTACACACTAGAGAAAGCTCTGATGGAGCGTTTGACAGATAGGATTGAGTTCGTAAGGATTGCGTAAGAAGTTTAGAATGCAGCAATATTCAAATTCTATCTAGTACCAATAATCAGTTATTTTCTTGTTATGGCTGATAACAGATACAAATATATTAAAATTATATATTATTTGGTCTGAATAAACACAAAAAACTAATTGTAAACTTTTTTTTTTAATGCTACAAGTGAATATAGGCATCACAACATTATAATGTTTTAGGATTACATTGTGTTCATTAAATTATAACATAATACAATTATTTTATAATATAATATATCCTTAGGATGGTTAAAGATTAGGTCAGTGTTAGATGTCAACAAAGGTAATATAATGTAAAAGTAGGGGGAATGAGCATCACAAATACATATCCATTAGCCAGTGTTTAAATTTTTTTAACTAATAATAAATATCATGTGTGTGGGCCGATCTCCAGCTGTTGAAGAAAAGCAGGTGTGAAGATAAGAAATCATTGTGTGTCTCAGTTTTATATCCTTCCTGCATGTATCAGGCAGTGGAACACGGTGCATTCAGCCGCTTTCATCTGCATCAGACCTCCACTTTTGAGTTTTCACATTATAACGTGTTTTCTCTTTTTTTGTCTCTCTTTCTGTCTCTGATCTTCCTTCTTTCTTTTTCTCTTTCCTTCTCTAATTCTGTTTCACAGATAGTGGTGTGGACACCTCAGGAAAAAGATATAGATAGAAAGAGAGTGAGAGAGAAAGACTCGAGAAGAAAGAGTGGAGTACCATGTGCTAGGGGAGTGAAGGCAGACAAACTCTCGTGTTTTTCTGATATTCTCGGGGTGTCAGAGAGACCAAGCAGGACGTCAAGATGGGACGGAAGAAGATACAGATCACACGGATCATGGATGAGAGGAACCGGCAGGTCAGTTGTTGTTATGCACATCATCCTTATCCTTGCTCCATTTCTTCTATTTTAACATTTTACAAAGACATTAATGCTTTTATTCAGCAAGGACTCATGAAATTGCTCAAAATTGACAAAGATATTTATAAAGCTACAAAAGATTTTAATTTCAAATAAATGCCGTTCTTTTGAACTTTCTATTCAACAAAGAATCAAAATTATTTTAAATTGTAATAATATTTCACACTATTAGTGTTTTTACTGTACTTATGATGAAATAAATGAAGCCTTGCCAAGCAAAAAAATCTCACCGACCCCAAACTTTTGGACTACATGTTATGGAAGAAAAATCTGAATCCCTTCATGATTTTGTACACAGCAAACACAACAGGCCTGAAAGACCCATTTGATTATTGCTTAGTTTGGGCCATCTGTTCATTGGCTAAACACGTTGTCCCAGCATTCCAGGATAGACACACAGCCATAAAAAGGGACTGGGACACATTTCCAGCCATATTTACAGACGCGGCTCCCACACACCACTCTGCAATTTCGGTCCGGAGAAGTTGATGAGGCAGACAGAGCTGTTGCATGTCAGCTGGTGTGGCATGCAGCAAGGGGTGACTGGGGTGAATTGGGGCGACTATAGCCTCTCCCTTTTTCCTCTCTCTCTCTCTCTCTCTCTCTCTCTCTCTCTCTCTCTCTCTCTCTCTCTCTCTCTCTCTCTCTCTCTCTCTCTCTCTCTCTCTCTCTCTCTCTCTCTCTCTCTCTCTCTCTCTCTCTCTCTTTACACTGGTGGGCTTGTGCTAGGGCCCGTTGCTCTTTGCGGTTGCAGCTGCTTGGTAGTAATTAGGAGCAGCCACTGCACCTCGGCACCCTCTCATTACAAGGAGGGACAGTGGGATACACTGTGCCCATCTCTCTCTCCGTCTTCCTATTTCTGCTTCTGTCTCTTTCTATATATTCCTGTCCTTTCCCCAGAAAAGTGCCAATGATCTGGCCAGAGACAGACTGGAATTCACCCTTGTCTACTGACGCTAAATATAAATAACATAACACAGCCCCGTCTGGTCGCTTTCTCTGACACAGTCGTTTTAGAGAAGGGAAAATACACGTAGAAAACAGATGTGAGGCACATACAGTTCTGCTCTAACATACATGGCATGACTAATATCCAATTGAAAGAGGAAGTCACTCCATTTGTCATGTTTATAGATTTGATAATGAAAAACGTATGCATCAGTCCACGTCTCTCCAGCTAGACTTGATGCACCCATTCACACCCGCTCAAAATATCATTTGCACTGTCTCGTCGGTGAAATAACTTTCTTGCCATGCTCACGGAAAGCTAATTGAGGTTTTGCTCACTCTCCTGAGGGTGATAACATAACAGCCCGTGCCCTCCTCCCTCCCTCCTTGCCCCCAGCTCTCCTCCCACCTCTCTGACAGTTACTGTGGAGGTAGCAGTTCAGCCAAGTGAGAAACTCGAATTTACAGGACAGGCCAATTATCAGCATAACACCAGGTCCTGGGTGGGATCCAAATAGGAAGGCAGGCAAAGAGAAGATGTCTACTAGAAACATCAGCATCTGCACTATCTGCCCCAGCCTACAACATCAGCAAAAAGAAAAGAAAAAAGAAAAAGAGAGGGCAAAGAGAAAGTTACTGTAAAATCACTTTTTTAGTTCAGTGTATTTAATTCTACCAATCTCAATGGGATAGGTCACCTCAAAATTTTGTTTTTTGTTTATTTGTTTATTTGTTTTTTGTTTTGTCAGTTATTTTTTACATTTTTTATTGGGACAAGAGAGGACAGAATAGGAAAACCAATGCTTTGTCTATGAGCAAGGTCTCGATATCAGATCACTTAAAGCCTATAAATGCCTCATTCCTTCATTCAAAGCGGATCACTCATCTCCTACCAAAAATTTAAATTGTCATAATTTATTCACTCTCATGTCCAAGACAAAAAAAGGTATTTTGAAAAATGTCTCTGTGTTGTTTTGTCCATACAATGAAAGTCACTTTTATCTAATGTTGTTTTATGCCCCATTGACTTTCATTATAAGGACAAAAGCAGTTTCACATTCTTTAGAAATTCTTCTATTATGTTCCACAAAAGAAAAAAAAAGTAATATATTTTTGGAAGGACATGAGGGTGAGTAAATCATTTGGATGATCCCTTTAAGAATTCATTCACTCGCATTGACTTGCAACTTTAAACGTATCACAATACAGCTTTTTCTTTTCCCTGCTGTTATTACAGAGCTTGAGAGACAATACACCACACAGTAATTAATTGCGCTCTTGTCCGTCAGAATCCGAATTTCATGGTGCTCTTCGGAGAGAGTGGTTATCAGTGGCACACAGGCTCAGCCATGAGTGTGGTCGACTTGCTCAGCAGAGAGTTCTTGGAGACAAATGGAGAAAGATGTAAGACGTAAAGCCCTTTTATTAGAGCTTTTGCGTGCATACGAACACAGTTCTTCCCCCCTCCACTTGCATGAACCCGGTCTCCTGCTCGCTCTAGGGTGCTCTCCTCACCCTGGGGAGATGGCCATTAGCATACTGGGCCCGTTGAAAGAAGACAATTAAAATCCTTATCTGCGCGGCTGTGCCGGGAGCTATCTTTATTCATTGCATTAGAATGAGAGAATGCCTTAAGTGGCCTAATTAAATACAGTGGCGGTTCTGCACGCAGCACAGGCTTCGGCAGGGGCATCTCGAATCATTATGTGAAGGGATCTTGAAAGCCTGTTGACCTATCAGGATTTATTTAGGAGAGCTTAGCGGGGGTCGTGATGTCCACAATTGCAGTATCTGTCAAAACAATGGGTTCAGAGGCAAGCCGCGGGACGTTCATTGTGCCGTTCCTGCACGTATCCTGCAATATTATTCACCCCCAAGAGGTTTGTAAGATCTCAGTGAGCGTCGGATCCTGCTTTTTCGATCGATTCGCCATGAAATTTGCCAGGAAAAAAGACCGAAGGCATAACAGATGTCGATTCAACCATTGATTGAGTCCCATCAGTGGAAGAAAGAGGTATGAATTCATTATTTTGTGAGAATGAAGGCAGAGCATCTCTGTTCTTACTCGGCAGCACGCTCAGACTCTATGAAATATAGAGGAGCTGGAGGTCCTGTCATGCATGCATCCCTGTCCTTCTGGGGCTTTCCACCAAAAGCCCCTTAAGTGCGGCCTGTAGGAGGAGGAAGGAATGACAGCGAAAGGAGAAGAGGAGAGGATTTGGTGAGCCTCACTGAACATCTCAGGCTGACATACTAATTGCAAAGCTGTGTAAGGGGGACGACTGCCATAATAGCGCAGGAGGACAGAATGATCCTGAACCCCCCTCCCTTTCGCTCTCCACCTGTCCATCGTCCACTCATTACAAGCTCTGATTTCCTCTAAGGCTCTTCAAACCTGTAATTATATGTCCTGATAAGGTCGTACACCTGTCTCATTTGCAGCGCATGCGATAGTGGTAGTAACATGCTTTTGAATTACTCCCCTAGTAGAAAACTTATAATTGCGGTGATGGTCTCAAAGGACCCTAATGAGAGCTACCTGTCACTGTGAAAACAGCATCACTTCATTGTAGCTCTGATTGTGTTGTGACAGCTCTTTGATTCAGAGAGGATGGAAAGTATTATCGTGAACACAAGAGTAAAGACTCAAGGGAAGAGTTCTGCAAAAGCACGCACAGGAAAAACTCCTTAAGCCGAGAGAGAAAAATTGTCGCTCGCAATTTCATCAGGTATCGTTTGGCTTTGTTTCCATACAGTCGACATGCTCTCTCGCAGCTGCATTTGTGTGCGAGTGTGTGCGTTTGGACCTCTGTGCCTAACGACGTCCGCTGTACACCATTAAGCAGGCTCACTAGGGGTAATTACCCAAGTCATTAAAAGTTTGATGATTTCACTGCTGGGTGGAGTGTCACCCGCCCTTGCTTTGGCTTACTTTTGCTTCCGCATGTCGCTCGTTCAGGATTGCCGAGCCTCTTGCTCTCTGTTTTTTTTTTTTTAGGCAGGAAAAAAAGTGACGTGTATCCTTCCATTTGATTAGACTCCTCTTCTTCTCTCTCCTAAAAGGTTCTGAGAGAAAAACATTATTCTTTAATGAGAAAAAAACATGGTTTAGAAACCAGGGAGTGAAAAAAAGAAGAATGTTTCAGTAAAAAAGAAAAGAAAAAGATAACGTTCTCTCAAAGTGCCCTTTCCGATATTAGGTGTCCTTAAGTGATTGTAATTGCAGCTAAGGTGGATTATTTAAAGCAAAGGGAGTTTTGTTTTTAGTTTAACTGCATTAGAGTATAGCTCTAGGTTTGTAAGGGGAAATAGTGTGGGAGGTTTTCTGTCTGTAATTCATGTTTGATGACAACAACAATGAAATGCTCAGAACAATGAAAACTTCACCCACCTCCCTTCAGTTATTCATTGTGGTGGCAGAACATCACAACACAGAATGAAAAGTCATAGGAATGCACATGATCTTTATATCCGAAAGAATGTGTTCATTGATTTCTTTTCATGTCAAGCTTGTTGGCCTCATTATTCATTCAATAAACCAAACAAGTGCTCTGCTCTAACACCACCTAGCATATTGCCTACACCTAGCATATAACAACACCTGCATATTGCCTATATGGTAATCATTTATTTATATTAATACATATATTTGCTTATTATAAATATATGTGTGTGTGTGTTAATAAATATATTATTTATAATGAAGTAAATACGTATATTATAATTGTAATTATAATAAAGTGTTTCTGTAATCAACATTTGTCCATCTTTGATTAATTTTTTTTAATAAATCAAACTGACCTTGTTGCAATGCATTTGCAGTACTGAATTACAATGAAATTGTGCAGTATTTATTTATTCAAATGATATACAGTATATTACACAATAGCATTCATTATATTTAATAAATATATTAATAGATATATTTATTACCTTCATTATCATTTCATTTAATAAACACCTTATATGTATATTTCACCAAGCTTGTAATTTCACGGAAGGTAGTGCATTCTGTGTCTGCCTTCTTTGTGAATACAATTCTGCTTTAAAATTTGGCCAAATTGTATATTATGTGGCAGCATAATTACGTTGCCTACTTATTATAACAGCTTTAATGTCATGAGTGTGCCTTAGATACCTTTAAATTGTGTCTCCGTTGGCATCTCACTAGGTTATGTAATCACATTCTATCAGAATAATTCCTTTAAAAGTATAAACAGTTTTTTTCCCCCACCTTGTTTTGCCTTAATTGCTTTGCTGTTTTTGAACAGAATATAAGAGACCAATTACCACAGGTGAGGTTCATGTTGTGAATGATTGTGAGAGATAAATGCATAGAGATAAGTCTAATTACAAGGTCACACCGGCTCAGCCCCAGCTGGCTGATTCTGCCCTCTGGGTACTCGAACGCTCAGAACCCAGCATTGAACTGTGGACCTGGGGCTTCCTCTGTGTCCTGTGAAAGCTGATCCAGCCGGACAGGAGGGAGGGACCGCTGCCTGTCTCCCAGGCCTGAGTGCTCTTTGCTGGGAAGCAGGAGCGCAGGAGCCAGGGGGCTTGGGTCACTCTGCCAGCTGGTGCTATGGCAGAGACTCTCTCTGGACACAAACCCCCTGCTATTTGTTATCGAGATCATTGAAGCTGACATGCTGCTTTCAATGATATGTCACCACTGGTCCCCAACTATGCTCTCTATTCGATATAAGAGGCATCACCTTCAATGCCAGAGAACATTACAGGCCCACATGGCTTGTTTTTCCTGTTGACTCCCCTCCCTAAGGACAGCATTTGATGGAGCCTTTGACTGACAAGCCAGACATTGTCATTTTTCTGAGGTGAAACACACACACACACAGATTTACATGTATTCACATACCCTTAAAATATGTGGGTACACTTCTTCATGATCTATTTCATCTCACCACAATCCACAACAAGGAATTCCTCAAGATTCTGGTCACGTAAATGCATTACTCAACACTTTTCACCCACACATATTGCCCATTTCCTCTTTATGGGAGCAAGGACTTATTTTTTACTTACACACATCCCCATTTGCTTTGATTCACTGGTATCTTGAAATTCTAAGAAGCCACAATACCCAGCGGTATACGAGTCAGCCCAGTGCGCTGCCAGCAGAAAGAGGACAGACTGAAAAGTAAGAGATACAACATGGAAGAGATGATGGCAGAGCAGAATTAGTACCCCAGTAACTACCTGATATGCTGAAAAAGTTGTGAAAAGGTCAGCATTCTTATTCCTGCTGTACAATTAGATGAGAAATGCTAATATAATTACTGGATGGCTGGGATAGAATGACCTTATCAAAGACTGCCACAAGTTGGAGGGAACAAAGGGAAGTTTGGAGCACAAAACATGACTCATAACATTACTTCCTCAAACTTTAGTTACTGTGGGTGCTGTGTTGAAGTGCTCCCAATATCTGTTTGTGGGATTATTCTTACCAATATATTTTTGTGTTGACATTCTTTATATTATATTTATATTTATGACTACTATTAGGGTTGCTCGATTTGGGGAAAAATTCTAACTAATTCTGTCTAATAAAAGGTTTGCTGCGTTTCTTTGTAGGTCTGCACAGTTTGGCCCAAAATTGTGTCATTTTACCTCCACAATGTGGCAGTTGATATGACTATAAAATAATGATAATATTATTATTTTAATTATTATATTTACAATTATTACTAATTACACATATTAAATAAAAATTACTATTGTAAAATTTAACTGTAATACAAAAATGGAGTAGTTAAGAAAAAATGTAGTTATAAAAATAAAAAATAACTTTTGTTAATTATTATTAAAAATATGTCTGTATTCATTTTTGAACGCAAAACTATTGAGCTTTTATTTTGGCAAAAAGCTTCTCTTTTGTTGACAACAGCTGGTTTATAAGCACTTCTCATTACAACAATGGGAAGATGTTGGCACATGTTGCATTCCCAAAATGCACGTTATAAACAACCCAAACTCAGAGCAGATGCATACTGTAGATGAGTTTGTGTGGAGCAGCATTTGATGTGAACCGAGCTACTCTTTGACATTGAAAACACTGGATCATGAGCTGCCTATGTGTAAAAAAGCACAGTGCCACACTCGCAGACTTTGATAATCACACGAAGCCATATAAATTTGGTTTTATTTCGATAAATTGTGTAGCCCTAACTCGCATGACAGTAACTACTAACTAGATCAGTAAATTACAGTCTGAAATCAGTCAACTACTGTGTGAGTGTGTTTCTCTGTGAGCTGGTGGGGAAAAAAGCACTAATGACCTCCCACATGACCCTAGATTTCTCAATCGCTTTCCACCGTCTCAGCAGTGACCTGGGAGACTGGGGTTGTTTTTTGGGGACTCACCCAAATGCCCTTGTTGCAGCTAGAGCGCTTATTTGTGGCGTTCTTAAACTGTGGCTAGTTGACTGTACTTATCGTAAAGATGACAACTGCGTTTGTCATCACTGCCATCACAGGCGTGCATTGTGCTGCCCAAGGCTGAGAAGAGTATAATTGTTCTTTTTATGATAAGAAGTTAAACATGAGTTAAAAGCTCTTGTTTGCATGCGGATGGTTTTATGCATGTCTATGCGAGTGTGTGTGTGACAGTGTCCTGCACTGCAGCTGGAATAAATCGTTACTCTGGGTCAGCAAGAAACTACTCTGAGTGCCCTTAACAGCAATGGAGTGGAACAATGTCACAGAACACACCATACAGCAGGGCCTGTCCCATACTAAAGGTGACATTTTCTTCTGCTGCCTCAGAGGTCAACTCCAAACTGAACTATGCAACCTACTTTGGCCATCTCTTTTTCCACTATTAAGTTGTACAATTAAATCTGCCATTTATGGTAGGAGGGAGCATTTAATAATGATATACCTGGAAAAGGCTTGTCCAGGGAGATTTTGGAGGCTGCTTTGCCTGTGTTTGCTCTGCAAGAGAGGCAAGAGGAGTCTAATGACAGCTGGGAGGGAGTTGCTCTTTGTGGCTCTGGGAATTCACACTGCTGTCTGCCTGAGCTCAGCTTACTACTCTCTCTAGACTGCTCAAGTATACAGTCCTGCTCCTCCAGCACACTCCATTCGCTTCCTGTTTATTGATAATGAAAGCCGCTGTGTGTCATTGCCTCATGTCATTGGAGGTTGAATGGATTTAGATTAATGTGTTATGTATGGCCTGTGCAGATTTGATTTGGTTCAAAAGTTACTTGGGTAGCTGACATGGAATTTTAAGCAGTGTTGTGAAGTGTGGCATGCTTGTATAATTATCTGAAGGAATTTGTTAATTGATTTTCATACATGCATGCATGCATGCATGCATATATATATATATATATATATATATATATATATATATATATATATATATATATATATATATATATATATATATATATAATATATATATATATATATACACTCACCTAAAGGATTATTAGGAACACCATACTAATACTGTGTTTGACCCCCTTTCACCTTCAGAACTGCCTTAATTCTACGTGGCATTGATTCAACAAGGTGCTGAAAGCATTCTTTAGAAATGTTGTCCCATATTGATAGGATAGCATCTTGCAGTTGATGGAGATTTGTGGGATGCACATCCACGGCACAAAGCTCCCGTTCCACCACATCCCAAAGATGCTGTATTGGGTTGAGATCTGGTGACTGTGGGGGCCATTTTAGCACAGTGAACTCATTTTCATGTTTAAGAAACCAATTTGAAATGATTCGAGCTTTGTGACATGGTGCATTATCCTGCTGGAAGTAGCCATCAGAGGATGGGTACATGGTGGTCATAAAGGGATGGACATGGTCAGAAACAATGCTCAGGTAGGCCGTGGCATTTAAACGATGGCCAATTGGCACTAAGGGGCCTAAAGTGTGCCAAGAAAACATCCCCCACACTATTACACCACCACCACCAGCCTGCACAGTGGTAACAAGGCATGATGGATCCATGTTCTCATTCTGTTTACGCCAAATTCTGACTCTACCATCTGAATGTCTCAACAGAAATCGAGACTCATCAGACCAGACAACATTTTTCCAGTCTTCAACTGTCCAATTTTGGTGAGCTCGTGCAAATTGTAGCCTCTTTTTCCTATTTGTAGTGG